>NC_135573.1:124817500-125442500 GCF_965152235.1 Eretmochelys imbricata | reverse complement strand
CACTGTCTCTTTGATGTGTGGGTGCCAAAGCATTTAATTCCTGTGAGTATTAAATGCTAATGTGTTCCTGTTTAGAGATGAGCAGAACAAGTTCAGAAAGATTCAAGGAGAGGAAGCATTTTTTTACAGGCTACAAAGACTGAGAATGAAAGAATCACTCCTGTGGACAGTTTCACTTGCTTGTAAATTAGAGAGGAAAGCTGGCTAGTGGTTAAGATGCCAGCCTAAGACTTAGAAAGCCCAAGTTCACGTCCTTGTTCCCCCACAGACTTTCTCTGTGACCATGAGCAAGTCATTTAGGGTATGTCTGCAGCTGGGTGGTGAGATCAGTGGGAGCTCATCAGTTTAGACAAGTGAGGTACAGCCTAACTAAACAATTCAGAAGCTAATTACCAAAACGATAAAAATGGGTATATATACCACAAATGTAAGGACAGCTGAGCTTCTAAAAATCTGGCCCTTTGGGTTACGTCAACCTTCTCAATTTTGCTTGCCAGAGTTTATAATACCAGAGCGGATGGGAGATGTGAAAGAGAGGTTGAATATCCCTATGTGGATACTTTTAACTCAGTTTGAGAATTACTCATCTTGAAAAGGGCTAAATGAAATTTTGTCTCTAGCCAAACCATTTAAAAACTTAATATGGATCCCTATATTTATCAAATGCCTTGTCAACATCAAGTTGGACCTGCAAATTTCATCACAAAATCACCTAATCCTATACTTCAGGACATTTATCTGGTCTGGACATACAGTTTGCTTTAACAAATCCAATCTTGTTTCAAGAAACTTAACATTAATCTTGCTATGAAAGGTATTGTGCTTGTTTTGCAATCAGTAAGGTCTCTATACTGGCCACTTTTATACAAATAATTAGTGCTTCATTGAACAAACCAGATGGATGTTTTGACACTAAAAATCAGAGTATAATCTCAGGAGTTTAGGAGAAAAAGTATCTTTTTAGGAAATGCAAAACTGAGCAAAGAACCATTAACCCAAATAGCCCTTTTGAGCCTTAAGGAATTTAATAGTAGCTATAGTTTCCTTAGCGGATACTGGGAGAGCTAAACGCTTGCTTTTCTCATGATCTATTGCCACTTTAGAAAATGCTGCTAGGTGAAACTCCATTTCAGATTAGTATAGTTTGAGGTCAAATGTAACAAACTTTCACCAAATATTTTTATTTTCTCTTACAGTTTTACTCTAGCTTGTCAAAACTGATTATATTAGATTTATTTTTATTTCTCTTGGCATTCATATAGTTGTTTGCCCATTAAATATCTACATATTTATTCTGATTTTGTTGGTAGTTACCATTCAATACAAAACCAGAATAATTTATGTTTAATTTGGTATTTTATTATATTTATATTTGGTGTCAAAGCAATTGCCTTAAGGCATGACCATATGCTAACTTTCACCGAGATAATTAAATCAGTCTCCATTCAGATATTTTGCTAATTTGGTGCAACTGTGCTTGTGGATGTACTTATTTTGGATGAAGATTTCCCTTTCTTCTTTAGTTTAAGTTAATTTTACTTTCCTTATTTTATTGATTTAAGCTACATTGAGTTCGGAAACTTTCATCCCAAGTAAGACTGTCCATACAGACTTGCAAAGCAACAAGGGACTTGAGTTAGAGTTAAACCTGAATTTGGTATTATGGTGAACGTTTGTGTATAGACACATCTATAGTACCCTCTAGGTTTCCAGATCCTCAAAGATCATAACTCCCAAAGCCCATGGGAGACTTTCCATTGACTTCTGTGGGCTTTGAATCACACTCTTAGGTTTCAATTCACTAAAACACTTAAAGAAAAGGAGTCCTTGTGGCACCTTAGAGACTAACCAATTTATTTGAGCATGAGCTTTCGTGAGCTACAGCTCACTTCATCAGATGCATACCGTGGAAACTGCAGCAGACTTTATATATACACAGAGAATATGAAACAATACCTCCTCCCACCCCACTGTCCTGCTGGTAATAGCTTATCTAAAGTAATCTTCAGGTTAGGCCATTTCCAGCACAAATCCAGGTTTTCTCACCCTCCACCCCCACCCCCACCCCCACAAATTCACTCTCCTGGTGGTGATAGCCCATCCAAAGTGACAACTCTTTACACAATGTGCATGATAATGAAGTTAGGCCATTTCCTGCACAAATCCAGGTTCTCTCACTCCCTCACCCCCCTCCAAAAACCCACCCCCATACACACACAAACTCACTCTCCTGCTGGTAATAGCTCATCCAAACTGACCACTCTCCAAGTTTAAATCCAAGTTAAACCAGAACATCTGGGGGGGTGGGGGGTAGGAAAAAACAAGAGGAAATAGGCTACCTTGCATAATGACTTAGCCACTCCCAGTCTCTATTTAAGCCTAAATTAATAGTATCCAATTTGCAAATGAATTCCAATTCAGCAGTTTCTCGCTGGAGTCTGGATTTGAAGTTTTTTTGTTTTAAGATAGCGACCTTCATGTCTGTGATTGCGTGACCAGAGAGATTGAAGTGTTCTCCGACTGGTTTATGAATGTTATAATTCTTGACATCTGATTTGTGTCCATTTATTCTTTTACGTAGAGACTGTCCAGTTTGACCAATGTACATGGCAGAGGGGCATTGCTGGCACATGATGGCATAAATCACATTGGTGGATGTGCAGGTGAACGAGCCTCTGATAGTGTGGCTGATGTTATTAGGCCCTGTGATGGTGTCCTCTGAATAGATATGTGGGCACAATTGGCAACGGGCTTTGTTGCAAGGATAAGTTCCTGGGTTAGTGGTTACCCAGAAGTTACCTACTACAGGACAGGCCTAACAAAGAAAATAACAGAACGCCACTAGCCGTCACCTTCAGCCCCCAACTAAAACCCCTCCAACGCATTATTAAGGATCTACAACCTATCCTAAAGGATGACCCAACACTCTCACAAATCTTGGGAGACAGGCCAGTCCTTGCCTACAGACAGCCCCGCAACCTGAAGCAAATACTCACCAACAACCACATACCACACAACAGAACCACTAACCCAGGAACTTATCCTTGCAACAAAGCCCGTTGCCAATTGTGCCCACATATCTATTCAGAGGACACCATCACAGGGCCTAATAACATCAGCCACACTATCAGAGGCTCGTTCACCTGCACATCCACCAATGTGATTTATGCCATCATGTGCCAGCAATGCCCCTCTGCCATGTACATTGGTCAAACTGGACAGTCTCTACGTAAAAGAATAAATGGACACAAATCAGATGTCAAGAATTATAACATTCATAAACCAGTCGGAGAACACTTCAATCTCTCTGGTCACGCAATCACAGACATGAAGGTCGCTATCTTAAAACAAAAAAACTTCAAATCCAGACTCCAGCGAGAAACTGCTGAATTGGAATTCATTTGCAAATTGGATACTATTAATTTAGGCTTAAATAGAGACTGGGAGTGGCTAAGTCATTATGCAAGGTAGCCTATTTCCTCTTGTTTTTTCCTACCCCCCACCCCCCCAGATGTTCTGGTTTAACTTGGATTTAAACTTGGAGAGTGGTCAGTTTGGATGAGCTATTACCAGCAGGAGAGTGAGTTTGTGTGTGTATGGGGGTGGGTTTTTGGAGGGGGGTGAGGGAGTGAGAGAACCTGGATTTGTGCAGGAAATGGCCTAACTTCATTATCATGCACATTGTGTAAAGAGTTGTCACTTTGGATGGGCTATCACCACCAGGAGAGTGAATTTGTGGGGGTGGGGGTGGGGGTGGAGGGTGAGAAAACCTGGATTTGTGCTGGAAATGGCCTAACCTGAAGATTACTTTAGATAAGCTATTACCAGCAGGACAGTGGGGTGGGAGGAGGTATTGTTTCATATTCTCTGTGTATATATAAAGTCTGCTGCAGTTTCCACGGTATGCATCTGATGAAGTGAGCTGTAGCTCACGAAAGCTCATGCTCAAATAAATTGGTTAGTCTCTAAGGTGCCACAAGGACTCCTTTTCTTTTTGCGAATACAGACTAACACGGCTGTTACTCTGAAACCTGTCTTAAAACACTTAAGTCACACAGAACTAAATGGAATTACTAACACCCTTAGGCATGTGCTTAAGCGCTTGGCTGAATCAGTGCACTAGCATCCTCTGGTGCTGGTCACTCTTGTAGTGCCCCCTTGCATCAGTGCAGGGCATTGCCATTATCTTTGTTCGTAGTGCCTCCTAATGGCTGCCTGCCTGCCTGCCTCTGACTCCAGCTCTTCTGTGGTTCCGCCCTTAGCCAAGCCACCAAGTTAAAACCCCTTCCAAAGTATCACATTCAAGTTCAAATGATTTGTATTTACACCTACCCTATCTCAGGGCTTCTCTTGCAGAAGCCTGCACTGCCCCCACTATCTCTGTCTATTATGCTAACACTGGGCTTCTTTGAGCCAGAAAGACCTGTCTGCTTTACAGTGTCCACCCCTATACTGAAGAGCTCAGTTGATGTCTTGTGGCTTAGCTCTGCCCCTCTGGCCAGGTGCCAATTAGTTACTCACCACCCCAAGTGCATTTGCTATCCTGGCACATGTTGGGGGGGTTAAACCTTATCAGAGGTCCATGCAGGTGTGTTTCAGAACACTACCCATTCCCAGCAGTTGCTCAGTTAGGCATGCCTGTCTTTAGGAATCCTACACAATGTACAATGTATCCTTTTATTTTATTTAAAGTGAATTTTGTAATGTGGTATTACACCACCGTGGCTACAGTTTCAAACTTAACAGAGCTTCAGATTTAGAGTCTCTAGGAACACATAAAGACCAAGGGTAGTGACCACACAAATTCCCAAGTACAAGATCTAGTCTATTTTACAAGTTTTATTAAAGTTGCAATTAAAATTATGGTTACCCATGCATATAAAATTCTATACAGACCTATGCACAACTATAGTTACAAATAATAAAAAAGTTACAAATATAATTATACTTACATCCTTAATAATAGTGTTAGGGTCTGATGGGTCTCATGTATTGATCTATAGTAGAGGGATGGCTCCTACTGGAGTTTCCCATAGGGAGCTTAATTTTCCTCATCTCAGCACCCTCTTTTTATAATGTGATTCTGACTATACCTCATTAGCATTTACACACATAGTGCACCCTGTGCTTAGGGCATCTGTTAGAAAAATGTGACTATCAGGTATCTTTTCAGCAAAAAATTACTTTTACTGTTAATTTTTCACAGTATCACTGATTGGTACATCTTTTCCAGTAATCTTGTAACAGAGGGTCATTTTCTGGTCACTTATTTATGTCAAACATTTCTTAACTCCAAGGCCTAAAGTATCTAAGCTAAAATCTTGCAGGCCTCAGCCTATAGGCCTAGCGTTTCAGCCCTACTGACTTAGATACCTAACACATAATTATCCCTTCTAACTACTGATCTATCTTATACTTCTATAGTCCTACAATTTAACTCTATTTAGCAACAATGCTTATATATAAGATCTGAGGCCTGAACCAGAGTCAGCAAACTTAAACCATGTCACAAGCTAAAGTCAGGCCATGCTTTAAAGCAGATGCTTACATGTTCGCTGTCTGATACATGAACTTGGCAAGGAAACAGCTAGTGTTGCTAAAACACAGGCACTCCTAAGAAGTAACAGGTTTCAGAGTAACAGCCGTGTTAGTCTGTATTCACAAAAAGAAAAGGAGTACTTGCATCAGTATGCATCCGATGAAGTGAGCTGTAGCTCATGAAAGCTTATGCTCAAATAAATTGGTTAGTCTCTAAGGTGCCACAAGTCCTCCTTTTCTTTTTAAGAAGTAACAGTTACTAGGTATGTATGTGAACACACTTCAGAAGAATAGCCCAGGTACATCCTGACCTAACACCAGATAAGACAGAAGTTTGACAGAAGTGATGAATAGGGATATTTTGCCTGAGACACCTGGAGCAAGATACCAAGGGAGGTATCAAACAGATCTCATGAAACACATAAGGTGATACATAAGTTTTTTGTCCCAGGGTACCTCATCTTAACCCTTGGTCCAGCCTCGGGGGAAGTGTAGAGTCCCGCTGCTGATTGAGCTGGTCCATTGTAATAGGCATACATGTATTAGTGCTTCATTGACCATCAACCTGGCCAAGAGCCTTCAACACTGAACTGAGCCTGTGGTCTTTCTGCGCAGTTCCAATGAGGTCTGCTGAGCAGAGCTGGACTGCACACAAAGAGAACACACACACGAAAGCCAATTGACAAAAAGCTTCTTACACCTCTCTTTCCTTGCACATCTGCTGTTCAAAAAGCAAGCCCAAATTTGGGTTCCTCCATCACTTCCATAAATCTGGTACATCAGTAATGGGAGTAACTACGTTCAAGAGTATGATATCCTTGCTTTGTATTTGGAGACAGGGTTCAGCCCACCTACCATTGTCATCTGAGCCATAAGTTAAAGCCTGAGCATTAAGGTTTCCATTAAGTAAAATTACAATGCCTCTGATTTTAGCTCTTAATAAATTACATTTGACACCTTCTTAGCAATTTTTTTTTTTTTTTTTTACTTATTTGGAAAGAAAATTAGTCTCCTGAAGAAAGGCAATAGACATTTAGTTTGTTTCACATAATCAAAGACTTCTGGCCTTTTAATGGGCTGGTTTATTTCTTTCACATTCCAAGAAACTCATTTTAATTTAGTGGTAATTATGATGGTATCATGCAGTAATGAGGTATAACCAATAAAGCAACTTTCCACTCTAGCTTTGGATTGTAATGAAATATACACCCTGGTGCATAGAAATATATATGCCCAAGGAGAACATGAGTTACAGCCACAATACTAATGGAGTTAAATAC
Source organism: Eretmochelys imbricata (assembly GCF_965152235.1). Lineage (NCBI taxonomy): Eukaryota > Metazoa > Chordata > Testudines > Cheloniidae > Eretmochelys > Eretmochelys imbricata. Next base: position 125,435,682 of record NC_135573.1, on the reverse strand, counting down.
CACATGAAATCTTCTTTCCATAAGGATTGTGGGTTTGGACCCTTGCAGCTGCAAATTTGGCATCATTGAGTAAACTAACTCATGCACACCAAACATATATCTGGACATTCTGGTTTCTCTTCCTGACCTTTTTGATGCTTACTTACAGCCACATACTGATGTAGAGGATGGTAATATTTAGGCTCTTCCTCTCTTTTTTTTTTTTTAGGTTATACATCTCTTTTCCACCATATCTTTGTGTATGTCTTTTGCCCCTTCACATATTTTAACTCCCTGGATGATAACTGCAGCCACAAAATGGTGAGTTAGTTGAAGAAACAAAACAATAAGATGTAAATTTAAAAAATATATATATTGTTCACCAGCAAAAATACCATTGTAATGTAGCTAGTCCATTTCTCTACTAAGAAAAAAACCCTTAGTGCTAGATATAAACTTAAAATACTGAATTTTAGACTATAAAGAATATGTAAGTAATTCTTTTTTAACATCAATATCTTAAAATAAATTAGCTATCTATATTTAATTGCCAATTAATTACTGACATTTCTCAACTTCACTAGATTTTATTCTTTAAATGCATTTAATTGTATATTCAATAGAATAAATACATGAACAGACTCCTTACTTTAGACAATTGAACTAGTCAAGGAGACTAATTTTTCTCTTTTATTTTCTTTTTTTTGCTGAGTTGTAGTAATTTAAAAGTTTTTTATAGTTAAAATGATTTAGTCATAGATTATTGTACAATCGTCTTGAAGGATCCAAAAACACTTTAGAGACTGGGCATGATTCTGGGCTCTCACCTGCACTGGTATGAATTTGGAGTAACTCCACTTAAGTTAAAGAAGTTTAACTGTTATAACTGTCTTTTAGAAATGGAAGACTCTGCAGGACAGATTTAGGCAGCCAACATGCCCCAGTTGGCAATTACCCAAAATGCTAAAGTAAACCTCTTGCTCTTGGAGAAGGTGTCATGGGATCTTTTAGTGATCAGGACCTCAGGTTTTTCACTTTTTTAAATATCCTGCTGCACACTGCCCCGTACAATTGGGGTATTGATTCAGTACAGATTCAGTGCCACCTATTGAATTAAACATATCATTTCTTGCAGAGCCTTATATTCCTTGGGGTCTCTTTCCCAGTAATTCTGTTTACTCTATAAAATTTCATGACATCTCAGCCTCAGGCAGAATGAGTTCAGGACATGTAGGAAAAACTGACATAATTGAGGTTAGTGGGAAGCAGTAAGAATCAGACAGCCAAGTTCTTCTCTCACCTACACAGATGCCACACTACTGAAATCAAGAGTTGCAGCGGTTAACAGAGAGAATTTGGTCTCAATTGATGAGAACACAAATGTAAAATTTAAGAAGACTTAGTCTCAAACAATCTTGCCAGGATCCTGCAGTGTCTGAGTGTCTGCCTGAGTCTCGCTCTTGTACACACATGTACGCACACACAATTGTACATACTCATGTAAGCCCATTGACATCAGCCACATACATTAAACTAAGGATATACATAGATGTTTGCATGATTAGACCTTAGAATGTACCTTGGGAAGGCTAAGGAAGTGGGTCTGAAAGAGTGGAATGAGGCTTGGAAGAGCTTCTTTGTGTCATTTAATTAAATATACTCCTTTTATCCCCAGTAATGTAGCTGTAGATGGAATAAATTCTTACTCTTGTTAACCACCATTTAAAAAAAAATAGTTCAAAACACTATACTGCTATGTCTCACAAATTATCATCACATGTCCAAAAGACATCTTTACATCAAGACATTCCCTACATAAAGCGCATAATCATGAGATCTGTTAAAATAAAACCAGAATCCATCCACAACATTGCTTTTTCCACACCACTTAGTTTGGATTGAACAGGGCCATCACACACACAGGAACCTCTGTCACAGGATCCCAGAGATCACCTACCACAGGCTAAGCTTAATTGTGTTGCAGATATTACATGTTCAAATTTAATATGATATTAACAATACAAAATGTCAGATAATTGGCTGTATTGGAATTAATCAGGTATTATTAATAAAAAATTAATACAGCACAATACAGAATACAGAAAGAAAAAGCATAATTTAGCAAACACTCTGAAATTGGTGAAGTGATAGCAGCTTGTCCACTTCCAACTAAATTGCCCCAGACTCTTCCCTTTTATAGGGTGTGGGACAAAGAAATTCCTTTGGGGGGGAACAGAAGCTACTTTACTGATAAGGTAAAGGGATTTATAACTCTGTAATTATTATTATTAATATCTTGGTAACATGCAATTCCTTATGAGCTCAAACATTCAAAATGGGTAATTTCTTAAACCACAGACAAAATCTGCAATAACATACACAAATCATGTCAAACCAGCCTGATAGCTTTCTTTGACAGGGTAACAAACCTTGTGGATATGGGGAAAGCGGTAGATGTGATATATCTTGACTTTAGTAAGGCTTTTGCTACTGTCTTACATGACCTTTTCATAAACAAACTAGGGAAATACAACCTAGATGGAGCTATTATAAGGTGGGTGCATAACTGGTTGGAAAATCATTCCCAGAGAGTAGTTATCAGTGGTTCACAGTCATGCTGGAAGGGCATAATGAGTGGTGTCCCGCAGGGATCGGTTCTGGGTCCGGTTCTGTTCAATATCTTCATCAATTATTTAGATAATGACATAGAGAGTACACTTATAAAGTTTGTGGATGATACCAAGCTGGGAGGGGTTGCAAGTGCTTTGGAGGATAGGATTAAAATTCAAAATGATCTGGAGAAACTGAAGAAATGGTCTGAAGTAAATAGGATGAAATTCAATAAGGACAAATGCAAAGTACTCCAGTTAGGAAGGAACAATGAGTATAATATTTAGTCCTGCCTTGAGCGGACTAGTTGACCTCTCCAGGTCCCTTCCAGTTCTATGAGTCTATGATCCACCTCTTATCAATCACCAGTATTCTGTAATTGATGAGACATGTGATAACAAACTTCCCTTGTCAAAAACCGAGGTTCCTCTCTGGACATGTGGACACAGTTCTCTACAGGTCAGCAAGGTCAAAGTAAAACATTATATACATTCCATTATTGATTATAGATCCTGCTAAACTAAATTTTTCACAAGATTAACAATGTAGTTGATAAAAGTAAGATCATCAATGTAATATATTTAGACTTCTGTAATCTATATGACTTAGTAATGCACCACATTTTGTTTAAGAAACTAAAATGATATAAAATCAGCATGGTACATATTAAATAGTTTGAAAATTGGCTAACTGATAGTGTGACAGATATTACTATTTCCTGCAATACCCTTTAAAAACCTTACTGAAGAAGTAAAAGTATCTTTGGAGTCCATTGTGTTAAATGCAAAGGTTATGTATTATTGTTGGTCTGGTTGATCAGAGGACTATGCTGAACAATGTGGCAGACAAGAATGTTGTTTTGGGACAATACATGTGAAGTGGAGTTTCTGGGAAATATCTAGGGTGAGGTGGATACAAATCCCCTACTCTGGTAATTCAAACCCCCAAACTTTTGAAGCAAACTTCCTGAGGATAGAAATATTATCTACTGATTCCTGGTCCCAATATTTGGAGATCAAAGACCCCAACTGTATAAAGATACAGGCTGATCTGTGCAGTCTGGATGCTTGTTCTGAGCTGAGACTGTTATGAACTTGTAACCACAGAAAATTCCCTTGGTGGGGTTTGCAGGACTGACTCCTACCCAGGCCCCTGCTGGAGTTGAGAGGTGATCGGAGGAAAGCTTATTAGCATGCCTGAAGGTTCTTTTATTGTTTTAAATATGTTTTCTCTGAAATGCTTTCTCCTTAAGAATAAACATTCTTGTCTAGAAAGGGTTGTGTGATGACATAACTTTGGGAAATTACACCATTTGCAGTCTCTGAAGACAAAGAAAAGCACAGATCCTGGCCTATTTAGGCTGTCTGGATTGCTGGGAAGACAGAATGTGTAGGCAGGGATGTGTGTGGCCTGGAAAAAACACAGTGAGGAAGGAGAGAGAGACTGTGTCTCTACCCGAGAGAGGTGATGGCTGCGGAGCCAGGAGCCTAGAGTGGGTGCCCTTGCTGGACCACAGAGGGGTAATATAGATGTAGTTGCCCTGAATTGTGAAAATAGGTCTCCAAATCTAATTGTAAACAGGGAATCATCATAAAGTGTGTGTATTTCCAGTGATGTCCTGCAAGAATTGCTTCTTTGCCTTAAACTACTTAACATTTTTATCAATGACTTATAAGAAAACATAAAATCGTCACTACTAAAGTTTGTAGAAATCACAAAGATTTGGGGACTGGTAAATACTTAAGAGGACAGATCACTAAGACAAAGCACTTGGATCGCTTAGTAAGCTGGCACAAATAAACAGTGTGTGTTCCAATATGGACAAATGTAAAGTCATACATATAGGAAAAATTAATGCAGGCCACATTTACAGCATAGGGGACTTTATCATGGAAAACAATGACTCAGAAAAAGAATTGTGGGTCATGGTAGATAATCAGCTGAACATGAGCTCCCACGGTGACACTATGGTCAGAAGGGCTAATGCAATTCTGGGATGCATAAAAAAGGATACTATCAAGTCAGAGAAGATAGTTTATATTACCTCAATAATTGACAATGGTGTGACTAGTACTGCTTTAGTTTCGGTGCACACAATTCAGGAAGGTTGTTAAAAAATTGAAGGGGGTCCAGAGAAGAGTCCAAAGAATGATTACAGGACTGGACAACATGCTTTATAGTGAAAGACTCAAGGAGCTGTATCTCTTTAGTTAACTGAATGAGACAATTAAGGGGTGATTTGATCAGAGTCTAGAAGTACCTACACAGGAAACAGAAATTTGATAAAGGGGAGCTAACAAAAGTATAACAAGATCCACTGGCTGGAAGATTCAGACTAAAATCAAACAGATTCAGACTAAAAATAAGGTGCAAATGTTTAACAGTGAGTTTAACCTGTAGAACAATTTAAAGGTTGTGGTAGATTCTCCATCACTGGCAATTTTTCATTCAAGATTGGATGTTTTTTTCTAAAGGATATGCTGTAGTTCAAATAGGAATTGGTTCGGTGAGGTCCCATGACCTGTGTTATGCAGGAGGTCAGACTAGAATATCACAATGGTCCCTGTTGCCTTTATAATCAATTAATCTATTTCCCTTCCTCACAGGGGTGTTGTGAGCATAAATACTTTAAAGGCTGTGAAGTGCTTAGATTCTACAATAATGGCAACCGTATGTGTGAAAAAGTTGGATAGATACCTATTTTAGTGGGAAATGTGAGGCACAGCAATGAAGTAACTCACCCAAGAGCGAATAGTGAGACTTGAATAGAATTAAGGACTTCTGATCCACAAACCTGTGTCTATTCCACTATTTCTGAGGTATTTATTGTACAAATAGAAGAAAAAAAGATGTAATCTAATCGACCTTTCAAGCACCACTCCCCCCCCCCACATACCATTATACAAGATAGCTAAAGCAAGCACCTTTTCTATGCAGACCAATAACTGGTATCACCTTCAACTTATTATTGACCTGCTCTGTGTCTATTGTTGACTGGAAAAAATTACTGCAATCTGTGAAGAAATTGGAAAATATATTTATCATTGCTTGTTTACAGAATAGTGTTCAAGGTGTTACAGTATTATTAAAGTCATGTTTGTTGCCCTTTTTCTAATTATAAAGTAGAAACAAAATAGCCCATTTAAGTGAAATGCTAGCACTGCTCTGCTAGCAAGATGTAGTAGGTGTGATTCTTTTCAGAAGCCTGGCAAGACTGGCAAAATGTCTATAGGGACTAGCAAATAAATCCTGTACATGGTCTTTAAAAAGCATTCACAACAATATTTGGGTTCCAAGTCAAGCATTGGTAATTGTTTTCTCTCAGTATTCTGAAATCACCAATTTTAACTATCACTCTGAGATCTGGAGCCTAAATATTTGTCAGCTGCCCAATTTGTTCTGAAAATGCTAGCTCTCAAGAGAAATCTTAGTGTTTCAAAATGTGTCTCTTGTCAATGCTACAAAATGTGCATCCCTATGAAAGAATATAAAAGGATCACATTGCTTAGAGCCTAACATGCTTCCTAATGGGGGGAGGGGGAAAGAATCTCAGAAGCAGACTTCTGCCCAACAACAAAAAGTAACAGATCATTAAATTATACCCTGTATGTTGCTTTGTTTATGTTTTCCAGTAGGAAACGTATTATTAAGCTGTTGTAGTGTTTGCATTGTTTAGCTTACTAAAGCAATAGTTCTTCTCAACATTGGCTTCCTAGAGCAAGACCTGGTTAGCATTTCCTTGTGATTACCATACTCAAATACAAAAAAGATTGGCATGGGAACCTGGGGGGGAAAAGTATGCCTTCAAGAATAATTCATTTTTTATGTTTCTCATTTCAAAAACATGCAAAAGCTGCTTCAAATCCAGCTCAATACTGTTCAAAAATTCTTACCATCTAATGACATTTTGGTAGTATGTGAAAAAATGAACTAGTAGTTTTAGTCCAGTTCACAGTGGATAGGTATCCACACACCAAGTGTCATCCCAATTGGGCATTATTGTTTAGTAGAAACAGCAGAGAAAGCCAAAGACTGAGGGAGAGGAAGGACAGTAAAATTATTAGGGCATTAGTGTAGGATGTGGGAGAACCAGGTACAAATCCCTCCTCTGGCATACTCTTCCTTTGTGATCTTAGGTGTGTCACATGGGCCTAGATTTTGAAAGTATGTTCCATTGAAGTTAGGAACCTAAATACCTTTGGGCATCTGGGCCTCAGTTCCCCTTCCCTAAAATGGGGACAACAGTAATCCTTTATCTCACAGTGCTGTTATGAGGATAAATAGTTTGGCAATTATGAGGTACTCAGATACTATGATTGTGGGTGCCTTATAAGATAGATCAAATGGGCAAGTTACATCTTTACCTCGAGAGGTGGTTCCACCAGATCATAGCTGAAGCATGTTGCTGAAGTACAGTTGAATGGGAACTTGTAGTTTTTATTCTGTAGGTAAAATAAGGAATACTTTTTATGGCTATCAATGCACTACTCATCACAAATATAAACTGTGTCTGTAAAAGCCACATAGATATCATCCTTGGAACAGGGCAGTGTTTTACTGTATGTCTGTACAATACCTAACATAATGAGGACCAAGCTTGATAGAAGCTTGTAGGTACTGCCATAACAGAAATAATCACAATAAAAAATAATACTCAAAATAGAAACTCAGAAACATCTTAACTATAATGTGGCTGCTACCTATCATCTGAGTAATGGCAATTTATCCATTTCTCTGTGTTAGTATAATGTGACTAGGATTCCTAAGCATTTCATATTTACTTTTAGTCCTTATTTTTTCTGTTTCTAGGAGGGCTACATGGGAATTTCATTAAAAATTATTGAGTTGAAAATTATGAATGTAAAACCTCTAAGATGCTTCTATTTCATCTGCATTAAATTAACCATTTGACTGCGGCATAAATCACCATCTTCTCTGTGGTTCATATTCAGATTTTGGCCTTTGATTTGAAAGTTCCCTACAGCTCTAGTGAATTATTCTCCTCCTTCATTTATATTGTCACCTTGAAGGTATTTATAGGCTATGATCATGATCCCTTGAGTCTTTTCATTTCATTTCTACACTGTGCAAATTTATCTTCCCTCAGTCATTTCTAGAATCCCGGTATCATTTTTGTTGCCCTTCATTGCCATTCTTCTCATTTTTACATCTCATTCCTAATATACTGCACAGGTATATTAATTTGGGCAATATTCATCTGACTGAAAGGTACTAAAATTAATGTTCTTCAGTACATTTCCTATTCAGTTTGCCCATCCTTAAGCGGAAGGATTAAATAGCAAAGCACATAGCACATTTCTGGAGCAGTACTTTTTAAAGAAAGCCATTCTTGACAAATGATAAAAATATAGAATAACTTTCCATGCTTACGGTAGCTCTGCACAATATCCCATCACCACCATTGTACAGTGTGAAGTGTCTTTCAGCATAGCATATTTACTGTTATAATAGGAGGAAATTGCTCAAACAGTTCCCTGTGATACAACAGTATATCGTATCTGCCCAAGCCAAGAAGGAGTTTTCTGTTTCAGGACTACTTATCAGCACAGACAAGAACCAGAGGCAATCTCAGTTAGACAGGGTATCACTGTTTCCTGTCACACCAAAATTAAATTGAAGATTGAAGAGAGCATTTGTTGAGTTGCCCTAAATAGCAGTATTTCATTTTATGCTGATCTGTTGTCTTCCAATACCTAAATGCTATGCTAACTTTACAACAACAATAGCACAGATGCAACTAATCTATAATATTCCATCTGATCAAACATTACTTAGCACCCCTTCTTTGGAGAACACATACTAATAAGAAAGACTTTAAAGTTCAATGCTAAGTGAAAAGTGGAGAGAAGCCAGGTAGGCAGAATACATTTTATAAAGAAGAAAAAAATGTAAAACATAAAAATAGGAGAGAAAAATGAGAATGAATGAAAGTGAGGAAGAAAACAGGAGGAGAGAAAAAACAAAGAATATAAGAATGGCAACACTGGGTGAGACCAATGATACATCTAGCCCAGTATCCTGGCTTCTGACAGTGTCCAATGCCAGGTGCTTCAGAGGGAATGAACAGAACATGGCAATTATTGAATGATCCATCCCCTGTTGTCCTAGTAATCTGAGACTAGGGACACGGAGAGCATGGGGTTGAATCCCATACCCTCTTGGCCAATAGCCATGAACTTATCTAATTCTTTTTGAACCCCTTTATAGTTTTGGCTTTTACATCAACCCCTGGCAATGAGTTCCACAGGTTGACTGTGCATTGTGTGAAGGAGTACCTCCATTTGCTTGTTTTAAACCTGTTGTCTATTAATTTAATTGGGTGTACCCTGGAGAAACAGATGATGAAGATAAGAGAAAGAAAACAAGTTTAAAAATGCTTAAAGAGAAGGTAGAAATACTAACGCACACAGCTTGTACACAAGGATAGTCCTTTTCAGCTTACATACCTTCATACATATTATTGTACAAACTGCTAAGTGATGGCTAGACTGCATGCAGAAGTTCAAGTTGGTGATTGCACAAACAGCTTTCTTCCCCTTTCTGTTGCCACAATGGTGCCAGCCAAACTGCATTCCCTGTGCTCTCCCGAGCGCTGGAAATGCAAATTATGAATGAGACTAAATTGCCACTGTACATGACAATTAATAGTCATTGGGCCAGGGAAAGAGAGTGAGAATAACTCTATAGCATGGAGGTTTGGATAATTGACTGAGGATGTGGGAGACGAAATTGAAGTCTCTGTTTCAATTATTATTTATACATGGTAGAACAGCTTCAACAAGGGAGACCGAGAGACCTGCCCCAGAATATCCCATAGCCCAGTAGTTAGAGCACTCTCCAGCAATGTGGGATACCAAAATTTGAATCCCTTCTCCACATCAGGGATCCCTATGTTCCACATCACACATGAATGCTCAACCAGTGGGCTAGAAGTTATAAGGGAGAACTTTTCCTCTTCTGGACACTTTGTGAATCCAGTATTCTTTTTTAAGTGCCCCAAATCAAAATGAAACATTACAAATCAGGTTAAACAAAATATTACAAACATTTTCCTACTTTTCAATTTGTGAATTTTTAAACATACATTTTTTTATTGGTTTACCTGACATCAATGTTTCTTTTCATTTTGGGGAATTGCCAGCAAACTAACAACATAATTATGTGACCAGCTTTTTCCGATAGGCCTATTTTAACCCCTTCAACCCAAGTGGTGGTCTAGTTTGGTCTGTGAATGCCACAAAACTTAAAGTGTGGTCAAAGATTTTGTAAAGTCTTCCTGTTGAACAAAGAAAAGGAGTACTTGTGGCACCTTAGAGACTAACCAATTTATTTGAGCATGAGCTTTCATGACCTTTCGTAACCTGGTGGCTGAACTTTGTGACTTTGTCCTTACCAATAACTATTTTACATTTGGGGACAATGTATACCTTCAGATCAGCGGCACTGCTATGGGTACCCGCATGGCCCCACAGTATGCCAACATTTTTATGGCTGATTTAGAACAACGTTTCCTCAGCTCTCGTCCCCTAAAGCCCCTACTCTACTTGCGCTATATTGATGACATCTTCATCATCTGGACCCATGATTTCAACAATTTCCATCCCACCATCAACCTCAGCCTGGTCCAGTCCACACAAGAGATCCACTTCCTGGACACTACAGTGCTAATAAACAATGGTCACATAAACACCACCCTATACCGGAAACCTACTGACCGCTATTCCTACCTACATGCCTCCAGCTTTCACCCTGACCACACCACACGATCCATCGTCTACAGCCAAGCTCTGCGATACAACCGCATTTGCTCCAACCCCTCAGACAGAGACAAACACCTACAAGATCTCTATCAAGCTTTCTTACAACTACAATACCCACCTGCTGAAGTGAAGAAACAGATTGATAGAGCCAGAAGAGTTCCCAGAAGTCACCTACTACAGGACAGGCCTAACAAAGAAAATAACAGAACGCCACTAGCCGTCACCTTCAGCCCCCAACTAAAACCCCTCCAACGCATTATTAAGGATCTACAACCTATCCTGAAGGATGACCCAACACTCTCACAAATCTTGGGAGACAGGCCAGTCCTTGCCTACAGACAGCCCCCCAACCTGAAGAAAATACTCACCAACAACCACATACCACACAACAGAACCACTAGCCCAGGAACCTATCCTTGCAACAAAGCCCGTTGCCAACTGTGCCCACATATCTATTCAGGGGACACCATCACAGGGCCTAATAACATCAGCCACACTATCAGAGGCTCGTTCACCTGCACATCCACCAATGTGATATATGCCATCATGTGCCAGCAATGCCCCTCTGCCATGTACATTGGTCAAACTGGACAGTCTCTACGTAAAAGAATAAATGGACACAAATCAGATGTCAAGAATTATAACATTCATAAACCAGTCGGAGAACACTTCAATCTCTCTGGTCACGCAATCACCGACATGAAGGTCACTATCTTACAACAAAAAAACTTCAAATCCAGGCTCCAGCGAGAAACTGCTGAATTGGAATTCATTTGCAAATTGGATACTATTAATTTAGGCTTAAATAGAGACTGGGAGTGGATAAGTCATTATGCAAGGTAGCCTATTTCCCCTTGCTTTTTCCTAGCCCCCACCCCAGACATTCTGGTTAAACTTGGATTTAAACTTGGAGAGTGGACAGTTTGGATGAGCTATTGCCAGCAGGAGAGTGAGTTTATGTGTGTGTGTGTGTTCCCCCCCCGGGGGGGGGGGGCATTGAGAAAGCCTGGATCTGTGCTGGAAATGACCCACCTTGATTACCATGCACATTGTAGGGAGAGTGGTCACTTTGGATGAGCTATTACCAGCAGGAGAGTGAGTTTGTGTGTGTATGGGGGTGGGGGGGTGAGAAAACCTGGATTTATGCTGGAAATGGCCCACCTTGATTATCATGCACATTGTAGGGAGAGTGGTCACTTTGGATAAGCTATTACCAGCAGGAGATTGAGTTTGTGTGTGTGGTTTTTGGAGGGGGGTGAGGGGGTGAAAATACCTGGATTTGTGCAGGAAATGGCCCACCTTGATTATCATACACATTGTGAAGAGAGTGGTCACTTTGGATGGGCTATTACCAGCAGGAGAGTGAGTTTGTGTGTAGGGGGGCGGAGGGTGAGAAAACCTGGATTTGTGCTGGAAATGGCCCAACTTAATGATCACTTTAGATAAGCTGTTACCAGCAGGAGAGTGAGTTTGTGTGTGTATGGGGGTGGGGGGTGAGAAAACCTGGATTTGTGCTGGAAATGGCCCACCTTGATTATCATGCACATTGTAGGGAGAGTGGTCACTTTTGATAAGCTATTACCAGCAGGAGAGTGAGTTTGTGTGTGTGCTTTTTTGGAGGGGAGTGAGGGAGTGAGAGAACCTGGATTTGTGCTGGAAATGACCCACCTTGATTATCATACACATTGTGAAGAGAGTGGTCACTTTGGATGGGCTATTACCAGCAGGAGAGTGAGTTGGGGGGGGGGGAGGGTGAGAAAACCTGGATTTGTGCTGGAAATGGCCCAACTTGATTATCATACACATTGTGAAGAGAGTGGTCACTTTGGATGGGCTATTACCAGCAGGAGAGTGAGTTGGGGCGGGGGGGAGGGTGAGAAAACCTGGATTTGTGCTGGAAATGGCCCAACTTGATGATCACTTTAGATAAGCTATTACCAGCAGGACAGTGGGGTGGGAGGGGGTATTGTTTCATGGTCTGTGTGTATATAATGTCTACTGCAGTTTCCATGGTATGCATCCGATGAAGTGAGCTGTAGCTCACGAAAGCTCATGATCAAATAAATTGGTTAGTCTCTAAGGTGCCACAAGTACTCCTTTTCTTTTTGCAAAGACAGACTAACACGGCTGTTACTCTGAAACCTGTTGAACAAAACCATCACCTCATTTTGAGTCATAAATAGAAACTTCTCAGTTCACAGAATCATAGAATATTATGGTTGGAAGAGCCCTCACAAGGTCATCTAGTCCAATCCCCTGCTCAAAGCAGGACCAACACCAACTAAATCATCCCAGCCAAGGCTTTGTCAAGCTGGGCCTTAAAAACCTCTAAGGATGGAGATTCCACCACCTCCCTAGGTAACCCATTCCAGTGCTTCACAACCCTCCTAGTGAAATAGTGTTTCCTAATATCCAACCTAGACCTCCCCCACTGCAACTTGGGACCATTACTCCTTGTTCTGTCATCTGCCACCACTGAGAACAGCCGAGCTCCATCCTCTTTGGAAGCCCCCTTCAGGTAACTGAAGGCTGCTATAAAATCCCCCCTCACACTTCTCTTCTGCAGACTAAATAAGCCCAGTTCCCTCAGCTTCTCCTCATAAGTTATGTGCCCCAGCCCCCTAATCATTTTCATTGACCTCCGCTGGACTCTCTCCAATTTGTCCACATCCCTTCTGTAGTGGGGGGACCAAAACTGGATTCAATACTGCAGGTGTGGCCTCACCAGTGACAAATAGAAGATCACTTCTCTCGATCCGCTGGCAATGCTCCTACTAATATAGCCCAATATGCCGTTGGCCTTCTTGGCAACGAGGGCACCCTGCTGACTCATATACAGCTGCTCATCCACTGTAATCTCCAGGTCCTTTTCTGCAGAACTGCTGCTTAGCCAGTTGGTCCCCAGCCTGTAGCAGTGCATGGGATTCTTTCTTCCTAAGTGCAGGACTCTGCACTTGTCATTTTTAAACTTCATCAGATTTCTTTTGGCCCAATCCTCCAATTTGTCTAGGTCACTCTGGACCCTAACCCTACCCTCCAGCATATCTGCTCTCTCCCAAGCTGAGTGTCATCTGCGGACCTGCTGAGGGTGTAATTAATCCCATTGAAGATCCAGATCATTACTAAAGACGTTGAACAAAACCGGCTCTAGGACCAACCCCTGGGGCACTCCACTTGATACTGGCTGTCAGCTAGACATTGAGCCATTGATCCCTACCCGTTGAGCCCGACAATCTAGCCAGCTTTCTATCCACCGCATAGTCCAATCATCCAATCCATAATTTTTTTTTAACTTGCTGGCAAGAATACTGTGGGAGACCGTATCAAAAGCTTTGTTAAAGTCAAGATATATTACATCCACCACTTTCCCCATATCCACAGAGCCAGTTATCTCATCATAGAAGGCAATGAGGTTGGTCAGGCATGACTTGCCCTTGGTGAATACATGTTGACTGTTCCTGATCACCTTCCTCTCCTCCAAGTGCTTCAAAATGGATTCCTTGAGGCCCTCCTCCATGATTTTGCCGAGGACTGAAGTGAGGCTGAATGTTCCAAATGACAAAGTTCCCTTGGTTCTCCTTCTTCGCTTTTTAAAAGATCGGTGCTATATTTGCCTTTTTCCAATCGTCCGGGACCTCCCCCAATCACCACGAATTTTCAAAGATAATGGCCAATGGCTCTGTAATCACATCAGCCAAGTACTTCAGCACCTTTGGATGCATTAGATCTGTACCCATGGTCTTGTGCATGTCCAGCTTTTCTAAATAGTCCTTAACCTGTTCTTTCACCACTGAGGTCTTCTCACCTACTCCCCATGCTTTTTTGCCCAGTGCAGCAGTCTGGGAGCTGCCCTTGTCTGTGAAGACCAAGGCAAAAAAGTATTGAGTACTTCAGCTTTTTCCACATCATCTGTCACTATGTTGCCTCCCCCATTCAGTAAGGGCCCCACACTTTACCTGACCTTCTTCTTGTTGCTAACATACCGGTAGAAACCGTTCTTGTTACCCTTCACATCCCTTGCTAGCTGCAACTCCAATTGTGCCTTGGCCTTCCTGATTACACCCCTGCATGCTCTAGCAATATTTTATACTCCTCCCTAGTCATCTGTCCAAATTTCCACTTCTTGTAAGCTTCCTTTCCGAGTTTAAGCTCATCAAAGATTTCACTGTTTAGCCAAGCTTGTTGCCTGCCATATTTGCTATTCTTTCTGCACTTCGGGATGGTTTGTTTCTGCACCCTCAATAAGGCTTCTTTAAAATACAGCCAGCTCTCCTGAACTCTTTGCCCCCCCATATTAGCCTCCCAAGGGATCTTGCCCATCAGTTCCCTAAGGGAGTCTAAGTCTGCTTTTCTGAAATCCAGAGTCCGTATTTTGCTACTCTCCTTTCTTCCTTTTTTCCAGGATCCTGAACCCAACCATCTCATGGTCACTGCTGCCTATGTTGCCACTCACTTCTACTTCCCCTACTAATTCTTCCCTATTTGTAAGCAGCAGGTCAAGAGGAGCACAGACCCTAGTCAGTTCCTCCAGCACTTGTACCAGGAAGTTGTCCCAACACTCTCCAGAAACTTCCTTGATTGTCTGTGCACTGCTGTATTGCTCTCCCAGCAGATGTCAGGGTGATTAAAGTCCCCCATTGGAACCAGGGCCTGTGATCTGGAAACTTCAGTTAGCTGTCCGAAGAAAGCCTCATCTACCTCATCCTTCTGATCCAGTGGTCTGTAGCACACACCACCACGACATCACCCTTGTTGTTCTTGCCTCTAAATTTAACCTCTCAACAAAGACTCTCAACAGGCTTTTCTCCAGTTTCAAACTGGAGCTCTGAGCAATCATATCACTCTCTTACATACAATGCAACTCCTCCATATTTCCTCCCATACCTGTCTTTCCTGAACAGTTTATACCCATCCATGACAGTGCTCCAGTCATGTGAACTGCCCCACCCAGTTTCTGTTATTCCAATCACATCATAGTTCCTTGATTGTGCCAGGAATTCCAATTCTTCCTGCTTGTTTCTGAGGCTTCTTGCGTTTGTGGACATGCACCTAAGAAAACTAGCTGATTGCCCTACTTTCTCAGTATGAATCAGGAGGCTTCCCATCTTGTACCCTCCTCCTTGTGTTTCCTCCCAGTATCCCACTCCCCCATTTACCTCTGGGCTTAGGTCACCATCCCCCCAGCAAACCTAATTTAAAGCCCTCCTCACTAGGTTGGCAAGCCTGCCTGCAAAGATGCTCTTCCCTCTCTTCATTAGGTGGATCCCATCTCTTCCTAGCAATCCTTCTTCCTGGAACAACATCCCATGGTCGAAAAATCCAAAGCCCTCTCTCCGACACCACCTGCGTAACCATGCATTCACCTCCACAATTCGCCGATTAACGTTAATTCCTTGTGATTTGAACTACTGCATCTAAACATTTTCCATGCTCAATGTGTACAGATAGGATCTCAATGTGTGTAATTTAATCTTTGACAGTGCCAGTTTTCAACTCAACTGGGATTCTTCATATACTCTTTCTCTCTCCACCCTGGAGAAGAGGTAAACCTTAACGTTCCTATAGTAATATTTTAACTGAGGAAAGGTTTAGCCTTAAGTTTTTCTTGTGTTGTTGTTGGATTGATAACTTTTGATTTTAAGTACAGAACTTTGTGTTTCCCAGTCTCTCAGATGACATTAGTGACTATTTTCTTTGTATGAATTGAAAAGCATGCCTATTTCATCAGCTTCCTATGTCCCTGCAGAAGAGGAAAATGCCATAAGTGTAGTGATTGCTGTCACTTTTTACCGTGGACAAGATGTCATGTTGTGAGGGATCAGAAGCTGCTTATCATTTGTCATGTGATGCTGTAGACAAACTGGGCAATTCAGAGCCTCTTTTTCAATTTGTGCTTTCATGCTAAGCCTAGATAGCAAATGTCCTCAGACCTTGTGTTTTCACTTTCCTACTACAGTACCATGTAAATAGGCTTTGTCTTCTCATATCAGTAGCTGTGGAACAACTTGTCACTGACCTTAAAAATCAGATAATCAGGTACTCAAACAGCAGCCCCTCACTGACTTTCCCTACCACCAATCTCCAAATAGAATATAACCCTACCAAAATAACAAAAAGAGAAGAAAAATGTTGATAAGATTGTGGGACAGGTTGGGGAGGGAAGAGATGGCTGGTTCTGGGAAGATGGTGTCCATCAGAGAAGGTTAGCCTGAATGGTAGTCCTCTGGGGGATCTGGCAGGCTTGGGGAATATGGGATATTTGCCACAAAACTGGTAGAGGGGAATGGAGCAACTACCCCATCCATATGGAGTTTACCTCCTCTGCAGGGATCTGAGAGTTTCATTGACTTGTAGTGGGCACAAACATTTTTTCTTTTGTTCATTCCACAATGATAGTCTCTATGTGGATAACCATTGATTTTGCTTAGTTGCCACCCTTAATTCTGCCAGTGTCTTGTCTGACATGCATACATTTGTTATGGTAAAGTCAATGTGTGTGTCATTTGGTATCTTCTGTGCCCAAAAGCTTTTTAGCTATTCAGTGAAACTGGGATTTTTCACTGGGTATGTGTTATAAGTAGTATTGTCAGTGCCAAATGTGCAAATGTCAGTATCCAAACAATCATGAGACTGGTTTAAAAACCATGACATTTAAAAAAAAATCCGTTGTGTTCTTTCTATTTGCCTTTTGAGTCTATAAGGGTGCACTGAGGTCACATTTTGTTACTTGTCTCCACAAACATGAGGCCCAGAAACCTACTTTAAACAGCAATATCTCTGACCTATCAACACTGGCTGGCTGGTTGGGCTGCTGTAGCTAAAAATGTCGCCACTCCTGCCATGTCTTGCTGATGACTTCCATAAAAAAAAAAAAACAACACCCATTCTGTATTATGGCTGCTCCTATCCCCATCCATTCTTTTGGATTTGCCCAACTTGCATAAAAGATTAGCTTTCATGCTAAGCCTAGATAGCAAACCTCTTCAGACATTGTGTTTTCACTTTCCTACAATAGCACCAAGTGAATAGGCTTTGTCTTCTCATTTCAGTAGTTGTGACTATTTCTCTCATTTGTGACATTTAAATACATTTGTAACATTTCTCTCATTTTGCTGGACAGTCATCTCATTTTTGTGTTCTCCCACTGCGAGTCCTCCTGTTTACAGGATTGTAGTTGCCCTATATGAATACACCAGAGGTATTTTGTATTTTTTTAAGCTGCCTACTTCATGAACTGACTCCTCTTTCCACACAGATTGTAGCTGGACTTGAGCTATTTCATGTGTTTCTGCATTGTCTGATGCTTTATTTCAATCAGGCTCAGCTTCCTGATTTATCAGCTTTTTCCTGGACTTTGGGTGAATTGGTCTCGAAAACTATTATGTCCTGAATTGTTTTATCCATGTCAGTAAATGCACAGTCTTTATCCATCATCTTAAACGCTGCCACAAACTGATTTATGGGATCCATTTAGAACGTGTTGTCTGTTGCAGGGTTTCTAAAGTGAAAACTTTGGGTGAGTTTTGGAGGTGGCAGCTTAGCAAACCTACTGTAATATACCCCCAGATTTACCTTTTCATCACATTAGGGTGCTTTCTGTGATGCTCCTTTGGTTTTATAAGTGGCTCCTCACTCTTGGTCCAAAATCTGTTAATTCATATTTGTTAATGTTTAGGGTGTGCCACAAAATCTTTTATCCCCACCTCATGAATAAAGTGGAGAATTGAGAAGATGGATGCTGGTTGGACTTTGGCCAGCATTGGGGAAAGGGCGTAACATTTTTCTGCTGTTTTAACTAATTGCTGTAAGGGGTGTGACTGAGGGAGTTCTATTTGTATTAATATATATTTGTAAAAAATTGCCTAGCTCCTTCTAAGTCACCATTGAGTACCTATTGATTGAAGTAGAAATCTAGACATTAAATGCCAAATATTATAAATACATCCATTAGAACTGATGAAAATCTTGTAGATTTCAGTATTTCCATGAAATCTCTAGAATTTTGAATTTTCTGTGAAAAAAAAATTATGGAAAAGCTTAGACAACATTTTCACAATTCCCTTCTCACCATCTTTTGATGAGCTCTATTTTTAATCAGATTATCATTTTTTCCTCCTCTTCTGATTTCAAAGTATCCTTGAAAATGAACTCCCCATGTTTCTTACAATTCTTCACCACCTCAGGACAGTTCATACCTTCCCACTTTATTTTGGGCATGTGAAGTCCTGCAGTCTCCATAATGAATTCCAGTTCCATTTTTAGGCTGCTGCACACTTACATCGCTTTTGACACCATCTTACATTTTGTCTAATCTGCAATAAAGAATTATTTTAGTCAAAGAACGATTCAGACAGAATAAGCATTACTGGTGACAGGCTCAATATTGAATGAGAAATTAATCATAGTCGATCATAGCATATATAAAAATCTAACCCATGTACGTTCAGACAAACAGAACCAGCAAATAACTGCAATACCCATGGTCCTGTGGAAAACATAGTGTGATCATGTAATTTAAAGTCTGTATCATAATGTATACCCACAGGGGGATGAATTAAAGTTGCAGACAACCTTAATTCTGATATTTCCTAATTTGTTTTGAGTGCTTGACTTTGCAACCTTAATATTGTATTTTATATGGATTGTGTATGTGTGTGTGTGTGTGTGGTGGGGGGGAATATAGTATACAAGGGGTCTGCATGACTCATTGATATAAATGCTTTTAGGGGGGAGATTTTCAAAGTGTATGGGATTGAGATGCCAACTTTGCCTTTGAAAATCTCCCCCTTGGTTTTTAAGCCGCTAGGTCAAATTCGACCCATGTTACGAGCAAGTATGTGCCTGATTTTGAAGGTGCCTAGTACCCTCAGACCTTAGTGCATCAAGATATCAGACCTTGGCACTGTGGGAAACTATGAAAAAGTCATGATATTTCCATGATATTTTACACAATTTAATTTCATGCTCTTGAAATTTAGTATTTTTGTGAAATGTTGATTTTTATGAAATGCAAAAAATCACACAATTATATATGATTTTGTAGAAAAATAATTTTACTTTAAGTGGGGCTGTGAATTAAAAGAAAAATGGAACCAGTTTTGATTTCACAGTGAAATATAAAAAAGCTCTAACTTTGAGCATTTCAGATTTTATTGTGACTATTTTACAGACATCTATTAGTAACCAAGGATTACCACCATATGACAGGTTTTAGTGGCCTACTGTATTTCAATGTGTTATTGGTACCAGTGAAATTACTAGTGGACAGGAATCTATTCCACAAAAATCACCATCACATTGGTCCCTTTTTGGCAATTATAGTAAAGGAGCTAAAGATTAAGGACCCAATCCTGCAAACTCTTATGAATATACTTAATTTTAAACACATGGATAATCCCATTGAAGTCAATGGGAATACTCACATGCTTAAAGTAAAGCCCAGGCTCCAAGTGTTTGTAGGATTTGGGCTGGACAGCTGCCTGAATGTAGTACTTATGACCCTGAATACTCCTTTGGACCATAATGGGACTATCTATAGCATGAAGTGCTACTTTCACCAGTAAGCATTTTCAGGATCAAGCCTAAAAGGGCACAGAACTAGACCCTGACATGCAGGGATATAGCAGAAGTGCTCAGCATTGACCTAACTCTTTTCTGCGGAAAAGGACCTAGGGGTGACAGTGGACGAGAAGCTGGATATGAGTCAGCAGTGTGCCCTTGTTGCCAAGAAGGCCAATGGCATTTTGGGATGTATAAGTAGGGGCACAGCGAGCAGATCGAGGGACGTGATCGTCCCCCTCTATTCGACATTGGTGAGGCCTCATCTGGAGTACTGTGTCCAGTTTTGGGTCCCACACTACAAGAAGGATGTGGATAAATTGGAAAGAGTCCAGCGAAGGGCAACAAAAATGATTAGGGGTCTGGAACACATGACTTATGAGGAGAGGCTGAGGGAACTGGGATTGTTTAGTCTGCAGAAGAGAAGAATGAGGGGGGATTTGATAGCTGCTTTCAACTACCTGAGAGGTGGTTCCAGAGAGGATGGTTCTAGACTATTCTCAGTGGTAGAAGAGGACAGGACAAGGAGTAATGGTCTCAAGTTGCAGTGGGGGAGGTTTAGGTTGGATATTAGGAAAAACTTTTTCACTAGAAGGGTGGTGAAACACTGGAATGCGTCGCCTAGGGAGGTGGTGGTATCTCCTTCCTTAGAAGTTTTTAAAGTCAGGCTTGACAAAGCCCTGGCTGGGATGATTTAATTGGGGATTGGTCCTGCTTTTGAGCAGGGGGTTGGACTAGATGATCTCCTGAGGTCCCTTCCAACCCTGATATTCTATGATTCTATGAACTCTGCTTTCAATGGATGTTTTACCATTGACTTCATTTTGACCAATACTGAGTACTCTGGAAAATCCCATCTTTAAAGCCTGCATTTCTCCTGCTCACCCTGAATCAGATATGTGGATAAAGCACTTCATTTTGCATTGCTGTTGAACTAATACTGTACTTTTCATTTGCACTAAAAATGTAATCTAAAAATTAGAAAAGGCGATCTATATATTTACTTTCCAATAATACCATTACATAGAATAATTATGCCCCTCAATGAAGTAAACTTACACATGTTCTCTGGATGAAAATGTGCAATGTAATCACTGACACATGTAAGCATGCAAACCGAACTAAAAAATTAAAGCTTATCCTAAGTCAGCTCCTGAAACACATGTATTTGAAAACAATATTAAGGAAACAGACTCCACAAATTTTCCACAGACAGAATACATTTTCCTTTGAGGTTAAGTACTTCAAAATTCTGGGCCACCTCACTAATTAAAATTTGTGTTTCACAATGGGTATTTTTGAATTTGATCACCTTTTTTAAAAACAAAAACAAATGTACTTAACTTTGTGAAGCAGAGGTATATAATCCATTTCTGTCTATGTATCAAATTCTGCAAGGTCCTGAGCTCCCTTGGAAGCTGCCTAGCATCTTCAAGTCCTATTGAATGGGAGTTGTGGGTGCTCTGTATTTCACAAAAGGCTGTCAGCACATTACATCATGAGGCACTACACATATTTGTCACAATTATTCTTTGTTGTCACTGTATTTTTTCCTCAACATACTTATTTTCTTTTATGGATTCAGATTATGGCCTCTCGTAGCACTGGATAACCAGGATAAACTGAAAATGATGTTCAGCAGCAGAGCTAAAAATGTACAATGGATTTTTTTTCTCAGTAGCGTTTTAGGTCAGCATTTCAAAATAACTGTATAATAAAACTTTGCCTGATAAACCTTAACTTGACTTTTTTTACCACTACAAGTTTATGGAGAATATAAATCATCTTAAAGTTATTCATGGAAAATTTCTCGGTTGCTGCAACACAGACATTTTCTTAATCTCAATTCATTCAGACTGCTCACAGTTGACATGGAAATTTAACAGTGATATTATGGTACTTTAATACCTTGGAGATAGTATAAGATAGTAGTTTTATATTACTGATGCATAAAAATAATACATAGGTCCATTATTTCCAGGAAAATATGCCTTTGTACAACAACTAGAAAATGGACAAAGCAGAACTTGTGATAACTTGAATTATTTAGTCTAGCTCCTGAAATGATATGCTAATGCCCTTATCTTAGAATTTTTGGAATATAACAACATTGAGTTGCTGATCAATTGGTAATATGGTACTTGCCTTGAAAATATGTACCCTAAACTTGCAAGGAGCATGGGTCCCAATCTTACAAACTTTCACTCATCCAAATACTGTGAATAAAGACAATGGGGCTATTTGTATAGGGGCTTATGCGGTGAGGGAGGGTTTGTAGGATTAGGCCTACAGTTTGGGAGACATTAATATGCATTTATTTTTTGATTGTTTCACAATGAGGTAGCTCAACGTAAATCATATCTGTTTATGCAACAGTGTCCACCACTGCTGATTCGACCAGAAAAAACCCCATCACTTTGAAACTTCTCCTGGCTTATAGCATGGTAGTCCATGCTTGCTAAGTGGCACATCTCAGTGAGAACACATGATGCTGCACTCTTCAATGTGTTCTGCAGAACTTCAATGTGTTCTGCCTGCTTTCTGGGTTGAATTTAAGGTTCTGCTTTTGGCTGATAAGGGCAAAAATCAATCAATGAGATTTTGGCTCCAAGTGCCTAAATCACTTTTGAAAATGAGATCAGAATTTCTTTCATTCTGCTGTATGTCCTTTTAAAAAGACACATTTAGAGTGTGAGACAGGTACATTTTAAAAATCTATTTAGAAATCAAATAACAAAAAGAAATGAAAAAAAAGAAAAACAATTGAACTCCCAGTCCAAAAAAGCCCCCATAGCTCACCATGAGTTGTACAGTTGCACCAAGGCTTATTATTGATTGGTACACCACATAATGAACAATATTGTTCCTATCAGATCACTCTTTTTAAAAGGTTTAGAAATTACTACAATTTTAAAAATACAAAAATATTTAATATTTCTATATCAGTAAAATTACCATTGCGAATCCAAACAATCTAAACAAAAATATAATTTATCTAACATATTTTTAATGTGTCCTTTAAGGTGATATCTGGGCACCAATTTATTAAGCAATCAAAAGGATTAGTTAGAACACAATGGTCCAGATCTTTAATTGCTGTAAAAGTGCTTTTGTGATTTGACTCAAAGAGCTATGTTAATTTATACCAGATAAAAATCCATTCAAATGACTATTGGTTAACATGCCACATTTTGAAAACACAAACTAAAACATAAAGGGAGAAATAACACAAAACACTACCTACACGTTTTTGGAAGTGAGGTAGTAATCTCAGCACAAGCAGCAATGAGGAGACACAGACAATAATGAATCATCATGATCAGAATTTCTTTCATTCTGCTGTATGTCCTTGGAACTAGCATATACTATCAACAATATGTGTCACAGACTTTTTTCTTTGTTATCTCTGAGGAATTGAAAGTGAAAATTAATTAAAGCTTACATACAACATTTTCCCCTTGAGCCACTCAATATGCTTAAGTGGCATGATGGGGTACAATCCATTTTTCTAAAGCTGCTCATTAAATAACTCAATTTGGTTTAGACACACATCATATTTTTTCATAACTAGCCATAATTTCTCCCCTTGACTGTCTAACCTGATCCCATCAAGAGTCTCGGGCTTGTGTAATTATAATTATCTCTCTGCCTCAAATAAAAAGACAACATGAAAATGTGAATGTGTCGATGTCAGGCCCCACAAATGTAGAAAGTTATACTTTAAGATGCTTGTCTCCAAGACAACTGACAAGTTTCATAGTTCTGGGAATTCTTTACTATTTCCATCCAAAATATAATAGTCAACTAAAAAGGCTGAAATCTCCAAAGTTAGGCGTTTAATGATGTGACTAAATATAATCATGTGGGTTACAGTCACAGACTAATCAGGTGCTTAACATTAGGCACACAGTTAAGTACCTTGTTGAATCAAGGGTTTAATTAGTAAAACAGAAATGTACAAAAAATCTATCATACCATTTGGTCCTGTACCGTACATCATCTCCTTCGATTCATAACATTATCTACATCATTTGCTACTGTAAAAAAACAAAACAACAAAACCACCTTAGAGCTTAGGGAAGAGTAAAAAAATGTATTCACTAAGATGTTTGTTAAATTCAATTTATGATTCATCCCAAACCTAGTGTGTCACCATTTCTACAAACATTCAGGACTCTGTTTTTTATTGTCATGAATGATTGGAGTAATATGTACTATCAACCGTATTTGTCCTCAGTATATTTGGGTAATCACCTTCAGGACGAATATTGCCTATCTGGCTGTCTATTGATGTATATCATAGATATACATGTATATCACATGTATATATACCCTGCCTACATGTGTTTGGAATTGAGGTAGTAATCTCAGCACAAGCAGCAGCGAGGAAAGGGGAAGAAGGTAGGAGGGGATGAATTCAGATTCAGTAGTGAGCTCCTTTGCCTGGAACACTACACACTTGTTCCAGAGCCAAAGCATTATGCAAGGAGTACATAGTTGTAGCCAGACAGAGCAGCCCCTGGGAAAAACTGTTGTGTGGAATCTCGTTTACTTTAATGGGACTATTTTTGGAGTAAGGTACTACTTGAAATGAATTACAAAATACCAGAAATGTATGTCTAAGGTCATAGAAAGCACTGCTTTTCATAACACAGTATATGATCATGTTACTAAAGAACATATCATAGTTCCTACACACAAGGGACAGAGTGAATGTTACATATTTAACCTTAAGTTTTGTATTTTCTTATTTTTGAGCATTTGCATTTATAACTTCATCTTCAGAAAATAAACAAAAAAACAAGTGAATGTTGTCAGTCAATAACACCTTTTGGAATTATGACCAGTTCAGGAAAGCTTGACAAAATTTTAAGTTTTCTTTTTCCTGCATTTTAACGAGAATGGTGCCATTTTCTTTTTAGTGGTGGAAGGAGATTAACTTTCCTAACTTCATTCTGTCTTTGAAGAAACATTTTTTCTCATGTTTTCCTCAATTCCCAATCAACTGTATGTTACTGTGGAACTTTTAAGAAAAATAAACAGGGGTTTGTTTTGTTTTTCTATTATTATATCCTTGGAGGTATAGAATACAGAGCATACAGTTTTACACACTGAACTCCTGATCTTGCCTCTGACATGAATTAAAACCATGGTTGCCAAGGGGGTCCGATTCCTGCATAGTAAGACAGCTTATCTGCCTATGATTCCCACTTCATGAGTCTCTGTGCACCCTAGAAAACTCTATCTCTCACACACAAATACACCCCTACCTTTTTGTTGCTACAACAGTTTCATAAGGCTAGAAGCATAGATACCTAGGATTTGTTGTATGAGAGCATCAAGGACAAGCACAAATGTAATGACTTATTTCATTTTTAATGAATTGGTTTTAATTTTCTTATATGAAAACATAATGGGAAACTGTAAATGTGTCCTCATTATGGAAGAAAAAAACGACTTTCACAGACAGACTCCAGGCTATAGAGTTTATTTGTATGGATGTTACTAGCCTGGAACATAATGAGACATCTGAGCATGAGCAGAGTGTCATGTAATTATGGACATCAACCTCAGAAAGCTGGAAAAGAAATGGGAGTACTGAAATTTCATTTGGGAGTTCATTTGGGCACTCAAGTGAAGACAACAATGTTACATTTTTGTATTAAAAGCTATTTTCATTTACCAGTATGGTTCTGTCCACATACCATTCTATCAATGTCAATGACTGAGACAATGAACCGAGAACAGCACATGGCCTTATATCTCCAGTACCTAGCTAATCAGGTGGAATCCTATTGTGTCTAAATATTGGAGATATCAACTAAAATCAAAGTTCCAATGAAGTCAATGGGAAGTTTGCCTTTGACTTCACTGGTGTCAGGATTTCACTTTGAGTTCTAATCATGCACTGTGCTGACATCCTCAAACCCCATTAAAATCAGGAGTTGAGGGCAATCAGTGTCATTGTCATGGCCAATCCCAAAGGGATGTAGCCTCCTTGTAGCACCATTAACACCCAGCTCAATCTCTAGCTAGGTGCTTCATGTGGTCCGGCTGAATATTTGGTTTTGGTCTATCACTGGCAACCTTACCAAACTTTTGGCAACCACGGGATCTCCAGCCACTTAGTGGCATTTCCTGGTAAACATGCTTCGTAATTCATTGGTCTTTCATCCTAAAAACATGTCTGTTCCAAGAAAGCTATAGAAACTAGACCAGTGCTAAAGAGGTAGTTTTTGGGTTCAGTTATGAATATCATAGAATCATAGACTTTAAAGTCAGAAGGGACCATTTTGATTGTCTAGTCTGACCTCCTGCACAACGCAGGCCACGGAATCTCACCCACCAACTCCTGTAACAAACCCCTAACTTATGTCTGAGAGATTGAAGTCCTCATATTGTGGTTTAAAGACTTCAAGATGCAGAGAATCCTCCAGCAAGTGACCTGTGCCCCACTCTGTAGAGGAAGGCGAAAACCCCCCATGGCTTCTGCCAATCTGCCCTGGGGGAAAATTCCTTCCTGACCCCAAATATGGTGATCAGCTAAACCCTGAGTATGTGGGCAAGGCTCACCAGCCAGACACCCAGGAAAGAATTCTCTGTAGTAACTCAGATCCCACCCCATCTAACATCCCATCACAGGTCATTGGGCTTATCTACCGCTAGTAGTAAAAGATCAATTAATTGCCAAAATTAGGCTATCCCATCATATCATCTCCTCCATAAACTTATCAAGCTTTGTCTTGAAGCCAGATACGTCTTTTGCCCCCACTGCTTCCCTTGGAAGGCTGTTCCAGAACTTCACTCCTCTGATGGTTAGAAACCTTCGTCTAATTTCAAGTCTAATCCTCATGTCCCATCTTGTCCTAGAACTTAATATGGAGCAGCTAATGAAAACAAGAATTGAAAACATCAATCCACTATTCTTCAGCCTTCTTCAGCACCTACATTTCACTGATATACAACAGTTAGTATAATCATGGTTCCATAGCACTGAAGCTTCATAACAAGCCTGAGGTTACAATGCCCCCATAGATGCTTCTGAAGGGCCCAAGCTCTGTGATGCTTCCCAAGTATTTGACAGTTGGTATCTGCTCGATTTCACATCTGGACAGGTTAATACTGAGCTGTTTTAATCAGGAGCTGAAGGCTAACTTGATGGTAATGGCCAGGGACTTAATATTATCTGGATTAATAACCAGATCAAAGTATGCTGCTTCTTGCCTGACCAGACTGGCCATCAGCTGCAGCACTCCATGAAACTGAGCCATCAAGACAATGTCATCAGCATATTCAAGATCTTGAAACGGAAGCGTGTTCAGCTCAACACCACTCACAGCTGCCTTCTCACACTTATCCATCAATTAATTAATTAAATTAATTAATGCCTATATTGAATACCAGTGGTGACAATAGGCAACCTTTCCAAACCACTATGGCAATATAAAACTATGCTGTGTATTTGTCATGGATTAAAACACAGCTTTCCATTCAATTATAGAACTCTTCTATCAATGACACTATCTTCCCAGTGACACCCAGTTGCCTCATCAGATCCCACAAACTGACTTCATACACTGAATCGAAGTCCCGGCAGAAGTCTATAAACAGTGATGCACACAGCTTATTAAATTCAGCCATCTTCTTAAAAAGCTCTCTCAAGGTAAAGTTGAGGCCACTAGGACTTTCCTAAAAAGAACTCAGCACTTCACACAACTGGGCCCTTAATGTTGTTTTTCTGATATGAATTTCCATTTTTCATTGAGGAAAAAATATGTTAAGGTCTTTTAGTAGATATGAAAACAAACAATTTTTTTGGCTCTCATATATTACAAATGAATAAATACATATACCTTTTAAAGATGAAAACCCTGGTTAGACTTTTGTGAAAGAAAAAGTAAATGGCAACCTATGTTCACCTGAGACTGCCTGAAGTTATATACTTAACTAACATTCCTAATGTGGCCTGTGCACTTAGGAGCAGACCCAAAGACCATTTTAGTCAATGAAACTATTCTTGTTGACTTCAGTGGCTTTGGATCAAGCCCATAGAGCCTAAACCTATAAGCACGCTCTGTCCTGAACCAGTGGACACACTGAGCATTTGCAGAATTGTTGCAGCCTTTATTTTTATTGCCCTCTCATAAAATGCTAAATTAATATTTTTATTTTAATTGTTCTGCAGCTTATACTCTGCATGCCAAATTTCAGAGCACTGTGACTCTTTATGTAATGAAAACAGAGGTTTATATTTTTTTTAAAAAATTACTGATATGACCTGATTTATTGCTGTGGAAATGATAACATTATAAAATATTATATATAATGTATTTTATGAATTTGCAGAACTTTTAATTTCAAGTTTGCATTCCAAAGGATCATAATATAGCTATTCATTTGGGAAAGACAAAACAACCCCTACACTATGTTCTGTTAAAACCAATGGGACTTGTGTCACAGCAGCTTAAAATATATATACACTAGAATTCATTCAGTAGCCAGTTCACTGGAACATACAAGATTTTGTTCCCCTCTCCAGTTTGTGTGGAATTTTCTAGATTATAAAGTCTAATTATCCTAGCTAGAAAGCCTTGTGTGAACTACAAAATTCACATTCTATGCACTGTCTCAAATAAACTCATATTCCTTTTAAATGTAAAACCCAAATGGCTGCCTCCAATTGAAATTAAAATGACACCCCTCTCAACCACTCCCCCACACATCTGAAAATGTGGTAGAAATGCAGGTTTGCAAGAAAAATATTGTGTATTAATGCATCTGCTCTTGTAATCTTGACTTTACTGCAGTGTACTGTTTGCCTAAAAATCAATCTGTTTGGCATTTTTATTACCATTGTGCAAATGGAAAGAGAACAAATGAAGCATTTGCTGCTTTTATTTTCTGTGTAGAGCCATGCTTCAGTTTTCCATTCAACTATAGTCTGCCCTTCATTTAAAACAAAACAAAACAAATCACACAAAACCTCACCCCCTCACTATCTTTGAGACTGTAATTTTTAGTTATGGAAGAACTTTGATTTTGTACCCCTTGAAACCTACCTACTGCAGCACACAAACTACCAAGCGCTGTTGTAAATAAAATTTGGTTTAAAAGGTTAGGAAATAGCACCATAATGAAATACCCTAAGGCTGTCAGAAATGCCAAGTTACAGAATGTGCTGACTTGGTAGAAGACATAAACAATTTTTATATTATATGTCCTTTACCTTATAGCTATTCAGGCTTTAGGTTAGAGAACGTGAAAGGAAAAGAAAAGAAGAAAACACATTTTTGTATACATTTTGAAAGTGCTTATGAGCATCATTATTTAGACATTTTGGTCTTGTTTGGGGAGATGAAGTTGACACTTTTCTGTGTGAATATGAAAGCATAATCCATCTCTGGTGCTCTATGACTGAAGCCAAAGGAAAACTTAACTGCATGTGGTAAAATGTTTCCCAGTCCCTCCGGCCAAAACAAATGAATATTTTCCTTCCAAGCATATTAGGATAAATAAGCTGATAACATTTAGCATTCAGTGCAGATAAAAATCATAAAGCTATGGAACTTTGCTCTGAAAATATATATCTGGGTTAAAAGATAAAATTAAAAAAAATAATAATCCACAGAGCAGTAATCATTCCTGCATGATAAAGTAATGTGTATTCACTAGCTTCTAACTGCACAATTTTATTTTTTCTTATGCTCCAAATATTAGTAATTTTGGAAGAACTGGATCAGAAAATTACAGGAGAGAAAACAGCTTTAATGGAGAATTGTTGCTAAGTAGCTCAATGTTGCATTTATTACACACCCCAAACTCCCCTTATTTTCAATGGGAGTTTTGGGTTAGCCAGGAATGAAAACTGGGACCATATAAAGTATTCTTACTGGAATACCCTTACAACGGTTTTCTTAACAGTAATAATTCTGTGTCCACAGACTTTACCTAGTCAGCCTAGAGTAGAATCCACAGTTCACGTACAGCTTCCTGGGCCCAGCTATATACTTAGTCCTGGTAGGCACAAAGATTTTATACTGATATAAAACTTAGTGGATGAGGATTATGATTTCTTTTTTTAACAAAGTAGTTTTCCTAGAGCAACCTCTAGTTTGGACATAGTTATACTCGTGTAAAGGTGGCTTGTACCAGTATAGCTTATTTCCCTTCCCATAAAGGAACAAAATCTAGTATAAGCACATTTATAGTGGTGTACATACATCCTAAGGTATGTTTTAACTATGATACACATGTGCATATGTGGACAAGGCCTCAGAGTCCTATTTTAAATTATATTTGGAAACCTAGGAAGATAAAGGACTAGATTCTCACCTGATGTAAATTGGCATGGAAAGGACAGCTTTGTGACTAATGTATGGGAGTGGAATTCAAGAGACATAGTTTCAATTTCTATGTCTGCCACACACTTCCAGTGAGACTTTGGGCAAAACATTTAATCTCTGTGTAACTCGGGTCCTCATCCCTTGTATAGGAGCATACTTACATGCCTCAAAGGAGTGTTGTGAAGAGACTATGGAACCCCATCAGTAGCTACAAAGAGAAGAGATGTTATATATATATAGTCCTAGCCCCCTTTCAAACTGAGAGAGAATCATTCCTTTTGGAGGCTGTCAACTGACATTTTAACCTTTCCTAACTTTGGAGACAAAACTGGAGACAATTGAATAAATATTTCCTTTCCATGATTATGAATTTTTCAGAAAATCGGAATATACATACATTTACTTCATTCACTTACAATATCTGCTAAATAAGAAAAGACACCTGTGGTATTTTCTAACTTTTGAGTACTTGACTTTGCAACATTAGTAACATAGACTTTCAAATGTGATACACACACACAGATATATTTCATTTTCAATTTCTAACATTTCTAATGCACCCATCACTTGGTAACCAGATTTATATAGTATTATACTGATATTCCAGACAACTAGGAAAATATTGAAGTGATATGTACCTAATGGGTGCAATTCAAATTTATTCTTGTGTATATACTCTTGCATAAACTCTGTGCTGCTTGATTGTATAATGATTCTCTGACAGCAGCTCTCACAGCAATAAAGAATTCATCAATCTGTATTTTGAATTAGTAGAGTAACAGCAGCAGTTAACTCCCTTATTGATTCTGAGAAAACTTGATTCCTTCTGTCTGATCTTCTTGACATATTATTCATTTTAAAGATACATTTTATGTAGTGTTTTAAATCAAATACATATATATGATCTCACGGCTAGCTTTAAAGAATTTTGGATGCAAAAGTTACATTAGAAATTAAGGTGTTCATGATTGTTTGTTCAACGACTAGCGTGACAATCCAATTTCCTCATTAGCTATTTTCTCTGTAATGAATTGATTCTCTGTTGTTTCGTTTATAGTAAACAAATTATCTGATAACTGTCGAGTCTTCACAACTTGTGTCAACCATTTCCCAAATGACCACTCTGGATGTGGATAACTATCTTCTCCTAACATATTTAAGATAATTGTTAATTTATTGCTTGACCTAGCAAACACCGAAAAGATAAATAAGATGCACAATGAGACAAATGTGGCTTCTGTCATAGTCAGCTTAGAGCACAATACTAAAATAATAAAAAATATAAATAAATCTTGTCTCCCTTATTTTGTACTATTTCTTGACTCTGTAAAGTCTACTAAATTCATTATCTCAAAATCATTAAGTAAATAGTTGTATTGAAAGTATTGCTTTTCTCATGATGGTTATTAGTTTCAGCTCCATTTCTTTAAAATCATTGTCATAATAACTATTGTTATTGTAATCCCAAATCATTGACTTAAGTGGGAACTACAGGTGATCAGGACCTCTGAAAGTCAGGATACTTTAATTTAGGAACCTAAATGTAGGTACTCAGGCTCTGATTTAGGGGGAAAAATCACTATTCAGTAAAGCATGTCAGCATTGGTTTAAGTGCTTTCCTGAACTGGGGCTCCAGGCTTGAAAATTTGCCCCCGAGGCTTTAACAATTTAAGCTATCAACACATTATTTTGAAGAATACAATCATTTTACACATTCTTTTTATTTTATTTTGTTTTGCTAGTTGCAGTTGAATATTGCCTACTTTGCAAAAATAAAGGGCCTGCAGTGGAAGAAAGGAGATGAGAGTTCTGTATTTTTCTTTCATAGATTCAAAGGCCAGAAAGAACCATTGTGACCATCTGATCTGACTTCTTGAATAACACAGGGCACAGCTCTTCTCTAAAATAATTTTTAGAGCATATCTTTCAGAAAAAAAATCTAATCTTGATTTAAATATTGCCAGTGATGGAGAATCCAGCACTAGCCTTGGTAATTTGTTCCAGTGGTTAATTGTTCTCGCTGTTAAAAAAGTATACCTTACTTCCAGTCATAATTTGTCTAATGTCAACTTCCAGCCATTGGATCATATTCCACCTTTCTCTCCTAGGTAGAAGAACCCATTATTAAATATTTGTTCAGAATGTAGGTACTTATAGTCTAATCCAGTCACCCGTTAACCTTCTGTTTGTTAAGGTAAATAGACTGAGCTCCTTGAGTCTATCACTTTAAGGCATGTTTTCTAACCTTTAATCGTTCTCTCACGGCTCTTCTCTGAAGTGTCTCCAATTTATCAACATCCATCTTGAAATGTGGTCACCAGAATTGGACACAATATTCCAGCAGTGGTCGGACCAGAGCTCACCAGTAAATAACTTTTCTACTCCTACTCAAGATACCCTGTTTATGCATCCAAGGATCACATTAGTCCTTTGGCCACAGCATCACACTGGGAGACATGTTCAACTGATTATTCACCGCAACACTCAAATCTTGTTCAGAGTCACTGCTTCCCAGGATAAAGTCCCCATCCAGGACCAGATTAACTCTCCTGTGGGCCTGAGGCTATTAGATTTTTGTGGGGTCCCTGGGGGTTTGGAGTGTGGGAGTGGGCTCAGGGCTGGGCAATGGATGCAGCTCCAGCTGGGAGGTGGGCTCTGGGGTGAGGCCAGGGCTGGGACAGGGGGTTGGGGTGCCGGTGGAGGTGCTGGGTCTGGGAGGGAGTTTGGGTGCAGGAGGGAGCTACGGGTTGGGGTAAGGGGTTGGAGTGCAGGAGGGGGTGTGGGGTTCAGGATCCGGCCAGGAGGTGCTTACCTCAGGCAGCTCCTGGTTGGCGGTGCAGTGAGGCTAAGGAAGGATCCTCCAGAGTTGCCAAATCCACAGAAAGTAAGCAGAAATTGGGCTTGTTTTAGGCTGAGTTGGCTCGTACATTGCCTGTTGGCTAGTTTTTTGGCTTTCAGGGTTTTTACAGTTGCTTGTAGCTTCTTGTTTTTTATTGGCTCCCAGCCCTGGCCCGCCCATGATCCCGGCCAATCAGAATGAAAGGTTGAATTCAGTGATTTTGGCTCCAGTCCAGCTACAAAGTCCCCCTGCATGCATGATGGTGTGTGGCAGTGTACTGAGCATGTGCATGCGCCCCCTTCCCTGCTTCTGAATGCCCTTCGCCGAGGGGCTGAAGGGACATGCCAGCAAGCCGGCACTTATGGCTCTAGCCCCGCAGGAGGCTGGGGGCGCCGAGGCTCAGGGAGCAGGGTCCAGCCTGTAGCATGGAGACTTGCTGTGGGCTGGATGAAAAGAAGCAGCAGGTCCCCCTTAGCACAAGGCCCTGGGCTGCAACCCCTAAAGCCTCTGTGTTAATCTGGCCCTGTGCCCATCCTGTCAGTATGGCCTACATTCTTTGTTCCTAGATGTATAAATTGACATTAAGCCATATGAAAACATACACTGTTGGCTTGTGCCCAGCTTACCAAACTATCCAGATCCATCAGTATCTATTACCTTCATTATTATTATTATCTTCATTATTTATCACTCCCCTAATTGTGTCATAGGCAAACTTTTTCAGTGATGATTTTATGTTTTCTTCCAGGTCATTGATAAAAAAATTAAATCACGTAGAATCAATAACTGATCCCTCAGGAACCCCATTAGAAACACACCAGCTCAATGGTCATTCCCCACTTACAATTCCATTTTGAGAAAGAAGATTGGCAAATAAAAAGATTAATCCTCCCACTGCTGTCTTGCAGTAGACATTCAAACAAAGCTGGAACTTTTCCAACAAAAATGGCAGATATGGTTCAGGTTGACAGATGTTTCATGTAACCCACAGGCCTCGTGAGTGTGGTGCTCTGTCCCATCTAGTGGCAGCAAGACCACTTAGAGTTTAATGAGTGCTCTCTACAGCCTTAGCTAAGGGCCATGTGGCTTTTAGCTCATGCAGTAGAGGCTCATGTATTGAGGTCCCAGGTTTGATCCCACCTGCCAAATACCAGGGTCTGTTGGTGTTGCATTGGGATACTGACAGATAGCTAAGAATGTGATGTGGATGAAGGATATATCATTAGCAGGGTGTTTCTTATGTAGGAATTTAGATTTGGTATGAGATAGGTGTTAGGGAGACTTTGGAATTAAAAATGAAAGATGCTGCCACAGCTAAAGAACAAGAGAGAAACCCCAAAGCATAAGTTATTGTATATTTCTCTGCATATCAGATATGTCCTTCACTTTCCTGAGTCAGTGGAGGGTTTCTCAAAGAGCTCATGGAGCTTAATCAGACTTTTGCTTCATTGAACACACACAATCAAAAACTCCTGCCTATGATTCAGTACAAACTTCCATTTATTTTAAAGCAACAATATTTTACTTACCTGTACCACAAAAAAAACCTGTTTTTCCATTCCAGTTCTTTTGTCTTTCCTTCCAGCTTCCTGAATAAAAAGATACTATTGCAAATTTTCCTTTCATCTTCCATATTTAATTGTCATCATTAGACCATGCTCTTCCTTCATTAATGGATAAAACATATATTCAGCCTTTTGAATTGCAAAATTGCACTTGATATGGTAAACCAAGTGCTGAGAAAGAAATGATTGGTAGGTTTCATCAGCCTACATCTCTCTATGATTTATATTCTTGTCTCCTGAATAATGCAGTGTAAGAGACAATATCTAAAAGCAGTCACACCGAAGGCGCCTTTCTTCTCTCTCTATGAAGCATGGCTTATTCCTTCTATGAATATTAAAATCTATGTTGAAATTATGCAAAAGCTTTGCAAGACTCAATTTTGATACTTCAAGAAGGAAGCCTGGTATCTCTCATGATGGGTGGCCAGACTAAATGAGAGATCCCCAGTAGTTCAGAAGTAGCCCCAGTATCAATTATGATGGGCCAGGCAAACCACATGAAAGTGGGATCACTGTCCTCCCCCCACACACACCTCTTAATTCATTCAGCTAAAATCGAGTCCTGAATAAAATCCCTAGTTATAAAAGAAGTGTGCTCAGAACATGAGCTGTGAAAAACAACATCTTTTTATCACTAATTGTGTCTTATTTTTAGAGATGGTCTGGAATTTTTCAACAAAACATTTTCTGTAGGAAAATGCAGATTCAGCAAAACTGAAACTTTTCACAGAAGGTTTATCAGGTCTAGGGAGGATGAAATTTCTAGTCTGAGAAAGAGAGCAATCCACCTACTTACTCTAAAAGAGCTAATAGCACCTGGAATGTGAGAGACCCAGGTTCAGATCATTACTCTGAATCAGGCAGGATCACTTTCTGATGCAGATTGGAATTTTTTGTAAAACAATATTATTCTTTTTCAGACAGCCCTACTTATGGGCCTCCATAATTTCCCCCTGGGTATTTGTGGGAGTCTCTGTCTGCATTTACAAAGCCACACACTGGAGCATCTAAAGAGGCAATTCTCTCACAGATCAGTTAACTGTTTTGCTTACAGCAGCAGGTGTTAGCGTTTGTACATGCAAACAGATGTACCCCACAAACATTACAAACCCAAGTGAGAAACTGGCCGATTGTAACCACACAGCCCCTTCCTTTCTCCCTGATGTTAAAATGTAGCAATCCTAGTGCATGCTGTTAACTAGTGGTAATACAAGGTTTGGTGAAATGGGTTCAGATTTATGGGCTAATATCACACATAAATGAGCCAGTCTAACCCATGGCACAGACAGATCTAAAAAAAGGCATGCGTTTTTCTTAACAATTGGATAAATTTTGCTCACAGAGAACAGGGAGTGACTGTAATGTGTATTTTATTTTATATTTTTGATCTCTTTACCTTTTATAATTCTACTAAGATTTTCCTGTGTCTTTCTGGAAATGTTGTTCAAACATGGTAAGAATTTATCCTACAGTTCTCAATATTAATTATTGTTATTATTATTATTATTATCTAAGTAATTCCTAGCATACTATAAATGCAAATTCAGCTTTCTGCCTAAACCTCAGCATGTTACTATTCCTACCTCTATTTACTGTAATAGTTCTTATGTTTCTTAAATCATTTGGTTAATTTGGGCCAGCTTGCGCCTGAACCTAACACAGCTACAATGACGAGTCCAAGTCCCCGCACTCGCTCCTCCCCTTCACTGGCTCTCTCTATCTCAGCTCGGGTACAGAGGAAAGGCTGCATGCTCAGTCGTCTTACCACCTCCTCCTCCACAGCGAGTCGGCTTCTAGTCTGTGGAAAGGAAAGTTAATAGGTGGAAACATGACTGGCCTCCCAATGCCCAGGTCAGCAGAGCTGGCAAGGCCTAAGAATGAGGGTGGAGGTGGGAGAGTGATGATAATCTTCACCTGGTAAATGGTGGCACACATTTCTTGCCCCTCTGAACAAAGGTGGAATAAGCAGCAATTGTAGCACCACAACAATTTATTCCTAAAGTTCCACCATGGGGGGACACAGCTACAAAATGACCGGTGCCCCAGGCATTCAGCTAAGGCCCAATGTAGCCCTCACTACATAATTCTGTAGTTACAAAGAAAGGCAGAACAAGCTGGCATATTTTTAATTCTCTCAATTATAGAGTTATCCTGCCCCCTTATGTGGCAGATATTTTGACCATTCAGCATAGCAGCCCTCAGCTTGTCCCATGCCCCTGGAGCAGCAGGAGGGAGATGCCTGCTCTTTCAACTACCTAGAGGGTGGGGGAGAGGCTGCAGTGACACCCCAAACTGCTTCAGATTACTCCTACCATTGAAAGAGGCAAAAGCAGTCTCCTATTGGCCAGCCTGATCATAAACAATAGACTGGATAAGGTTCTGGCTTTTTGTTCCTGGTCTCACCTCATATGACTGCACACCTGAGGAAGTCACTGAGGGCTAATACTGAAGTCCACCATGATCTGTAACCTTTGAGAGCCATCATTTGATGTGCCCACCCACTCACGTGCCTTTCACAGCTCTGCTAATTAAGGTCCATTTGCTCAGCCGTCCTCTGCATCTAGGTTTATTATTGGATCCATTGGATCCTGGAATTCTCATAGAATCACAGAAACATATATCTGGAAGGTCCTGAAGAGGTGCTCTATCCAGTCCCCAGCACTGAAACACGACCAGCTATACCTAGACCATTCCTAATAGTGATATCTAATATCTAACCTGAATCTCCCTTACTGAAAACTAAGCTGGTTATTTCTTGTCCTACCCTTGAAGAACACTGAGAACAATGGGTCATGTCCACTTTATAACAACCTTTCACATATTTCAAGACTTACATCCCACTTCAGTCTTCTCTTCATTAGACTAAGCATGCCCAATTCTTTCATTCTTTCCTCATAAATTTAGAATACATGACCTCTTATTTTTGTTGATCTCCACTGGATGAATCTTTTTTAAAGTGCCCAAAACTGAACACAGACCTCCAGCTGAGGTCTCACCAGTTCCAAGCAATGTAGAACAATTACCTCCCATATCTTACATACCACACTCCTGTTCGTACATATCAGAATGACATTTGCCTTTTTTCACTGCAACATTACCTTGTTGACTCAATTTGTGTCCCACTATAAGCTCAAGATCTTTGTCTCCTACTGCTGCCAGTTCCTCATTTTGCATTTTTGCCTTCCTAGGTGTAGTACTTTTCACTTGCCTTTATCAAATTTTATCTTATTGATTTCAGACCAGTTCTCCAATTTATCAAGAACATGCTGAATCTAATCCTGTCCCCCAAAGTGCATTCATTGTTGAAACTAGTGCCTTCTAGGTTCTCTACAAAATCTCCTGCCAGTTAGAGGTAGCTCAGCCTCTTCTGACTACCCGCGGGTCATACAATGTGATGCACACTGTGTTTTTGCCTGCTGCTTAAGCTCTACTGGGCAGAAATCTGCCTGTGTGCAGTGGACAAGATAGTTGCACTCCCTGTTGAATTTTGGAGGCAGTAGGATTTACTGCTCTCAAATATTAGAGAAAAACCTAATCATTAGGAGAGGGTGGAGACTTGAGCATAGATGGGGGTAGCCTACATTCTTAATATGGGAGTAGAATACTTGCCCTTTATATACATAATCCATTGGCCAAGTGGCCTCCTAGATGCCCCAGTCTGGTGTGCCATGACACAGCCTCATGCACCCTCATGGAAGGTTTTGAGAATTGATTATTAAGATATGTCCTTGGATGGCAAATACTATCTGCCCTTTGGAGCAATACTTTACGTGTTAACATTATAGATTGTGTCCTCACTGTTCTCACGCAAGAAGTATATGTGAGAGTGCACACAATTACTTAAAGATTGGCGTTTGATGTTCCTTCTTTCCAAAAATAATATATTTAACTTTACTGCACATCCTCTGCCAGCTGAGAATGTTTTATCTGAGCCAAAGGTCAGAGTGTGGCACATTTCATATTGCCCCTGTATTACAAGCTATATAGACAGGCATGCTGTGTTAAGTCTCAATTCATATTAAAGTGATGTATCACAGCAAAATGCACCATAAAATGATTAAGCACAATGCTGCATGTCATAAATGTTAACTGACCAGTCAGAAAAGTGGCATGTCACATCCAAAGCACATACCAATATTTGGCAATTAGTTAGTCTGCTAAAAAAAAAAGTTAGAGCCATCCAACTCTTTTCAGCATAGTTTGCCTCTGAAGTAGTAAAATTCATTACCCAAAACAATATGTGACCTAGCTCAATAGCTATCATCCCTATCCCATCAAAAAACTTTGTTTTCTATTGTAACATGATACTGGTTAATTAGGAACAGGAAAATTAGTAGTTGAAAGGGATTCAGTGTGCTGCCACTTAAATGTACTCCAACATCTCACCACAGATAATGTCATAAACTGTATTTGGGAGTCTGAAAATGAAACAAAATCTGGTTTGAACAAAACCTGGATTATGTGTCTATCCAAGCAAATGAGGTGCATAATTGCACATGAAATGTACATAAACCAGACTGTATAGGTATATACTTATTTCAGCATTTCATTTATATTCATATATTTCATATACTTTCAGTAAAAATGCAACATAAATACATTATCTTGGGGAGAAAATTAGTGCCTTTAAATATTATATTTATTTTAATTCACTGTTTGGCAAAACACAGACTTTTATCATATTGAGAATCGTCAGTACAATAATTCATTTCTTTAAATATCCATTAATACAATTTGTATAACGAACAGACTCCCACACAGGAAAAATACCCTACCAGACTTTAGTATCTCTAGCTAAAACCCATTCTAATCTACAAATGAAGCTGATGAACCCACAAATATAACCCATTCTAATCTACATAGCAAGCTGATGAACCCACAACCATCACAAAGGCATGCAAAAAAAGTTGGTCTTTGCAGTAAAACAGATGTCAAAAGAGAGAAAGACTGCCTGTGAGATCAGATTCACTGGTGAATGCTTTTGAACAGGGGCTTACTAACAGGTTACAATGTGTCATGACTACCCACCCCAAAATGTACGGGAAGAGGATCAAAAACTTTGTTTTCTATTTTAATATGGAGTCCCTGTACAGAAGAAGTTGAGAACCAATGCACTAGGGGACGAAAAGGATGTGATTAGTGGCTACTATACTACATGTTTTTACATAATTCTAGACTAAAAGGTGTGTGTCTGTGAGTGTGGGTGGGTGGAGGGAAGATACAGAACAATTCCATTGCCCAGATGCCCTGAAAGCTTTCCTGTTGGATTTTCCTGGCTTCATTCATTCAGTCATTCAACACTGAAAGCTTTCAGTGACCATTTGCTGCACTTCAGATACAGAACAAAATGATGATAAAATTTATTTGATCTTAAAATGAATGTTTTCCCTATAATAATAAAATCTTTGTTATAGGGCACTTCATATCCCCTTACAAAATCAGTAATAATTTACAGCTGTAATAATTCTGCTCTCACCATACTTACATGCCCTGCTGGGTTAACAGGATTTTGTTATGAAATAATATGCCAATATACAGGAATTACACTCCAGAAATAACAGAACTAATAAGGTATATAATTGTGGACAGACTTTATTTTACAGACATAAGAAACTAGTACTGTTCCTACCTACAGGGAAACAGAACTTGGCAAAACAGACCCCACAAGTTTCAGATATCCAAATAAGGGCCTCCTTCTCTCAGGTGCTGAACATTTCTTACAAAAGGCTGGGCCAACTTCAGTTTCCATTAAGGATGCTTGGCATCTGACTTTGCTGGGGTTGGAAGATTCTCAACATTTTGAAGGAGTGAGCCTTGAACTGCAAATGAAAATCCTTAAACTACAGTACAGTCTCATAAATTCATAACAATGAGATTAGAGCTGTTATAAAGATTTGAGCTGATTGGAAATTTCAGAAAATGCCAATCTGTCAGAATTGAAACATTAGATTTTAATGAAATTCCAGTGGTATTTCTTATGCAATCCTGCCTACCAGTCTGGTTTTGATATCTGACTATGAGGCAGGTGTTAGAAAAAAATGTTGTGTTGGTATTGTTTAAATGTGTTTAATTAGTTGTTTTAATAATGTATATAAGATAAAGGTTATGCAATGAAATCCAATATGGAGTATATCATCCGTGACCCTTGGACTCCATCTTTGTAAGCAAATTTGTTTACAACTTAGACACTGGAGTCCCCTGGCTCAAACTGGACAGTTTGGGGGGAGGAATAGCTCAGTGGTTTGAGCATTGGCCTGCTAAACCCAGGGTTGTGAGTTCAATCCTTGAGGGGGCCATTTAGGGATCTGGGGCAAAAACTGGGGATTGGCCCTGCTTTGAGCAGGGGGTTGGACTAGATGACCTCCTGAGGTCCCTTCCAACCCTGATATTCTATGACTTCTATGAGAACCAGTTTTTTCGCACCAAAACCAATCCCCAACACTCTAGTCCATCAGAACTTTTCCTGCCTTAAGGTATGTCTACACTACAAAATTAGGTAGAATTTATAGAAGTCTTTTATTTAGAAATTGTTTTTACACAGTCGATTGTGTGTGTCCCCACACAAAATGCTCTAAGTGCATTAAGTGCATTAACTCAGCGGAGTGCTTCCACAGTATCGAGGCTAGTGTCGACTTCCGGAGCGTTGCACTGAGGGTAGCTATCCCACAGTTCCCGCAGTCTCTGCCGCCCATTGGAATTCTTGGTTGAGATCCCAATGCCTAATGGGGCAAAACATTGTTGCAGGTGGTTCTGGGTACATGTCATCAGGCCCCCGTTCCCTCCCTCCCTCCGTGAAATAAAGGGCAGACAATCGTTTCGCACCTTTTTTCCTGGGTTCATAGAATCATAGAATCATAGAATATCAGGGTTGGAAGGGACCTCAGGAGGTCATCTAGTCCAACCCCCTGCTCAAAGCAGGACCGATCCCCAACTAAATCATCCCAGCCAGGGCTTTGTCAAGCCTGACCTTAAAAACTTCTAGGGAAGGAGATTCCACCACCTCCCTAGGTAACGCATTCCAGTGTTTTACCACCCTCCTAGTGAAAAAGTTTTTCCTAATATCCAACCTAAATCTCCCCCACTGCAACTTGAGACCATTACTCCTTGTTCTGTCATCTGCTACCACTGTGAACAGTCTAGAGCCATCCTCTTTGGAACCCCCTTTCAGGTTGTTGAAAGCAGCTATCAAATCCCCCCTCATTCTTCTCTTCTGAAGACTAAACATCCCCAGTTCCCTCAGCCTCTCCTCATAAGTCATGTGTTCCAGTCCCCTAATCATTTTTGTTGCCCTCCGCTGGACTCTTTCCAATTTTTCCACATCCTTGTTGTAGTGTGCGGCCCAAAACTGGACACAGTTCTCCAGATGAGGCATCACCAATGTCAAATAGAGGGGAATGGACACGTCCCTCGATCTGGTGGCAATGCTCCTACTTATACATCCCAAAATGCCATTGGCCTTCTTCGCAACAAGGGCCCACTGTTGACTCATATCCAACTTCTCGTCCACTGTAACCCCTAGGTCCTTTTCTGCAGAACTGCTGCCGAGCCATTCGGTCCCTAGTCTGTAGCGGTGCATTGGATTCCTCCGTCCTAAATGCAGGACTCTGCACTTGTCCTTGTTGAACCTCATCAGATTTCTTTTGGCCCAATCCTCCAATTTGTCTAGGTCCCTCTGTATCCTATCCCTATCCTCCAGCGTATCTACCACTCCTCCCAGTTTAGTGTCATCTGCAAACTTGCTGAGGGTGCAATCTACACCATCCTCCAGATCATTTATGAAGATATTGAACAAAACCGGCCCCAGGACCGACCCCTGGGGCACTCCACTTGATACTGGCTGCCTACTAGACATGAAGCCATTGATCACTACCCGTTGAGCCCGACAATCTAGCCAGCTTTCTATCCACCTTATAGTGCATTCATCCAGCCCATACTTCTTTAACTTGCTGGCAAGAATGCTGTGGGAGACTGTGTCAAAAGCTTTGCTAAAGTCAAGGAACAACACGTCCACTGCTTTCCCTTCATCCACAGAGCCAGTTATCTCGTCATAGAAGGCAATTAGATTAGTCAGGCATGACTTGCCCTTGGTGAATCCATGCTGACTGTTCCTGATCACTTTCCTCTCCTCTAAGTGCTTCAGAATTGATTCCTTGAGGATCTGTTCCATGATTGTTCCAGAGACTGAGGTGAGGCTGACTGTCCTGTATTTCCCAGGATCCTCCTTCTTCCCTTTTTTAAAGAGAGTCACTACATTAGCCTTTTTCCAGTCATCCGGGACCTCCCCCGATCGTCATTAGTTTTCAGAGAAAATGGCCAATGGCTCTGCAATCACATCGTCCAACTTCTTTAGCACTCTCGGATGCAACGCATCCGGCCCCATGGACTTGTGCTCGTCCAGCTTTTCTAAACAGTCCCGAACCACTTCTTTCTCCACAGAGGGCTGGTCGCCTCCTCCCCATGCTGTGCTGCCCAGTGCAGTAGTCTGGGAGCTGACCTTGTTCGTGAAGACAGAGGCAAAAAAAGCATTGAATACAGTAGCTTTTTCCACATCCTCTGTCACGAGGTTGCCTCCCTCCTTCAGTAAGGGGCCCACACTTTCCTTGACTTTCTTCTTGTTGCTAACATACCTGAAGAAACCCTTCTTGTTACTCTTAACATCTCTTGCTAGCTGCAACTCCAGGTGTGATTTGGCCTTCCTGATTTCACTCCTGCAAGCCCCAGCAATATTTTTATACTCATTCCTGGTCATTTGTCCAATCTTTCACTTTTTGTAAGCTTGTTTTTTTGTATTTAAGAGCAGCAAGGATTTCACTGTTAAGCCAAGCTGGTCGCCTGCCATATTTACTATTCTTTCTACACATCGGGATGGTTTGTCCCTGTAACCTCAATAAGGATTCTGTAAAATACAGGCAGCTCTCCTGGACTCCTTTCCCCCTCATGTTATTCTTCCAGGGGATCCTGCCCATCAGTTCCCTGAGGGAGTCAAAGTCTGCTTTTCTGAAGTCCAGGGACCGTATTCTGCTGCTCTCCTTTCTTCCCTGTGTCAGGATCCTGAACTCGACCATCTCATGGTCACTGCCTCCCAGGTTCCCATCCACTTTTGCTTCCCCTACTCATTCTTCCCAGTTTGTGAGCAGCAGGTCAAGAAGAGCTCTGCTCCTAGTTGGTTCCTCCAGCATGGCAAGCATGGAGCCCGCTCAGCTTACTGTCACCGTACGTCTTCTGGGTGCTGGCAGATGCGGTACTGCATTGCTACACAGCAGCAGCTCATTGCCTGTGGCAGCAGACGGTGCAATAGGCCTGATAACCATTGTCATCATGTCCTATGTGCTCTTTGCCATCTCCGTGAGGTCGGTCAGGAGCGCTTGAGCAGACATGGGCACAG
The DNA here is from genome assembly GCF_965152235.1 of Eretmochelys imbricata. Lineage (NCBI taxonomy): Eukaryota > Metazoa > Chordata > Testudines > Cheloniidae > Eretmochelys > Eretmochelys imbricata. The sequence goes on along the minus strand of NC_135573.1, from coordinate 125,391,622 downwards.
GGACATAAATAGGAGTGACTCAATCAGGTCATTCTCTTTAGTCCTGCTGGCAGTTGTATTGCACTGTCTTCTGCCGAGCAGCCAGGAGATGAGGATGGCTAGCAGTCATCTACTGCACCATCTGCTGCCAGCCTAAGATGTAAAAGATAGATGGAATGGATCAAAACAAGAAATAGACCAGATTTGTTCTGCATTCATTTGCTCCCCCGTCCCTTCCTCCCTCCCTCCCTCTCTGAAATCAATGGCCAACAATCATTTCGGTGAGGTCTGTCAGGGCACCTTGAAAAGTTTAATGGAGATTCAGTCCTTCCAGGAATAACGGGGGGAGGGATAGCTCAGTGGGTTGAGCATTGGCCTGCTAAACTCAGGGGTTTGAGTCACAATCCTTGAGAGGGCCATTCTGTGTGACAGTTGTTTTTGTTTCTCCTTGATGTAAAGCCACCCCCTTTGTTGATTTTAATTCCCTGTAAGCCAACCCTGTAAGCCATGTCGTCAGTCGCCCCTCCTTCTGTCAGAGCAACTGCAAATAATCATTCCGCGCCTTTTTTCTGTGCAGACGCCACACCATGGCAAGCACGGAGCCCACTCAGATCACTTTGGCAATTAGGAGCACATTAAACACCACATGCATTATCCAGTAGTATATGCAGCACCAGAACCTGGCAAAGCGAAACCGGGTGAGTAGGCGACGTCAGTGCAGTGACGAGAGTGATGAGGACATGGACACAGACTTCTCTCAAAGCATGGGCCCTGGCAATGTGGGCATCATGGTGCTAATGGGGCAGGTTCATGCCATGGAACACCAATTCTGGGCCTGGGAAACAAGCACAGACTTGTGGAACCGCATAGTGTTGCAGGTCTGGGAGAATTCCCAGTGGCTGCGAAACTTTCGCATGCGTAAGGGCACGTTCATGGAACTTTGTGACTTGCTTTCCCTGCCCTGAAGCACCAGAATACCAAGATGAGAGCATCCCTCACAGTTGAGAAGCGAGTGGCAATAGCCCTGTGGAAGCTTGCAATGCCAGACAGCTACCGGTCAGTTGGGAATCAATTTGGAGTGGGCAAATCTACTGTGGGGGTTGCTGTGATGCAAGTAGCCAACGCAATCAAAGATCTGCTGATATCAAGGGTAGTGACCCTGAGAAATGTGCAGGTCATAGCGAATAGCTTTGCTGCAATGGGATTCCCTAACTGTGGTGGGGCCATAGACGGAACCCATATCCCTATCTTGGCACCAGAGCACCAAGCCAGAGAGTAAATAAACCGCAAGGTGTACTTTTCAATAGTGCTGCAAGCTCTGGTGGATCACAAGGGACGTTTCACCAACATCAACATGGGATGGCCGGGAAAGGTACATGACACTCACATCTTCAGGAACTCTGGTCTGTTTCAAAAGCTGCAGGAAGGGACTTTCTTCCCAGACCAGAAAATAGCCATTGGGTTTGTTGAAATGCCTATAGTTATCCTTGGGGACCTAGCCTACCCCTTAATGCTATGGCTCATGAAGCCATACGCGCAGCCTGGACAGTAGTCGTCAGGAGCTGTTCAACTACAGGCTGAGCAAGTGCAGAATGGTGGTAGAATGCGCATTTGGACGTTTAAAGGCGCGCTGGCCCAGTTTACTGACTCAGTTAGACCTCAATGAAACCAGTATTCTCACTGCTATTACTGCTTGCTGTGTGCTCCACAATCTCTGTGAGAGTAAGGGGGAGATGTTTATGGTGGGGTGGGAGGGTTGAGACAAATCATCTGGCTGCCGGTTACGCACAGCCAGACACCAGGGTGGTTAGAAGAGCACAGGAGGGTGTGGTGTGCATCAGAGAAGCTTTGAAAACCAGTTTCATGACTGGACAGGCTACGGTGTGAAAGTTCTGTTTGTTTCTCCTTGATGAAACCGCACCCCCTTTGTTCACTCTACTTCCCTGTAAGCTAACCACCCTCCCCTCCCCCCTTTGATCACCGCTTGCAGAGGCAATTGTTGCTTCACATTCATACATTCTTTATTAATTCATCACACAAATAGGGGGATAACTGCCAAGGTAGCCCAGGAGGGGTGTGGGAGGAGGGAAGGACAAGGCCACACTGTACTTTAAAACGTAAAAACTTAAAAAAATTAAAACATATTGAATGCCAGCCTTCTGTTGCTTGGGCAATCCTCTGGGGTGGAGTGGCTGGGTGGCCATAGGCCCCACCACCACGTTCTTGGGCATCTGGGTATGGAGGCTATGGAACTTGGGGAGGAGGGCAGTTGGTTACACTGGGGCTGTAGCGGAGGTCTGTGCTCCAGCTGCCTTTCCTGCAGCTCAGCCATACTCTGGAGCATATTAGTTTGATCCTCCAGCAGCCTCAGCATTGAATCCTGCCTCCTGTCATCACACTGCCACCACCTATCAGCTTCAGCCCTCTCTTCAGCCCGCCACTTACTCTCTTCAGCCTGCCACCTCTCCTCCCGGTCATTTTGTGCTTTCCTGCACTCTGACATTGTCTGCCTCCACGCATGTATCTGTGCTCTGTCAGTGTGGGAGGACAACATGAGGTCAGAGAACATTTAATCGTGACTGCATTTTTTTCCTTCTAATCTCCGCTAGCCTCTAGGAAGGAGAGGATCCTGTGATCCTTGAAACACATGCAGCTGGTGGAGAAAAAAAGGGACAGTGGTATTTAAAAAGACACATTTTATAGAACAATGGGTACAGTCTTTCGCTGTAAACCTTGCTGTTAACATTACATACATAGCACATGTGCTTTCGTTTCAAGATCGCATTTTGCCTCCCTCCACTGCGTGGCTAATCCCTCCCCTCTCCCCCCACTCCCCACCGCATGGCTAACAGCGGGAAACATTTCTGTTCAGCCACAGGCAAACAGCCCAGCAGGAATGGGCACCTCTGAATGTCCCCTTAAGAAAAGCACTCTATTTCAACCAGGTGACCATGAATGATATCACTCTCCTGAGGAAAACACAGAGATAAAGAACGGATGTTGTTTGAACGCCAGCAAACATACACTGCAACACTTCGTTCTGCAATGATTCCCGACTATGTGCTACTGGCCTGGAGTGGTAAAGTGTCCTACCATGGTGGACAGAATAAGGCTGCCCTCCCCAGGAACCTTTTGCAAGGCTTTGGGAGTACATCCAGGAGAGCTTTATGGAGATGTCCTTGGAGGATTTCCGCTCCATCCCCAGACACGTTAACAGACTTTTCCAGTAGCTGTACTGGCCGTGAATTCCAGGGCAAATTAATCATTAAACATGCTTGCTTTTAAACCATGTATACTAATTTAAGAAAGTACACTCACCAGAGGTCCCTTCTCCACCTGGCGGGTCCGGGAGGCAGCCTTGGGTGGGTTCAGGGTGTAGTGGCTCCAGGTCCAGGGTGAGAAACAGTTCCTGGCTGTCGGGAAACCCAGTTTCTCTGCTTGCTTGCTGTGAGCTATCTACAACCTCATCATCATCATCTTCCTTGTCCCCAGAACCTGCTTCCATGTTGCCTCCCCCTCCATTGACAGAGTCAAAGCACAGGGTTGAGGTAGTGGTGGCTGAACCCCCTAAAATGGCATGCAGCTCATCATAGAAGCAGCATGTTTGGGGCTCTGACCCAGAGCGGCCGTTTGGCTCTCTGGTTTTCTGGCAGGTTTGCCTCAGCTCCTTAAGTTTCATGCAGCACTGCTTCGAGTCCCTGTTATGGCCTCTGTCCTTCATGCTCTGGGAGATTTTGACAAATGTTTTGGCATTTTGAAAACTGGAACAGAGTCGTGATAGCATGGATTCCTCTCCCCATACAGCGATCAAATCCCTTACCTCTTGTTCGGTCCATGCTAGAGCTCTTTTGTGATTCTGGGACTCCATCATGGTCACCTCTGCTGATGAGCTCTACACTCACCTGCAGTTTGCCACACTGGCCAAACAGGAAATGAGATTCAAAAGTTTGCGGGCCTTTTCCTGTCTACCTGGCCAGTGCACCTGAGTTGAGAGTGCTGTCCAGAGCGGTCACAATGGAGCACTCTCGGTAGCTCCCGGAGGCCAATACCATCAAATTGCATCCACACTACCTCAAATTTGACCCGGTGAGGCCGATTTCAGCACTAATTCCCTTGTCAGGGGTGGAGTAAGGAAATCGATTTTAAGAGCCCTGTAAGTCGAAAAAAAGGGCTTCGTTGTGTGGACAGGTGCAGGGTTAAATTGATTTAACACTGCTAATTTTGACCTCAACTCCTAGTGTAGACCAGGCCTTAAAGATTATATAAGATCTTGCTCAGCACCTGTGCGGGGCTGTCCATTCTAGTGGCAGCGAGTGCACAGTTGGGTCTTCCAAACGTTCCAGAGCTAGCGAGAAGAACATTGTCTATCCCAAAGCGAGACAGAGGAAGGAGAGACCTGTCATCATCATCATTCCCGCCACAGCAAAACCATCTTACCTGTGAGGGAATCCTGCAGCTTTCCTGGTGTCCATCATCCCAGAGGGTCTCCCCACCTGCAACAAAGTCCACCAGTTCTTAGGACTCCCCACTGGTCCTCCTCGAAGGCTCCCAATCAGCCAGAGAGTTGAAGGTTTTGGGCCTCATGTCTGTGCAAAGTATCCACTGTGCCTGAATAAAGTAGGAGAGGTTTCTGCATTGGGGTTTCATTTATTATTTTTTTGAACACCAAGGGAGGTTTTGTGGGTCTGAGCTTCAAGCTCCTAAAGCCAGTCACTGTTTCATTGTATTGGTTAGGTTTGTGTTTCTTCTTCCTCCACCCCATTTCTCCCAGTTTTCTGTATCTTTACCCTAATACACTTACCTTTGTTTGCACCATATCACCTTGTCTTCTCTTTATTCTATGTTACACAAGGGGGGAGGGACCCCCTTATTGTAAACTAAATCCACTGGTGACAATCCACTGGTGACAGATACAGGAGGGAGTCGAGTCTGCACCTTCTGAGAAAAGGGGCTTTCCTTTTATCTCCCCTTTACCATTTCTAAAGTTTTCCTTTCGGAAGCATTGCCTTATTCCCCTTGAGGTAACACAGATTTCCAAATCTGGTTTTCTGCCAGCTCATTTGCACAGCTCCTCAGTAGCCTGTCCACTGATGTCTTAGCAGCTCGGCTTCCTGGCTTCCAGCTCCTCAACATCTTGCATAACAGGTAGCTGTGCTTCTGGAAGCCTCAGAAATGTTTCAAAAAGGTTAAATGAAATATCAGTTTCACTTTTTCAAAGTGAAGTTTTGGATTTTCTGTTCCATGGGAAATTTTAATTTTTGCTTTTCATTCCATTTCAGTAATTTTGTTTTTAAATATCAGAATTCCTCATGGAATGGGAATTCTAGTTGTAATAGAAAGAGAGAGCCTGAGCCATGAGGTCTGGTATAAGGGCGTGGTGTAAGGCTTCAGGCCAAAATTAAAGTCAGGCCCTCCCCTGTTACAAAGCAAATGCCTGCTTTCAGGTTAGCTGTCCAATATATGAACTTGGCAAGAATAGGGCTGGTGCTGCAGAAACTCAAGCACTCCTGGGCACTAAGTATTCACGTAAATATATTCCAGAAGGATAGTAACAGAAAATCACCCTACAAGGTTATGGTGTAAACACAGTCCCTGAAGATGGTACAGGGACACACTGATCCCACTTAAAGATAAGGTCAGGATGACAGGGTGATGGATGTTTTGATCAATACAACAAGTGCAAAGTAAAGGGTGGTAACTATGTCAAAAGGGCAATACATAACTTATTTGTATCACTGTATATAAGAGGTGTCACAGAAGGTGGAGTGTTTTTGTCTAGCCAGGGACGGAAACTCCTGCCATTCACTGAGCTGGGTTCATTGTAACAGGCATACATGTATTATTGTACATGTAGGAATTGAGCCAGGGCACTAGGATCATGCTTCATTGACAATAAACCTAGCTGAGTGCCTTCACTACTGAACAAAGTCTATGGTCTTCTTGGGCAGTTCGACTGGAGCCTTCTATACAAGCTATCTGGCCAGAACAAGGGAAACATGCAGGGACGATGCACACATTTAGCCAGCAACTGATGACACTAGTTTCTAGCCATCTCTACTGAGGATTACCAACTACATTTCTTGGGTCTTCCAGCAGCACCAGATGACAGAGACCGGAAGACAATTGTGCACATGTGTGTGTGTACAAGCCTGCCTTATAATCAGGCAATGAAACCAGACTGGCTGGCAGGGTTCTATGAGATATTCCATCAGAATTTCATGAAAATCGAATATTTCAATTTTGACAGATTGGCATTTTATTAAATTTATATATATATATATATATATATATATATATATATATATATATATATATATATGAACTGCAATTGAATAAGCAAGAAATGACAGCTTTCATTTAAAAAAAAATCTAATTCTCCTCCCAAGTACATTTTAATGCCTTGATTCTTCCAGACATTTAGGTACGTAAGTGACTTGGGAAGACAAGTCAATGGGATTTAAGTGTTCTGAAAATTCCACCCAAAGACTCCCACTGACTGCTCACATGCTTAAAGTTAGGCATATGATGAAGTCCTTCACTGAGATGAAGGCTTAACATTTCTAAGTACTTTCCCTGTTTGCAGAATTCAGAAAGGATTTTTTTCCTTATGTCTCAGTGGAGACTATAGGTCTAGTCCAATCAAGTCTTCCCATTTATTGTGATGGGTTTTAGTTGAGGCACTATCAGACAACAGAAAAACATGCTCTTTCACAATGACTTTGATTTTAATTTTTCTTGAGTTATTGTTTTTCCTCTTAATCTAAAAGCAAAGGACTTCTGACTAAAAAAATATCAGTTTGCTCTTCATGTATGGAAAAAACAACAACACTAGCCCTTTTAATTGCAAAAGCAGCCTTAAGAATGTAAATCAATTACTAAGGTGAAAAGATTATCAGTGATATTTCCTAAAAGACAAACATTATTGACAGTCCTCAATATGTTGGGGACAGGTTTTTGGCATTTTAAAACATAGGGCCATTGGGATCTGAGGGCTTGATTACACTTATCTGGGGTTTGATGCATGGCAATCAATGAATCAGCGGTCAATTTAGTGGGTCTAGTGAAGACCTACTAAATCGACTGCCGATCGCTCTCCCATTGACACCTGAACTCAGCCTGAACGAGAAGCACAAGGGGAGTCAATGGGAGAGCGTCTCCAGTCAACATCACGTAGTGTAGACCCCGCAGTAAGTAGATCTAAGTACATCAACTTCAGCTACATTATTCACGTAGCTGAAGCTGCGTAACTTAGATCGATCTTCCCCATACTGTAGACTTGGCCTCAGGTTTTTTGTGGGGCTTGAAACCAATCCGCAGCTGTGTAAAGAAAGAATAATTAACACAATGTATTATGTGATCAGGCTAAACATAACAACAATTACTAGGACTCAATTTCCATTGATAACATGAGATATTGGTGAACATCTGAGGACAGATTTTGGCCTTAAATACGTAGTAGAAAATTAAACAATGAGATATTCCCATTTATAATTAGGAGTAACACTAAAATAGGATAGCCTGACTACTTTTACCTGATCCTTTTGAAGGTTAATAATATTTGTACTGGTTGCCAATTGATCAGAAGATAATAAGATTCTTGTCCCAGAATCAGGCTATACAGAATTGAAACCAATGAGTTCAATATCTTGTCAGAAGCCTCGGAGTGTATGACAAGGACACTCACACTGAGGACAAAGTAAAGCTTTAGAGATTTTTATTAAAATCAGTGAAAAGCCAGAAAAGCTCCAAGTCACATGAACCAATATGAGTAATAAAGTATTGGGGATATCTGTGGTATCATACTTTGCACAAGCTCTTAGGTTTACATACTTACAACCTTCCTTGAGCATCTGGTGGTAAGAGACAAAGGACCAGCGCTGTCTCTAGCATGCCAAATGAGGCTGATGGTTCAGGTTCAGTGAGCTGAAGAGCCAGATGATGGAAAACCCAGCTAAAAGCTAAAGACGAAAAGCTAAAGACTAAACTCTCCACATGGTAGTTCACCCTATTATAGGGTCTGAAAACCATTTAGCTATGCCAAGGCTGACAGGCCTACTATACTTAAGTATACTTATGCTAACTTGCTTAAGCTAATGTTTTACAGAATACAGGCCTTTAGGTTCCTTGAGTTACAACTGAATATAACAAAGGCAAGCTAGCCCTATGGGCTACATTATGCACTCCTCACTCAGCCATTAATCCCATTATGTTGAAAGGGGCAGGATGAGGCCCCATACTGAGCAATACATAAAACTAATATTTTGCAAGTGGAACGTCTGGGATTTCTCTTTGTTCTAATTATATTAGAGTCACTCACTTCCTTATATCTTTCAGATAATTTCTCTTCCACTGGAATGACATAGGAAATTGGATGTTATATATAATCAGATTTCTTATTGTAACACTGGGGCACAAATTGCATCAATTTAAAATATGAAAGAGTAAGAGCTTCATTTGTTGTGGGGGTTTGTTTGTTTTTTGTTGTTTTGTTTTTAATCTCCTACAGGAAACATGTTACATTATAATTAAGGTAATTTTCCTTCTGCTTTTAATTTTAAACATTTTATAAGTAGTATCATACTTGTAATATGCCCTTCTAACACTTTTAAAACTGATCTCTTGGGAAAAAAATAAGAGCAACAACAGATGGCAAGAAACAAGCAACAACAACAAAATCCTTTATTTCAAATACCATCTGACTTGACAGAGAGAACCACTTGATGAATTAACCAGTGACAACAAGTGAAAGGAATTTTAAAAACAAAAGTATCACCTAGATCCATTAAAGCTCAGGTGCAAGACACTAGTCTGAAGGAAAATTATTACAAATTGTAAATATTTCATATTTTTGTTCTGTGTTTTATATCAGTATTACCTTTTAATTTTCATATCAGCTGATTATTCCAGCAACACCTCAGGTGAGCAAGGTTAAAAGGGACAGATGAATGGAAGGATGATTACACTTGTTTTTCCAAAGTGCAATGTAGTGAGGTAGACAAAAATAATCTAAATTACAGCCAATCTCCCTCTCTGACAATCACAGTAATTAATATTTTACTCAAGCTAATTAGAATATTCATTGCAGTTGGCTTTATAACATACCAGCCTTTTCCCCAAAGGTCTAAATATCTTTTTTAAAGAGCCATTCAGTTTAAAATTCTGTCTGTTACAAACACACACACCACACATACACAGACCTCCTAATCAGTGTTACTAATTACTCTAAATTATTAAAAGTGAAGAATTTTATTCAAATGTACAGTTCATTTCCCTTCTAGTACATTCTGCTTGCTTAAGTAAACTAGGTTGCTCAGTTTCTGATGAGTTTCACTTAAGAAAGACAAGGTGGGTGAGATAATATCTTTATCGGACCAACTTCTGTTGGTGAGAGAGAGAAGATTTTGAGCCACACAGAGAGCTCTTCTTCAAGTCTGAGAAAGTACTCCCAGCATCACAGCAAAATACAAGATGGACAGATTGTTTAGCATAAGTAGTTAGCACATATTGTAAGGGACCATTCAAGGTAGAGTGGCCCATGAACACCTCTCCAGTGGTAGGACAAAAAGCATGGAAGGAGGAGTAAGGGGTTACAGAAAGCTGTAATAAACCATAAATCCAACATCTCTGTTCAGTCCACAATTTTTAGTGTGTAGCAGAGTAATGAATTTAAGCTTCCAGGCTCGTCTTTTGAAAGTGTTGTGCAGAATTTATTTGAGGACTGATAGGTCAGATTTAGAGTGATGGCTTTGTGAAAAGTGTTCACCCACAGATGATAGCCTGTTTTGTCTTTTATTGTTTTCCTGTGTAAGTTCATTCAAGAGCATACTGATTGCCTAGTTTCACTCACATTGGTGCTAGTGGGACATTTAGAGCACCGGATGAGGTACACCACATGTTGTGATAGGCATGTGTAGGATCTGTGGATCTTGAAAAGTGCGTTGTAGGGGATATTGATCAGATTTTGCATCCATTGTTCTGACAGCATCTCGTGCTACTTTTAGTTGGTGGGTACTGATCTGTGGGGAGCCTGTTTCTGATGATGAGCTTGGAGAGGCTGGGGGGGCTGGTTGAAGGCCAGAAATAGGTAGAGCCCTGCGAGAATACAAAATTTGTATCTGCAGCCTATCGGCAAACATGGTCCAGGGGTATCTGCAGATTTGCAGGGATATAGAAATGGGGATTCAGGAAAGATTTGTTTCAGGATAGGATCCCCATTGAGTACAGCTTTTAGTTTGATGATACCCTGTACGGGTTCCAGTGTGGGGTGGTAGGTGACAATTAGGAACTTGCAGTCAGAGGGGATTTTATTTCTTTATTGAAGCAGGTTCTCTTTGGGTATTTGGGTGGCCTATAGTATTATAAAATCTCCTTCTCTGGTGGGGTATCCTTATTTGGTGAAGGTGGTGGTAAGTTTGTTAAGGTGTATATCCCAGACTTTCTCCTCAGAACATATTCTACGATATCTGAATGCCTGGCTGTAGATAACAGATTTCTTGGTGCATTTGGGGTGGTAATTGGATGTATGAAGGTAGATGTGTTTCTTGTATATGGTTGTCTGTAGAGTTCTGTTGAAGGTGATTGTGGTGTCCAGGAAGTTGATGCTAGTCTGGGAGTGCTCCAAAGAAAGTTTAATGGATGGGTGGTGGTTGTTGAAGTTTTGGAGGAAATCTACCAGGGAGTTTGTTGTCTGTGCAGAGGAAACATCATCAATATATCTCAGATCTAACATTGGTTTCATGGGGCATTTTTCCATAAATTCTTCTTCAATGTGGCCCATGAAGAGGTTGACATATTGGGCATCTTAATACTTATGGCTGTTCCCATAGTTTGGATAAAGTGTTGGTACCTCAGCTATCTTGTCTCTATTATCTTGGGACCGGCACAACTACAACTACACCACACAGAAGTTTCACTTTGTCATTCACACATGTCAGTAAAGAAGTTACAGTGTTTGGCTAGAGGCAAAGCTTATTCCTTTAAAAAATCAATAATTATGTTGTGCCATTTAAGGCATAGCCCTGCATTAGGAGTTCTATCACAGCAGAAGTTCTGGGATCTTAAAAAAATTCTAATCAATGAGGCATGAGGACAAACTGTGCCTAACTCTGGAAAAGAGATGGCATTGCACTTGTGACAAAGTTCCTCCTCTGCCTTGGTGGGTCCTGCGCTTATTGGCGGATTTGCTTGCCTCAGAGATTTACGGCAGCCCTCAGTTTGGTTACTTTTGCTAGTGGCTCAGACGTGCCGTTCACTCAGCTAACCTTATCACTGGCCAACATGGGGAAAAGGAAGGAGAACAATCCCCAAAGTCTCTGCTGGTCCACCTAGTGGGTCAGGGGACAGGCCAGGGACATTCCCCTCTGGTGGGACCCAAAGTCCAGTTGAACGCCTCCTGTATCCAATATGGAGTTGGGGGGATGGGGGAAACCCAGGGCCACCCTCTACTCCAGGTTCCAGCCCAGGGCCCTGTGGATCACAGCTGTCTACAGTGTTTCGTGTAACACCTGTGTGACAGCTGCAACTCCCTGGGCTACTTCCCCATGCCTCCTCCCAACACCTTCTGTATCCTCACCCCAGGACCTTCCTCCTGATGCCAGATAGCGTTTGTACTCCTCAGTCCTCCAGCAGCATGCCCTGTCACTCTCAGCTCCTTGCGCACCCCTCACTGACTGAAGTGAGGTCCTTTTTAAACCAGGTGACCTGATTAGCCTGCCTTAATTTATTCTAGCAGCTTCTTAATTGGCTCCAGGTGTCCTAATTATCCTGTCTGCCTTAATTGGTTCCAGCAAGTTCCTGATTGTTCTGGAACTGCCCCTGTTACCTTACCCAGGGAAAAGGGACCTGCTTAACCTGGGGCTAATATATCTGCCTTCTATCACTCTCCTGTAGCCATCTGGCCCTACCCTGTCATAAACTGTAGAGCAACATTCCAATGGGTTGGAATGGACACTGCTGACAAATACACACAGGCACTCAACCTCCAGACATGGTGTGTTGACTACAACTGGGCAAAATGTGTTGTGCAAATCAGTTTTTTGCCAAGAAAATGCAGATTTGGGTTATCTAAAACAATTGGTGACTTTGGGCTGATTTCAACAAATTGTTCTGGCTGAATACAAAACAAGTTTGCAAATGCTGAAACAGTTCATTTTGGAAAGCCACTTCATTTTGGAATTTCATTCCAATTCATTCAAAAAAGGGCTATATAACCTCAAAAAATGAAGTGTTTCCTTTTGGGTCAAACAACACTTTTCATTTAACCTGAAACCCACTACTTTTTACTTTACCTGAAAAAATAAAGCAAAATAAAATCATCATCTTGGGTCAACTCCAAACAAACTTTTCTGTTTTGTTTATGTTGTTTTATTTTTATTTATTTTGGGGAGATAGGGGTGGGAGGGTCCCAGTTCTACCAAACTGAAAAATTGGCTAATTCCTTTAGTGTTGACCTCCACTGGGTGGATTATAAGTTCACAAAACAGATCAATGACAGAGACAGGAACAGAACCCATATCTCTTGGCACCCAATCCAGCATCTCACCCAATAGACTATGTTGCCTCTTATTCTTGCCTATGTTGCAGAGGCCAGGAGTGTAAGGACTACATTGTGCAAGGTAGAAGCTCCTTCTGTCTCCCCCCATGCACAGAGTCAGCATGATCTTGCCCAAATTGTTTATGATGAATATTTAGAAAAGCATAGACATATTTCCATAGTAAGAGCAGAGTGAATGAAAAAAGTGGAAGCAGAATGTCAGTACTGCATCTATGCAGCGTTGTTTTTGCCAAGTTGGTCCCATGATATTAGAGAGACAATTAGGTGAATGAATTGTCCCTTGAAATATGTGTAAACTACTCATGCTAAACGATCTGTTTCATTTTCTATTTATAGCTGTGACACTCTGAGTAAGTTTCACAGACCTGAACAAGAGCTCTATTTAAGCTCCAAAGCTTGTGTCTTCCACCAACAGAAGTTGTATGATAAAAGATATTACCTCACCCCCACCTTGTCCCTCTAATACTGTAACTAGACAGATGTCAAACACTCATTCATATTCCAAATAAACAACACCTGCCCATATTTCTACACCAATAGAGATGTTCCCACTTTTATAAAAACAAAAACAAACAATAAAAGGAAACCAGTCTACTCCAGCTAATTTTCGACCAGTTGCAAGGACTGCAATTGTGCTTGGTCCATTCTGGTACCTGAGCTGTCCAATGGAGGGATGGACAGCTCTTTTTACAATGCACTTTCTTTTAGTACCTCAATGAAGGACTTAAGCCAGGAGTGCGGGAAACTCCCTAGAAGTGTATGTGTGAGGGGCCACCAGTGCCCAAATAATGGCCAAGTCCCCCACTCTGCCTCTTCCCCCAGGCCCCACACATTCTCCACCTCTTCTCCCAAGAACGTGCCCACCTCTCCTCTCCACCCCCTCTTCCTGTTGCTCACCCTTAAGGCAGGAAAAAAGTGGGAGGATTACTTTTAAAAGGGATGGATCCCTGTCCCCCTGTTCCAGTACACCTGACTTGAGCCATTGAGAGGTAGAGCTGGTTGCGAAGTGTAAAAACTTATATGGGTGGGAAAGGTTGTATAAGGCAACTGAAAATTTTTGGACTGTCTGGGAGGGCAGACAGAGATGGGAGTTTCATTTTGCAGGCCTGAACTATAAAATTCTGTGCGACACAAGATACATTTGGCATTTTCAGCCACAATAAAATAAATTTTGTGTAGAAAACTGTCTCCATCCTTGTTATATTGTTATTTGTATTTTATTGTATTTATTTGTATTGGTATTCAGAACTAAAATAAAATTGACTTTAATCATAAATATTTGAGGGAAAACCAAAAAAAGAAAACTGCATCCCATTGTCTGGATACACTACAGATTCCTTCTGTTATTTCACAACTTTGTGAAAAATAAAAGGCAAAAGAAGGGAAAAATTTAATGTAGTCATTCAAAATATAGATGTTATGACCAGAAGGGATGATTATGACTGTGTAGTCTCATCACATGGCTAACAGACCACAGAAACTCTCCCCGTAATTTCTGCATCAAGCCCATAACTGGCTCACTAATTAAATATATAACTGCTCACTAGTGTTTGACATGTTTTGCTTGCTAAGAGGAACCATATGAACTTTTTTTTTATGAAATCTTTTTTGCAATTCTTGGAATGAGTGTTGAAATTATATGAAGATGAAATATTTTAACAGATCCAGTTTTAGTAGATATCAGTGGCGACAAAAATATTTGGTAATTCAGGTAAAAGCAAAGAAGCAGATAGCATCAGAGCAGAGATAAGTGGAGAAAACCCTGGGTTAATGTTAAAAGACATCATGAGATTTTTCCCTACTCCATTTGTCTGGTTGCTGACAGATCAGTTTGCAAAAAGAAAAGGAGTACTTGTGGCACCTCAGAGACTAACCAATTTATTTGAGCATGAGCTTTCGTGAGCTACAGCTCACTTCATCGGATGCATACCGTGGAAACTGCAGCAGACTTTATATATACACAGAGAATATGAAACAATACCTCTTCCCACCCCACTGTCCTGCTGGTAATAGCTTATCTAAAGTGATCATCAGGTTAGGCCATTTCCAGCACAAATCCAGGTTTTCTCACCCTCCACCCCCCCACCACAAATTCACTCTCCTGCTGGTGATAGCCCATCCAAAGTGACAACTCTTTACACAATGTGCATAATAATCAAGTTGGGCCATTTCCTGCACAAATCCAGGTTCTCTCACTCCCTCACCCCCCTCCAAAAACCCACCCCCATACACACACAAACTCACTCTCCTGCTGGTAATAGCTCATCCAAACTGACCACTCTCCAAGTTTAAATCCAAGTTAAACCAGAACATCTGGGGGGGAGGGGGGGGGCGTAGGAAAAAACAAGAGGAAATAGGCTACCTTGCATAATGACTTAGCCACTCCCAGTCTCTATTTAAGCCTAAATTAATAGTATCCAATTTGCAAATGAATTCCAATTCAGCAGTTTCTCGCTGGAGTCTGGATTTGAAGTTTTTTTGTTTTAAGATAGCGACCTTCATGTCTGTGATTGCGTGACCAGAGAGATTGAAGTGTTCTCCGACTGGTTTATGAATGTTATAATTCTTGACATCTGATTTGTGTCCATTTATTCTCTTACGTAGAGACTGTCCAGTTTGACCAATGTACATGGCAGAGGGGCATTGCTGGCACATGATGGCATATATCACATTGGTGGATGTGCAGGTGAACGAGCCTCTGATAGTGTGGCTGATGTTATTAGGCCCTGTGATGGTGTCCCCTGAATAGATATGTGGGCACAGTTGGCATCGGGCTTTGTTGCAAGGATAAGTCCCTGGGTTAGTGGTTCTGTTGTGTGGTATGTGGTTGTCCTTAATAATGCGTTAATACAGGCCTAACAAAGAAAATAACAGAACGCCACTAGCCGTCACCTTCAGCCCCCAACTAAAACCCCTCCAACGCATTATTAAGGATCTACAACCTATCCTAAAGGATGACCCAACAATCTCACAAATCTTGGGAGACAGGCCAGTCCTTGCCTACAGACAGCCCCGCAACCTGAAGCAAATACTCACCAACAACCACATACCACACAACAGAACCACTAACCCAGGGACTTATCCTTGCAACAAAGCCCGATGCCAACTGTGCCCACATATCTATTCAGGGGACACCATCACAGGGCCTAATAACATCAGCCACACTATCAGAGGCTCGTTCACCTGCACATCCACCAATGTGATATATGCCATCATGTGCCAGCAATGCCCCTCTGCCATGTACATCGGTCAAACTGGACAGTCTCTACGTAAAAGAATACATGGACACAAATCAGATGTCAAGAATTATAACATTCATAAACCAGTCGGAGAACACTTCAATCTCTCTGGTCACGCAATCACAGACATGAAGGTCGCTATCTTAAAACAAAAAAACTTCAAATCCAGACTCCAGCGAGAAACTGCTGAATTGGAATTCATTTGCAAATTGGATACTATTAATTTAGGCTTAAATAGAGACTGGGAGTGGCTAAGTCATTATGCAAGGTAGCCTATTTCCTCTTGTTTTTTCCTACACCCCCCCCCCAGATGTTCTGGTTTAACTTGGATTTAAACTTGGAGAGTGGTCAGTTTGGATGAGCTATTACCAGCAGGAGAGTGAGTTTGTGTGTGTATGGGGGTGGGTTTTTGGAGGGGGGTGAGGGAGTGAGAGAACCTGGATTTGTGCAGGAAATGGCCCAACTTGATTATTATGCACATTGTGTAAAGAGTTGTCACTTTGGATGGGCTATCACCAGCAGGAGAGTGAATTTGTGGTGGGGGGGTGGAGGGTGAGAAAACCTGGATTTGTGCTGGAAATGGCCTAACCTGATGATCACTTTAGATAAGCTATTACCAGCAGGACAGTGGGGTGGGAGGAGGTATTGTTTCATATTCTCTGTGTATATATAAAGTCTGCTGCAGTTTCCACGGTATGCATCCGATGAAGTGAGCTGTAGCTCACGAAAGCTCATGCTCAAATAAATTGGTTAGTCTCTGAGGTGCCACAAGTACTCCTTTTCTTTTTGCGAATACAGACTAACACGGCTGTTACTCTGAAACAGATCAGTTTGTTTCATTAATCAATTTTCAAATTGTCTATTTAGTAATCATACACATTCTGCCTTTTCCAAGAAAGCAGAGATGAGACAGCACCAACAGTATTCTTTCAAAGGTCTGATGCCTCTCCTTGATAGGCCCCTTGGGGAATTCATCATCAACTTCAAAATTCCCTTCTAAAGATAGTCTTTCTTCAGACGAATCTGTTGACTCTATGGTAGGTCTCTCAGAGATTACTAATACCTAAGTGCCATACACTTTGTTCAATGTGATAATTGTGTTATTAGCTGAAATCGGCTAAAATGCTTATCACTGTCCTGTTCTTTGATTCTATAACAGATTTTGTGTCTGAAGGTAGTATATATGTAATCACCCTCATAATTTTAACATTTTAGGCATGGTACTGGTTATAGTGTCTTAGCTTTTATTATCTGTATCAATAATTATTTGTTCTGCCTAAAGGCCTCAGATTCATTACACTGTACAGACATAACAAAAAAAGATGGTCCGAAGATCTTACATTCTAAGGATAAAATACAACTGGATGGATACAACAAACAGGTCAGCACAAGATAAGAGTGAGATGATTATGATCAATGTGATAAGCAGTCATCAAAGCACACAATTTGCTTAATCCCAGCTTTTTAGAAACAAACAAAGCAAATGAGATTACATTACATTGCCTAAAGCTCTTGGATTTTTGATGCACACCCATCTTGTAAATATTAAGAAAAAAAGTATGAACAGTGAGATTTGGGGAGTTAGGTGTCCAACTCCCATTGAAATTCCACACAGGTACGGCCCTTTAAAAATCACAGCCTAAGTCTTTGGATAGCACTGAAATGAAGATCACTTACTTGCTACAATATCTAGGAGGTTCATGCTGTCTTTTATTATTGGTTTTCATCCACACAGTAGTCCAGCTTCAGAATTTGATACCTTACCAACTTTAGCATATGTTTCAAATAATCCTTTTGGTGTTTATCAAGTGGAAAGGCATATTATACTCCCTACTAGAAAGAGTTACTCATTTATTTTACAATATGTCTGACTCTTCAATTGGTTTAGAAATTCTTTGTTTCGAGATGGCATTGCACTTTGCTCATAAAAGTTGCTCTCCAAAGCAATAGTAAAGAAAATGTTTCATTTCTAGAGTTGCCTGATCAAAAAAGAGAGAGAGAGAGAGAGAGAGAGAGAGAGAGAAATGAAAATGGGTTTCACTTTTCATCCCTGTGGAATATTAGAAATTATGACAGCTTTTATATTTGCTATTGCCACAGACTTTGGTATAAATGCTTGTTTATAGAGAAACTGACCTTAATTTTAAAAAATAAATCTTTTATAAAAAGCTGGGGCAAGCTTCATAGTATCAGACTATTATATTAATGGAAATTAAAGTGATTTGGATGTAAAAAAAATGCAAACTCTTTCTTGACAAAAGGATAAGGCTAACTAATATTGTGTTCACATACAGCCAAAAAACTATGGAAACAACAGCTCAGTTTGGAACTGGAGATATGGAAATCAAGTTTTCTTGGAAGTTTTATATCTGTTTTTGTTGGTTTTATTTATCTACTACTTTTTTATTTTATTTTAGGTTTTAATGTTCAAAGACATACAAAGAGAGAGAGAATGAAGATGATTTCTCAAACATAAAGGACAAAAATACTGAAACAAACAAATGTTCCCTAACGTGATAAGTAATGTATTCCAACTTGAATTTTTTACTGGCTATAAAAGTGTTGAGGGAAACCTCAGTAAATAAATAAATAAACCAAATCTTTATTCCTTGTAAATGAATGGAAAAAACTACCAAGGACAGAAATGGTCAAACTTTGTCTTAGCTAATAGATGTATTGCTGTATGACTCATTTCTGAGCCTTTACAATTTGTCTTAGAATATTTAATATACTATGTTTATAGATACAGTCCCTTACTCAATTTACTAGCATGGGGTAAATTCTGCATTGCTAGTGGAGCCAGTGTTCTCTTATACAGAATACTCTGTGTTGCTATATTTATGGAATGGGGAACAATCATCTTCTGGCTGCATCTCCCACAAATATTAGATCTGCAGTAGTCTGCAGAAGAGAAGAATGAGGGGGGATTTGATAACTGCTTTCAACTACCTGAAAGGGGGTTCCAAAGAGGATGGATCGAGACTGTTCTCAGTGGTAGCAGATGACAGAACGAGGAGTAATGGCCTCAAGATGCAGTGGGGGAGATTTAGGTTGGATATTAGGAAAAACTTGTTTACTAGGAGGGTGGTGAAGCACTGGAATGGGTTACCTAGGGAGGTGGTGGAATCTCCTTCCTTAGAGGTTTTTAAGGTCAGGCTTGACAAAGACCTGGCTGGGATGATTTAGTTGGGGATTGGTCCTGCTTTGAGCAGGGGGTTGGACTAGATGACCTCCTGAGGTCCCTTCCAACCCTGATATTCTATGTTTCTATTATTTTAATATATTTTAATTATATGGAAATCCCAGACTCACAAGTATGTATAGGAATTTTGGGAAAACCAACAAGGTGAGTTTTCCCACCCCTACACCCATCTCTACACACAGATTGAGGCTTTCCAGACATGCAATGTTTACTTCATCATAAAGTCAACACCTTAAAGTCACTCATGTACCCAAGTGGTACAGTATCCATTTGCATGCTGTGTAGTCCCCTCAGTCATTTCATTCACTGGGCCAAAGTCACTGAAAATGGTACAGGAAGGTCTGAAGTACACTTTTGTGCATCAGCCTAGCTCCTTGCAGCTTCACCTGGGGGATGGAAGGTGGTATTGCCATCACCAGCTCTCCATTAGGACAGCACAGCTTCAAAATCCACTGATAGTTCCATATACACTCCACTAACAGAAATGGCAGTGCTGACAAAAAGCACTGAAGCAGGGCATTGGTTGGTCATGATGGCCATAGATTGTTCCAGTTAGTGCTGTCCACTTTTCTAAACTGTAGGAGTTGTACAGCTGGTTGAAATTTTCCAAACAAAATTATTTCCTAAATTAACACAGTTCAATTTCATTGATATTTTTGTTTTTTTCAGTTAAAATTATTGAAAACAAAATGAAAACTTCAAATTGATATTAAACAAAATACAAAATTTCATTTTGTGAATGTTTTATTAAAAAATGGAGCTATTTTGTGAACATTTTTGTGTGAAGTATAACTTGATTTTGCTACCAGCTCAGTCTTTGCAAAGTGAATTCTGTTATGGAAAAATGATTGCAGATGATTTTGACCACAGATGATCTCTGTGACCCAGGAATCTCTGTGACAAGTGAAAGTGGGAACAAGTGGTGCACATGGATTCCCTAGGTCAGATGTATGGATATTAAGTTTACCAAAGTGTAATGTGAGGTCCAAAAGGCCACTGGTTGTCATAATCATTGTGAAATATATGTAGCAATACTGTTTAAGGAATTATGTATCTGAACTGGAAATTATGTTGTTAAGTGTCAGAGTTAAAGCAGGTCACCAGAAGGTGATAAGCACATTCTTGACAGGTAAAAGGGAAGAGAAGCTTATCTCTCCCTGGGTGGTCAGGTATTTATTATCCTCTTCACAATGGAGGACTACCTACAGAATGATCTGAATGCTAATGGAGATTGTGAAATCAATAAGAAAGAGGCATTCAGGAAAAAAATACTAGCCGGATGCATCCTGTAAACTAGTAAAGAATGGATTGTGGGGTCGTGACATACCAGGGTACAACCCAGACTAATGAGTACCTGTGTGATCCCTGCCCTGTAACCTGGGTGCCCTTTACAGTGCCTTGCTGCTGCATCCGCCAACCTGGACTGCTTGCAAACAGCCTCCAGCATGTAAGTCACTCCCAGCTATACCAGTGAGTGCTGCAGCCAGCCAGCCAGGCACACCTTGGCTCTTACCAGCCTTAAAAATTACCACAGGATAACCCCAACAAACTTCCAGTTGCAACCTTTCCCCCAGAAATGCATGGCCTGTACTGCCCAGCCCTCTCCGGGATAGTACAATTATGTACTAAGGAAATAACATGCACACTACTTGTTAGACCAGATGGAGTTACCCAGACACTTCAGCTTAGACACACTGGATTAGCTAAAACAATACACAAGTTTATTAACCACAAAGAGATACATTTTAAGTGAATGGAAGAAATGATACATAAAAGACAGAAATGATCACAAGAAAAATAAAGTTAAAATGCTGAGTGGTACCTAACTTCACAAACTATACTAGATCCAAAGCAAAGTTCTCACTCCTTGCTTTCAGCAGTCTTACTGACAAATTCTTTAGGTTAGGATCCAGGACCTTTCAGTAGAGTCAAATGGCTGCTTTCTTTGACTCTTCGGGTAGAGTGAATGCAATGGGCAGGGAGAGAGGGGGGAGCCTTAAGGTATTTGTCCCTCCTTTTTATAGTTTCAGTCCCCCTCTTGAAAAAACATTTCCAGCTGAGAACCAGGAGTCAAAAAGCCTTCCCTTCCAGCTTGATGACGCTGTTCACTGCTTAAATGCAAATTAAGGTAAATCCACATTCCTTTGTTTAGGACAGATCTGTTTGCCAACTTCTGTTTGTGTAGGGCTGTGCGGTTTGAAACATGTGCTAATAAAACCATACACGGGAATATATAACTTCATATACAAAAGTTGCCACACATATTTTACCAGGACAATAATGTCCAGCAAAGTTTTTAAATGATACCTAAAATGCATACCTTGTACAAACATTATTACAATAAAATAGGGTGTAGACACAGAGGTAGATTCTGTCACAGCAGGGAATGGGAAATACACAGAAAGCCCCAGAATTTTTTTTTTCCACTGAGGAGGCAAAAAGAGATATGACTGCCTCATGAACAGAAAAGATCACAACCAAGCCTGGCTATAATATGCTGGAAGGATTTTGGGTGAGCTTTATTCTATAACACAGTGACTAGCTAAGTAAGTCTAGAAGCTAGAATGTGTGTTATGCTTTTATTTTATATGTAACCATTTGTTTGCAATATTTCTACTTGCTGTCACTTGAATCTCTATACTTGGTTAAACTTTTTACTTTTCACTATAAACTTATCTGAGGCCTGGCATACACTAGAAAATTAGGTCAGTTTAACTAAGTCGGTCAGGGGTGTGAAAAATCCTACTCACTCCAAGCAGTGTAATTAATCCAACGTAAGTCCCCACGTAGATAGTGCAAGGTCAACAAAAGAATTCTTCCACCAACCGAGCTACTGCCTCTCAGGGAGATAGATTACCCATGACAATCCCTCCCATTGGCATAGGTAGGGTCTACACTGAAGTACTACAGCAGCGCAGCTGCAGCAGCCCACCTGAGCCTCTGCGGCGTTTTAAGTGTAAACAAGCCCTGAGTGCCATGTGTTAACACAGAGTGGTGATCTGAGTTGTAACTGATAAACTGGGCTACACTGTGCCTTTGGGGCACAGAATCTGTGCCCAGTGAAACAGGGTCTGAAGACGTCAGGGGATGATCGGACGGCTTGGGAGTTGGAGTCTGCTTATCGCTAACCTGAAGAGGGACAGCAGAGCTTGTGCAGGCTGTGAAGAGAGTACTTATTTTGCCCATGGCTACTGAAGTCAGGGAGCTGACCCATAGCAGACAGAGACAAGGTTTCCCCATGCTAAGGGCCTTGCAACCCTGGGTACGCCTAGGAAGCATCACAGTATCCTGCTGGACCCTCCTGTCTGGGAGGCTTCCAGAGACCCTGGGCTATATTTAGCTCATTATGTAGAATGAACATAATATAAGCACTACTTATTTTTATACAAACTTTCTACAGGCATTAGACGTGATGTCTCAATTCTAGCGCTTAGCTCTGGCATGGTCATCCCAAAGATAGGTAGGTAACAAGCAAATGAATATGTGTGAAGGCAGAGCACTGCATGCCAGAGCCAACTTTGTTTACTTATGCTACGGAGTGGAAAAAAATAACTTCATTTTGAACAGCTGGATGGTTTTGAGCATATGTTGCAGATTTTGTCATCCTTTAGGATGATGTGATTCAGACTGGTAAAATGAGTGACTTTGATAGCTTGGCAACAGGAGGCAATTTGGTGGATGATTATACCAAAGACAATACATAGAAATGTAAAAGGTTAGGTCACTCCTTCTAGTTTTCACCTGCATAACACATCCAAATTCATCACACACGGGGCCAGCTAGAGAAAGCAGCCATTGGTTTTGATACAATATAATCCCATACAAAGAAGACTTGGACATAGAGTTCAGGATTTCCTTTTAATATAGTGCATGCAAAGACAATGCAATGCAATAGATACAGCAGCAAGATTTGAATATAACGGTACCAAACATGAGGAAAGACTTGTGAGTGCGCAATCCATTTTATGAAATACAGTAGTTAATGATAGTGTGCTACCTCCCAATCATACTTCAGAATTTATGCTAACTGAATAAACAGGGATTTACTCCAGTGTCCTTGACCTTAATTTCTTTGTCCTATCATGAATTATGCTGTGGATTGGCCATCACCGAGCCCTACAGGTAGTAATAGTAAAAGTAGCTTATGAAGGGTTACCAATGTAAATTATTATTAATAATAATTGTTAACAATCTCTAATTTGCTTGAGGTACACAGATTCACAGGAGTAGAGTTGTCTGAATGAACTGTTCCTCCAGCAAAAAGTTTTCAGTCAATGAGCCTGACAGATTAATGTTTTGCATTCTCAGATTTTCTGCAGCTCGATTTTATAGGCCCAACATTTGCATCACAGCGAGTTAACAAGAATAGCATTAATTAATTACAGGTCAAAACTATGGGGACAATTCTTTGTGAGAAGAACAGGGAGAAGCTAGCACCATCTGGCCTAGAACAGTTCTGATGCTCCCAGATAATCCTTAAACACATCCATGCAGGGCTGCATGATGAACAGGAACACTTCTTACATGCTCTTTCCCCTGCCCCATATTGCGCTCCATTAAGTGAAAGGCAAGGCATTATCAGCCCATTCAGTGTTGAGACTTATATACAATTAAATATAAGAATCATCCATTTTGATTGCAACGCTAAAAATCACAAGCATGACAACCTTTAACCAGCTGTTGTCACAAAAGTAAATGACGATTTACTGTATTCTTTATCATTAATGAGGACCAAATTACTTACTGTGATGAATGTCAATAAATACCCTTTACTATGGAAAAAAAGTTTCCCCACCATTTACATTTTAATGAGATTTGAAATGTTAATGAATGGAATCTAGTAATTACCTTGGTGAGTGTCTCAAATAAAAGTGAACTTTGTTAGATGAATTAATATTAGTTCCTCATTAGGATGTCCTAATTGCAGAAAATAATTAATGTTTTAGCTAACATGGTAAAAATAAACTATATGTATTTGTTCCAGGCTTTGACAAACATCCTTAATGATAAATGATGGAGTAAACAACAATATGCATCGACCTTCCAAAGGATCCACTAACAGGCAATAGACCCCGAATAATGCAATTCTTAACACACCTTAATCTGGTTAATAAAATCTGAAAGCTATTTTAAGACAAGACCAAACACTATAGATATGTGCTTTGCAAGATCAATGTATGGGGTTTGATCTTGCAGGGCACACTGCCTATACAGACACCTGAGGTCACATGGAACTCCAGTGTAGTTAATGGGGCTTAGTATGCATGAACCAAATTGCAGGATCGGGGTTCCAAGAATAAATTTGATGTAAAAATGAAATTTACTAAAGGATAATTACTAATATCATTAATTATCTGTGATATATATATCTCCACACACATATATAAAATTTATGACAACAAATAAGCAATTTAATGACAAACAATTAAATCGAGCTGTGAATTTCCATGAATACACATTAGATATAGCCTTCTAGTGATTGTAGACATGGGGATCCCAAGATGCACCATTGCAGTTCAGCCTGAGGGGAAAATGTGGTGCATCGTGGGAGATGTAATACAGCTAGGGATCCCAGCACATAGGGGAGACCAAGGGAAGGAAGTACCCAAACTACAAATTTCATTAGGCATTGCAGAAGGTCAAGTGGACAGATTAATGTCAAACTGACCCAAGACCAAAGCATTTTGATTTAATTTTATAAATGGAGAATACAATGTCAGCAAAATTGATGTTTTTTTTCCTGTGGAAAATTTAGATTTTGTGGAAACAACGAAGCCCTTTTTTTCGACTTAAAGGGCTCTTAAAATCTATTTCTTTACTCCACCCCCGAAAAGGGGATTCGTGCTGAAATCGGCCTTGCCAGGTCGAATTTGGGGTAGTGTGGATGCAATTCGACGGTATTGGCCTCCGGGAGCTAACCCAGAGTCCTCCATTGTGACTGCTCTGGACAGCACTCTCAACTCAGATGCACTGGCCAGGTAGACAGGAAAAGCCCCGGGAACTTTTGAATTTCATTTCCTGTTTGGCCAGCGTGGCAAGCTGATCAGCACAAGTGACCATGCAGTCCCAGAATCGCAAAAGAGCTCCAGCATGGACCAAACGGGAGGTACTGGATCTGATCACTGTATGGGTTGAAGAATCCATGAAGGCAGAACTCCGTTCCAAAAGATGAAATGCCAAAATATATGCCAATATCTTCAAGGGCATGATGGACAGAGGCTATAAGAGGGACACACAGCAGTACCACGTGAAAATTAAGGAGCTCAGGCAAGACTATCAAAAAACAAAGGAGGCAAATGGTCGCTCCAGGTCAGAGCCCCATATCTGCTGCTTCTATGATAAGCTGCATGCAATTCTATGGGGGGGGGGGCCCTACCACAACCCCACCGCTGTCCATGGACACCTGCAAGGGGGGAGTCTCATGAAGCAGGGATGAGGATTTTGTGGATGAGGAGGAGGTTGATGATAGCGCACAGCAGGCAAGTGGAGAATCCCTTCTCCCCGGCAGCCAGGAACTGTTCATCACCCTGGAGCCAATACCCTCCCAACCCTCTCAAGGTGGGCTCCCGGACCATGAAGCTGGAGAAGGCACCTCTGTGAGTGTACCTTTGTAAATATAGTACAGGGTTTAAAAGCAAGCGTGTTTAGTGAGTAATTTGCCCTGAGGACTTGGGATGCATTTGCAGCCAGTAAAGCTACTGGAAGAATCTGTTAACATGTCTGGGGATGGAGCAGAAATCCTCCAGGGACATCTCCATGAAGCTCTCCTGGAGGTACTCTAAAAGCCTTTGCAGAAGGTTTCTGGGGAGGGCAGCCTTATTCCGTCCTCCATGGTAGGACACTTTACCACACCAAGGGGACATTCAGAGATTCCCGGTCCTGCTGGGTTGTTTGCCTTTGGCTGAAAAGAAAGCATCCCCGCTGTTAGCCACGCAGTATGGGGAGGCCCGTTCATACTGAGCTGTTTGCATTTGGCTGACAGGGATCTTCCCTGATTCTAGCCACGTGATGGAGGGGCAGGGTGAAGCGACCATCCCAGAAAATTGGGTGGTGGTGGGGGGGGGGGTTGCTGCACATTCACCCTAAAACCACAGCCCCTCCTTTTAAATGGCCAACCCAACAGGTTTTGCTTGGTATGAGAAAGGAGGGTGCTTCTGTTTGAAACCATTCCCACATGTTATGAAGGTTGAAGAAGCCGAAACCCTTTGACTTACCATGGCTGCCTGCAAGCCGAATTCTGTTGCCCAGACAAGTGTGTGTGATGTTTCACACCAAACTGGCAGGCGCTCAATATAAGAGGCAAAATGCTACCTTGTACCAAAAGCACATGTGCTATGTAATGTTAACAGCTTGGTTCACCATGAAAGAGTTTACCTACCGTTCTCTAAAATGTATCTTTTTAAATATTCTTCTCCCTTTTTTTCCTCCCGCAGGTACAAATGTTTCTACGCTCCCCCATCTCCCCATCATCTCCATCCCAGAGGCTAGCACAGATTAGAAGGTGAAAAAAGCGCACTCGTAATGACATGTTCTCAGAGCTCATGCAGTCCTCCCGCACTGAAAGAGCTCAGCAGAATGCGTGGAGGAAAACAATAGCAGAGTCCAGGAATGCGATGAGAGGAGGGAGGAGCACAATGAGAGGAGGCAGGATGTAATGCTGAGGCTAATGGGGGAGCAAACTAACATGTTCAGGCATCTGGTGAAGCTGCAGAAAAGGCAGCAGGAGCACAGACTGCCGCTACAGCCCCTGTATAACTGCCTGCCCTCCTTCCCAAGTTCCATATCCTCCTCACCCAGATGCCCAAGAAGGTGGGAAGGCTATGGGCACCCAGCCACTCCACCCCAGAGGATTTCCCAAGCAACAGAAGGCTGGCATTCAATAAGTTTTCAACTGTAGTGTGAACTTGCCCTTCCCTCCTCCCCTCATCCACCATCCCACCTGGTGTTTCCCTCCTCACCCACCCCTCTTGGGCTACCTTGCGAATTTCCCTCCTATTTGTGTGATGAATTAATAAAGAATGCATGATTTTGAAACAATAATGACTTATTGCCTCTGAAAGCGGTGATCGAAGGGGGGAGGTCGGTTGGCTTACAGGGAAGAAGAGTCAACTAAGGAGGCAGGTTTTCATCAAGGAGAAACAAACAGAACTGTCACACCGTAGCCTGGCCAGTCATGAAACTGGTTTTCAAAGCTTCTCTGATGCGCAGGGCGCCAAGCTGTGCTCTTCTAATCACCCTGGTGTCTGGCTGCATGTAATTGGCCACTAGGTGATTTCCCTCGACCTCCCACCCCGCCATAAATGTCTCCCCCTTACTCTCTCAGATATTGTGGAGCACACAGCAAGCAGCAATAACAATGGGAATATTGGTTTCGCTGAGGTCTAAGCGAGTCAGTAAACTGCGCCAGAGAGCTTTTAAAAGTCCAAATGCACATTCTACCACTATTCTGCACTTGCTCAGCCTATAGTTGAACTGCTCCTTACTACCATCCAGGATGCCTGTGTATGGCTTCATGAGCCATGGCATTAAGGGATAGGCTGGATCCCCAAGGATAACGATAGGCATTTCAATATCCCCAATGGTTATTTTCTGGTCTGGGAAGTAAGTTCCTTCCTGCAGCTTTTCAAACAGACCAGATTTCCTCAAGATGTGAGCATCGTGCACCTTTCCCGGCCATCCCATGTTGATGATGGTGAAACATCCCTTGTGATCTACCAATGTTTGCAGCACCATTGAAAAGTACCCCTTGCGGTTTACATACTGGCTGCCAAGGTGGTCCGGTCCCAAGATAGGGATATGCATTCAGTCTGTTGCCCCACCCCGTTGCAGCAAAGCCCATCCACTATGACCTGCACATTTCCCAGAGTCACTACCCTTGATAGCAGCAGCTCAGTGATTGTGTTGGCTACTTGGATCACAGCAGCCCCCACAGTAGATTTATCCACTCCAAATTGATTCCCGACTGACCGGTAGCTGTCTGGCATTGCAAGCTATCACCACTCACTTCTTAACTGTGAGGGCTGCTCTCATCTTGGTATTCTTGTGCTTCAGGGCAGGGGATAGCAAGTCACAAAGTTCCATGAAAGTGCCCTTATGCATGCAAAAGTTTTGTAGCCATTGCGAATCATCCCAGACCTGTATCACTATGCAGTCCCACCAGAATCGGCGTTCCATGACAGGAAACTGCCCCATTACCACCATGATGTCCAAATTGCCACTGCCCGTGCTTTGAGAGAAGTCTGTGTCCATGTCCTCATCACTATTGTGATCGTGCTGTCGTTGCCTCCTCGCCTGCTTTTGCAGGTTCTGCACATACTGCAGGATAATGTGTGAGGTGTTTACAATGCTCACAACAGCAGTAGTGAGCTGAGTGGGCTCCATGCTTGCCGTGGTATGGCATCTGCAGGAGAGTAGGAGAGCAGAGTTACAGCGGAAGCAGTGGATGACGACAGGTGCCATGAGAATAGATATTTATACAGAACAACGAGAGGATCTGCATGGTGGATTCATGGCACCAGGAAAGCAGAAGAGCAGAGTAGCAGCAGAAGCAATGGATGATGACAACATGCTGTCAGGTGTATTGGTAGGGTGTCACCTGTACAGGTTTTCCCAGGATCCATCCCTGTTTTAAGGTTGCTGTCCTGCAAAATCTGTAAAGGTGTTCAGCTGCCAGCTAAGCCAGTTTTATGCGCACTGCCAGCTGTCCACTTTTAGGAGCTCAGGATCATCCCAGATATCCCAGTTTTTTGTATCTCAGATGTGGCAACCCTCGGTATGGGTCTTTATAAACATGACTCAGTCAACTAAAGGGAACTAGGAAATAAAGTTGTCTTACAAGCAGTCCTCAGCATAACACTTTTATTACATTGCATACCACTTCATGCATGCCAGGCAGAAGGGTTCCCCTTCGTCCACCTCAGTCCTTCCCTGAATTTCTGCCTCTTACTGGCTGGTGAAATGAGAACTCACCATACAAGAAAGTAGCAGGAAGAGGAGTTGATTGTCCTCCCAACATGCCTTCCAGTGGATGGACTGAACACTAGCATCTGAATGGAGTGAAAATATCTAAGCTAGGACTCTTCTATTTGGCTCCTTTCTTCTATAGGAAGGTCTGCTGCGCAGCTGGCTCCCCATCCCCTCCAAGAATAAGGAAGAGGGAGACTGGCACCCTCTTCTTTTGATCTGGGGGGGAAATGGGACCTTGCCACAGTATTCCCCAACTCTACCCAGAATCCAGGAGACTGACTCTGTCAGTTCCTTCCTGCATCCTAGCACAGCATTGTGGGGCATGTAGTTGAAATAGGATGGGGAAGGTGATTGGGTGCTCAAGGGGTGCTCCTCTGCACAATTCAAAACTTGACTGGCTGCCTAGAAGTCTGCTGCTTTCAGACAGACTCCCTTGACCCCTTTCTCTCCCCATGCCATGTCCCATCTCATGAGATGATGTATTGTCACTTCATCACATGATATTAACACCAATGGTGACAAACAGCTACAGAACTAGTGATCTCTTCCTCACATTTTATTTACATTAACCCCTGGATGTACACCAGGTCACCAATGCCATACTAGAAATTAGTAGGTGGGATGATATATGGGACATGGTTCTTCTATTTTGACATCACTAGTACTTTGCTTGACAGAGATCCTTTTTCAGGCATAAGTGATCTTGTGCTAAATGAAACTACAGGAGATTTAAGTGCAATAGTGAGATGCATCATTTTTGTTAAGGGAAAACAAGGTCTTGATAATTATGGATGATTATGTTATATCTAATGCCATATTCTACATCCTATCAATGGAAAAATAACTAGTGGAATCATGGCAATGTTCCAAAAAGTCAGATATGTAATATATGGCTGTATCTGACCATTTGCATACTTTCAAATTAACAAGGTCCTCCTACTCCTCCCAAGATCTACAGCAGATATTTCATAGCATTATTTTAATAATTTCCTATAGTCTGTTTTAGCAATGCTACTATGTTGTATTATTCATGTGATTTACAGTATATACCCTGGGCAAACCAACAGTAAGTGGAGGGTTTTTTTGGCTATTGTTATTGAGTCACCATCCACTTTTACAGAACTCACTCAAACTGATTCTTAGGACTCCTCCTTCAGCCTGCATTTACAGAAAGCAAAAGAAAGGTAAGAGCAGAGGTTGGCATGTTGAGATTGACTGTATTTAGATGAACCATTTTTCCCCACTGATCAGCAGTGACTGATGCCAGTGGGACTATAATTTCAATTTTCAATATTTATGCTGTGTTAGCATAGACATTTCTCTGCCAAGCATACAAATATAAGAATGGTCACACTGGGTCAGACAAATAATCCATCTAACCCAGTATCCCATCTTCTGATAGTGGCCGGTGACAAAACAGGGCAATTATCAAATGATCTATCCCCTGTCACCCAGTCGCAGCTTCTGGCAGTCAGGGGTTTAGGGATACCCCGAGTATGGTTTTGCATCTCTGATCATCTAAGCTAATAGCCACTGATGGACCTATCCTCCATGAACTTGTATAATTCTTTTAAAAAACTATTTATACTTTTGGCCTTCACAACATTCCCTGGAAATGAGTTCCACAGGTTTACCATGCAATTGTGTGAAGAAGTGCTTCCTTATGTTTGTTTTAAATTTGCTGCCTATTCATTTCATCAGGTGACCCCTGGTTCTTGTGTTAGGCGAAGGGATAAATAACACTTCCTTACTGACCTTCTCTATACCATTCATGATTTTATAGCAGTCTTTCATATCCCCCCTTTGTTGTCTCTTATCTAAATTGAACAGTCCCAGTCATTTTGATCTCTCCTCATACAGGAGCCATTCTATATTCCCTACATATTTTTGTTGCCACTCTCTGTACTTTTTGCAGTTCTAATATATCTTTTTTATTTAATATGGAGGAACCAGAACTGCATTCAGTATTCATGGTGTGGTTGTACTATGGATTTATATAGTGGCATTATGACATTTTCTGTATTATTATCTATCCCCTGATTTATCTATCTGGTGAATATACCTTTCCAGTGGGAGTGGACAGATTGGGATTGGCTGTAAATTCTGCCACAGTCACTTTATTTTTTAGTTGTTTTCAAACTCAAAACAAACAGTTATTTGTTCTGTCAAAATTTGTTACTTACTGGGTCAGACCTGCGTTAGGGACTGGAAAGTCTAAATGTTGTGTGGTGTTCATTTATTTCATATAAAAAGTTGTGACCTAGAGACCTTGTTGTTCCAACTGACCTGGGGCAAAGAGGTACACAATGCTTACACGAAACCCTGGGTCTGGTTCCTACATTCTAGTCTGGCAAAGAATGTCATGTAAGGTCTCTACTGAAAGCCTGTATCTCACTACTTATCATAACCAATGCAAGATGTATGCATGTGTCAAGGTTCCTCCCCCACTCTTAACTCTAGGGTACAGATGTGGGGACCTGCATGAAAACCTCCTAAGCTTACTTTTACCAGCTTAGGTTAAAACTTCCCCAAGGTACAAATTAATTTTATCCTTTGTCTTTGGAATATCCACTGCCACCACCAAACTCTAACTGGGTTTACTGGGAAACATAGTTTGGACACGTCTTTCCCCCCAAAATCCTCCCAACCCTTGCACCCCACTTCCTGGGAAAGGTTTGGTAAAAATCCTCACCAATTTGCATAGATAACCACAGACCCAAACCCTTGGATCTGAGAACAATGAAAAAGCATTCAGTTTTCTTATAAGAAGACTTTTAATAGAAATAGAAGTAAATGGAAGTAAAGAAATCACCTCTGTAAAATCAGGATGGTAGATACCTTACAGGGTAATTAGATTCAAAACATAGAGAATCTCTCTAGGCAAAACCTTAAGTTACAAAAAAGACACACAGACAGAAATAGTTATTCTATTCATCACAATTATTTTCTCAGCCATTTAAAGAAATCATAATCTAACACATACCTAGCTAGATTACTTACTAAAGTTCTAAGACTCCATTCCTGGTCTATCCCCGGCAAAAGCAGCATACTGACAGACACAGACCCTTTGTTTCTCTCCCTCCTCCCAGCTTTTGAAAGTATCTTGTCTCCTTATTGGTCATTTTGGTCAGGTGCCAGCGAGGTTACCTTTAGCTTCTTAACCCTTTACAGGTGAGAGGAGCTTTTCTCTGGCCAGGAGGGATTTTAAAGGGGTTTACCCGTCCCTTTATATTTATGACAGCATGGAAAACAAGAAGTTAAGTACATAGGCTGAAAATTATTTTCTCTAGGTCTGTGTGTTAAGGCAGGCCACCAAAAGATGATCCACATACTCCTGGCAGGCAGCAGGGAAGAGATGCTTCTCTCTCTAGCTAGTCATGTGCAAACTGAGTATTGTATTGTTCACCCATTTGCAGTCTGAGCAAAATGCTAATCAACAGATTGTGGGTGCTGCCTGGGGGGAAAAAAACAACAACATTTACTGCTTGATGCATCTTGTGTACAAGTGAAGACAACAAACTTGTAGAACTATATATGGGGTGCAGAGGGACCCTCAGTTACCCTTCACCTAGGAAGTAAAGTGGCAGTGGGTTTGCTTCATGAAAAAGATATCTCAGCCGCTGGAAAAAACTTCATGTGAGAAACTTCTTTCAACAGGAAGATATCATTAGTTGCAATTAGGCTCTATAATGCATATTCTGATTTTGTTCTAGATGTAATCATTTGTTTCCAATATTTCTGTTTGTTAGAATATGAATCTCCATTCTTCTCTTAAATAAACTTATACTTGTTTTCTCTCTAAACAAATCCAAATGCTGGGTGTTAAGAAGATCTCTGTTCTAAGTTGAACTGTTCCTTTGGGAACAGCAGGTCTGGTAATTTGGTGAGTGTCCAGTGGAGCAGGGGCTGGACACTGGAGGGAACACTTGGAGGGCTTGGAGTGTTCCTATTGATACCCCATAAAGTGACAGCAAGGCCTGCAGAGGCCTGGAGAGGAGTGCTTGGGTTGCCAGTAGCAGGTGGTGTCAGGGAGTTGACCCAGGACAGACACAGACAAGCCTCCCTCATGCTAAGAGCTGGTGGTAGTGAGATGCCTCACAACCCTGGGTACCCTCGGGGAATGGCACACAGATAATATTGGAAAGTCAGCTTTTGCAATCCTATCATCATCATACAAATTAACACTACTAAAGTAAAGGCAGGCTTGCACTTCCATATAACCATATCAGTATGTATAAAGAAATAATAGAATCTTTCATTTATACTGCACTTTTTCATCTTGAATGCTCTCAAACTGCTTTATGAACTATGGGCTCAATCCCGAAAATGTGCTTGTGAGTAACTTTCCTTATATGAGCAATTCCACTAAAAGTAATGGGTTTACTCATGATGGTAAGCACTGTGCCCAGTAGTAAATGTTTGTACAGCCAGCCCCACTCAGGCTGAGAGCGGGGTTTGAACCTGGGACATAAAAGTACTAAATCTATGAGCATCTGCTGCTTGAGCTACAGGATTAAGCATAAGTTCTAGAACTGAGGGTGCTGCCACATCTCCTGGTTTACAGTTTGATTCAATGGCTTCCAGCACCCCTGGGGTTAAAGTCCCACAGCTGGAAGCTGTAGGAGACTCAAACTTTCTGTGTGGGCCAGCCACAAAAGGGAAACAAAGTCTTACTCTTAGGGAGGCTTACATTCACTGATTTAGGTCCTAATAGAAAACATTCAAAATACAAGGCATTTCCAAATACTCAGAATCATTTTCAAGCAAATGAAGTCTAACATATGGTTTTAGGTGGAAAATGTGTATAGGCATGTTCCATGTCCGCATATATGTAAACATTTTTTAGATAAAGAACCAGTAGATGGTACACAAATATATGCAGCGAAGCTCTAAGTTTTGTAGGATCAGTATATTGTTGTGCACTCCAAATGGCTTCTCTTCTGCACAGATCTTAAAATTGGTTCTCAATATTGTATCAGAAACAAAAGTTCTTGTACTGCTTTAATTCCTGGTTGTGGCTAGAGCTGGTTCATTCACCTGAAAATGCTAATTTGTCAAAACCAAAATGTTTCTTTGGAATGTATGAGTTTTGCTAAAACTCTAAACAGGAAAATTGTTTCAGGTCCAAGATTGTAATTTCTGGATTTAAAAAAAAGAGAGAAAGATTTCAACCCCAACTCCAAACTATCAAATAGCTCAGAGCGCTCACCTTGAATGTAGGACAACCAAGTTCAAGACCTTAAAATTTGGCAAAGCAGCATCTTGAACATCGGACCTCGCAAGTGAATAACCTAACCACTGGGGTATTGGCTATTCTGGGGTGTCTATCAGGGAGGGATAGCTCAGTGGTTTGAGCATTAGCCTGCTAAACCCAGTGTTGTGAGTTCAATCCTTGAGGGGATTTAGGGATCTGGGGCACAAATTGGGGATTGGTCCTGCTTTGAGTAGGGGGTTGGACTAGATGACCTCCTGAGGTCCCTTCTAACCCTGATATTCTATGATTCTTTCAAAATGTCTTAGTTTCATCCTGAGACAGAAGAAGCTGTTTTTTTATTAATCTTGAAAAAATTTGCAGGACAGTAAAACTTTTTCCCACTCTGCTGTAGTTGTGACTGATCAGAACAACTGAGTTATTTCAGCAATGGTTTGAGTTCCTGTTCTGCCTGATATAAAGGGTCTTGAATTTGATTCTCTCATATCCTAGGTGAGTGCCCTAAACACAGAGGTGAAAGAGGGCCGATACAGGCCAGTACAGCGTACCAGTAAGAAGTGGCCACCAGTACCGGCCTATACACAGCCGATATTAAAGCACGGCCACAGCAGCGCTTTAAGGACCCTCCTTAAAGCACTGCTGTGGCAGCACTTTAACGTCGCTGCCCCTTCTCCCCCCACCCCAGGGCTGCCAATGGGAGGGGGAGGGGGGCAAAAGGGGCAGCTGCCCCTGGGTCTGGAGATTTAGAAGGGCCCTGGGCTCCCAGCCAGCACTACCATGGCTGCAGCTGGAGCCCTGGGCTCTTTAAATCACTGCCAGAACCCCAGGCAGCACAGGCTGGGCAGCGTGGCAGGGCTGGCTGGGGGAGGCTGATCCCCTACCTCCACCCCGTCTACCCGAGGCCCCATACCGTAAGTCTTTTATGTTACTTTCATCCCTGCCTAAACACTAAAATATTTGCTGATCTGCAGTTGGGACCGCCATCGCTTTCTCTCTTTTAGACAACAAATTACAATCCTGGTCTTGAGAAACATTTCTTTCTGAAAGTTTTATCAAAACTGAAACGTTCCCAAGAGAAGTTTTGGTTTCAACAAATTACACTCCCTGTCTTGATACAAATGCATTCTTGTCTAAAAATGAGAGCTTCTTCGGGACCTTATTGAAGAATTATAAACCTGCAGAAAGACCAGACAAAGAACAGCTAGGAAATTAGAATGTCTGCACTGCATATAGCAATGGGTAAGGAGGACTATGTCCTGTGATGAATTTGGTGGGTTTTGCTACTTTTCATTTGAACTTGTGGTTTCCCATGCATCTGAGAACTTCATCAACGCAAATTCAAAGAAAAGAAAGCAGAAGAATAGTTTACAGAAACGCCTGCCCACAGAAACACAAGATTTTCTACAGCTTTAGCTTCATCTGTGGCAGGTAATAGAAAAGGTCTCTAACAAGAAGAAAAGAAAAAGAAAAGAAAACACACACACACACAGGCTACTCCTGAAATGATCAATAATGCCAACTGTCGGCTTCACATTTTTCTGGAAAGATATAGGAAAACAGTCATTTTTATTATTGGTCTCTTGGATGCTAGCTACTTTAGATACTAAAATCACTTACTGAAATTGTCTTTAGTTATTGGTTATGTACTTTGGAAGTTCAACTTGTATCCCTGGGGCCTTCCCCAGATGATGTGGAAGATTAATTAGCCTGGTGATTTTACTGCTGGCTACTAAGAAAACCCACCTAAGCATTTCTTGTGATGTTCCACAGACTGTTACAAAGTGAAGATTTGGTTTGGAATATCTACAAACCCTAATGAGAAAATCTTTGTTTTTCATTTTTACTAAAAAGTTTAGAAATTCACAAAACTATTTTACATTCTTCCAAAACAACTCCCCTACTTCCTCCCCCCGCCCAAGCCATACAGGATATTATCAAATTTACTACTACATATTACAGAGGCAGTATGAACTGTCTGAAAATATGATAGGAAGAAAACCCTAAATATAACCTCATTGGAACCTTTAGGAATTCTACAATGTTTTTTCATTTAACAGGCCATCTATCACCAGACATCCATGAGAAATTTGACATTCTAGCCAGTGTCTAATAACAGAGAGGATATGTAGCAGTGATAGAAAATTTGAAAGATAGATAAATTGAAGATAAAATATAAAGGGGAAAAGATATGAGTAATGAATGTTTTCCAAGACTACATAACTGATTGCAGACATCTAAGGGAAGGCAGGCAAGAGACAATTTTCAGTCCATTTGTGACATTTACAGCCTCTCTTACTTTGGAAGAACAACAAAGTGATATTCAAATAGTCGTATATTTTAGCTATAACTTAGGATTTATGAAAGCCAGTGATCTCAGAAGAGGAAAACATATTTAAAGGAATTTCCAGCACAGTCTGGAAACTCTGCTGGGGATGATGGGCTGAGTCCTCACTTTGTGCCATTGTAATAGTGCAATAAATGTGAGCCAAAACTGATCCCAAAAACATACCCAGGAGGAAACTGAGGCATCATGATGTGTTTGAGAAAACTTGATTTGGGAGCACATGACACAGCTGTGTATGACTCTGGCTGTTTCTGCCTTCTGAGTAGGAAAGAGCAGCTAAGGATTTAGTCAATGGTTTTGATAAAAGGGGGCATATCCACACAGTGTGTGGCCTATTCCAATCCCAATGTTCCTACACCATGTAAGTCATCGTTTTTTCTCTCCAAGGTATAATTTAAGAAAATTACCACCAGATAATTAGATTCAGTTATGCCTTTTTTTAAGCACACTGCACTAGCATTCATCTTTCAGGTGCAAGAACAGTTGAATTTCTTGTATCTCTTGCCCTCCAGTACAGCTCTTTACTTGTGGCATGTGCCATACTCTATTTTCAATGTACCATGGTATAAATAGTCATCTTGTGGGAAAATATACTTGCCCCAGAAAATGAAGCATCAAGGAAGAGGCAGGTTAAAGGAGACAACTGGAATTGTGGGTGGATGAGGACCATGGTTGCAAGCTGAAGTCCCAAGACAGCAAAAATCCTCTTCTTGGTGATAGGAGATGCTAGAAATCTTCATCTCTGACACAGCCCAACTCCTGGCACATAATGGGCCTGGAAAATATTCATTGCTATGGGACGTAGGAGACCCAGGATACAATGTTGGTGAAATAACATCTATTCATTGTACTTCATTTCCATCTCTGTTTTGTTACCTGTATAGAGACTGAAGCTGAGGTTTTCAAAACTAAGGGATTCAGATGCCCTTATTAAGGTCATATTAAACCTACCTCATTTTGCCCTTAGGAATATCAGTAGGTTGCACCAATGGTCATATTTTAACTGTTCTAAAATTTTCAAAAAACACCATTAATTGCAAAGTGCACAATGGAGGAGGCAGGGAGCAAAGCTGTAAGGTTTTGATCAGAAACTAAAGATATTCGAAGATTTATTTGTTTTTCTATTAGTTTCATTTGCCCAATAAAAAAGTAGCTTTCTGGACATGAATGTGTTTTAATTAATATAATTCATAGATTATTTGTTCACAGTGTTATGACTAAAGATGGTTTAAGCATTTCCATCTTCTGTTTGTCAGAGGCTTTGAGAACCAAGAAGTTAATTGATTGCCATGTCAAGGGAACTATATATTTTATGCTAATATCTTCAGAAAGTTATAAATTTTCACTTTTTCATTTTAATTAATAACTACTAAGTAATTAGAGGGAGAGAGTGTGTGTGTTGGGATCACTAAATAAGAAGGAGAAACATTTTTTTATTTGCTTTATTGTGAGGCAGAATTAAAATGCTTTTGGGATAATTCTAACTTTATTACTGGAATATTTTTCCTTGTTTAAAATTAATGAATGTGTTCTGAATGCCTGGGTTTATAAATAACATCCAAATGGAATTTGTTACCGAGTGTTGTTGGAAGTCATTTATATGGGTTCTTTCAGCTTTTTTTAAAAAAGTTATTTTTAAGAGTTTCATTTATAATCAAAATTAACTAATCCATTGAAAAGGAATATTTGAAAAATCTCCACAGTCTTCTGTTCAAGAAGAAATATGTTTACCTTGTAATACAGATGACACCTTGTAATATAGATATTCATGAACAGTGGCACTCAATTATATCAGAACTACAGCCTATTGAGATGCTAAATGATCCATTGTGCGGAATGGCAATGTTATTGCTGGCACCTAGACTATAGTAGTATATTTTAAGATGAGGACCCAACTCTCTGCACCTTATGGACCTTTGAAAATTTCTACGATCAGTTTTATGCCCTTTAGTCCATACTATCCTCTCTGATATATCTATTCATATTCCTGGGTGTAAATGTATGTAGCTTTCTTTATGTGAATCAGAGAGGGGGTTATTATTCAAATAAATAGGGAGTGTGATGGCTCAGGTAAGAGTCAGACAGACATTCTGCTTACTGGTGCTGTGCAAGCCTCCACAATACAACACTGAATTGTAAATCATAGAAGTTAGAGAAGATGATCTGTTAGGTTATCGAGTTCACCTTTCTGTACCATTGTTATCTGAAGAGTTTTCTCCAGTCCAGCTTTAATTAACTCAAGCAATGGAGAATCCCACACTTATATAGGATGACCCTTATGTTGTTTAATAGATTTCGTGTTAACTGACATCCATCTTAAGTTTCCCAAAGTTTAATTTCATCTTATAACTCCTAGTTACAGCCCAGTGGTCCAGTCCAAACAATTTCATCCCTCCTCTAGTATTTACAAAAAAGAATCGGCAGCTAGGCTACACTCAAGAAGTGAAAATTGAGCTACAAGGCATTATCCTGCATCTACACTAGGAAAAAGATCAAGTTTAGAACTGGTTTAGCTAGAGTGTGTTAAACCCAACCACATTTCCTAATCAAGACAAAGCCTTAGCCATCAATACTGCAACTGGGTCTGCAAGAGCAGATGCTTATACCCACTGACTATAGTGAAACTCCATAGGGTTGATCCTCATGCATCTGATTGCAGGACTGGCTCCTTAGTTCATTTAAAACAATTTATATTTTCTTATGCGTAACAGCCATTTTGAAAGCATTGGTTTCTTATCCCAC
Source organism: Eretmochelys imbricata (assembly GCF_965152235.1). Classification (NCBI taxonomy): domain Eukaryota; kingdom Metazoa; phylum Chordata; order Testudines; family Cheloniidae; genus Eretmochelys; species Eretmochelys imbricata. Next base: position 125,352,385 of record NC_135573.1, on the reverse strand, counting down.
GTGGATTCATTCCTGATCTGTAGAAGTCTGACAAGTAGGGCAACAAAAATACATAAACAAAACCGTAATTTTTTGTTTGTTTGTGATCCATAAACATTGAGAAGGTGTGCAAAAAATTCTGGGACCACGTTATTTATACTATGGTTCTTAGCTTTCCAAAATATCTCAGTGTAATGCACCGTAAATCTATCTAGTGTTCTGTGAAAAAGAAATAATCTCAGTACAATAGTCAAGTAGAAACTAAAGACTCTAGTTTAAAAGATGCAGATATTGGAAGGAACTTTCTGTTTATAAGATTTACAAATTGAATATAAATGTCAATTTATAAAGTTAAACCTGTACTCAGAACTATCTCCAATAGTCAATTCCAAGCTTTAAAAAGAAAATAGTTTAAAATAATCCCAATTTTTCAAATTTTATTAGAGTTTTACTTAAAGACCAACTCTACTAGTTGTTTTTATAGGATCACTCACAATTACAACAACATTTCGGTAGGTTTGCCTAATTAATTTTCTCTGTCAGAGCGGATAGCCTTATAAAAGCTTGCCAATTTACTATGTATAGGAAGATCTAAAACATTAAGGTAAATTCCAGTTCTTGCACATGCACAAAAGAATATATCTACTTCTACATAAATTTAATCATACTGCTTTCTACTCACTAACCAGGTCACGCATACTGTACATGGTCTTAGTGGCAATTTTCTCAACATTTTAAAATTTTATTCAGCAATATAAAAGGAGAAATCTGCTCTATGTCTTGGGCTATGTCTACACTACCATTTATGTCTGTACAACGTATGTAGCTCAGGGGTGTGAATAAGTCACCCCGCTGAGCGACATAAATTATATCAACCTAAGCGCCAGTGTGGACAGAGCTATGTTGGTGGTAGAACTTCTCCTGCCAACATAGCTACCGCCACTCATGGGGGTAGATTAATTAAGGCAATGAGACAGCTTCTTCCCATTGGTTTACAGTGGCAACACTAGAGAATTTACGGCAGCACAGCTGTAAGCTCTCTAGTGTAGCCATAGCCGCAGTCAATGTCAAAGAGCTGCTAAAGTTACAGCATTTCTTTAGACTGCATTTCTGTTTAAAGTTACAGAACTTTCCTCAGCATTGGAGAACAGACTAGATCTGCATTTCCCAAACTGTGGGTCCCAACCCCCTTTGAGGGGGAGGGAAGGTCACAAAAGAGTACAAGGGGAACTGTGCTGTGCAGTGAGAGATGCTGAGATTTGTCAGCACACTCACTTCACAGCACACACAGCATGGCTAGGTGGTGAGGGGCCAAAAGAAGTGGGGCTCATAGCCACTGCTGCACTGATCCCATGGGCAGGAGGAAGAGACACAACCAGACCCAACTCAACCTGGCCTAGTTGTTTTCTGACCCAACCTGCACTCAATGCTTGTAATTAGGTCCTGGTTGGGTCGCAGGGCTCTATCACAAACTTCTGAGGGTTGTGTTAACAGAGGTGACTCAAAAGGGGTCATGGCATGAAAGTTTGGGAACTGCTGGATTAGATCTCTTGAGGTCCTTTCCAACCCTACATTTCCATGTTTTTTTATATTAGTTCTTCCAAATAAGTCAATGGTGTTTGCTGGTGCATAGCACGTTTTAGGATCAGGCTCTAATTTTGCTATGTTCAGTTATATACAACAATATGCAGGAATATGAGGGAAACAGGCAAATTATAAGCTGTATTTCTTCTGACAACTTCATGGTCTCACCTCTGTCAGGGACCCTATGGCATAACAATCAGATGTAATGATCGTGAAATCAACATTCAATGCAACTGTCAGTGATTAACTGTGTTTAATTCTAAAGATGACATTTCCATACCCAACAACCCTACCTGCACTGCCCATTCATTGACTGCTATCTCACCGTCTATTGCTGCTCTCAGAACTGAATACTAAAACTAGGCAAATAATGTCAGTTTGTTTGGTAAATAATATTTCTGGTATGAATGTTCACACAGAGATGAATTTTAAATGACCGTTAGAGATCATCTCCAGGGAACAAATTTCAGATTTGTAACAATGAAAACTGATCCAAACAGGAATGCTCCTCCAATCAGAAATATTCTGTAGGCCATATGTCCCCAATCAAAAGAGCTCAGATTTTGCCAGTTAACTGCACAAGAATGAGTTATTTGGTGAATAATTGCAAATAACCACTACATAGGAGAAAATCACAGACTGTTCATTGACAATCTGTGAACAGAAAAAGAAGCTTATCAAAGAAGTATCCATTAACAATTCTACATGTCACTATTCAGGGCTGTGTCCATTCAACAAAGGCTCCCAAAGCTAAGCCTGATGCTATCAAAGACAGACTGGCTGTTCCATCTGGTAATTTTCCCAGCTTGTTTTATTTTATGTATTTCTTAATTGATAAAATGCTGCTCTTGTCAGAGAGTGAGAGAATACCGTTCATGTGCTGAGAGCCCTGTTGGAATCACTGCTCTGTTTGACTAATGGAGTCAGCCAGAGAGGTATAATACACAGTTTCTCCATTGGGTACAATGCCATTGACAAGCTTTTGATGAGTTTGTCTTCCTAAACAGGAGATGGTCAAAGAGCTGCTAAAGTTACAGCATTTCTTTAGACTGCATTTCTGTTTAAAGTTACAGAACAGAGAACACTCCAAAATAAAAATAAATTGAAAAAAAAACCTATCCATCTTGGGTACTTATGTGATTCCCCCATCATTCTAGTATCAGAGCCCCTCACAACTTTTAACCCTCACAATGCCTCTGTGAAGCAGGGATTCATTATCCTTGTTTTACAGCTGGGGACCTGAGGCACAGAGAGACTAAGCTTCTTACCAAAGGTCACTCAGGAAGCCTGCGGCGGAGCAGGAAATTAGACTCCCTCCTCAAGTCACAGGCAGCGCTCTCCCCACCTGACCATCCTTCCCACGGGACATCTCTCTGCATTGCCTTTCTTGGTAAGACAGATGAACACAGGGAAACTATTCAATGTTCTTCTCAGGAAATGAGTGAGCAAAAGTGAATGGGAAAACGGGGCACAGAGTAGTACTTCAACCATAAGCTCTCCCTCCTTCTGAGAAGGCCAGAGCCTATCTGACTGATTTTGTCACTCTTACACAGCAAGTAAGGAGTAACTTAATATGAGTAATGCCAGGCCTGCCGACAGCAATTCCAGGCCCCAGGGGCGCAGAGACGGACCACGTGCGGCGCAGAGCTGGACCACGTGCGGTGGCTGCTGCACGCATGCACAAGCCGTAGAAGCAGTCAACCTGACATTTGGGCAGTGCTGCCGCCGGCTGTGCTATTGGTGCCCAGCGAGCTGCCTGCTGGACTGCTGGGCGCACGCTTCCACATGCCCACCCGGCTGCCTTCGCCAGGGGTACCACCCTGCGTAAACCTCGGAGCCCTGCGGCCTGCCCCCGGGACCTTTTAAATCTCCCGAGCCCCTAGGCAATTGCCCCCTTTGCGGCTTCTGGTGGAATGTCAAGTGCAGGAAGCTGTGGGGCAGCTAATCATCATATTGGAATCCAGCAGATATCCCAGAATCCCTTCTTCCCTAACTCCCACTTTGTGTTTATGGCGATAGCAAGTCTTTTGCTTAATTTTTACACCCTTCATGGATACTGATAAGCCATTTAAGATAATGGCTCTCCCCACCAGCTCACAATAGCTTTGAGGCCTTGACAATTTCCTAGACAAAACTTTCACCTTTGTGGCTCAACCTATTCTGCTGAGGTGTTATTGAAACTCTTAAAGGAAACTTGAGTCAGTGACCGTGTAACTTTCACTGAGATACATTTTCCTCATTGGTACCAGAAACGTGAATCGATCAGTTGATTATTTTCAGTTGTCTTTAAAACTAAAATTAAAAGAAAAATGGCAAAGGAATTCATCTGATAACTTCTCAGGAAAATGAATTTGTTACTTAGACTATACTCTGTCAGCTATGTCCTCACATTGATACAAAATTAACTGATAAATGCAGTGAGAATTTCAGATGATATTTTTAACAGTGATCATTGTTGGCTTAACTCTGCTCTGGAACTCCTACTGACTTATGGGAACAGATGAGCCCAATGCTGAGTGCTTAAAAACATCCCTCCCTACATCTATACAGAAGGGAAATACAGCAAACAAAACAAAAGTATCGCTTTGCAATAAAGTTTAAATAATCAGTTTAACTATGATATAGCCCTAAGTATTTTAGCAAAATTGATCATTTAAAGATGTTTCATATTTCTTTTACATTACATTGTCCCCATATCCCTGTCTTTTATTACATGATGCTGTGTTTGTATGGGTGTTTTAAAATTCACATTTCCTATTTACATAAAATATCCAAATATTTTGCATTAGGTTATGGAGTTTATAAACACCAAAGATCAGGAAGGCTAATATTTTCTAGCATACAGTTATCTGAGTCTGGTGGGAAATATATTCCTGGAGGGGTTCTTTTGAGAACAGCAGAGCACAAAATATAGGAAGCAATCCTATATTAAAAACAGCTAACTCCTGGAGTGGGGGAAAAAACCCTCCTAGGAACAAGCAGATTCCAATATATGCATTTAGAAACAGAATAGAGTTAATGACAGAGGTTGTATTATTTTTTTCTCTTTATTTATTTTGAAAGGCAAGTACACATTTAAAAAAAAGCAGGCCAGTGGTGTGTTTCAAAAGAATATTGTCAGGTTCTACTGATCTTGAATCTATGACTAATTGTTCAAAATAAACTAACCAGAGGGTTAAGACGTGATTTAGTCAACAGCTCACTAATTTCAGTTAATACACAAACCCATTTTTTTCCAATGACAAAACCTGTGCAAAAGGCTATGTAAAAAATCCCGTTGATATAAAATGATCAAAAGCTTAAGATGAAAACTTTAAACTTTTATAAAACATTGATAACCGTGCTGTAATATTCAATAGTGACCCAAATAAAGTAGTATTCTCCTCTGAATTAAACCTTAAAGCTTTATAAACATTGTATATAATCTTTTGTAAGTCTTATTGTATCAACAGCCTATAACCAGCAATTATTTGCAGAACTTTTTGTACCAAAACTGCCAAGGGAACAAGCAATTCAAACTGCAGTGACGTATCCCATTTAGATTAAGTAGCAAATATAATTAGCTGAATCAATAAGAGCTGCTCTAAGCTATTTATAAATGCCTAAGAAACTTGAATTACTGTTGTCCAGGGTTTTCTCCATACTTTTGGTCCGATTCTAATTTGTGTAATGTCTCTGTACAATTAGGGAATTCATTAAAATATATACAACGTTAGTTTATGGGCAAATTCCAGTAAAAGTCTATTATACATTTACTTGTTAATATTGCAAGCTTTTAATTGTTTAATTAGCTGACTTAATTCATATAAATACCACATTATGTAAATTAAACACTTAATATTAATTTGTATGTTTTTATGCTATTCAGCAGTAACTATATGATGAGTTCAATCACAGAACCATGAAACTACAGGAGGAGGGGGAATGGAGTTTTTCCTTGGATTACTCTAAAGAAATTCATTTTTTCTACATTGCTGTCATTTGGTTTATGCTAAACAGAGCTACTCAATCATTTCTAGTTAACAAACTAATGAGCTGAGGTCTTCCATAAAGCTGCTCATTTACAGGTAAACTTGCAGCTATCTGCTTTGTGGATGGATTTGGCTTATTAATTTTAAGATCGGTTGTTGAGAGAGAATTTTGATTATAAAATAAACCTCCCTCTAGACCCACCTCTAAAGCAGTTCCCCATGAAGCGTGGCCTCCTGCTTCATTAGGAGATCTAAAACTGCTTAATGTTTGTTTTTAAACTTTCTCGTTGTCAGTGTGGATATCTTTATGTTTAGGCTTCGAGGTATATTTTCAAAGTGATGTATGGGAGGTGGGAGATTATATATGTGAATCCCATTATTTGCTGACAGGATCTGTATGCATGCACTTGCCCTAAGATTTAATTATATTACTTTGAAAATATAGATCAATTAGATAACTTAAATGCCTTCTCATTATGGATAATAACTGGCAATTCCTGTTCTTCCCACAATGTCATGATTATACTAGAAAGCATGCAGCACCATTTTTTCTTGGGTTCTGTTTGGATAGTAACTAAAATTATATTTTAAAAACTCTGCTTTTAAACTAAACTAAACAGGAGGCTGATGGCGGTGCTGAGTCCCCTATGCCTGCCTTCTAACACCATCCACACTACAAAGGATACATTTCTGAAGTCAGCTGTCATACAAATATTATGGAAATTACTATGAAAACATGGATAAGATGCTCTGGGACTGTGCCTGGCCCCCCGAGGCTGCATCTGTGGATTTGTTGGTGCGTCACCAATCACTGAATCTCTTTGAACAGCAGCCCTGCCGACAACTGCAAAAGCTCCCAATAAGAAAAGATGGAATAATAACCTGAATTTGCAAAGCTTTCCTCAGATGTTATGAATTAGCATATTTATTATGGGACAGATTGTGCCCTCTTCTTAAGCATCCAGGCAGAAAAGTGATGAGGAATAAAGCTCCTCCTCTCACCGCTCTGTGCCACATAGGACCTACCATGATGAGTTAGCCAGGAGCCTGAGCTAGTGAGTGTTCTGAGGTAATAACACAGTCTGAAACTGCCAACTTCCAAATGCACTGCAGGTAACAGCTCATTTTAAACAAAATCTTTGGACTATTACAGGGGTAAAGAGAGCTTGTGGGACTTATTGGCTTAAATGACTGGTAATGACAATATAGGAGATGTGCAGTTTAGGTTGGTGGCCATATCCAGCCCATGTATGTAAAAATGAGCAAATACTGATGGTTTCACAAAGTTCAGGGCAATTGCACATGTATACTTGCTCTGTGGTCCCTTGAGGACACCACTTTCATCTCTCTTGGGTGTCTCTCTCTCTCTCTCTCTCTCTCCTGACTTTTTTTTTTTCAGGCTGTATAGCTCCCTGCCTACACTGTGATAACAGCAGAAAGCCAGATTGCCTAATCAGACCAGCATCTGCACTTTTGCTTTCTCTCCAAAGCCTGTAAATAGCTATAATTGCCCAGTTATAAGTTAACACACAGCTTTTTCTAAGCAAGTACACTTATTGTTAAGATGAAAGCGTTATGGAGAAAACATATTCAAAACGATAAAAGAACCTACTTGCACGCTAAAAGCTTACAAAAGGTCTACCCATCAGTCTTATGGGGCTCCATTAAGTCAAGTCATTCCAATCCCTCTGCACGTATGCCTCCCCCTGCCACACACACACTTTGGGTAGAAGTTCCTGAATATTTGATGGTCAGAAAGAAGGCCCTGATTCAGTTTAAACTCAGGCTATTTATCCAAAATATCCTCTTGTCTGTTGGTCTCTGGAGAATCTAGTTTGAACAAGTATATGTGAGCATCCCCCCATGAATTGGTATCTGAGAAGGTTGCAGCCTGGCTGATTCGCTTTAATTACCACTCGTTGGTTTTTAGTTCCTGGAGGAGCTGCAGTAGTCCATCCCCAGGGAAAAGAACACAGTGATACATAAACCATTCATTAAAAACAGTGGACCCCAAAGATATTGCCTGGGGTTGCAATATCTGCCACATCTCCCCACAACGAAGTTACTTTTATGTATTATTGTGGGCCAAGATTGTATGTAATACTATAAAGTTCTTTCAAGGCTATTACAGGAAATTGCCATATCTGTGACAGATGGGTCTCTTTCAATTGGGGAAACAAGATCTTTTAATAAGGTTGGTCAGACAACCAATCCCTTTATTCTACATGGACTTGAACATTTTTTTATACTTCCCATACTCCTCTAAACACATGCATCCTTTCACTTTTTTGGGAGGACAGGCTACAATATTAAGGGAAAAACAGATCATGGAATCCAACTCCAGGGCGCTGATATGAAGAAGATATTAAAGCATCATGTCAGCAGCCTCTACCGCTCACTGAAAAGTACATTAAAAATGTTACTTTAACACAAAATGGCCCCTCTAAGTGCTATCATTTTTATTAAAAAATATAAAGGTGAAGCATGGGAATGCTTAAAGCCATTGCATGCTTCTCTATCAGTAATTTTAATACTAGAGCAGAATTCATAATGAATAATTTATCTAATAAATTTGTCACCTCTTTTCTCTGTTTGCAAATCTGCAAATTGTGAACTCTCAAATTTATACTTAATTCATTTTTTTCCAGAAATGTCTGTATTGACTGTCTCCTACTCTGCAGGTGATTTGCAAAGAGTTCATTATAAAGATTCAGAATGTTCCCTATTTGCAGGGCTTACCCGGCAAACATACCGAATGCTGGGCCTGATTCACCATTCCCTTGTGCATTGTGCAGTTGTTTGCACCCATGCCAAGTAAGCATATAGCATGACCAGATTAGCATGGCAGCATTTTGCACCCCCGGTGGTTGGAATAACTGATTGCATATTATTCAGAGCAATGTTAAATTGGGACCAAAGTGCTTACTACCCTGAATAGTTCCATTGAAGTTACTTAGTAGGAGGTGAAGTGCTTACTTCCCTAAGCAGTACCCGTGATGCTCCTCAGGCCATGTCTACACTATGACAGTACTCTGATTTTACTGAAGTCAATTTTTGGGAACAGATTGTATGAAGTCGAGTGCATGCATCCACACTAAGCACATTAATTCGGCATCCACAGTACCGTGGCAAGTGTCGACATTCCGAGCGGTGCACTGTGGGTAGCTATCCCACAGTTCCCGCAGTCCCTGCTGCCCATTGGAATTCTGGGCTGAGCTCCCAATTTGTCACGGGTGGTTATGGGTAAATGTCATCAGTCAACCCTCCCTTCCTCCATGAAAGCAACAGCAGAAAATCATTTTGTGTCCTTTTCCATGGATTGCCTTAGCAGTCACTATAACACGGCAAGCATGGAGCCCATTCAGCTCACCACAGCAGTTATGACCATTTTAAACACCTCGCGCATTATTGTGCAGTTTATGCAGAACCAGCACCTGAAAAAAACAGGCGAGAAGGTGACAGCAGCATGGTGATGAGGACATGAACACAGATTTCCCTAAAACCGCGGTCCCCGGCGATTTGGATATCATGCTATTACTGGGGCAGGCTCATGCCATGGAAGGCAAATTCTGGGCCCGAGAAACAAGCACAGACTTGTGGGACCACATAGTGTTGCAGGTTTGGGATGATTCCCAGTGGCTGCGAAACTTTTGCATGCGTAAGGGCACTTTCATGGAACTTTGTGACTTGCTTTCCCCTGCCCTGAAGCGCAAGAATACCAAGATGAGAGCAGCCCTCACAGTTCACAAGCAAGTGGCAATAGCCCTGTGAAAGCTTGCAACTCCAGACAGCTACCGGTCAGTCGGTAATCAATTTGGAGTGGGCAAATCTACTGTGGGGGTTGCTGTGATGCAAGTAGCCAACATAATCACTGAGATGCTGCTATCAAAGGTAGTGAGTCTGGGAAATGTGCATACCAGATGGCTTTGCTGCAATGGGATTCCCTAACTGTGGTGGGGCTATAGACAGAACGCATATCCCTATCTTGGGACCGGACCACCAGGGCAGCCAGTACCAGCCAAACAGCAAGGGGTACTTTTCAATGGTGCTGCAAGTACTGGTGGATCACAAGGGACATTTCACCAACATCAACGTGGATGGCCGGGAAAGGTTTATGACACTCGCGTCTTCAGGAACTCTGGTCTCTTTAAACAGCTGCAGGAAGGAATTTACTTCCCAGACCAGAAAATAACTGTTGGGGATGTTGAAATGCCTATAGTTATCCTTGGGGACCCAGCCTACCCCTTAATGCCCTGGCTCATGAAGCCGTACACAGGCACCCTGGACAGTAGTAAGGAGCTGTTCAACTATAGGCTGAGCAAGTGCAGAATGGTGGTAGAGTGTGCATTTGGACGTTTAAAGGGTCGCTGGCGCAGTTTACTGACTCACTCAGACCTCAGCGAAACCAATATTCCCATTAAAAAGAAAAGGAGGACTTGTGGCACCTTGGAGACTAACAAATTTATCTGAGCATAAGCTTTTGTGAGCTACAGCTCACTCACGAAAGCTTATGCTCAAATAAATTTGTTAGTCTCTAAGATGCCACAAGTCCTCCTTTTTTTTTTTTTGCAGATACAGACTAACATGACTGCTACTCTGAAACCTGTCAATATTCCCATTGTTATTTCTGCTTGCTGTGTGCTCCACAATCTCTATGAGAGTAAGAGGGAGACATTTATGGCAGGGTGGGAGGTTAAGGCTAATCGCCTGGCCGCTGAATACATGCAGCCAGAAACCAGGGTGGTTAGAAGAACACAGCAGGAAGCGCTGAGCATCAGAGAAGCTTTGAAAAACAGTTTCATGACTGGCCAGGGTACTGTGTGACACTTCTGTTTGTTTCTCCTTGATGAAAACCCACCCCCTTGGTTGCCTCTAAATTCCCTGTAAGTGACCCTCCCTCCCCCCTTCGATCACAGCTTGCTTGCAAAGGAAATAAAGTCACTATTGTTTAAAACACATGTATTCTTTATTAATTGATTTTAAAAATAGGGAGATAACTCACAAGGTAGCCCGGGTGGGGTGTGAGAGCAGGGTAGGAGGGAAGGAAAAGACCACTTTAAAACTTCTTAAATGACAGCCTTCTGTTGCTAGGGCTGTCCAGTGGGGTGGAGTGGTTGGGAGCCCAGAGCATCCCCCCCACCCCCCGTGCATTCTTGGGCATCTGGGTGAGCAGGCAATGGAACTTTGGGAGGAGGGAGGGTGGTTAAATAGGGGCTGCAGCATCAGTCTGTGATCCTGCTGCCATTCATGAACCTCCACCAGATGCTGAAGCACGTCCGTTTGATCCCACAGTAGCCCCAGCACTGCCTCATGCCTCCTCTGATCTTCTTGCTGCCACCTCTCCTCACATTAATCAGCCACTTTCCTGTACTCTGCTATTGTATCCTTCCACACATTCTGCTGAGCTCTGTCAGTGCTGGGCGACTGCATGAGCTCAGAGAACATTTCATCGTGTGTGTGTTTTTTTCGCCGCTTTATCTGAGCTAGTCTTTGGGATGGAGGAGTGAGGCTTGAAACATTTGCAGCTGCTGGAGGAAAAAAAGGGAGTGAAGTATTTAAAAAGATACGTTTTACAGAACAATGGCTATATTCTTTCATGGTGAACAACACTATCCACATTCCATAGCACATGTGATTTTTGTACAAGGTTGCATTTTGCATCTTATATTGAGTGCCTGTGGCTTTGGTGTTAGAGATCACGCATGCAGTGCTGGGCAACAGAATTCGGCTTGCAGGCAGCCATGGTAAGCCATAGTCTTTCGACTTCTGCAACCTTCATAACAGCAGCACCTCCTCTCCCATACCAAGCAAAGCATGTTGAGTTGGCCATTTAGTGCTGCAGTTTTCCTGTTAACGTGCAGCAGCAGAAACCAAACTAATCCACCCCCCCCACCACCCGCATCCAATTCTCTGGGATGATTGCTTTACCCCTCACACCACCACATGGCTCGTATCAGGGAAGTTCCCTGCTAGCCAAACGCAAACAGCTCAGTGCCAATGCCCCCCTCCTCCCACTGTATGGCTAACTGCGGGGAGGATTTATTTTCAGCCAAAGGCAAACAGTCCAGTAGGAATGGCCACCACTGAATGTCCCCTTAATTAAATTCCCCTCTTTCAACCAGGTTACAATGAACAATATCACTCTCCTGAGGGTAACACAGAGAGATAAGGAAAGGATGTTGCTTGAATGCCAACAAACACCGGGACCATACGCTGCCAGGCTTTGTCATGCAATGATATCAGATTACTTGCTATTAGCATGGTGTGGTAAAGTGTCCAACCATGGAGGATGGAAAAAGGCTGCCCTCCCCAGAAGCCTTCTGCAAAGGCTTTTAGAATGCCTCCAGGAGAGCTTCATGGAGATGTCCCTGGAGGATTTCCGCTCCATCCCCAGACACGTTAACAGACTTTTCCAGTAGCTGTACTGGCCACGAATGCATCCCAACTCCTCAGGGCTACTTAATCATTAAAAAACGCTTGCTTTTATAACATGTATTATATTTAAAAAGGTACACTCACTAGAGGTCCCTTCTCCGGCTTGGTTAGGTTGGGAGGGTATTTCAGTCAGGGTGATTAAAAGATCCTGGCTGTCGGGGAGAACAGTGTGCTGTGTGCTCTCCTCAAGCTATTCCTCCTCATCATCATCATCTTCCCCATCCTCAAAATCCTCAGGCATGGTGGAGAGTACCCCATCATCGGAGTCCATGGACAGGGGTGGGGTAGTGGTGGCGCCCCCAGAATTGCATGCAGCTCAGCATAGAAGAGGCATGTCTGGGGCTCTGTCCCGGAGCGTTCGTTTGAGTCTTTGGTTTTCTGGTACGCTTGTCTGAGCTCCTTAAGTTTCACATGGCACTGTGTTGTGTCCCTGCTGTAGCCTCTCTCCCTCATGTCCTTGGAGATTTTTTTGAAATGTTTTGGCATTTTGTCTTCTGGAACGTAGTTCTGATAGCACGGATTCCTCTCCTCATACAGTGATCAGATCCATTCAATCCATGCTGGAGTTCTTTTTCGATTCTGGGACTGCATGGTCACCTGTGCTGATGAGCTCGCCTGGCCGAACAGGAAATGAGATTCAAAAGTTCCCGGGGCTTTTCCTGTACACCTGGCCAGTGCATATGAGTTCAGAGTGCTGTCCAGAGCAGTCACAATGGAGGACTCTGGGATAGCTCCTGGAGGACAATACCTTTGAATTGCATCCACACTAACCCTAATTCGAAACGGTGATGTCAATTTCAGCACTAATCCCCTTGTTGGGGAGGAGTACAGAAATCAGTTTTAAGAGCCCTTTATGTTGAAAAAAATGGCTTCGTTGTGTGGACGGGTGCAGGGTTAATTCGATTTAACGCTGCTAAATCTGACAAACTCGTAGTATAGACCAGGCTTTAGAGAAGTAAACACTGTGCCCAGTAGTAATAATTTTCATGATTGGGTCTTTGATGGATATACACAGTATACTAGACTGTTTCTGGTCTCTTCCTGGATGACATATAGAACCAACAAAACAATAACAATTTCTAAAATGCTTGTTTGAGATTACAATTCTCAATTTGCTTTCAGTGAATAATCAAAGGTTTTAGCTTAAAGATTGCTTTTATGGATGTACTGTATTTGCTAGAATATTTCTGGAAAACAAAAACAGTAGTGTAAACAAAGTGGCAATAAAGTATTTGAATAAATATTCAGACAGTTCTACAGAATTATTTACCTAGCTCTATTGTATCTTGTGTACTTTAAAATACATTATAAGAGAAAAGTGCAGATTTGGCCAAATCAATTCTTTATACAAAATATACTGTGCACAGTAAATTTTACTTGAACTCTAAACTATATAAAGTGCAACTTGGGATGCTCAAGACATATTATGAAGGTTAATGACCTGGTGGTGAACAGCTTAAGGCAATTCTTTATTACACTCTAATAAATTCTTAAGTTTTTCAGTGAACATTCTGTCCAGGGCTTTCATGCAATGAATTCTAGTTTAAACTTCTTTGGTCAAACTCAACCCCCTGTGTAACTCATTTGACAGCTGGGGAGCTGCAATGGGAAAGAATTCTGATAAAAAATAGCTTAACAGTATTTTCTACTTCCTGTTTCATTTTGGTATACGATTCTAACATTTCAGCAGCTTGCGGCTTCAATTAAGAATAGCACTAGTCAGTCAATTTGAAGGAAAATAATGGATCATCTTCTTTTGCTTCAATCAAATGTTCCCATTCCTTCACTCCTCTTTACATGGATACTATATATGTGTAATATTCTAGTCTCCAACGTATTTATTTCTGTTATAAAGTGTAATAAATTAATTAATAAGAGGTACACTATGCACTTGCAGGACCCTGTTAAATTAAGAAAAGGGAATCTCCTTTAAGCTATTTTTACTGGATATAATAGTCATTACTTTCAGCTCAAATCACAAGTGAAGTGTTGCTGGTCTCTGTTAAACAGTCACCATATTTCAACCCAGACATAGCCTTACTTTAGTGGTAGGTCAATTTACAAAATGATTCCTCCTGTTTAGTCTGAAAATGTCCAGACTTGCGCCCGTGAAAGCCTCCTTTGGCCTTCAAAGTATGCAGAAAATCCATTGACTTAGAGGTAAAAAAAAAGTACCTTGACATACAATTGACTTTGTCTAGTATTTGTCATCCTCTAGCACCAGATTTGCTTGTTACAATTCCCTGAAAATGTCTCTGTAGTTGTCTCCTTCACATCTTCTGGCTGCTTTGTTTGAAGAGGTTATATTGTAGTTAAGCAAAATTATTAAATATTGTTGCTGTGGATAGTTTTGAGCTAATTTTTGCTCCCATTAATGCCAGCTGGAGTTACAGGCCTATCCTATTGACGTCAATGGGGCTTTTTTTGCAGTGGACTTCAATGGGAATACCACTGGGCAGACTCAGGAACACCGTAGATCTATTGCTGTTAGGTGGGAATGATACTCTTCCTTGGCCTTCTCTTCATATATGGATCTGCAAACCCACAAAGTTTTCTCCTGGAGCAAACAATGCCTGCCCCCCAGTCCTTCTGTGCAGGAAGGGAAAGACTGATATAACAAGGGTCTCTGTCCACACACAATAATGCCTCGTCACTTTTCTGAATTAGCCAAGCCACTTGGGTGTACAAAACTGAGTTAGAAATTGTATGAGAACTATCTTTATCATGATATCTCTAATGCCTATTGCTTCTAGTGAGGCCAGAAACACCAACAGTGTTACCCAGTGATACCTCAGCATATTTGCTGTGAGGACCATTAGAACCCAGATTTTCGGAGCCAAATGAAATAGAATGGAAATAATATGCACTAAATTGTTATGAACTTGAAAAAAGATTCAGTTCAAGATCTCAGCAAAGGTACTGGTTTAGTTTTTAAATTACCCATTCCTAGCTTCCATAGTAGAACTGTATGCTTTAAATTGAAATCTCACAACTGCCAGCTTTTGTTCAATTCTTCATCTTTGAATTTCTTGCAGTTAGAGGCTGGCTCTGTGCCAGCTCTGCTTTTATTCGTATATAGAAAATCCGTTAGGTAAACTCATTAAATTAAGAGCTCTAAATAGGCGTAACTATCCTTTAATAAAACTATCCAAACGGCATGTGTAGTTAATCTATGTTAATTCAATATTAACTAATTATTAAAAACAGATTTGAGGTTTAACAGCTGTAGATACATTTATTTCATTTCACATACTTGTTAATTCTCAATAAGCATGCTTTTTAGCCATCTGTTGCTATGGGCTGTATCTGGTATACATGTTACATGCTTTACCTTCCCCGAAACAGTTACATACAGGTATGACTGAAGGCAGCGTGGTCCAGTGGATATCAGCTGACTGGAACTGAGTTAGCAGGCCTATCTTCTATTCTTGCTTCTCTGCCACTGCCGTGATGTGTGATGTTGGGCAAGCTATTTAAGACCCAGTCCTGTTCTCATTAAAGTGAGTAGAAATTTTGCAGGGGGAAAAAGACCTCTCTCTGACTCACTTCACTATAGGTAGTGATGCTTACCACCTTGATAAAATGCTTTGAGATTCATTGGTGAAAAATCTTATTAAATACCACTGAAGATGTGCTGACAAACTATTGTTTTCTCAAACCTACTTCTTTGAGTTTAAACAACTGTGTCTTGATGTTATATCTAGAGTATAACAGACATTAAACTATAAAAATTTAGTCCAAATACAATTTTTTTACACTTCACATTTGTTGATGCTTTAAAACCAAATATTTCATATTAAAAAAAACCCATACATTTTTGGACATATTGATTAATCTGATTAAAGGATTTAGTGGCCTTCTTATATTATATTGCAATGGAGTGGCGTTAGTCTAATGAGTGACAGGTTGTTTAGACACTGATGTATGTGTATTATGTCAATCTGTATATCATAGCTGACTATTGTCCTCACAGCTTGCTGTCTGATTATATGTGTACTTAACAATATAGGTACCATACATACTTATTTCATTATTATAAATATATCTAAAGATATATAATCATGCTTGGCTGGCTAGTTCTCTCTCGCATGCTCAGAGTCTGGTTGCCATAAATGGGGTCAGGAAGAAATTTTTCTCCAGGTCAGATTGGGAGTGACCTTATTTTTTTTCACCTTCCTCTGTAGCGTGTGGGTGCGGGTCACTTGCCAGAATTATCTATGTATCTGTGACAGGGGGCATTCACTACTGGAGGCCACTCCTTGTCACTCATCTGGGGAATTAGCTCTGCCACCTAGTTGGACACCCGTTCTTATAGCTACTAATCCATCATTCCACTCACTCTGTAGTTTCTCATACTCCTGGAGCTGCAGCGCTTACCCCTTCATAGCTTAGCCCTCCGCCCAAGTCATATTAAAATTCTCCCTGCTTCTTGGATATAGCAAGTCCTTTGAGGCAAACTATCTCAGGCAGACCACTCCCTACTACCTGGTCTGTGCCACTCCCTCAGTTCCTGGTAGGAGAACCCGGGCCTACCCTGTACTCTGGATTCCAGTCCAGGGACCTTCAAACCAGCAGTTCTGGGCTTCTACTCTCCCAGCCCTAAATGCTCCTTCCCTGGACTGCTACCTACTGTACACTTACTCCTTCTTGTTCTTCCCCCTTGTCGCAGGGAATACAACTCCAGGTTACCCTCTTTGCAGCCCACCCATTTCCTCTCTTTAGCAATCCAGCCCAGCTCCTCCCACAGCTGGACTTCATCAGCACTTAGGCCCTAGCATTCCTCAGGTTTCTTCAAAGTGAAGCCTAATATTAATTGGCCTAATTTACCCCTTCAGGCCTTGTGTAGTGTGGACATCTCATCATGGTCTCTCTCACTAATGATTTCCCTGTCATTGTGGGAGCCTATTCTCAGCCTATAATAGTCTAGTCCCTGTGGGCTATAATACTTAGGTGTAATTTTGATTGTTGGGTGATGAGTCGGGTTGGTGGCCTGTGACATATAGGAGGCAAGACTAGATGATCTGGTGTCTTTTTTGGCCTTAAGCTCCATGGCTATGCCTTGAGGTATAAAATTGCTAATAATTGCTCAATAAGGATTTCTCTTATTTTGGTAATAATTGTCACCTTTAAATAGTAGAATTTAAACAATTATCATTCAACAGGATCTGATACACCATATTTTCCCCCTTCATGTAGAATAGACTATAACCCTATAATGTACCTGTGTAGCAGCTTTAGGTAGATGCTGTCTGTAGCATCTGTGCTATAAATTAACTGAAAAGACAGCACACATATTTGCCTTGTAATTTGAGTGAGTGCTGAATGATTTTCAAATCACTCAAACTGTGATTATTGTTATTAATCGCTAATCCCTACTCACAGGAATCTTTGCATTAACTAATGAAAGGTAAATCCCAGAGTTTGGAAATTACTACCTTTAACAGAATGTCAGATGTGTTCTGGCATCAAGAAAAGGACTTTAAAAAAGTTAACATCACAACAAAATGATTGGCCAAACAACATTAGGGCAGGGATTTTCAAAGCAACCTAAGGAAACAAGATGCCCAGATCCCATTGAAGTTCAATAGGTTATAGGCATCTTGCTTGTTCAGGTTCCTTTGAAAATCCAACACCAAAAAAACCCATCCAACCTACCAAATAAAAAAAAATCAATTTCAAACGTCATCCTTTTGGTGAAAGGCACTCAGGCAGATGGCACTGTAATTTGCTTCTGTACTGCTGTACCAACAGTAAAATTCTCTTGTTTCTTAATGTTTATCTCTAAGAATGAATACTTTTCTCACTGCACTACATAGATACATAAACAGGAGAATATCAGTTCTGTTACTAACCTCCCTGAATCTTTAAGTGGGGTGTGGGGGTGGGGAGGGAGAAGGGAGGCATATGGCTGACTGGCCAAAAGAAGGAAACAGCGCTTTACGGCTGGGGATGTGGGGGCAGATGAAAACTGCTGCAAAAGGGTCAGCATGGTTGTTGACTCATCCCCTGGGAATGCAGGGTTTAAAAGGGGCAGCTCTGGTCCTGAGGCCTCCCTTTTCCATGGAGCGGGCTGAAACAGGACCAACCCTCCCTCTCCTGTAGGTGGTAAAATATAAGGTTTGGTCTAGACCTCCTGTGGGCTGACCCTTTCTTAGGGGGGCTGGGAGGGAATTTTTCCCTTACCACCAGATTGGCTTGGGTGCAGTTGGTTTTTTTTCACCTTCCCCACAGCGGGTTCAGGAAGGGCTCTGCATGGCATGAAGGGTGGTAGGTTATATGTTGCAACTCATTATTTAAGGGTAGGGCGGATCTCCAGTGCAGGCCCCCATAGGAAAGGATACAGTGACCGGACAAATGGTTTGGGAAAGGACTTAAAAAGAGGTGTTTGTTAAAGGAACAAATGGGGAGTGGTTGGGGACTCCTATGATTGGTACGGCAGGGTGCCAACCCCCCATTCTTATAGCCCACTTTAACCCTCCTATGGGGGAGGGTGATGGTAAGGTCCCAGCAATGGATTTGCTGGTGGGATCTGGATGGAAAAAGAGGGGAGCTGGTGGAAGCCCCCGGGTATGGCAAGGTCCCGGCAAGGGATTTGCTGGAGGGACCTGGATGGAAAGATGTAACCCCCCCCTCCCCACCCCAGGTAATTATGGAATAAACATGGGGTTACCTGCACTGTACACTTTTATTTGCCGGGTAGTCCAGACATCTAATAATAAAGTTGCAGCCTGACTAAACCCATGTCAAATGTCTCCTGTCCTTCTTTCGGTATAGCCAGACAAAAGGTCAACCTCTTTTCCCTTCTGCACTTCCTACGTACAAAGCATATCTGTTGATTTATTAGGAAGTTCTGTTTTGCATGGATAACTAAATCCAAGATGAAAGTTCACTATCAGCTGAAGTGCAATTTCAAAATGCACTGCCGTGGAACAATTTGGAACCCTCAGTCTACTTCATTGTGTTTGAGTCCACAACAGGGGGCTTTTCTCTACACACAGAGAGTAGATTTCAGTGACTGAGAGGCCCATTGTGAATGACTAAAATTTGCAAAATAACAATAAGGGCCAAATCCTGAGCCTCAGTGAAGTGAAAGGGAGTTTATCCACTGACTGCAGCAGGATCAGGATTTGATCCTAGATGAATAAATAATACAAAGCAATGATATAACATCATCAGAAGCACAAAATCATTTTATTTTGATAGTTTTCTTTTAAAACATTTGCACGGGGCTATTTTTTAGTTTTGTTTGCCTAGCACCTGGTCCAGGATTAGTATTCCTAGGTGCCATAATGATATGATAATAATTATATTGATAATGATAACATACCACTACAGGCAGATGTAGGATTTAACAAAATGAAGAGGATTGGTCTAAATTCTAATCTAAATTACACATGCATTTACTATATAGCTAGAGGTTATAAGGTGAAATGAAGGGAAGGCTGACCAGTTTAAGTGGTATTTCGAAAGTACTGACAGTTAAAATGTTGTGCCAGATTTTTCTGTCAGATACATTGGATTCATGCCAGTGTAACAGAGATGAATCTGGTCTGAGATCAATGGCTGAGGTTTCTACAGCCCATGTTATATTGCAGTTTTGTTTACATAATATATTTAAGAATGTACTATAATAATGAAATCTTACTAATGAAACCTCAGCACGGCACTCTGGTATTAAAGTATTATTCAGTGGGAAGAAAACAACAGTTTGGCATTTGTGCTGAATAAAGTGGGTGTGAATTAAATAACATACCACTGAGGAATTTCACAGGAGCTCTCAGGATATGTGTCACATACGCCCTGAGAATACCTAGAATTTTTTTCCAGCATGTATGTCATCTTTGTACTCCCTCAACACAACACTCTCCTTGATGCAAGCTGAATGAGTTGAAAATATTTAACAAATAAGTAAAATACCAAAATAATACAGCAAAAGGAAGATTGCATGGCCAACATGAATTTGCATTTCCAGGCAAAAGATAAATTCAATTTTCTCTCTACTGTCAGTGCACATTTCCTGTATGATTTCACAAGATAAATTTCTATTTAATTGGTTGAAAAATAATGCTATTTATATTTTGATTAATTCTATTTTATTCTTTATTCTATTAATTCTATTCTTCCACCACTGATGCTGCATATATCTTAAAGGAATAGGGTGGTTTATAATCCGTTAAGTGGTAGAGTCTCACGTAGAGCATGAACTGTAACGTCTATGGAAGAGGGATGAACTGTAAAATGTTCACCAGTTCAATTTGGTTTGAATGAGCTTATCCAATGCTTATTTAGTTATGTTTGTAGAGTGCTCTGAAGATGAAAAGATCTAGATAAAGACTCAGAATTAATTTAATAAATATTATAGGTTATTTAAACTTATCTAGCACTTTTTGGTCTGGCTATTAAGCTTGGACTCTGTAGCCTTTTATTTTATTTAAAGTGAATTTTGTAATGTGGTATTACACCACCATGTTCAAACTAAAAGTCACCTCTGCTATTTGTTTCAGATATAGAGTGTCTAGGAACACAAAAAGACCAAGGATGGTGACCACACATACATTTCACAGGTACAAGGTTTAGTCTGTTTTACAACTTTTATTAAAATTACAGTTAAAGTTATGGTTACTCATGCATATAGAAATTCTACAAAGACCTATGCACAGGTTACAAGTATAGTCATACTCACATCTTCCTAGATAGTGTTAGGATTGGATGGGTCTCTCATGGATTGATCATCAGTAGGGAGATGGTTCCTGCTGGAGATTCCCATAGGGAGCTCAATTTTCCCAATCTGGGCACCCTCTTTTTATAATGTGATTCTGACTATACCTCATTAGTATTTACTCGCATAGTGTGCCCTGCGGCAATGACATGTGTTAGATAGAAAAATGTGACTACCGGATATCTTATAAGAAAAAAAAATTATTCTTACTGTTAATTTTTCACAATATCACCCTTTGGTACGTCTTTTCTCATATCTTGTAATATAGGGTCATTCTTTGGTCACTTACTTATGTCAAGAATTTCTTAAGCCTATGGCCTAGTATGCTAAGCTAAAATTTTACAGCCCTCATCCTATAGGCCTTGCCTTTCAGCCCTACTTACTTAGATACCTAACATATAATTATCCCTTCTAACTACTGATCAATCTTATACTTCTATATCTTACACTTTAACTCTATTTAGCATACAGTGATTATATGACATAATAGGTTAATTAATCATATCACACAATAAATGAAAAAAAATAACCCAAAATCATTGGCTACAAATCTCATAAGACTAAGCCTTCTACTGAGATTTTTAATACTTCTTATTGTATTTCCAGCCTAAGGAAAACTACGAGCAATTTTTTTTTTCCCACTCCTTAAATACACAATTCTGATTCTGAATTGGCCAATCATGAAGATCATTTTTTCAAAAGTTTGTGATTCTCCTCAGCATTCTTTTTTGTGAATCTGCTAAAATGACAGTCATTCTAATCCTTCTGTCCCTCCCAAAGAGTTCTAATGTCTCTTTTTGAAAGAAAGGATACCTCTAACGTTGGCATTATTCTCATAGCAATGTGGCTGACTTGATGTGAAGCTCACTAGCTCTGTGATCCCCTACGCATATGAAAGGGGGGAAATTGTGCAAATTGTGACCCAGAGAAACACGGACCTTCAGCTTTTTCTGCTCTATGTCACATTCTGTCCAAAGAGGTTGTGACATTTTCCTCCCCTTCTTATCTTTTCATTTGAAGTAGTATCTGATCCCCATTCTACATCATCTAAATACAGTATTGGCAATTTTCAGAGTAGCAGCCGTGTTAGTCTGTATTCGCAAAAAGAAAAGGAGTACTTGTGGCACCTTAGAGACTAACCAATTTATTTGAGCATAAGCTTTCGTGAGCTACAGCTTACTTCATCGGATGCATTCAGTGGAAAATACAGTGGGGAGATTTTATATACACAAAGAACATGAAACAATGGGTGTTATCATACACACTGTAAGGAGAGTGATCAGGTAAGGTGAGCTATTACCAGCAGGAGAGCGGGGGGTGGGGGGGGGGAACCTTTTGTAGTGATAATCAAGGTGGGCCATTTCCAGCAGTTAACAGGAACGTCCGAGGAGCAGTGGTGGGTGGGGGGAAATATTGGCAATATTTCTCTCATCATTCTCGTCACTCACCCTTGACTCTCTTGATAGCCTGGGCAAACTCTTCCAGGAAAATGGAGCTCCAAATTTTTCACTTCATCTCCCCTCCTCAGCATTTGAAACTCCTCTTACAAAGGAAGGATGATGCTGGTATAAACAAATCGTCAAAGATAGAATTAAACTTTTTAGCATCTCTGTCCCTACAGTCTCACCTGTCCTGGGTCCTGACATTTTGTGTCTACTCAATGAAATAGTGATACAATCATTAGCTATAATGGCCTTTGTGACGGGGCAAGGCCAGATGGCTATAGAAAAGTAGTGGGAGGTAGATATATTAGCTCCAGGCTAAAGAAATCCCTGGTACCAGGTTAAGTGAAATGGCAGCTGCTCCAGGTCAATTAAGACACCTGGGGCCAATTAAGAACTTTCCAGAAGGCAGGGAGAATGCTAGGTTGATTGGGACACCTGAAGCCAATCAGGGACTGGCTGAAACTAGTTAAAAGCCTCCCAGTCTGTCAGGTGGCTGTGCATGTCAGGAGCTGTGGAAAGAAGTTGTGCTGTTGGAGAGGCTGAGTAGTAGACACCATATCAGGCACAAGGAAGGAGGCCCTGAGGTAAGGGTGAAGTGGAGCTTGAGGAAGTGAGGGCTGCTGTGGGGGAAGTAGCCCAGGGAATTGTACTAAACCATCATGTTTCTAAAAGGTCAGTTACCATAGCTGATACTATTAGGGTCCCTGGGCTGGAGCCTGGAGTAGAGGGTGGGCCTGGGCTCCTCCCTGCCATCTTTACCCCCTGATTAATCACTGAGACTGGGAGACAACAGAGACTGCAAGGAAGGATAATTTCTCCTCACCTCCCTTGCTGGCGAATGATGAAAATGGCTCAGTAGACAGTGACCCTTGTCCCTAGAGAAAGGAGGGTTATGTGGAGGGTCACAGTGAGCCTCTGAGGCTAGCAAAATCCACCAGGAAATGTGGGACCCAAGGAGGCAAAGACAGAGCTTTGTCACACCTTACAAAATGCCTATTTACACAAGGATACAAAGACTAAAATGTATTATTACACTACTTCTCTGCTAAAAGAATCAGCCAAAGCCCTTGCAAGTCCTAATAGAGTCTGCTGTACTCTAGCATTTCTGTTTCTTGGTTGAAGCAAGGCTAATGATCTCTGTGATAACTTGCCTTAGAATAAGGTGATGACATCAAAGAATCATAGAAGTTATTTGACAGCATGAGAGAACTACTGTCTGACATTCAAAGTATATCACACACACACAGTGGAGTCATCATATCCCTACCATTAAGCGAACAGAAAGCCACAGATACAACAGTAAAATAACTATGTCAAATTCTGAGAGATTTTAACCCATTTTGCTAAATCCAGCACCTATTGAAATTAATGGGAGTCTTTCCATTTACTTTAGTCAGTGTAGTATTGATCCCTAAAGTAAGAGCCATTGGAAAAAAAAACTCTCTCTCTTTAAAATTACACAACAGCACATTAAAGACTCAAAGTAGAAAATCACCATGTACTGCAGTTCATGGAAGGGTCACTATTGCAGAAGTGGGAGGCATATCAGAAAAGAATGGTGAGGGGGATATGGAGAGAAACTGGCTCAGTGAACAACATATATTTAAGTGTAAATTAGTCAAAACTATAAGTAGCATAAAAGACAACTGGTTGAGGGAATTTATTTAAAATTCTGGACTCTAATCTTTGTGAGTGGGATCCATGAAGGGACTTAGATGTTGCTATTCCAGTGGGCAATAGTTATGAATTGCAATGGAACCTAAAACTGTGACTCAGGTACCTACCCGTGAGATTTAGCCTATTTAGTACCTTTGTGGATCCCACCCTGTGTTCCTTTTCAAACAGCCAAATCCTGGTCCCACGGATGTCAATTTGACACCAACCAAGAGTAATTTTAAAGGGTTTTTTATTAAAATTTGTATTTATATTTTATATATGCCCTTTGGGACAGTAAACTTCTTTTGGCCTTCCTAACCCTCTCCAGTTTCTCAATTCAGTTTCTTTATAAATAAACATATATTTTTCTCCTTTGCCCATACAAAAACTCATCATTCACTTTTCCCATTGCTAATATTTATTACTTTATTCTACCTGTATGATTTGCACTTTCATGCATTTTATGACATGGTTTGTATGAAACATGTATCATGGTTTATAACAAATGAAGTTGTGTGTCAAAGTACCATACCAAAACATGATGATTTATTCAGCATTGAGTGCGCCTCAGTGGTGATGAAACATCAATATCAGAAGTACAAAATTCTGAAGATTGTACTTTCAAAATGTATAGTTCATAGAATCATACAATTGTCAGACTTGAAGGGACTTTGAAAGGTCATTTAGTCCAGTCCCCTGTACTCTTGGCAGGACTAAGTATTATCTAGACAATACCTGACAGGTGTTTGTCAAACCTGCTGTTAAAAAACTCTGATGATGGAGATTCCACAACCTCTCTAGGCAATATATTCCAGAGTTAAACTACCCTGACAGTTAGAAAGTTTTACCTTATGTCCAACCTAAATCATTCTTGCTGCAATTTAAGACAATTGCTTCTTGTCCTATTCAGAGGTTAAAGGAGAACAATTTTTCTCCCTCCTCCTTGTAACAATTTTTATGTATTTGAAAATTGTTATGTCCCTTCTCAGTCTTTTCTTCTTCAGACTAACCAAACACATTTTTTTTTCAGGCTTCCCTCATAACTCATATTTTCTACATCTTTAATCATGTGTGTTGCTCTTCTGTGGACTTTCTCTAATTGGTCCACATCTTTCCTGAAATATGGTGCTCAGAAACGGACACAAGGCCTAATAAGTGCAGAGTAGAGCAGAAGAATTACTACTTATGTCTTGCCTACAACCCTCCTGTATACCCTGAATTAAAAAATATAGAGAACCAAACAAATGCCACCATGGCTAAACAAAGGGAAAAAAAGCAGTGAGAGCCAAAAAGGCATCCTTTAAAAATTGGAAGCTAAATCCTAGTAAGGAAAATAGAAAGGGACATAAACTCTGGTAAATGAAGTGCAAAAATATGATTAGGAAGACCAAAAAAATAATTTGAAGATCAGCTAGCCAAAGACTCAAAAAGTAATAGCTAAATATTTTTTAAGTACATCAGAAGCAGGAAGCCTGCTAAACAATCAGTATAGCCACTGGATGATCGAGATACTAAAGAAGCCCTCAAGGACGTCAAGGCCATTGCGGAGAAACTAAATGAATTCTTTGCTTCGGTCTTCATGGCTGAAGATGCGAGGGAGATTTCCAGACCTGAGCCATTCTCTTTAGCTGCCAAATCTGAGGAACTGTCCCAGATTGAGTTATTAGAGAAGGTTTTGGAACAAATTGATAAATTAAACACAAATAAAACACCAGTACTAAATGGTATTCACCCAAGAATTCTGAAGGGACTCAAATGGGAAATTGAAGAACTACTAACTGTGGTTTGTAACCTATCATTTAAATCAGCTTCTGTACCAAATGACGGGAGGATAGCTAATGTGACACCAATTTTTAAAAAAGGGCTCCAGAGGTGATCCAAGCAATTACAAGTGAGCAAGACTAACTTCAGTACCAGGCAAACTAGTTGTGAAACTATAGTAAAGAACAAAATTGTCAGACACAGATAAACATAATTTGTTGGAAGAGTCAACATTGAGGCATGATTTCCCTTTACAAAAACTATTTACTAGAATTATTTGAAGGGGGTCAACAAGCATGTGGACAAGGAGGATCCAGTGGATGGATATCATGTACATAGATTTTCAGAAAGCCTTTAACAAGGTCCCTTACTAAAGGCTTTTAAGCAAAGTAAGCTGTCATGGGATAAGAGGGAAGGTCCTCTCATGGATCAGTAACCCCTAAAAAGATAGGGAACAAAGGGTAGGAATAAATTATCAGTTTCAGAATGTAGAAAGGTAAATAGTAGTGTCCCCTGGGGGTCTTTACTGGGACCAGTACTGTTGAACAGATTCATAAATGATCTCGAGAAAGGGGTAAAAAGTGAGTTGGCAAAATTTGCAGATGATACAAAATTACTCAAGATAGTTAAGTCCCAAGCAGACTGAAGAGCTACAAAGGGATCTCACAAAACTGGGTGACTTGGCAACAAAATGGCAGATGAAATTCAATGTTGATAAATGCAAAGTAATGCACATTCTAAAACAATCCCAATTATATATATAAAATCATGAGGTCTAAATTTGCTGTTACCACTCAGAGTATAAAGAGATTTTGGAGTCATTGTGGATTGTTCTCTGAAAACATCCACTCAATGTGTGGCAGCAGTCAAAAAAGCTAACAGAATGTTGGGAATCATGAAGAAAGGGATAGATAATAAGACAGAAAATATCATATTGCAGCTGCATAAATCCATGGTATGTCCGCATCTTGAATACTGATTGCAGATGTGGTTGCCCCATCTCAAAAAAGATATATTGGAATTGGAAAAGGTTCAGAAAAGGGCAACAAAAATGATTAGGGGTATGGAATGGCTTATATATGAGGAGAGATTAATAAGATCAGGACTTTTCAGCTTGGAAAAGAGATGACTAACAGGGTATTATTGAGGGGGCTATAAAATCATGAAACACAAGAACTGGGGTGATCAAATAAAATTAATAGGCAGCAGGTTTAAAACAAACAGAAGGAAATATTTCTTCACACAACACACAGTCAACCTGTGGAACTCTTTGCCAGAGGATTTTGTGAAGGCCAAGACTATAACAGGGTTTAAAAAAAAGAACTAGATAAATTCATGGAGGATAGGTCCATCAATGGCTATTAGCCAGGATGGGTAGGGATGGTATCCCTAGCCTCTGTTGGCCAGAAGCTGGGAATGGGCAACAGAGGATGGATCACTTGATTACCTGTTCTGTTCATTCCCTCTGAAGCACCTGGCATTGTCCACTGTCAGAAGACATGATACTGGGCTAGATGGACCTTTGGTCTGACCCAGAATAGCTGTTCTTATGCTAGTACATCCTAGAATGATTGTTTTTTTTACAACCCTGTTATACTGTTGACTTATATTTAGCTTGTGATCCATTATGACCCCCAATTCCTTTCCACAGTATTCCTTCCTAGTCAGTCATTTCCCATTTGGTGTATGTGCAATTGATTGTCCCTTCATAAATGGAGTACTTTGCATTTGTCTGTATTGAATTTCATCCTATTTACTTCAGACCAGTTCTCCAGTTTGTCCAGATCATTTTGAATTTTAATCCTATCCTCCAAAGCATTTTCAACCCCTGCAAGCTTGGCATTGTCCACAAACTTTATAGGTGTACTTTCTATGCCGTTATCTAAATGATTGATTAAGATATTGAACAACCAGACCCAGAATGAATCCCTGGTGGGTAACAGGAGATTACCCTCAGTTGCCCATGGTGTATAATGTATTAACATGTGTGTTCCACTACCTTCCTGATAACTAGTAAATAACCTGCTCAACTATAGTTCTAGCAAGCTAAAGTATCTTACTGGTGAAGGGTGCATTTTTGGAGATAAAATCTCATTGTCTCTTCTATGTAAGTTAAAAAATACTTTGCACTTATATACTAACAGCACTTTATATTCAACGGTCTCAAACTGTCTTACAGGCATTAGTAAATTAAGTCTCACAACACATCTGAGGTAGAGAAAATGAATAGCTTATGCTCGATTAAATTTGTTAATATCTAAGGTGCCACAAGTACTCCTGTTCTTTTTGCCCATTTTAATAGACCAGTTAAAGAACAAAGAGGTTCTGAGTGAAATTCTGGGCCTATAGAACTCAACAAGAGTTTTACCAATGGCTTCAATAGGGTTAAAATTTCACCCTAAATAACTTGCTAAATGCCAGGCAGTGAGTCAGTTACAGAGCTGGAAATAGAATCCACAATTTCCTGATTTCTAGTACTCTGTGTTAACACAGCCATCCTTCCTTGCATTACAAGTATAGAGCTGGCTACTGTAGCTCTATTGGTTTAGAGTCACAGGCAGTTTTGATGGGTAATGAAATTACCCATCAATAGCAAAACATGTCTAGAATTCATTCTCCCACTTTATATTATTTGTATTTATTTTGTTTTGCATTAAGTCCAAAAGCTACCATTTGGTGAACTTTAGATAAACAGCTTTCATTGATCTTCTTGTTCAATAAAAGGGAGAAAAATAGAATTCAGAGAATATGTAGCATCTATGAGTAGTTTAATGTTACCCTTTCCCAGTGAACGTGTTCACACAAAATAAGCATTGGTCTGCTTTGCTTTTTTATTTTGTTCTCTTACAAAACACACTTTATCAAGTTTCAAAATAACATCCCTTTTTGTTTCACATTTAGAGTGCTTTGATTTGTAATTGAAGTACCCCCTTAATAGATATGTGCAATTCCTTTGACATGCACTTTTACACAAACAGAAACAGATCTCTTTTAAAGAGACAGTGTCAGGCTGGAATGCCTTTACAAAAATCAGAGAATAGAGCTACCAAAAAAAGGGACTGTGACACCACCTATTTTCCCCGAGACTGAAACAGCAAGAAGTTTGAAGAGCAAACAGAAGCAAGATAGACAGTGATATCCTAACCTCTCATTAACTATCTATTTATAAAAGACACTTCACTGTCAAATTTATACTTCTGTGTTGATACTACTTTTTGAATTTGCATTAAATGACATTTTGATTATAGTATTCAAATTCCTGTGCCCTTAAAACTTTGCCATTTACTGTGTTCTGTATGCAGAATCTTCCGTTTAATGTCCCCATTTCTATTTTCCTCTGGATTCCTGAGAGGCCATGCAGGAAAGGGTAGCTATTCCCTCTCCTCCCCCTCCCAAGAAATCCTGTCAGGTAGAAGGAATACAGATTGTAATAACTGTATTATACACCAACTGTTTAATCCTTAGCTCTAAATTATGACAATGAACAAATGAGCCTTTTTATCACACTTTTCTTTTTATATTCAAAATCCTCTATAGTACTCACGTAAAATACAAGATTGACAGGTCTATAGACAGCAGTCCTTCATTTATCTACAGAATAGGTATAGCACAGGCAGTGATGTGAAAGCTTCCTCTATCTATAGCCTTTTCAAAATGATGGGAGACACCCAGGCCCGCTGACGGCAATTCTGGACCCCAGGGAAGAACAGTCAAGACCTAGAAAGGTCCGCCTGACACTTGGGCGGTGCTTCACCTGCGCTAGCTAGTGCCCAGTGATCTTCTGCCAGCCACACTGCTGGTGCCCAGGGAGCTGCTGGTTGCACTACTGGCTCCACTCTTCTGGCATGGCCAGGGCTTCCTCATACCTGCCAGGCAGGCTTCGCTGCCACCAGTACCATCCTGCGTGTGCCTAGGAGCCCCGAGGCCCTCCCGGGTGACTTAAAAGGGCCCGGGGCTCCCGGCTGCCGTGTTCCCTCTAATTTTTCCCACCCTTGTGCGGAATGAATTTTGTTATATGCACCAATATGGAGGTGATGTGTGACACATCATCTTCATAACAAAATTCATGTAGTGGGGGTGGGGACAAGGATTTTGGAGTGTGGAAGAGGGCTCAGGGCTTGGCAGAGGGTTGGGATGCAGGGGTGTGTCAGCTCCAGCTGGAGGTGTGGACTGGGGATGAGGGGCTCAGGCAGAAGTTTGGGTACGGGGTGAAGACTCTGGCTGGGAGTGTGGGCTCTGGGTTGGGGCTGGAGATGTGAGGTTTGGGGTGCAGAAAGGTGCACTGGGGCTATGGCAGGGAGAAAGGACTCCTCCCCAGCTCTCTCTCTCCACAGCAGCAACTGGGTTGTGGGGGGAGAGGTGCCTCTCCCCAGCAGGGCAGCTCTGGGGTGGGGGCTGCAGGGAGAGGTGCCCCTCCCCTAGCCCCAGCAGGTCTGGGCTGGGGCTGGGCTGCCCCCACCATCCCTGGGTTCTGGCTGGGCCACCCAGCTGTACCTGGGTTCAGGCCTAGCTGCAGCACAGTTGGGGCTGGGGGAGGGGCACCCTGGCTGTGGTAGGTCCGGGCCACCCCAGCAGATTGGGGGCCAGGCCCCAAGCAGATTCTCTGAGCACCTGTGCAGTGCTAAATAGGCTGCTGCATGGCTGTGCAGCTTACACGGAACTTTTCCTTGGGCCCTTTTAAATCACCCAGGCCACTGGGCAATAGCCCCTCCCCCACATTGGAGACACCCAATGGGACTAATCACATGGGTGACATTAAGCATGAGCATTAGTGTTTGCAATATTGGGGCTTTAGTATGCTTTTTTCCCCATTATTCTACGTTTGAATGCACAATTTTTCATGTGTAGTGAATAGCACCCAACAGATTTCACCCTTAATTGTGTCATGTTTGTTCCTCCAGATCACTGGAGACAACATTTTGGCTGTTAATGTCACTGTGCACACAAAAAAAGCATGCCTGAAAAAGCAAATAAGATTCAGATATGAATATTAACCATTACATATATTGTGATGCATGGTTAGAATGGGTTAAACATCCCATGAAATAAATGACTCAAATTCGACCTTTAAAGATATGTGGGGAGGTAATGGTTGTGCTTTTTGTGTATTCTCATATGTATGAGTAGGATCCACAATGTAATCAACAGTCCCTGTCTATGCTGTCTATCCTAGCATTTAAATGAATTGTAAACATGAGATCTCTGTATTAATCTCTTTGAAATGTAAAGAAAATCACCTGTGAATGGTGGAGGAACAAGCAAATTGCCTTATGTTAATTCTATAGCTAAGTACCAGTGATGCACCTCCTTCAAAGTCATCCTAATTACCTTTTGTTCCCTGAGGAACTCCAACTTCTTAAAAAAGACAGGAAACTGTATAAAAAGTTCCTTGGGTCCTGATCCTATTCACCTCAGATCTGCTTGAGGTTTCATGCAGGGGAAGCCAAAGCCACAAGGACTGAAATCCCAGCTCTGACTGGATAGCCCTGAAATATAAACATTGGACTATAACCAATGGACTATTTCTAAAAGAACTCTTTGCAACTACAAAACTCACCATCTCCGCTATGAATCTAAATCTTAAGAATTTAACTCATGTCTCTCTCTCTATATATATATATTGATCTTTTTAACCATACTTCCTCTCTCGTTTTTTTCATAAATTTTAGTTTAGTTAATAAGAATTGGCTGTATGCATGTATTTGGGTAAGATCTGAAACTTTCTTTAACCTGGGAGGTAATGTGTCCGATCCTTTGGGATTGGTAGAACCTTTTCTTTTATATGACAAAATAAGATTTTCAGAAATCATCATATCTGACTTAGGTACCTGGATGGAGGCCTGAGGCTGGATTGCTTTAAGTTGTTTGGACTTCTGAGTAACCAGTAAGGTAATAAAGAAGCTGTTTTATGCTGGCTCGGTAAATCTAAGTATTGGAATATCCACCAGTTTTTTGGGGATTGTCTGCCCCATTCTTTGCCCTATTTGAGCGACCACAGCTGGCCCTCACTGGGACCCCGATCATTCATAGATTTATACACACACACACAGATATTTCCTGGCTTAAATGTGAAGCTGTGCCTTTAAAAGAGTATGAAGATAAAACACACCCTAGTATGTATTGTGTTAAAATATTCCATTATCTCCAAAATGTCTCCTTAGTTGAAGAACTAGATTCTGCAACACATCTGCTGAGCACTCTGGCCCCCAAACCAGCAAAGCACTTAAGCACGTGCTTAACTTTCAGCCCAGGAGCAGTCCTGTTGACTTAGTGCTCTGCCAGATTGAGATCAGATTGCTCAGCATTTTTTAGGATTGAGGTCTAAATGTTTAGGAACCAATCCTGTAACAAGCTGTGCACAGGCAAACCCCTCTGCCCATGCAGAGCAATCTGAGCTCAGTGGAAACCAATGCTTTCCTATATGTATGCTCATGCAGAGCCAGTTGTAGGATTAGGGTCTAGAACTATAGAAAGGTCATTATTAAGTACACAAGTGCAAGTGCTCTTTGCAGTATAGACATGCTTTGTCAGGTGGATAAAATTCAGTTACAGGGTGAGGCTGCAGTTTGAACTGACGTACCAGAGCTAGCTTTTATTGAGCTAAACAGGTAGTGAAGTAGCAAAACTGTGGCAGTGCAAACTTCAGAGTGCGCTGTAGAAGCCTTCCCAGGAGCTTCGGTAATTATTTGCAGGGCTAGCCTATGCTGAAGCACACTCTGCCATGGCTTCACTATCCGAGATCACTGCATTAGAACTAGATCAGGTAAGTCACACACTGTGACTGCAGTATAGAAATACACTCAGAATTCATAGAATTGTTCACTTTTCCAGTGAATGTGTGCACCTTTCTGGCTACTTTTTCTGAAGACACTGAAAATGATTAATTTGGAATGTGTCTTGACTAGTATGGAAATGAAGCAAAAAAATAAGTAAAAACAGAAAAAAAGACAGACAAAGCAATTACATCACATTAAAGCTTTTGGAGGGTACAAATCATTTATGAAATATATAATTATGTTTCATTTTGTGAATCCATGCTAACAATGTAAGTATTGTTCAAACAGAGCAATTAAATTGTGAAACTAACTTTGGAATTTTTTTAAATCCTCTTTGTTTTAGCTTCTGTCATACACAACTTATCACAATCTTTTTTTAAGGCATTCTAATTTGGAGTACCTTATTTGCATAATAAGAAAAAAACTCACAGGCCTTGATTGACATAATATTATGTTTGCTATTAAAATAAATATGCAGTGTTAAATTACTTAAGACTTGAACATTTCTGCAGAAACATGAAAGCTAAATAAATGTAATTTACAGATGTCATTTTTAAAGGCCGTAATTAAGACTTAAAAATCAATGCCTTTTTCAGAGTACTGTTATTAATTTATTATTATTAGAGAACCCTCTGTTACAAATAGGTCTGTCAAGGTTCCTCCCCCACTCTGAACTCTAGGGTACAGATGTGGGGACCTGCATGAAAAACCTCCTAAGCTTATCTTTACCAGCTTAGGTCAAAACTTCCCCAAGGTACAAAATATTCCACCCTTTGTCCTTGGATTGGCCGCTACCACCACCAAACTAATACTGGTTACTGGGGAAGAGCTGTTTGGATGCGTCTTTCCCCCAAACTACTTCCCAAAACCTTGCACCCCACTTCCTGAACAAGGTTTGGTAAAAAGCCTCACCAATTTGCCTAGGTGACTACAGACCCAGACCCTTGGATCTTAAGAAAAATGCACAATCCTCCCAACACTTGCACCCCCACTTTCCTGGGAAATGTTGGATAAAAAGCCTCACCAATTTGCATAGGTGACCACAGACCCAAATCCTTGGATCTGAGAACAATGCAAAAGCATTCAGTTTTCTTACAAGAAGACTTTTAATAAAAATAGAAGTAAATAGAAATAAAGAAATCCCCCCTGTAAAATCAGGATGGTGGATATCTTACAGGGTAATTAGATTCAGAAACATAGAGAACCCCTCTAGGCAAGACCTTAAGTTACAAAAAAGATACACAGACAGAAATAGTTATTCTATTCAGCACAATTCTTTTCTCAGCCATTTAAAGAAATCATAATCTAACACATACCTAGCTAGATTACTTACTAAAAGTTCTAAGACTCCATTCCTGGTCTATCCCCAGCAGAAACCAGCATAAGACAGACACACAGACGCTTTGTTTCTCTCCCTCCTCCAGCTTTTGAAAGTATCTTGTCTCCTCATTGGTCATTTTCGTCAGGTGCCAGCGAGGTTACCTTTAGCTTCTTAACCCTTTACAGGAGCTTTCCCCTGGCCAGGAGGGATTTCAAAGGGGTTTACCCTTCCCTTTATTTTTATGACACGCCCCCCATATCTCAGCTAGGGTGAAACACTGGCTGGGATTTCTTCCTACAGCTCTAGGAAAAACAGAATTAATAAGACACATGCATCTCTAAATATACTACCAAGTACATAAAGACTAACAATATTTTCCACATCTCAAGGACGATTTTAACCAGTTGATTCTGGGAAACTTTCACGGGAGAGTGCATCAGCCACTTTGTTAGAAGCTCCTGAGATGTGTTGGATATCGAAATCAAAATCTTGGAGAGCTAAACTCCACCGAAGAAGTTTTTTGTTAGTTTCCTTGATGGTGTGAAGCCACTTCAGTGCAGCATGGTCAGTTTGCAGGTGGAAACACTGTCCCCAAACATATGGGCGTAGCTTTTCCAGAGCGTAGACAATGGCGTAACGTTCTTTTTCAGTGACTGACCAGTTGCTTTCCCTCTCAGACAGTTTTTTGCTGAGAAACACTACAGGGTGGAATTCTTGATCAGGTCCTTTCTGCATTAAAACTGCTCCCACACCACGCTCGTACGCATCTGTGGTTACTAGGAACGGTTTGTCAAAGTCTGGGGCCCTTAGTACAGGGTCAGACATGAGTGTCTCTTTAAGCTTGTTAAAGGCCTTCTGACACTTTTCGGTCCACTGAACAGCATTTGGCTGTTTCTTTTTGGTTAGGTCTGTCAGTGGGGCGGCAATTTGGCTGTAGTGCGGTACAAATCGTCTGTAATAACCGGCCAAGCCTAAGAAGGATTGAACCTGTTTCTTTGACTTTGGGACAGGCCACTTTTGGATAGCATCCACTTTGGCCTGTAGGGGGCTGATAGTTCCTTGACCCACCTGGTGTCCAAGGTAAGTCACTCTGTTTAGGCCTATTTGATACTTCTTAGCCTTAACAGTTAGTCCTGCCTCCCTTATGCGCTCAAGGACTTTTTGTAGATATTCCAGGTGGTCGCCCAGGAATCCGAAAATATGGCCACATCGTCAAGGTAGGCGACTGCATATTCTCCTAATCCCGCTAGGAGACCATCTACAAGTCTTTGGAAAGTGGCGGGTGCATTTCGCAGCCCGAAAGGGAGTACATTAAATTCATACAGCCCGAGATGTGTGGTGAAGGCTGACCTTTCCTTGGCAGATTCATCTAGCGGTACCTGCCAGTACCCCTTGGTTAAGTCCAAGGTAGAGATGAACTGGGCCTGTCCCAGTTTCTCTAATAGTTCATCTGTGCGTGGCATTGGATAGTCGTCTGGGTGACTTACAGCATTTACCTTACAGTAGTCCACGCAAAAACATATTTCCCCAGCTGGTTTGGGAACTAGAACCACTGGAGATGCCCATGCACTTTCAGAGGGGCGGATTACATCCATCTGTAACATATCCTGGATCTCCTGTTCTATAGCAGTTTTAGCTTGAGGAGACACCCGGTAAGGGTGGACCCTAATTGGGTGAGCATTACCTGTGTCAACGGAGTGGTATGCCTATTCAGTCAGTCCTGGGGTGGCTGAGAACGTTGGCACGTAGCTAGTGCACAGCTCCTGGATCTGCTGTTGCTGCATACGCCCAAGGGTCATGGAGAGGTTCACCTCTTCCACACCACCACCACATTTCCCTTCATAGTAGACACCTTCGTGTCACTCAGCGTCATCTCCTCCCTGGGCTGTAAACTGACAAACCTTTAATTCTCTGGAATAAAAGGGCTTTAGAGAATTAATACGGTACACCTTAGGCTTTCGGTTGGAGGTGGGGAAGGCTATGTGATAATTAACAGCTCCCAGGCGCTCCTGGACTGTGAATGGCCCTTCCCACGATGCTTCCATTTTATGGGCCTGGAGCGCCTTTAAGACCATGACCTGGTCCCCTACTTTGACGGAACGCTCTCTGGCATGTTTATCATACCAGGCTTTTTGCTCTTTTTGAGCATCCTGAGTTTTCTCTAGCAAGGTCTAAAGAGGTTCGGAGGGTGTTTTGTAGGTTGGTTACAAAGTCCAGAATGTTAGTTCCTGGAGAAGGTGTAAATCCCTCCCATTGCTGCTTCACCAACTGCAATGGCCCCTTAACCTCACGGCCATATACAAGTTCAAATGGGGAAAACCCTAAACTGGGGTGTGGTACAGCTCTGTAGGCAAAGAGCAAATGCTGCAACACTAGGTCCCAATCATTGGAGTGCTTATTTACGAATTTACTTATCATGGCCCCCAAAGTTCCATTAAACTTCTCCACCATGCCATTTGTTTGATGATGGTAAGGAGTGGCAACCAAGTGATTTACCCCATGAGCTTCCCAAAGGTTTTCCATAGTTCCTGCCAGGAAATTAGTCCCTGCCTCTGTGAGGATGTCAGAGGGCCAACCTACCCTGGCAAAAATGTCTGCTAGTGCCTGGCACACACTTCTAGCCCTGGTGTTGCTTAGAGCTACTGCTTCCAGCCATCAAGTGGCAAAATCCATGAAAGTCAGTATGTACTGCTTTCCTCTGGCTGTCTTTTTCGGAAAAGGACCCAGAATATCCACAGCTACTTGCTGAAATGGAACTTCAATGATGGGGAGTGGCTGGAGAGGGGCTTTGACCTGGTCTTGGGGTTTTCCCACTCTTTGGCACACCTCACAAGACTGGACATAGGTAGAAACATCCTTGCCCATTCCCTCCCAGTGGAATGACCCCCCAAACGGTCTTTGGTCCTGTTCACCCCAGCATGGCCACTAGGGTGATCATGGGCTAAGCTCAAGAGCTTGGCCCGGTATTTAGTTGGAACTACCAACTGTCTCTGTGGATGCCAGTCTTCCTGGTGTCCACCAGAAACAGTTTCCTTGTATAAAAGTTCTCTTTCTACAACAAACCTGGATCGATTAGAAGAGCTGAGAGGCGGTGGGTTGCTCCGTGCCGCCGTCCAAGCTCTCTGGAGGCTTTCATCTGCTTCCTGTTTGGTCTGGAACTGTTCCCTTGATGCTGGAGACATCAGTTCCTCATTGGATTGGGGACCTAGGGTTGGTCCCTCGGGAAGCGATATAGGGGATGGAGCTGTTTCTGTTGACTGTGAACCGCTCTCCGCTGGTGCACACTGTTGGGATTCAGGCTCCAGCTGAGCCTCTTGTGTCGGGTTATCGGCTGCTGCCAGTTCAGGTTCAGTGGGGCCCTCTGGTGTGGAGGGTGCAAGTACTGGATTCAGTGCTGACAATGGGTCTGGTGTTGGTTGTTCGGCTGGTTCCGGTTCTGGGACTGGTTCCGTCTGGGTCTCTGGGCCTGGATCCACTACTGCTGTTGCAGACATTGGCCTGGGGTCCGGGTCCATCACCTCTGACCGGGTCCTGATAGAAGTTTCCGGAACAGAGTTAGGCCTCACTGCTTGTTTAGCCTGGCTGCGGGTGACCGTTCCCACCCTCTTGGCCTGCTTCACATGATTGGCCAAGTCTTCCCCCAACAGCATGGGGATGGGATAATCATCATAGACTGCAAAAGTCCACATTCCTGACCAGCCCTTGTACTGGACAGGCAACTTGGCTGTAGGCAAATCGAAAGAGTTCAACTTGAAGGGTTGAATCGTCACTTGGATCTCCGGGTTG
Source organism: Eretmochelys imbricata (assembly GCF_965152235.1). Lineage (NCBI taxonomy): Eukaryota > Metazoa > Chordata > Testudines > Cheloniidae > Eretmochelys > Eretmochelys imbricata. Next base: position 125,314,952 of record NC_135573.1, on the reverse strand, counting down.
ATTAAATTGGGGTCCACTAAGGAAGCATGGATAGCTGACACTTGTGCTCCGGTGTCCCTCCACGCGGTGACCTTCTTCCCGCCCACACTCACAGTTTCCCTCCGCTCCAAGGGTATCTGGGAGGTATCTGGGCCTGCAGACCTCTGGTGTGATTCCGGTGCAATGAACTGTAATCTGTTGGGGTTCTTGGGGCAGTTGGCCTTTACATGCCCCAGCTCGTTACATTTAAAATATCGTCCAGCTGACGGGTCACTGGGGCAAGGTGGGTTGCTGGAGAATGGGGTGGTGGGAGGATAAGGGGTCTGGAGGGTTCTTTGGGAGGTAGGTGGGGCCTTGGGCGGCCCCCGGTAATAGGGTGTGGTCTGGGGTGATCCCTTCTGGTCTCCGCTCCAACTGCAACCAGTTTTCTTCTTCTCTGCCACCTCCACCCATCTGGTTCCAATCTCTCCTGACTCGATTACAGTTTTGGGTTTCCCATCTAGGATGTATCTTTCTATTTCCTCAGGAACACCCTCTAAGAATTGTTCCATTTGCATTAGGAAGGGCAAATTTACTGGAGATTCAACACTTGCTCCTGATATCCAGGCATCCAAATGTTTCACAATGTGGTAGGCATGTCGGGTAAATGACACGTCTGGTTTCCACCTTCAGGCTCTGAACCTCTGACGAGACTGCTTGGGTGTTATCCCCATTCTGACTCTCGCCTTGGATTTAAACAGTTCATACTTGTTCATGTGTTCTTTAGGCATTTCAGCTGCCACCTCAGCTAAGGGTCCACTGAGCTGTGGCCTCAGCTCTACCATGTATTGGTCAGAGATGTTGTACCCAAGGCAGGCCCTTTTGAAGTTTTCTAGGAAGGCCTCAGTATCATCGCCTGCCTTGTAGGTGGGGAAATTTCTGGGATGGGAAGTGGTACTTGGAGAAGGATTACTAGGGTTTGTTGGGATATTCTGCTGAGCCTTTATCTTCTCCATCTCCTCCACATACTTCCTCTCTTTTTCCTTCTTCTCCAGTTCTTTGTCCCTCGCTTCCATAGCTCTCCTGTGAGCAGCCGCTTGGTGTTGTTCTGCTTCGCTCGCTTCCTCCCTTTCTTGTTCCTTCTTCAGCTGCATGAGTTCTATCTGTCTTTCATGTTCCCTTTGTCTTTCCGCAGCCTGAAATTTGGCTAATTCCAGCTGTAGTCGAGCTGCGGATTTTGTCATTCTAACCTTTCTGTTTTTAACTAACTTTACACCCGAGGTTTAGAAATAAACAAAACTTGGCTGTAAAATTTTGCTGTGCTGTAATAGAATACCTATTCTCTGATAGTGATTGTCAGCCTACAGAAAAAGACAATTCCCTTGTCTCCGCTCTGGGCCCAAATTAAAGCAAAAAACCTCCAACTACTTGGAAACCTGCTTACCCAGCCCAAAGAAAAAGCAAATGGGTAGAACACACACCCCCTATTTACTTTTAGGAAAAAAAATAACTCTGGGTTGGAAGACTGTGAATTTCCCTGCAGGAGTTAAGTACCCTGCCTCCAGGCAAAGAAAACCTGCAATTCACAAAGATAATCCCCTTTTGTCTCTGCTTGGCCACAAAGCAGAGAGAAAACAAGCTGCTTTCAGTTTCAGCTGCTTTCTGGACTTCCTTTCCAAAGAAAAAAAAATTCCTTTTTAAAATCTGTATTTCGAGTTCAAAAAATCTCAACTGGATCTCAAAATGATTTCAGGTTAATCCCACCACTATGCCACCATGTCAAGGTTCCTCCCCCACTCTGAACTCTAGGGTACAGATGTGGGGACCTGCATGAAAAACCTCCTAAGCTTATCTTTACCAGCTTAGGTCAAAACTTCCCCAAGGTACAAAATATTCCACCTGTTGTCCTTGGATTGCCCGCTACCACCACCAAACTAATACTGGTTACTGGGGAAGAGCTGTTTGGACACATCTTTTCCCCCCAAACTACTTCCCAAAACCTTGCACCCCACTTCCTGGACAAGGTTTGGTAAAAAGCCTCACCAATTTGCATAGGTGACCACAGACCCAAACCCTTGGATCTGAGAACAATGAAAAAGCATTCAGTTTTCTTACAAGAAGACTTTTAATAAAAATAGAAATAAAGAAATCCCCCCTGCAAAATCAGGATGGTGGATATCTTACAGGGTAATTAGATTCAAAAACATAGAGAACCCCTCTAGGCAAAACCTTAAGTTACAAAAAAGATACAGACAGAAATAGTTATTCTATTCAGCACAATTCTTTTCTCAGCCATTTAAAGAAATCCTAATCTAACACATACCTAGCTAGATTACTTACTAAAAGTTCTAAGACTCCATTCCTGGTCTATCCCCAGCAGAAACCAGCATAAGACAGACACACAGATGCTTTGTTTCTCTCCCTCCTCCCAGCTTTTGAAAGTATCTTGTCTCCTCATTGGTCATTTTGGTCAGGTGCCAGCAAGGTTTTTGGTCAGGTGCCAGCAAGGTTACCTGTAGCTTCTTAACCCTTTACAGGTGAAAGGAGATTTCCTCTGCCCAGGAGGGATTTCAAAGGGGTTTACCCTTCCCTTTATTTTTATGACAAGGTCTTATTAGGAATAACTTTTATAGATCACATTTTTGTTCTCATAATGGTCAGACTGAACTTTGGAAGTTTCTATGTCTAGTAGTAGCTTCATGAGTTTAGAAATGCAGAAGAATCTTCCATTGCATGTTCCTGCACATCTAAAATCATTCCAGTCACACATTCAGATGAACAAACAATTACTGCACATCACAGCTTCTGTAAAAGAACTGTATCACAGCTAACAGCACAGCAATTCTTGCAAGATTTAACTGCCAATATATTCAGTTAAACAAAACTTTTATTTACTGGAGAGTCCCAATAATAATATACCCGTTTTATTACTGGGTGATGGGGAAATGTTTGATTTAAACATTCTCTTAAGAATCACGGCTGCCCAGGTCTTATTCAACATATATTGGTAAAAAGTGCACTAGATTTTTTTAATCAAACTAGATAATACATTTTGGACATCACATAAAAGATGAACATTCAAATTTATGGCACTCAAATATGATCATTATAGGTGCATTTCCTATAAGAATAAATATTAGAAGAGAATTTTTTTAAAGAGTTGCGACTGAAAGATTTTGAAATTTTAAGAGCCAAAATACAAACCTATCTTTTTTCTCTTGTAAAAACACATTTGTGTTTTTTACATAATTTGAGTTCCTGTTACAGTAACACTAAAATTTCTTCACATGACTGACAACCATGAAATTCTAACTGACACTCCTAGAACTCTCTGTCATCCATTTTCCTTCAGTCCAGTTGCATATAAGTATTTGTCTTTCAGTGTCTCAATATGAATAAATTTAGGCATCTAACTAATGGATCATTCTTGACATCTATTCACCTTGAGCAGTGTATATTTTTTTTTTAAATAAAAGATAAGATTTAAGTCAAAGTTAAGGGACAGTCTTATTTGCTGCACTGAAACGTTATTGTGGTAACAGTGGAAGATAAGTACAATGCGTGAAGATTCACAAAGATGTCCTTAGGCAGGGCAAGGATGGCATTTGCAAGTAGCAATGCTGAATTATATCAAGGCACATCGAGGACAGTTCAGCAGTGGTAGATCGGGTGGTAGATTACTACAACATGCACTACGAAGCACAGTCACTATACTACTCTTAGTGTACAATATACTCCCAACTCACTAAACTCCATTGTTTGGTGTGGAAGTGGAGACATGTCCCCATATACTCCCTGTTTAGACGGGACTAGCTTCACAGCCTCATTGTAGCAGTTGTACTTGAATATCACTTGCAAATGCTAAGTAGATTATGCATTCTGAAAACCTGATGCCAATACTCGGCCAAGAATATGAAAAACCCGTTAACAGGGTTCATGATACAATGTTTGCTTTGATAATGGTTTATCAGTCAATACCCATAAAAGCGTACTTTCATTTTCCCTAAATGAGTTGAATAATGTGACTGGGTAAGTGCTGGCTGACAGTTTTGCTTGGAATCATAAATGATTTCAAGATGTGAAATAACTGTCCCGACATGGCCTATTGAGCAGAATGACAAAGAGCAAATATCTCAGTAGGATTAAATCTAATACTGCAACATCAGTGGTATCCAAGGGAATAAGGTGAGACCACATTGTTTGAACTTCCAAGTCTAACTCTGTTAAAGCATCAGCCACCACAAGAACACTTTGTTTCAAGTCCCATTCCACCCCCTGAAGCCTCTCTCTCAAACCACACCCAACTGCAACCCAGCTAAATAGGGAGCTAGCGATCAGCACAACATATAGTGGATGCCCCTTTCTTCTCAAGAATGCATTAATTCAAATAGCAAGTTGAATCCCTTATTAGGTACACAGGTAGTTTCAGTGGAAGACCTTGTCGTTCCAGACTCGGTAAGAGGCTTATGTAATTTTTGTAATAATACACACTGCCTCTGCATGTCTGGTGTCTCTCCTAATCATCCTACAAATTTGTTGGGTGCTCACTTCTGAGGAAGCTAAGTGAAACAGGCAAAATTCAGGCCTGCTGTTAACTAGGGGCAACTCCATCCAGTTTTATGGGAGTTATACCCCATGTCTGAAATTGATTTAGCTGTAAGTACAGGAAAACCCTATTTATCCAGCTCTCTGCATTAACCGAACAACCAGGACTCCAGGGCCAGAAGCAGGTGATCTCTCCTGAGGCTGCTAGATCATGCTGCAGCATCACACTTTCCCATTCTCCAGATTATCCAGACTTTTGATTATCTGATCTGGCCCTGGTCCCAATTAGATCAGATAAACGGGGTTCTACTATTTCCTATGAAGAACCTGAGATTTTAGTGGAGCTATTCCTGCTTTCACTAAGTCAGAATTTGGCTGAATAAACTTTAGATCATATCAAAACACTAATGAATATGAGCTGATTCCTTTTAATGTTACATGGTTCTTATTTTCCATCAAAAAAGAGCTCACATCTAAGGTCCTGTGAATTAACTTAAGCACTATGTTTCTTTTTTGAATATTCTCCACTGTATGCATGTTGAAGGTAAATGTGTTGCTTAGAGCAGTTTCATTTCATTTTTGTAGATGGTGATGTTGAAACAGATAGTAGTTGGTGACAGTGTTAATGGCACAAGCAGTGTCAAAAACACCTCAGCAATAACTCAAAATAGCGTAAGGGGGAAAAAAACAGGTGATTTTTTGGCTGCTGGTGCACATCTGTTGTGAGATAAATGAGATTATTCTCTGCCCATCTAACGTTCATATTAAAAAAATGTTTTAATTAAGTAAATTATTTCATCCTTGCCCTGCCTAAGGACATCTTATGTAAGTAAACAAATCCAGGACAAAGAAAAGTAGAGAAATAACTTTTGCACAAGACTAAATATTAAGATACCAGCCTTTTAGAATATAAATAGAAGACATTTAATGTAAAGTATGATTTCATAAAATTTTGTGACTTGAGACCATGACATCATGACTATGAGAATGATCTTGATGGCTGAATCTCTCCTGCACTGAATTTTGGTGTATGGGGAGGTAAGGGTGGTTTCAAGGACTCAGCTCCAGATTCTTAAAATGGATGCCAGACCGGCTATAGGTCTGTGGTACAGCATGAATACTAGCAAGTGCAACATTGCATACAGACAGTAGTTATCTTCTGTTCATCTACAGAAGGGACTATCCAGACTATGAAAAGAGCCAGGTATGTCTATGTGTATTATAACTCAGGGCATGCTGTACAGTGTAACTAGTCCTCAACTCCATTTCATCTTACCTTGGCCCTACCTCTAGTCTCACATGAAACCCAAACCCCAGAGAGATCGACCTGATGGGTTTCTGAGGGAGAGAGCAGCATGCTTTATAACACCTCCTCTGGTTCCCCATCATCTGGGGAACTGGAGGGGATAGTCTGGTCCTATATCTGGAAAGAGATGATTTTGTAAACTCAAACTCTCTTGTAGCAGAGGTCTTGCTAAGCAAAACTAGCCAGTGTAATTTGCCAAGCCAAAACTAGGCAACCATTTGGTAGATTTTCTTGTTGGTTTCTATGAATATTGATTGTAATATTGGTAGTTCAGCCAGAGAAAGTGTTCAGTCTCACTGGCAGTATTAGGCTTCATCGGATGAGTAGCAGGTAAATCTTTTTTGCTTTGTAAATTTTAATAAATGGCATTTCTACTTGTTTATCTACCTTCAAATTTTAATGAATATTTCCAATGCTAATTGCTGATTTTCTATATTTAGAGGGAATACACATATGGAGATAATAGCACAAAGTGATATTTATGAGATGCCAATTCTCTTATAAATATAGAAATTGAGTAATTAGCACCAGAAATATTCATTGAAATTTCAATGTACTCTTTGGGAGTTTAAATTAATTGAGCTAAAGTTGATGATCCTTGTCATAAATTAATATTTTGGGGAGTGGGAACTTGACTCTCTGGAGATATGCTTTCAACTTCAGACTAATTTGAATAAGAAACATTGGCCATGATGAGCATTTCTTGTAAAAGGAAAAGGCATCAAATGTCAATTATAGCTACTTGATAGAGACGGTAGATGTTAGCATGTTGGTTGCTTTCAATGGAGTTTTTGTTTCCCACAGTATCAGTCTAATTCATTCCTTGAGCTGTCACCAGCATAAGGGGAAATGATTTAGAACAGCAATAGGACTTTTCTCTTTTCAAGGGCAACTATGTCTAAAAGAGGATGAAGCAGCACTGGCATAGCTATAAAATATACCATGGGCATTGTTTATAATATACCAATGAATCACAGTCAGTTATATCCAGCCTGAGTGCCAAATATTATTTCAAAGATATCAAGAGGCCACAATCAGCACTTTAAGGTGCATTCTCTGCTCTCTTTGCGCTGGTCAGGCAGCACAAAAGGAGTGCAAACTACACCTGCAATTCTTCTGGTGGTGATTACCTCACTGGGGAATAGCCAAGTCCTATGCTTCTCTTCTCATAGCCCTTGGTGCAGTGAGGGAGAGTGGCTGCAATGCACTGTGCTGTGGCTATCCCTACTTTGTATACAGTTCCTAAAGGACCACGCTAGTTCATACAAACTGGGGTGGTCCCTGGACTGCTTTAACCTGGGCAGGGCAGAGAATGAAGGACCTGTGCTTGGTTGGTTGGTCTTTTTTCTCCCTTTTTTGGCTACCTTGGTGATTGTGCTGGGGACAGTAACAGAGCCAATCAAACTTTCCCTGGAGCTTCCACTACCCAGCAGGGTACCAGGAATTGGAGCCACCAGCACTGTCTCTCTTCCCTCTGTGATGCAATAAATAGACCTCAGCTCATCAACGGCTGAAGCAAGGAAGGGACAGCAGTAACTCAGATCACTGCCAAGTCATAACAGAACTGCTCTTTGGACTGCAGAGAAAGTAGAAGGAGGCACATCCGTCACGTAGTGACAAGTCTAATTTAAACACTCCAGTTCAAAAATCACAGAGCATGGCTCAGGGAACACATTCCATTCATAATCAAATACACATTTTCTCTTTATCACAGAGAATTTGCTGGGTACATTGACTTGACTCACCCTCCCACCCACACATTCTGAAAAAGTAAATGTACAACGTGAAATTTGAACACACACACAAGTAATAATGTATTCAATTCTCCTCTTAAATGTCCAGTCGTGATATCAAGTAAGTCTGACAAAAATATGATGCAATATGTTCAAAGAAATGCAATGTTGTTTGTTTTAAAACATCAGTAGGCTACTACTTTTCCTTTTTTGAAAGTAGTGACATCAAACTGAAAAATCTCTGGTTTAAGTTTTAAAGGCACAAAAATCAGCAAAATCAGGTTAATGATTCTTGAAGCAATCGCATCTTGAGTACTTCATATACAATATATCAATTGTGTCTGTGCTCCAGTGTTAATGGTTTAGTTTTTTCCACTAAGCACAAGAACAAAACAAATAACCCAGAAATCATGTCTACTAAATCATAGCTAATAAAATCATTATTAGAGGATAAATGTTTAGATTCCTGCCTACCAAAATATGTTGAATTTATCCAAATTTTAGGGAAAATCAAATGGCAACCTGTTGGTCTGGTTAGTTCTCCCTGTACCAGTAAATAAATGTATAAATTCTTAGAGGATTTTGCCCTTGGAGTTGAATAAAGTATTCTGCTTGTATAAATATAGATATATACTTTATTCGACTCCAAGGGCAAAATACTTCAAGAATTACAAGGCAGCTCTCAGCTGCAGTAATCAGCTCTCTCTTACATACCTGGAACTTCCATTGAGCTCAACATGAGATCCATGCATGATGAGACTATCCAACTAGAGATCCACCTTGCATAACTCAGGAGGGAAATTTGCCTTCTCTTTGCTTATCTTTCTAGTTTTTATAAGGTGCGTACCCTTGTGTGCACATGCTTTATGAAAGGTAATGTGGCTACAGATTAGCAAGCCACTAATAATGGACACCTCTAACCATAACAAATGTAATTACCTTTAAGGACCAGCTTTCTGTCTCAGATGTTTTAAGCAGTTAGTGCATTGTATCCTACAGATGAATAATTACTTGGGCAGTATTCCTAATTTCACACTCTAAGAACAGGCACAGCTGCTTTACATGGACATGAGAATTTTTCTCTTCTTATCTCATCCATTATTCCAATACAATTATCCTTATCTATTACAGTCATTTATTTTAAAGGCCAAGTCTAAAGACTGGTTATGGTTTGTGACTGCATTATTAAAAATAATTAAAACAATCCATATAACATACTAATTTTTTATGACAATATTTACTTTACAAAGAAGTTAAAATTAAAAACATAAATTAATCACTTCTTGAGCTGTTTCATTAACTATGCAAAAGTGCAATAAGTCATAATGTGATTATTTATGCTAAACAGCTTTGGTTTTATAAGTAGCTCATTAAGTGATTTCTTATCTAAGTTAAATGTCTGGGAGCTTATATTTTCAATGTTATGTGTTCACAAACAAATTCATACCTAAATTTCTATTAATCAGTTTTAAATAGATTTTATGAGAAAAAAACAGCTATCTGAAAGAGCTAATTTGTTTTAGTATCAAACCATTACATTTTAACTGATGAATTCTGCTGTCCATAAAGAATGATGGGTTAATAAGCTTTAAAACTATGTGCACCTGACTAGTGAATAATCAAAACTGTGTAAGAGTTCCTGTCATTCTAACTGGATCTGAATGCCAAGATTGATCTTTGAATTAAGATGAAAGCAACAGGACATATTTCAAGCTCTATATCTATTTTCTGGTGTTGAATATCATGGACACTGGTAAAGAACCACAGTAAGGCTAAATCTACATTTGGAGCTGGGAATGATAATTCAAAAAGTCATTCAGGCCAGCTCTCTAAAATTAGTAGTGTAGCTGTGGTGTCACAGGCAGTGGCAAGCGGCTGCATGGGCTAGTCACCCTAAGTACAAATCCACCTGGACCCCATGGATTCATTTTTGGGGCAGCTTGTCCGTGGCACCATTACTATTTTTAGTGAACTAGCTTGACAAGAGCTAGCCTGAACATGTCTACTCAAGGTAAGAATCACACCCCCAGCTCCAAATGGATGTGCGGCCTAAGAGTCACTTTCCTCAGACACTGACCAAGGAACTTTATCAGAGTAAGGAAAATATCGTCCCTCACTTCAGTGAAGAGAGTTTGCTACAAATGTAAAATAATAATAATAAAAGATCTTACACAGAGGACCTGACCTGTGCCAAAAATCATGTGATATTTACATGTACAATTAGTGCTTAAGTACTGCTTGCTCATATATCAGAGGGGTAGCCATATTAGTTTGTATCCACAAAAACAATGAGGAGTCTGGTGGCATCTTAAAGACTAACAGGCTTATTTTGCCATAAGATTTTGTGGGTAAAAACTCACTTCTCCATGCATCTGAAGAAGTGGGGTTTTTAACCATGAAAGCTTAAGCCCAAATAAATGTTAGTCTTTAAGGTGTCACCAGACTCCTCATTGTTGCCATGTGAACAAGCAAAAACAATAACAAAATACAGTATTTGAAAGCAGCTTAATAGGCTAAACAAAACCAATATGATAAAATATTTTCATGTCACAAAAATGTGTCATAACATCTCAGCCAGACACATTGAACATGCAGATATTTAACTGATCCCATTCAAAGATAATAGAAACAAGAAAATTCCCTCCTCTACAGGGTTAAGCTAAAAGTGCAATATTATGCAGAGTTCACCAGATTAAATATAGCATGCATCATACCCATTCATGCTGTAGTATTATTGCTGAACAGCCAAACCGTCCCCATGAGCCCTTAGGAGGATTCTAGAGAAGTCGCTTCGGAGAGGAATTTTTAGTAAACAACTTCAGAGAAAAGGCAAGTCCAATGGACACACAGGCTATTCATAAGCACATGCAAACAACTAGATTAAAAGAACATTAAGGTTCAAAGTCAAGCACTCAAGCATTAGGAGATGAGGCTTTAATTCATCTCTCTTGTGTGTGTATGTTATGTGCCTCCTAAATTAAGGAATATTGTGCTTCAATTCCACATCTGTGAAATGGGGATAATAATCCATCCTCATACCACAAGAATGTTCTGAAAATAAATTAATGTCTGTGCATTGGATACCATAGTGATGAACACCATAAAAAGGCCCCTGAGGAAAATAATAATACAGTCTAGCAGGGTTTGAATAATATGCAATAAATAAGACATTTAATAATGAGAAGAAAACAAAGTATTAAATAGTTGTTCATTTAATGAGTACTGTCTATTCTGCACACTGAATAAGGCAGGGCTCCTGTGGGAAGAATCATATAACTGAAAACTATCATAATGCAGTCACACAAGGTGGCTGAATTAAGGCAACATGAGCAACCTTAATTCTGGCATATCCTAAACTGAGTTCTTGACTTTGCAACCTTAGTAGCATTGGATGCACTGAGATCAGAGGAATGAAAAAATCTCTCTGCTCTCAGTTCCCATGTCCACCATCACAGCACAAGGAGAAGCAACTGCAGATTAATTCCTGCTTATCCACAGGCAGGAGTATGCCCAATGCAGATGGAATCTCTGGGGAAATTAGCTGTCAAACTAATAAGTCTTTATTGAGCATGCACAAACAGGTTTTCAGAGGCTTATAACTTGGCCAAATTTGGGTAGCTTTTCACCAAAATAGTGAAAGGCACATCCCTGGCACAAGAGCAAACTTTACAAAATTTCAATCTCTGCTCCTATGCATTGAATCATTCATTATAATTTCTCAATGAAATGGCTGTAAGAATTTTTTTTTAAACATGAGAAAAATATCGGTTTTGCCTCCTTCTCAAACAGTTGAACCATATTTTTCTGATTTGTTTTGTATATAAGACATCCTGATGCAGACATGCAACATCAAAAATTTCATTTTGAATGTCTACAGTTTGGCAAAATTATAAACAGTGGTGAGCTGGAGCCAGTTCGCACTGGTTCACACGAACCGGTTGTTAAATTTTGAAGCAGTTTTAGAACCGATTGTTAACCCGCTTCCCTGCAGGGGGCGCTGAGGCTTTGATGGGCTCTGGCCGAGAAGTGATGTAATTCCTCCTCCAGCCACCGGGGGAACTGCACTGCGGGAGCCATGTGGGCTGCCGCCTGGCCCTGGGCACAAGCCCTGTTGCTGCTGCTGCTGCTCCCCCAACCCCTGGCCCTGGGGCTCCCGCTGCTGCCTGGTGGTCCCCGGCTGCTCTGCTGGGCCTGGGCTGCGTCCTGCTGCTCGGGCTGCTCCGAGCCGCTCTCCCCATGAGTACCCATCACCCTGCCCGCAGCCAGCCCCTGCCCTGTCTCCAGCCACCCCCCCGCCCTGCCCGCACCCAGTCTGTCTCCAGCCACCCCCACCCCCCCACCCTGCCCGCACCAGCCTGTCTCCAGCCACCCCCACACCCCCTGCCCGCAGCCAGCCCCTACCGCACGCACCCTCTGCCCTGCCTCCAGCCAGCCCTGCACCCCCTGCCTCCAGCTAGCCCTGCCCCATGCCCCTGTCTGTAGCTGGCCCCCTTGTCCACTGGTGCCCTGCAGTCCCCAGGGCAGTAACCCTGCACACCTGCTTCAATGAGGGGGGCAGAGAGCAGCTGGGACCCACACATGTGCACACCCTAGGGTGACCAGACAGCAAGTGTGAAAAATCAGGAAAGGGGGAGGGGGATAATAGGAGCCTATATAAGAAAAAGACCCCAAAATTGGGACTGTCCCTATAAAATTGGGACTCTGGTCACCCTAGCACACCCCCAGGGAGTGGTGGGGACCCACACATGAGAAATGGAGCTCATTTCTAGTTCAGGCCCATCTTTTTAAAAAAGAACTTTAGGTGGGGTTAACACACACCCATATTTTCCTGACAGGTCAGGCTTTTTGGTTCGTAAATTGCCGCCTGGGAGGAATTTTTAAAATTTAAAATACGGACGTATGGTAACCCTGTTGGTACAAAAAATACATACTGGGGCACATCCCTTAAATCAGAACTTTTAATAGGGAACCGGTTGTTAAGATTTTGGCAGCTCATTGCTGGTTATAGACAATTGAAAATAGGATTGTATGTTGGGCAACCTTATCTAAAGACATTACTGCCAGTTTCAGCTGTCCTAAACATAGTATCTTAAACAGTGGAAGATACAGTTTTCTCTCAAGTATATCTTTATTTGGGAATTTGTGCCAAATCCTGAAGTTCCAAGTCAAAGGGAATTCAAAAAGGGTTTTGACTGACTAAGAAAAGTAAGATTTGGCCATGCAAACAGGAATCTGCTCTGTTCCAATATTTTCCACCAGCAGGTGCCACTAACAATTCAGCAAGAACAGTGTTATTTAAATTATAAATAGCAGTGAAGTGGCCAATATTGTCTTAAGTGCAGCCCAAACTCCAACACCATCTTCTAGTAACACGAGGTGGCACGGGGGGGCCAAGCTGGCTCAGTCCTATGCCTCTGGCTAGAGTGAAAGGACAAGCCCAAGCAGCCCTAGCACAGAATGGGGAGCTGGTGCAGAAAAGCACCAACCCAGCCCAACAATTCAACTACCTGGCTCAGGATAAGATCTGGTAAGGCCAGGCCTCCACCCACACTAATTCACCTGAATCCAGCCCCTAAACTCTCCCTCCCCTCTCTAACCCAATCGCCTCCCCGCAAACAACTCTGTCCCATGCTAGGGTTGCCAGGTGTCTGGTTTCCCCCCAGAACACCCAGTCGAAAAGGACCTGAGTGGCTCTGGTTAGCACTGACTGGGCCGTTAGAAGTCTGGTCGGCAGGGCAGTGGGACTAAGGCAGGCTCCCTGCCTTACCTGGCTCTGCACAGCTCCTGGAAGTGACCTGCATTTCCCTGCGGCGCCTAAACGTAGGGGTGATCTGGCAAGTTCTGTGCATTTCCCCCACCCTGAGAGCCAGCTCCACAGCTCCCATTGGCCAGGAACAGGGCCGGCTCTAGGCACCAGCAAAACAAGCTGGTGCTTGGGGCGGCACATTTCTAGGGGTGGCCTTCCGGTGCCGGCCATGCCGCTCCTAGAAATGTGTCCCCATTGCCCCAGCTCACCTCCGCTCCCCCTCCACCTGGTCCCCTGAGCGTGCCACCACCGCTCCGCTTCTCCCCCCTCCCTCCCAGGCTTGCCGCACGAAACAGCTGTTTTGGGGATTTGGGGAAAGGGTTGGGAGGGCAGAGTTGGGGTGGAGCCGGGGGTGGGGGAGGCATGGAAAAAAAAGCGGGGGCAGACAATTTTTTTTTTGCTTGGGGTGGCAAAAATCCTAGAGCTGGCCCCACCATGGGGACGCATCTGCCAGCCGCTTCTGGGAGGAGTGTGGAGCCAGGGTAGGCAGGGAGCCTTCCTTAACCCTGCTGCACTGCCAAGTGGGAGCCGCTTGAGGTAAGTGCTGCCTGGCCGGAGCGTGCACCCCTAACCCCCTACCCCAGGTTGGAACCCCCTTGTGCACCCTAATTCCCTCACAAAGCCTGCAACCCACCCCCCTCCCCCAGCCCTGAACCCCTTCCTGCACCCAACTCCCTCCTGGAGCCCGCACCCCTTCCCTCTCCACCCCTGCCCCAGCCCTGAGCCTGCTCCCGCACTCCAAACCCTTGGCCGCAGTTTGGAGCCCCCTACCATACCCCAAATTCCTCATTCCCTGCCCCACCCCAGAGCCCTCACCTGCACCCCAACCCCCTACCCCAGTCCAGTGAAAGTGAGCGAGGGTGGGGGAAAGCAAGCAATGGAGGGAGGGCGGCTGGAGTCAGAGGGACCAGGCCTCAGATAAAGAAGGGTAGGGGAAAGGATGTTCAGTTTTGTGCAATTAGAAAGTTGGCAACCTTAACTCCACCCTCATATCCCTTGCCCCTAAACTGCACCTCCCACCCCCCTGGGGTACAAAGGCCAATCCCAACTCCAGTCACACCTCGCTCTGCAGAACAGAAGACCCCCATCCTGACACCCCAATCTTGTAACAGCTCCCCCACACAAACCCCTCACATCCACCCCATCGCTAACCCCAATCCCACATAGCACAGCTCATGGCCCCAGTTCTGCAGACACAGCTCAGGTACCCACTTTTCACCTTCTTCCTCCTCAAACACATTCCAATGGTTGTCCCTCACTTCTCCATGACTGTCCCCAGGCTCCCCATCCTCATGTCCTTTCCCAGCCCACTGCTCATTTTCATCACTACTTCCACTTACCTACCCACCCCCATCTCACTGTTTGTATGCAGAATGGCTATTTTGCTTAGCTTGCAAAGCTTATACTATTCAGTAAAATTTCAGGAAACATTCAGTGAATGTTTTCTCACACATCTATGCTGGAGATCCCAAGTGGCACCCCTATTGGAGAGGTGAGCAGAGGGGAAGGAATCCTCCCTCTAGGCAGAGAAGTATCAGCAGAGAAGCCTTGAGGTTGCTTCTGCAGCCTCTTCTTGTCTGTGGTGTGAACAAACGTTGAAGTCACAGAGATAGGAGGTCCACTAAACACATCCTAGCAGTGTATTGTGGGGACAGAACCCCTCTACATGCTACCCAAATGCTGTCCCTCACCTTTTGCAGTGGAACTGCCCTGGTTCCATTGTGTCCAGTGTCCTCCACACCTATGGAATGTGTACAGCAAGATTTAGACCCAAATATTATACAGTAGTATAGAAATTAGATTCATCCCAAACCCATTACATGGGATCACCTGATCATCCAATGGGGAAGTTGAACAAAGGGGGTTTAAAGTTACCTTATCTGGGCCGCTGAAGATTCCTCCAGTTCAGGAAACCCCCCTGCTGGTATAAAGTCAGCTTTATATTTCAAGGTCCTCCAACTCTAGTATTTGGGGGATACTGGGAAAGGGAAGGAACAAAGTGCTCCAGTAATCCTGTGCAATAGAATAATCCACAGGGGAACCTGACAGCTGGAATAAGTTAGAGTAGCCAGCGGGTTGTTCCAATTTACACTCAGAGCCAATAGTTCAGCCGCTGGTGAACCCCAAAGAGGACATGGAAAGGTGGCAAGGAGATCATTTGCTTATAATTTGCTCATTCTCCGCTAAGCATGAGAATCCAGCCTCCCCCAACACAACTTTTTAAAAAAGAATTTGTTGAAAAAGTGTTTTAGCATCCATCAGAATATTTTTTAAAGCAATTGGATGTTGGCAGCTTTTTCCACTCCTGGGTTTGCAACTCCCCTCTCCTCCCCCCAAACTGTTCTATGGTTAGATAGAAATTTATTGAATTTACTGTTTGGTTTGGAAAATTATTTTGGCTTTTGTGAACTTTCAGATAGTCCCTATGTCTGCTCTGAGAAGAACAGAGCTGTACAGCAGATAGTAAAGTTTTATCTTCACAGTTGGCCCCACCAATTTTTCTAGGATGTGCAAGAAAACAAATATCTAGAGCAGTGGTTCTCAAACTTTTTTCCCCCGTGGACCACTTAATGATCTTTCCAAATGTTGTTTGTACTGTTAGCTAACTATTGTAAAGCGCTTTGGATAAAAGTGCTATATAAAAAAAACTTAATAATAATAAACGTGTTTTTGTTCTACAAATAAAAGCACACCATCCATTTTTTTAATATCAGTAGTCTTACCTTTCTAATCCAGTGGATGTGCACTCTCTCCCACCATGGCAGCCCCCAAGTTGGGGCTGGAAAGGAGGAGGGTCTCCTCCCCTGATGCAGTAGCCACTGAGCTGATCTGGGAAGCGGGGGAGGTCTCTCCCTCTGTCTTCTGCCGCAGAAGCCCCCAATCTGAGGCTGGAATGAGGGGGGTGTCTCTCCCTCTCTCCCATGCCATGGCAGCTCCCTGAGCTGGAGTTGGGAAGGAGGGGGGTCTCTTCCCCCACCACAGCAGCCACAGAGCTGAGGCTGGGAAGGAGGGCCACCTCTCCCTGGCAGCTGCAGCCCTGGAGCTGGGGAAAGTCACCTCTTTCTCTGGCAGCCCTGCATATCCCAAATTCCGCACCCCCTCTTCTCACCCCACTTCCCCCTCCCACCTACCCCCTATTCACCCCAAGGTCACCACCTCACCTTACATGCACATCTTCTCCAGGGTCCAGGCACCTAATTAGTGGAGCCATGCCTGTGCAGCTCCACTAATTTGGTGGGTGGCCCTTCATTCCCCAGGTGTGCACCTTAGAGGGAACTATCTGTGGATCACCCAAATGGAGTTTGTGGACCACAGTTTGAGAACCTCTGATCTAGAGTATGTCACTTCCTTGACAAATTAGTGGACTCACTATTTGAAATGTCTCTTCTCTAGCATTTGCCTCCTCTGCACCACACAACCTTTCTCATACATCTTAATCCCTGACACTTCACACCGCCCCCACAGCACTGGTATTGCACGTCTGTGGCTTGCTCTGAACCTACACACACACACACAGAGTGCCGCCTTATTGCCCACTACCATGTAAGCTTCTGTTCTCTCCCCTTTTCCCTCCTCCAACCAAAAAGGTCCTTTCTCCACGTTCATGGCCCAGCAATCTCCTGTTCCCCTCCTGCTTCACTTTTCTACACATTCCTGTGCCCTAAGAGCTACTCCCCTGCAATTCTCCATCCAGCTTATGATCCTGCAGCACCTGTGCTCCCAGCTCTTTCATTTGCAAACCCTGCTATCCAAAATCTAGCTCTTGTTCTTGCTCCCTTACTGCACTCTGCTCCTGTTTTCCTCTGTTCCAACTCCTGCTCCAATCATCCCATTAAATAAGCTCCTGTTCCCCAGCTTCTACTACTCCATTGCCCAACATCTGGTTTCTGCCTTCTATGCCCCAATGGCTATTTTTCAAATCATAGAACTGTGGGAGTGGAGGTGACCTCGCAAGGGCATCTAGTCCACACCCCTGCACTCATGGCAGGCATCCCTGACAGGTGTTTGTCTAATCTGCTCTTAAACCTCCAATGATAGAGATTCCACCACTTTCCTAAGCAATTTATTTGAGTGCTAAACTACCCTGGCAGTTAGGAAGTTTTTCCTAATGTTCAACCTAAACTGCCCTTGCTGAGATTTAAGCCCATTGCTTCTTGTCCTTTCCTCAGTGGTTAACAAGAACTATGTACCTCCATCTTCCTTGTAGCAACCTTTTATGTACTTGAAAACTGTTACCATGTCCCCTCCCTGTCTTTTCTTTGCCAGACTAAACAAGTTCAATCTTCCCTCATAGATCATGTTTTCTAGAACTTTATTCATTTTTGTAGCTCTTCTCTGGCCTTTCTCCAATTTGTCCACATCTTCCCTGAAATGTGGCATCCACAATTGGACATAATACTCTGGGCTATTAGACCTCAACTGGAGCAAAGCAGAAGAATTACTTATTATGTCTTGCTTACAACTGTCCTGCTAATACATCCCAGAATGATGTTTGCTTTTTTTGCAACCATGTTATGCTGTTGACTCAAATGTAGCTTGTGATCCACTAGAATCCCAGATCCCTTTCCACAATACTCCTTCCTAGGCAGTCATTTCCCATTTTGTCTGTGTGCAATTGATCGTTCCTTCCTAAGTGGAGTCCATTGCATTTGTCTGAATTGAATTTCATCCTATTTACTTCAGGCCCTGTCTCCAGTTTGTCCAGATTGTTTTGAATTTTAATCCTATCCTCCAAAGCACTTGCAACCCCTCCCAGCTTGGTATCATCTTCAAACTTTATAAGTGTACTCTCTATGCCATTATCTAAATCATTCATGAAGATATTGAACAGAACTGGATCCAGTATTGCTCTCTGTGGGACCCCACTCAATATGCCCCTTCCAGCATGACTGTGAACCACTGATAACAGTTTGGAAAACCATTCCCAGAGAGTAGTTATGTGCCCACCTTATTAACTTCTAGGTGTTTGCAAATTGATTGCTTAATTATTTGCTCCATTATCTTTCTAGATACTGAAATTAAGCTGACTATTCTGTAATTCCTGAGGTTGTCCTTCACTTTTTATAGGTGGGCACTATATTCACCCTTCCCAGTCCTCTGGAATCAGTCCCATCTTCCATGATTTTTTGAAGATAATAGCTGAAATATCTCCTCAGTCAGCTCCTTGTCTATTCTAGGATGTATTTCGTCAGGCCCTGGTGACTTGAAGACATCTAACTTGTCTCAGTAATTTTTAACTTGTTCTTTCCCTATTTTAGCCTCTGATCCTACCTCATTTTCATTGCTATTCACTATGTTAGATGTCCAATCATTACTAACCTTTTTGGTGAAAACTGAAACAAAAATGTTTTTAACACTTCTGTCATTTCCACATTTTTTGGTGGCTGGTGTGACTACTGCTCATTTTCTCTAGGCAATGCAGCTAGAGCCATCATCACTCGAATCAAGGGAGGAGAAACAAACAGCATCTTCCTACATAATGACCCTAGTTGTATGCAATGTTGTTGTAGCCATGTCAGTCCAAGAATATTAGACTGACAACTCATCCTCCTAGTCTCTCTACATAGTGACCCTATCAGCTTGGGGAAAAGAATAATGGTGCTAACAACAAGATATTTGAGCTACTTCGAGCATCCTCTCTAGTCATGTGAATGATCCTGATGGCACCAAGTACCATGGATGGTTGCATGAACCTAAACCCAGCTCTGGTCACTATTAAAAAGTGTTTAAGCTGCTATTAATCCACTGTTAATATTGATATCTTCGGGCATACTGAAAAGTATGCAGAAGTATAGGAAAGAAATAATGAAGTAACTTTATTTAAGAGAAAACTGGGAAGATCTTAATGGTGACCACTCTATAGGGTACAATGAACAAAGTGTGTGTATTGCTCAGACCTCCTGAGGTGCCTCTAGTCACTGGACTCTAGGGGAAATAAAACCCTATTTACTAGAGCTAATGAAGATTTGTTTTACTTGTGTGGTTTTTTAAAAAAAAAACAGAAAGTATCAAAAGTCCATGAGGCTAGGTTATGCAGTATAACTTAAAATCTGTAACATCTACACTAGTCACTGCAGGACACATGCTCTCATTTGATGTATTTTGTACTAATAAGCAACTTTATTCTTCATAGTTAACAAAATTAAAGATGATGGCATGCAGAGAGTTTAGTTTAACTGTTTATTTTAGCTAATAAAAAAAAATCACATTACACACAAGACCACCTCAAGTAGAAACCGCAGTAATTACTCCTCACCAGAAGCACATCCACTGACTTAAGAGGGATAGTGTGTATTAGAACGTTCATAAATTAAATAGAACATATTAGCATTAAAATTGTGAGTCCAATTTTCCCCCTTCTATTCTCTCTTCTCTGTCGCTGTTAATTTCCTTTTCCTCCTTTATGTCCAGGGTATTCATTGTGGACGCTCCTTTATGGTAGATCTGCCTTGGCTTCAGAACTGCCAAGTTGGCCAATAAGCTATACTTTCAGAAATTGAAACTTTTGCTTATCACTTGCATTAAAATCACACTTCAACAATGGCATCAAAGACAAAATGTACTTTGTTCATAATTCACAATGCTGCCAAGTAATGGAATTATTAGTATCTTAATTTTTTATGACATTTGCAAGGGGACATTATAAAAATTTTTAGCAAATCTGACTTTATTGCATTTCAAAAACTCAACTTACATTTGGACTTAAAGTAATAATTAGCATTTTACTTGTATCGAGCTACTGGAATTATATATCTGATAATGTAATTTCAAAAGTTCAGCAGCAGTCAAAATTCTAATTTAAACTTTAGGGAAGTTTTCAAGCTAAAATCTCGTGCAGAATGATAGAGCTCTATGCCTAAAGCAGCAGCCACTTAAACTAAATTAAACAAGTTACTAGGCTGCACTGCAGACATACTATGGATAGAACTCTCGTCATGCTTCAACGGAGTGTGTACACACTGCATATAGTCCAACTTTACCCCCTTCTTGGAGTTTGACTTTACTGGAAACTCAAACAACATTAACTGAATAATGCTTGCAGAGCCCTGTAAATTAGAAACCTCAATTCTGAACTCCCTCACCTTGGTGTGACAAAATAGCCCAGATTAAAGTATAAACTGAAGGAAAATCAAAAGTGATTCTTTCTACAAGGACTTTTGGGGTAGGGTGCTGTGTGAGATGGGATGTTTGTTGTGGAGGGAGGTTATTCTTTATGGAATTTTTTAACAGTTATATAGTTTTTGTTAGTGTAGGTGTATGGTGCAAGCGATGTTGGTTTTGTCTTCTTGTGTTGAGTTGTTTTTACAATTATTGTCAAAGGCACCTACTGCCAGATTTCCAAAGGTGCTTAGGTGCCTAAAGATGCAGATAGGCATTTAATAGGATTTTCAGAAGTGCGTAGGCACCAGACTCCCATTTAAATCAATAACTTAAAAAAATCTGACCTCTAAAAACTGAGCCAGATTGCTTCTCTGTCTCTATCCCACCCCAATAATAAATATAAAGAAATGGATAACAAATGCAGTAAACATAGACAAAAGAAAATTCACCTAAACCTAGGCTATCATCCCAAGCTTGGCTGCTCCTACAGTACACCTGCAGGTCCATCCTTTGCCCCAAACTTTCTGTAAGGGGTAGAGGAAAGTAGTTTTCAACTCCTCTTATATCCTGGCTGGAACTACTGAATCTACCTGCTAGTAAAAGTCAGCAGCAATTACAGCAGCCTTCAAGCACCTAATAAATGGATGACTCAATAGGGGATCTATACAGCTTTCTACTATGTAGTTTCACCTGTACCCACCCACCCAAAACTATAGCCTTTTACAAATATTACCACAATGTAGAGCTCATTGTACTTTTTTACTCTACTTACAGAGAGCATTCAATAAACATACTTTTAAAAGCAGTTGAACCGACTTGTCAGCTATTTATATGCTAATATCTATTTTTATTTGATAAATATTTATATAGTAAATTTAATTAGGTTGAATGTTCAAAAAATGGCAAAGAGAATGTCGGGTCTTCACAAGCTCAAAAACCCTTAAAAATTGGATACACAAAACTAAGCCTGAGTTCTAGAGGCTGCCTTTACCAAAAAAAAAAAAAATAATAATAATAAATTAAAAAAGGCTCAGAATGACTGAACAGTATCTTTGAGACTGAGTGCTTTTTAACTCAGTTAGGACTTTATCTAATTTCTGGCAAGACACTAGCTGCACAAAGCAATATAAGAGCAGGAGTAGAAATGTTACCGGACATACAAATCAGTATTCTAGTATGCTAGATGTCAGCTGACATTGTTTATGATAGCTCTTCCTGTAACTACTGTATTCTGCATATTAAGTCAAAGCTGACTTGATCCAAAGGCTACTGAATTTAACAGACTTCCATTGACTTCAGTGGGGTTTGGAGAAGGCCCTACATAAAGAATAACAAGCCTGTAATCTGTATCTACACTTAAGAAAAAACAAAACAACTTACACTCATAAGAGAGATTCTTGATGCCTGGAATATATGTACACATATATAGACAGACAGACAGACTTGAGTTTTTGATTTTATCTTTATTGGAATAATAAAAAGATGCCTATACAAAGCTCTAGACACCTTAACATGCAAACACCACAACAAAACCATAGTATTAAAAAAGTCACTCAAAATGTGACTGTCATCTGCACAGTGGCTTCTTTCAACCGTTTTACCATTCTGGTAAGCAAAAACCTCAGCCCCCGCCATCAGTCATTTGCAGAACACCCAGGTCACCACATTTGGGCTATTCACTCAAATCATAATTGCATGTATTCTTTTTACTATCTTTGTCCCAGTTTTCTGTGATTTTCCTGAGACTGAATATTGGAAAGGAAAAATATTTACCATAAGCAAAGGCTAAATTAAGCTGAGTCTCCCAGGACTGATGTGGGCTTTTTCAATCTCTGATAAATCCTGATTGTGACTTTAACGTAATCTCCACATTTTCTATTACTCTAAGATTACAGTAGTGTCACATTTGGTCCGTACTGGGTTGGGCATACCTGTGTAATTGTCATTGTCAACTTTCTGAGCAAAATATCTGGCTTGACATTGTCGATGCACATCTATGTACCTGTGGTAGAATCATGAATGGACTAATAAATAGGCATGATCAGTCTGTTACTCCTTTCAAGGCCAACATTAAATTGATTACTACTCCTCCAGGACTACCTATGTAGCCTGCCAAGTGAACATACTTTAAAAGGGATTTGGCTAGCATGCAATTTCCCTCCCCCCCCACCACCATATTTAACAGTTTCTTTAAACATGGAGAAACTAGTGTAATACAAGAAGCAAAAAAGTCATGAATTTGAGTGCTCTTAGAAAGAGACTAAGGACCTAACCCTAGAAAGTGCTGAATAAATGCTTAGAGACTTAAATAGGAGTCGTGAGTCTCAACTGCACCTAATCACTCCTTTTACATTCTGCACAAGTTTTTTGTACTCTCACTTTTAACAATGGAAATTATTTAATCAGAAGTAAAGACTCATGAAACTGAGGTTACAGAGTTTTTGCCCCAAAGAAATACATTCCATATCATTTTAGCTTTCCTGCATGAATATTTTTCATGTGTACGCACATGTGTTCCTGTCCCTCCTTTGGGTGTTTGTCATGTATTTGGACATAGACAGGTTGAGAGTTATGCTGGGAGTTGGAGGTGTTCAGGATAACCACCCAAACACCGCAGGCTAAAGACTGAAAGAATGCAGTTAGGAGACTGTCCAATCTTCTCCACACATCTGTAAAGAGAATTGAATCGTAACCTTCCATAACCCCTAGACAGTTCAGTCTAGACCTTCTCCTAAACATGTGATTGGGGAAAATCTGTGGAGAGGAGCTAAGTATACTGCCAAAAAAAAAGCAACAGCACTCAGCAAGTGGCATTTTATGCCAGTTTTTCAAAATTTAATTCCAAAACCAGTTTGATCTATTGATTTCATGACCTAGCTGATGCTCTTGAGGTCTTTAGTTATTCTTTGACCTGAATCTATTATGAAGCAGTGTAGGTTCCACCTGCCATAGCTTTCTAAACTGTGAAATCAGCTATATTAAGACATAATTCTCATGGTACAGTGCCTTTTCAGAGATCTTATGTGAGAAGATTATTGAGTGCTGACACTGGGATGTCCACCCTTTTTCCTTATTGACTCTTTCATTATGTAGATCATAAAATCAAAAGTCAAAATCAGACAAAGAAAAAAGCGTAGTACAAAGAATAATTGATATTGCCTTGAAAGGCTTAACCTTGGGACCCTCATTCCATTCCATGGCCTACTGCAATAGAATTGGTTGATTTTTTTTTTTGGGGGCGGGGGGAAATTATATCCACCACCTTCACTCCCACCTCCTCCCCCCCCCAAAAAAAAATCAGATGAATTATTATACTATCCACACACACACATGCTACTCCCAGAAAAAACAAGACCAGTTCCACTTACAAAGCTTATTCAGGTTCCCAAAATAGAAAACCAGTGAGCCAAAAAAATATCTGTAGATTAGAAATGTTCCTACGGGGTTTGAGGTCTGCTGAAGTAATGTTGTGGTATTGTGAGCATGAAGGATTTATTTCTTTACAACCTGCTGTTCATGTAAAAACTTTCTGTTATACACAGACAGCATACTGGAATTTCACAAATGTAGACAAAGAGTGCTAATGATTCCAAGAACACTGGGGGTAAGAATCTCAGCATACACTTAAAAAAAAAATCTAGCCCTCATGGCTTCAGAGAAAAAACTTAAAAAACAAACCAAAAGACTCAAAAACAAGACAACAAATGAAATAAACTTTATTTTTCAATGATTAAGCTAATCTCATGAGTTTTTGGCTCTGACTCGTGATTTTTGAATGCTTAGGGTTGGCAGTACTCGGACGCTGTAGGACAGTACTGAGACATTTCCCCAGGCATTGGAATTACAGTATCAGCTAACACAAAAAACCTCTAAGAACTCAGGCTTTTAAAAAAAACCAAATCCTCTCCTAGGTAGAAAATTGGCATGTCAGAGATTTCATATGAGGTTTATTTGAAAGATCTTGGTAAAATCTAGCACAAAGGAGCAAATGTCAGCTGCTGAAAAATATATTCCTTAAAAAAAAAAAAAAAAGGAGTACTAGCGGCACCTTAGGGACTAACCAATTTATTTGAGCATAAGCTTTCATGAGCTACAGCTCACTTCATTGAATGCATCCGATGAAGTGAGCTGTAGCTCACAAAAGCTTATGCTCAAATAAATTGGTTAGTCTCTAAGGTGCCACAAGTCCTCCTTTTCTGTTTGCGGATACAGACTAACACGGCTGTTACTCTGAAACCATTCATTAAAAAAAAAAAAAAAAAACTATTAAGTGCTGAATAATGGATGTCAGGAAATTCACCAGACTGATGTGCTATTCTAAGGATTGCCAGGAATTCTGACGTTCCAATGGATGTTTGCTGTGGCAGTGATAAACTTTTTTGTTTGTTAAAATTTCACCACCAACTCAAATATAGTGTCTCAGTGCACCCACCACCACGTGCAAAAATGGGCTCTCCAAATCAGGTTGGTAGAAAGCTTGCCTCAGTCTTGCAGTGGAGTTGCAAACTCTCAATACATGGGTTGTTCAGCTAATAGAAAAAAGAAAAACAGAACATATCCTAACAGTCACAGGGTTACACTGAGAAGCCACTGGGCAGAAAATGCAAATAGAGAGTGAGACACTACACTCCATATTCATCACAGAACTTCCTTTCCCCTATACAGGTAATTCCAGTGAGGAGAGTGGGGTTCTGTATAGACAACATCAGTGTGTGATCGTAAGTGGAGCATAAGTGGTGTACTGCAGACTAAGCACTGTAATGGATACACACACACACACAAAATCTAATTCCAATTATGATTGGAAGGGTAGTACCTCAGATTCCTGATCAACTTTGTTCCTCTATATGGGTAATGAGAGAGATTTTATTTCTACTGCACTAGGATTTTCAAAGGTTACCATCGTGGCTTTCAGTGGAGTACAAAGCTTATACCGAGTGCACCGTTAGATATCAACTACTGGGGAATAGAACAGAAGCAGTATTTCAGTGAATCAAATTATTGGCTCAACTTTCTGTAGGGTTCCAAAAAGTAGACCTAACAGAGAGGCTGCATGCAGGCCAGAGCGTGTGGCGATCGGGCTTA
The DNA here is from genome assembly GCF_965152235.1 of Eretmochelys imbricata. Lineage (NCBI taxonomy): Eukaryota > Metazoa > Chordata > Testudines > Cheloniidae > Eretmochelys > Eretmochelys imbricata. The sequence goes on along the minus strand of NC_135573.1, from coordinate 125,289,418 downwards.
TCTAACGAACAAACTTAAATTAGGTTAACAAAGAAAAATGTCTTCAAGTCAAAAAAGTTTAATTGAAATTATATTTTAATTAAAAAATTAAAAGCAATTACATGTCAGAGTACAAAACTAATTAGAAAACACAAAAGATGAGATCAAGGATGATATATCTTACAGCCTCTGAATAGAAGAAATGAGGTTAGTTAAAATTCTGCTGGTCTTGACAGAAATAAATGGCTCCAGCATAATTCAACATTCCTCACTTTTTCTGGAAAAACTGGAAAGTGCAACTATTTATGAATTATTTTGAAAGTTACTGTTATAAGTATCTCATCTAGTTTGAATATGTGTACAACAGACATGTGCAAATTGGAAGTGGCAAAGTATCTTATAAATCTTACTCAATCCCAATATTGTAAAACAAAAATGTTTCAGTTTGAAAAATATGTAACATTATTTTATAGGCGGTTATTGTTTTTGTCTTGATAAACTAAATGGGATTGATCAGAATAAATGGAAAATTGTGTGCACGCACCCACATGCAGTTCAATTTCTTAGGGTTTCACTTGAGCTGGATAAAAGGGGTTGGCAGAGAGTTTCCTACTGTATTTTGAAAGTCAATACTCTTTCCTGGAAGCTGCTGAGGAATCCATGTCATGGATGACTTTTAGCCCTCACAGATATTTCTGAAGTCATCCTTGGAGTACACCGTATTGCACCAACAGGAGGACACAATACAAGTTAATGCAGACACTTTATGAGGATTTCATTCCTCTGCTTCTATGCAAAAAAAGGGCATATTTTGTAGGCTATTCAAAAACCTTTATTCTGGATATTGGCATCTTCCACTTGGGCCCTAACTGTATTAAAAGACTGCTACTAAGTTCAAAGGCCTGTGACAGGACACTAGATAGGGAGGGCTCGGTTACTATGGAGAATTCTTTCCCAGGTATCTGGCTGTTGGGTCTTGCCAAAATTTTCAGGATCCAACTGACTGTCACATTTGGGGTTGGGAAGGAATTTTCCTCCACATCAGAGGCCTGGTTTGGGGTGGGGAGGGAGGGTGTTTTATTTTGGGTTTTTTTCCTCTATTTGCAGGTTTAAACAAGTCTAAATGGTGGTCTATCTGTAGCCTGAAGTCTTTAAATCATGATTTGAGGACTACAGTACCTCAGCCAGAGGTTAGGGGTCTATTACAGGAGCAGGTGGGTGAGGTTCTGTAGCCTGCAATGTGCAGGAGGTCACACTAGATCATGATTGTCCCCTTCTGGCCTTAAAGTCTAGGATTCTATAAAATGAGTTCAGAAAAGATACCCCAGTGAGGATCTGGCCTGTAAGTCGAAATAGCTCTTTTGACTTCAAAGAGTTCCCACAACTTACCCCAATGTCTTTACATGTTACCATGGAGATGCGGCAGTATTTGGGGCTACTATAGAATACAGTTTTACCTTAAGGGTCAGGACAGCATAGGCTTAGAAAGCATGAGGTACATGTATTGCTGCACCGTGAAATTTCAGTGTCTTATGTAGGACTTTTTCAGATTAGGCCTTTAAAGATTTGAACATTTGACAGAGAGCCATATCCTCAGCCATGTATTTAAACTGCTGGCACATTTCATCACTCTCCATTCAGGAAACATATAATTGCCCAGACTGTACATGTAACATTTCCAGGAAAATACTCTTAAATTGTGTAGCTGGGTGCACAATTACTTATGTAGTTGCTATGTAGAATCTCATGGGGGATGGGGTGGGGGGAGTTACTTTGTTAACTACAGCCACCACAAACAATAAGGGGCTATCTATATCACTGGGCCAAAAAACAAGTAATCATCACCACATTGATCGGCAGGGCTTCTGACTTTTTGTAGCTTGTGTGCCTTTATCATATTCTGTCAGTATTGTTTAGCTTCTATTGGTTCTCTACATGTTCAGTTTAAGACAGCTGTCAGAGGGATGCAAAGACAGGAATGGCCCAACTCTCTCCTCAAATAGATTTTAGATCATTACAATTCCACTGACTTCAATGGGGGTTGCTCCTGATTTACATCAGTGAGAGGATAGTTGGACTTGAAGGAGACAGGCTAACAAAGACGACTTCCAGAATGACGGATTACTGTGAAAATTGTTAAACATTTAAACCTGATGTGAATCAGGTTATGTAAGATCACTTGAACATCACTGAATCTACAGAAATATGCCCCTGGATCCTCTGGGGCTTATTTATTAACTTGTCATAGCTCAAAGTAAGATGCAGTGGTTGGTGAAAGAAAAGCATGGCTTAACAGATTCATTATGGTAACAACAAACACAGGGGAATTTCAACATATATATCATGTCCATTGGGGAAAAGTGTTAATATGGAAATTTACAAAGACTTTTTGTTTAATCCTGGCAAATTCAGTAAAGTGCATACTTTTTGTTAGCATTTCAGTAGAAAGCAGCATTTTAAGCGGTGTGGGGGGGCGGGAGGGATGACACACAAGAATAATTTCATCTGAAACACTTTGGCTGCAGTAGCTTCTTTGTCAGTGTCAAAGGGGTGTGCCAAAGTTCCTACTAACTGATAGGGGGTCCTTTTTAAACCAGGTCTCCAGATTAGCCTGCGTGCCATAATTGATTCTAGAAAGTTCTTAGTTGGCTCCAGGTGTCTTGATTAGCTTGCCTGTCTTAATTGGTTCTAGCAGGTTCCTGATTGCTCTAGGGCAGCCCCTGCTCTGGTCTCTGAGGGAACAGAAAACTATTCATCCAGTGGCCAGTATATTTGCTTTCTACCAGACTCCTGTACCCCACTAGTCTGGGTCTGTCACATAGGGAAGAAGTAGAGTTTAAAATGTCAGGTTTAATCATTTCTAAAACACAGCCCCAGCTTTCTTGGAGAAGTGATTATTTTCAGAACTGAACAGAACACTGATGTCACTTGTATTTCTATGCCTGTTAATTTTTTTTTCAAGTGGCCAAACAAAAACAAGTCTCAGAAAGACTGAGTTTCTCCAGTGCTTAGCACAGAGTGAAAGAGCAGAACGGAACATATCTTAAATTTACTTATGACAAGTACCTGTGCACATATCAGGTTTCAAAAACTGAAGGGTTTGAGGATTTTTTTGCGGGTTTTTTTTTGTTTTTACACTCCAGTTTTTCAACTGGCGGAAGCTTTAACAACATTTTTCTTTCCACTTGTCAAGTTTACTGTTTCCAGTGTAATGCAGTCTGAGAGCCAGAATCTGCAGCCCCTATTCATGTGAGGTGTCCCATTGAAGACAATGGGTCTCTTGCTACTTGCCTAAGAAAGGATGAAACTTCAATACCAATTCTTGCAGTGGCTGATAAAATGGGGATGAGGAACTTTGGAGGTGAGGAAGTGGAGAAGCAGTGATAAATAGACAAAGAGAAGTAGAGAGGAGGCAGTCAATCTCAGTCACTTGCTTTAAGAAAACTGTGTAAACGAGACAAACTGTCGGTTGCAATACTGAGGTAGGAAATAGTGGTCATGGGAAGAGAAATGGGAGTTCTTGCTTAGGATGGATTGCGGTGGTGCCAGTGGCAAAGAGGTCCTGGTAGCTGCTGAGGGTGAAATTCTTACCAGGGGACAGGCTACTAAACTCTTAGGTCAGCACTGTTTGCAGAGAGTTTTCAAAGTAGCCTGTTCTGAACAGTCATGGGCTCCAGCTGATTGACTCCTCCTTACAGCAGGCCCAGAAGTGAGACTACCCAGGAGAGGACAAAGTGGATTTGTGAATCATCATACCACACCACACATATGGTACTTGAAATTGCTTGAGCCAATGAAATCTACCAAAGAGAGAGAGAGTCAAGTGGAAAGAAGGGGAACCAAAGACAGAACCCTATGAACTTCCACAGATCATGGGAGAGAATGAGGACAAGCAGGACTTGCCAAAAGAGATGCTGAAGGAATGGTCCAAGAGATAGCAGAGTCAAAAAGCTATCTGGCTGGTCACTTAACATGCTAAAATCATGTCAGCGCTTAAATACCTCTTCATGATGTATCATTCCAGGACATATTTATCCTGGAAACTCTTGTTTCAAGGGTGAAGCTGACATTTTCCAAAGCTTTGACTGACTGGTGTGGTAGTCTCTCTTCTACAAGTAGTTTAAATTACTCATTTAAAAAAAAAAATCAAAAAAACAAGGCAAACCCTAAAAACAACTGGGGGGGGGGAAGGTTTTTTTGGGGGGAGGCGGGGGGTATTGCAAAAAGTGTGAAATAATAATGTGTTTCCCTCATATCTAGTCTGTTGTAAGACTTACTATAGCAGTACAGAGCTGATTTTATAGTCTGGTACAGTATTTGAATAGTCAATTGAGTTGACAGCTGAAAGGTAAACACTTGTTCCAATAAAAATGATTAGATCTTATTATACAGGCTTTCAAAACATGTACAGTATTCCTAAAATTATGGCATTCTTGTATTGCTTTGCCTCATCAGCTCTCCCTGTCTCATTTCACATCCCAAATGAAACTATTCTTTCCCTTGCTTGTACTTCTTAATTTCCAGTTCCCTTTTTCTCTGTCTCTCCCCCAATCCCCCACAACTGAACTTGATTATTGTATCATTTGGTTTATGGTTTGTATGAGCAATACAAAACTTTTATTGTATCCATTTACATCTACTGTTAGGAAAGCAATCACATGTTCATCTTTAACGTAGAAGAACTAAACATAGGGGCTCACACCAGTATGCTCCATTTGAATACCCATACCCCTAAGTTTTAAGGGGGTTCACACTCCATACAACTATGTTGAGTAGTATGGATTGACTAGTCCATGAGTCTCTAGCAGCCTTGTGTCCCACAATGCTCCGTTGTGACCACTCTGGTGATTGTTTTTAACTCCACTGCACAGCAGCCAGATATACATGGAAATAGCCCCTTTCCTCTTAAAGCCCCAGGAACTTTTGAATTCCCATTTCCTGTTTAATCAGCATGGAGCGCTTGCCAGCCCAGCTGATCATAGTGACTCAATGCCCAAAATGCGCTCCAGCCTGGAATACACAGGAGGTGTAATCAAAGAAACTTCAGCAGGCATACCACAAGACAAGGGAGGTAAACAGTTGTTATGGTTCTGCACCACAAACATGTCATTTCTACAATGAGCTGCATGCGATTCTCGGTGGCAACATCACCACTATCCCCAATATAGCGTGATACCTCTCAGGAGTGAGAGTCCTGGGCCACCTCAGGCAACAACAAGGAGTACATTCTGGACAAGGAAGAGGAGAATGGAAGACAGGCGAGCAGGGAATCCATTTTCCCCAAGAGCCAGGCGCTATTTTTTAACCCTGGAGCACTCCAGCTGATCACACAATGGTATCATGGTTGAGTGTGATGCTGGGGAAAGCACCTCTATGAGTATGCAATTCCAGTCAAAGTGTAGGGGTTACAGGCTCTTATATTTTATGTTTAATCTGAAGAAAAAGTGAGATTTGGTGGGTATCTGCTTTTCAGTGGCCACTCCAGCTATGTAGAGGATGCCCCTGGAATAGACTGTTTATATGCACAAGTATGGCCTGGGAATCCTCCCAGTTCTTGTGTTATGAGAAGGGAATAAATAACACTTCCTTATTCACTTTCTCCGCAAGAGTCATGATTTTATAGACCTCAATCATATGCCCTCTTAGTCATCTCTTTTCCAAGCTGAAAAACCTCAGTTTTATTAATCTCTCTTCCTATGGAGGTTGTTCCATACACTAAAAAATTTTGTTGACCTTTTCTGTACTTCTTCTAATATATCTTTTTGAGATGGGAGACCACATCTGCATGCAGTATTCAAGATGTCAGCATACCATGGGCTTATATAGAGGCAATATTCGATTAATGGTCCTGCACACTTGGATCACAACAGCTCCCATAGATGATTTACCAACTCCAAATTGATTCCCACTGACTGGTAGAAGTCTAGGAGTACTTGTGGCACCTTAGAGACTAACCAATTTATTTGAGCATAAGCTTTCGTGAGCTACAGCTCACTTCATCGGATGCATGGTAGAAGTCTGGTATTGAAAGCTTCTACAGAGCGATCACCATTAGTTTCTCCATCATCAGAGGAGATCTCACTTTAGTGTTGCCGTGCTTCAGGTCTGGGGAAAGCTCTGCACAAAGTTCCTGGAAGTGACCTTCCACATTTGAAAGTTCTGCAGCCACAGCTCATCATCCCATAACTGCATAACAATGCAATCCCACCAGACAGTGCTTGTTTTCTGGGACCAGAAATGGAACTCCACCATGTTCAGTTTCTGTGCAACTGCCATCAGCTGACAGGAATTGTTTTGTTCTGTGGCTTGCAGCAGGGCTGCTTGCATGACATCTCAATGTTCCATGCAGCAGCTCCTGTCTTTGCTCTGGAAACACTGCAGGATAAGGTGTGAGGTGTTTGTAATGCTCACAACAAGAGTGCACAGCTGAGTAGGGTCTATGCTTCTTGGGCTATGGTGTATGCATGGCTAAGGCAGACTTTAAAAAAAATGTGAAAAAGAATGGGTTGTTTGTCCTGGATATCAGGGCAGGGAGAGAGGGGGAAATGGCATCATGGGAGGTTGAAGCCATGTTCCAATTCCTCCCTGCAACAATGTTTTGGTCCCATGAAGCCTTGCAAACAATCCCGAAAACCCCCTGTAGTTAGTTGCACTGTGGGATAGGACCCTCTGTGCACTGCTCTCTGCATCGATACAAGTGCTGCTAATGAAGATGCACTCCACCGACACAATAAGTGTGGTGTGGACACACCTGATTAACTTAATTACTGCAGTGGCTGGATGTTGACAACTTAAGGGCTTGTCTTCACTACGGGGGCAAGTCAACCTAAGTTACGCTACTCCAGCTACGTGAATAATGTAGCTGGAGCCTATGTAGCTTAGGTCAACTTACCCTGGTGTCTTCACTGTGCTCGGTCGACAGGAGATGCTCTCCAGTTTTCTTCTCTTACTCTTCTCGGAGAGCTAGAGTACCAAGGTCGACTTTAGAGCACTCTGCAGTCGATTTAACGGGTCTTCACTAGCCCCACTAAATCAATCCCTGCTGCATCAATTGCAGCAGCATAGATCTCCCTGTAGTGAAGACCAGATCTAAGTCGACTTAAGTTTGTAGTTAAGAAAACTAGTCAAGTATATAAATAAATTAAAATCCTCCTCGGTACTTCTAACTATATTCAATTCTTCTTCTACTGTACAATTCCAGTGTAATGCTGAAGTCTCGTTAGCCAATTATAAATGCCAATACTTTGTGCACACTCTTGTTTTCCTTTGAACTCTCAGCTTGACATTGTACAAACTTGATTCAAACTGCTGTATAATCCTGTTATAAATTCATTGCCTTTTCATTTAAAGCCTTTGGTTTAATTCTTTCCTGGATGGATCTGTCAACTCATTCACATTGAATAGTCACACAAGGGCTTTATTTCTGGCTTTTTAATGCACCAGTCACAGATAGACATAACAATCAACTACAGTATCTCAAGTGAGCGTCTATAGTGCAAACATTCACACAACTGAGAAAGTCAAACCTCAATTAATCTGGTGAAGTTTTGGCTGACATTAAGATTAAGAGCTTAGCAAATGCAATGGTCTGCTGTGTTACCATCTGAGAGTTACTTGCTAAAAAAAGAAATGAAGGACTGTTCTCTGCCCCAAAATAACCAACCTCAAAGTTTGCTTATGATCTCTGGAGTGTTGTGTGTGATTAAGAGGCTGGAGAGATGGAGAGAAGATTTGAGAACAGCTATACAAAATGCTCAAAGCAGAACAAATAGAAACCTTGCCTTTGGACACTGAAGTGTATTCCTTTCAGAAAAATGTTCAGGATTCTGAATTTGATTTGAACCTGGTGAAATATAGACAAACACAAACTTACTAAATCCAGAAATAACTGGAAAAGCACATTAAGAAATGTGCATCATGAACACTTAAGTTCATTTTTAATTTTTCTGCTTTTACATAAGAATAAATCTGTGTGTCATCAATGTTCCCTTTATTGTTTCAGCATTTAACACTCTTGTTGATTTTATTTGTTTTTCATCTTGTTGCAGAACTTTTATTTTTTATTTCCTCCTCCCATTGGATACTCTATTTCACTTGAAGGAAAAAAAAATATCCTTGCCTTTTTTCCTTTCCTCTTTGTGAGGCAGACAAAATGGCTGAGTGTTTAAATTGATGAAAAAGCTAAAAACAGCCTTTAATGCCTCTAGTAAAGTGCATTAATACAAAGGACTAAGTTTGAAGCCTTCGGTAGCAAGATAAAAACAGCAATTCCACGCGAGTAAAAAAAAATTCTCTCCAGACTTATATACCCATGATTATGACTGCTATTAAAATCTCACATCACATTAACAACAAGGAAAGTTGCTAGAATCTAGAGCACATTAGCTATTGTGACAGCTGTAAATATTGCTGTAATGACTCTCCTATGGGTAATAGGACAGATAAGTAAATAATTGAAATTCAATAGGTTTACTGGAAGTTTACAGATGATTCAGCAGTAAGTTAGAGGATCTCTGAATTAGTAGCAGTCTGTTTGCCATAGCACACTGATTCTATAATGCAGTATGTGCTACAGGATATTTCAGTGGCAGGTGTAGTATGCTACCTTCTTCCAAAATAATTGGTTTCATGGAAGTCAGTAAATGAAATCAGAGCAGGACTGGGGAGATGCTTTGGCTGCTTTAAAGGTCATCTACAAAATGAGTTTGTCGCCTTTTTGCTTCCTTAAAATGTATTTAAAAAAATCTTAATTTTTTTAAAGGTTCTGTTTCCTTAGGAATATCAATACCAAGTCTTGTTTTTCCCTTCCCCTGCATACAAATTCACAAGGAATGCTTTCAGAGACAGGATGAGTCCCGCGCAGGCCCATCACAGATGTTATCTCCCTACATAGCACAGCAAAACTGTACCAATGGAGGAGGTAGCAGGATATAGCTTGTGCATACGGTACTGCAAGAGAGTGTTTTTTGAGAATGTAATTAGAAGTTATACCCTACGGTGCCTTAAAACAGTTTTTTTTTAATCCACTGTTGCCAATCAGTAGTGGGAGGGAGAAGAGGTCAATAATATTTGAGTCTTAGAATCTTAACTGGCTCATTACAGTTCATTGTTGCTTCAAGCAAAGTTCCATGAAAGAGGCAAAACACAGAACATGAAACGCTGCCACACAGTGAGATAATTGGGATGGGTCCTAGATCTACTTTGAGGAACAATTATATTTTGTGCCACATACCCTGCAGGTATAAATCTGTGTCCATCAAATGTCTGTCTCGGACAGATGCAAAATGATTTAAAGAGCTGTTTGTTAGGATTTAAATATTTTTATAAGGCTTAACATCAAACAGAAAGGCCATCTAAATGACAGTCCTTTAATAAAAGATATATGAAGAGATTTCAGAGGCATAACGGCCAACTAAGACTGAAAGTCATGGAGAGGCTAAGTGCCCTTTTTATGTAGCGGGTTAGATTATAGCTTTTAAAGCCACAACCTTTTAGGGGTGCCTGGAGAGGCATTGGCACCTGTGGCAGTTCATGGAGGCATTCTCCAGGTAGAGAACAGAAGATCACACGTCAATATATGGTAGAAGTGAACCAGAATAGCAACACTGCACCCAGTCCCAAGGAAACACATGTTCAGTCAGGATCATGTGTTACAAATGTATGTTGATTTCTGAGTCACATTTATTTTTATGACATTTAAAATATTTCCAGAGCTTCATTTCACATTATGAAAAATGGTTAAACGAACTACTTCATAGCAATGAAGAACCTGTATCTGTACAGGTGAATGAGAGATGACAGAGGTGATTAAAAATTTTTCAGTAGAACAGTTTTCCGTACAAAAAATGCAGCTTCGTTGAAATCAAAACATTTTAAAGAAACATATCAATTGTGACATTTTAAATAGGGAAAAGGTAGAAACATTTTCTTCAGACAGGAAATGAAACATTTTGTTTTGAATTTTCTATTTATATAAACATAATATATAAATTAGTATCTTTAATATATTATCAAAAGTTTAAAAGAAATGGATCAACATTATTGAAATGTTTAGATGGTCATGAATCTTTTTTGGGGGGAATTTATGTTCTGTTCGAAGTTTCAATATGTTGTCTTTTTCTTTTAATTCAGAAAGGATTTTTTTTAAAATGTTGGAATTTCAAGTTGAACATAAAATTCCAGTTCCTGACTAACTATATATGCAAAACCTTTCATACCTAGTAAACAGAAAATTGTAATGCACACATTTCTACCTTACATCTTTCTGGCTATCAGTAAATGCATCATCATATATTAGAAAGAGCACTTATGTCCTTTTTCTATATAGCACTGAAATGTTTTCTGTAAACAGTGGCATGCAAACTATTCTAGTCCTGCTCCTCCTCACCATTCACAGAATTTGTCACACTCCACTCCATTACTTGACTCTATCCTGCAGCGGGACTGGGATCCTATGGGAGGACCCACTGCCACAATAGCAGGAGCGGGATCAAAATTCAACAAACAATGTGGGAGCAGGTGGGAATGGTTTTGTGGGGCGGGAAGGAAACAGGATTAAAAAAAAAATATTCCCCTGCACTGCAAACATGAAGAGCCAGCCAGCAGCACAGAAGAAAGGGGGACAATGGGGCATTAGTAAGTCTGCTGTGAAAAGTGTTATTTGTAGGTTTGTTTTTTAAAAGGGCAAAAGAGCAAAGTTTCTTCCCCCTCCACCCCCGAGAACCTCTTATGCCCCTCCCCTGGGAGAGACACCCCCCAGTTTGCACGCCACTGTTCTATAAGATAGTTTTGTATTGCTACTTGACTTAGAGCTCTCTTATTTCAGACACCACAGATAGATCTAAGAATAAGTAATTACGTTGTTGCTGCTCACCTCAACTTACAACTTCTCAGCATTAAGGAGACTTTTATATGAGCATGTGGTTCATATATCATATTCTTAAACACTTTCATTTACATATCCTTAGCTATTATGAAAGTCTGCATAAAACTCAGTTGAGTAGCACACTGCAACAGGAAACAATCTCCTGAAGGAGAACTGTTCAGTAATTCTTGCTGAACATTTAATTGTATTATCTCCATAGAAGGATGCAAGGCTTTTCTCCAACACACTAGTCGTCATAGAGGGGAATAGGTTCTAGCATTTACATTTAGTCTGTTCAAATAGAAATACATCTTGTATTTCCTGTGAGAAGTTGCTGGATATAGACGTTAGTTCATTTCTGGAGGAATAGGTATATTTAACCACTGACTAAAAAAAAAAAAAAAATTAAAAAAAGGCCTTTGTACCAGTTTAAAGTATCCATACTTACATATTGGATCAAACTAAAAGGAATTATCTCCATGCTTATCCAAAAAACTAAAAAGTAGTAACTGGCTTAAGGATAAGAGCATACATATTGCACAGGACAAACAACATTAGATACATTGAAAATAAATCTTTGACATCACTAAGTTTATTTTACCATTTAAAAAATAATGCCATTATAATCACCTATACTGAGTGCATTCTCATGAGAATGACGACTAGGGAAGATAAGAAACATTTTCAAAATCCTCCCTCCCCCAGAACAGGTACAGAGCTGAGCCAAGGCCCTTAATACCAGACAATATTAATCTGTTTTTACTACTGGTCTTTTGACATCCGACACATACGTACATATAATTTTAACAGGTGCAGAAATGAGAAAACTCTATAGTTGGCCTGTCATGCTCATGTCGCTTGATATGTTGTCACGTGTTGTATCAGTCTGCTCTCATGATGCAATATTGCAGCAGAACCACTTGCAGTGTCAGAGCAGAACTGTGTTTAAACCACAAAGCAAACAGTAGCAAGAATACATACAAAGACAAAATTAACCCCCCTGTGCAATGGTCACCATAAGACCCTGTATCACTTAAGGCCCACTTTAGGCTCTCTGCATAGGAGGCATTTCAGTTAACCACACTCAGAAGAGAAAAACTGCATATAAGTCTAGTGATGGGGGAACATCAAGCTGATAAAATCCAACCCACTCATCTCCTGTTCTCTGTTCAGTGATGTGCTGGAGGAGCCTGACAAGACATCCTCATTAATATTTCATAATCAGAAGGACCTCATCTATGTTCTGCACAGTGCTGTCAGCAGGAGAAACACAATGGGCCAGATCCTTCTCATTTGATGTAAGTCAGCATAGGTCCATTAGTTCCTAATGGAGCTATAGAGATTTACATCAGTGGATGACCTGCCCCATTGTGTCAAACTTCTTTAGCCCCTTTCTGCCTGGGGTGCTGCTAATACTAAACAAATAGCAGCTGCTTCCACTGTGCTTCTATACACTCCATCTCTGTGTACCATACTACCTCACAGCAAGAGAAGGCCCAGCAGAGAGGACGGAGCAGGTTCTCTCTTAAGATCCTCCATGTGCCACCCTGAATTTGAATGCTCTGTGCTTGTAGGGAAGGGTGACACCAAAAAAGATTTTCATTGAGAAAAGAACTCAACATAGTCAAGAGACAAAGATCCTATGATAAAGAAATGGAGAAGATAAAAGACAATCCAAAGGAGAAACAAAGAGATAGGGACACCAGGAGAGAATGGACATGAGAGAATGCCTAGAGTCAGGGATAGAGACAGACACCTCAGGAGTATAAGACAAAGAGAACACATTCCAGTAAAAGCAAACTACTCTTGCAGCTTTCACTAGCTGCCAGTGGTACCAAGGAGCTGATATAGCAGCCTGGGATCTATGATGCAGGGAAGCCATGTCTCTTACACTGGAGTGATCCTCCTGGAGGTGGCTATACGATCAGCAATGCAGCTTAACAGAGGAACATCAGAGCAGCAAATTCTGGCCACTTGTGTTTAAATTAAATAACTTTATAAGACATTTTCACAGGGACTCTGAATCAAAATGAATCTCATTCTTACTACAACGTTCCTATTTCCTCCTACTATACAAAATATGGTCACAAAATGGCATTACCTTTTGTAGTATCCATTCTACATTAGCTCAGGCACCTATAACTCATTACTACCCATCCCACTAAAATTATTTATATCCTCTAACTCTTCGGGATATTTTAGCTGTAAAATCTCACCAGCTGATAGTCATATTTTTGGATGATAAGAATGAAGTCTCCAAATAGCTCTTTTACAATTTCATATTGAACTGCTTATAAATATATTGCATATTTTTAAAATAGGAAAATGTAAGTATTGCTACAGTTTTAAATGCTGTCTTTTGGGCTTTTCACATATTGTGTATATAGTCTCCATTCTAAGAAATGCACTGAAGGATGAGAAGGAAACCAGGACCAGGCCTGTGGAGTCAGATTTTTTTTTTAAAGCACACCTGAAATTGTCACTGAACTCAACAGGAGTTGTGTGTCCAAAGATTGAAGAATTGGGTTTAAAAAGTGTGAATGCTGCCTGGATCAATCCAATAAATTGATTTTGTTCTGTTACATAAAAAAAAAAATCTCTGCTGAAGACAGACATAATTCAGGAGAAAAAAAAGCAACTTACTTATAGGTTAATTTTATTTAATGAAAGGACAAATGCACCTTGATGAAAAGTTGGAAGTCAATAGAAGCGTGAATATTATGGGTCACATCCTCGTCTGGTGTAAATTAGCATAGCTCCATCTACTTCAGTAAGACTATGCCAGTTGATGATCTAGCACCACACGTTGAGAACATCGAGAAGCCATAAATATTTATGATTTCATGACAGTTTGGTGCATTTATAGTTTAATACATCATGTTGCCTCCTTCACATATCATTTACATAAACTAAACCACCAGAATGTGAGATAACTCATCATAATGGGAAGTAAATATGCCAAAATCTCAACCTATCCAAAAATTATTTTTAAGAGCTGGAACAACCTAAACACGGGAGTAGAGAGATTAAATGCATTTACCATTTTAAGAAAAAACAAGATCCTCACTTTTGGTCCTTACTTGGGTTTGATGGAGAACATATGATTTTCAGAAAATGTGTGTAAAACGTTAACATTGAAACAAAAATTTGACTTGAAAACCAACAAACAATATTAAATACAAATACTCAACAAAGCCAGAAGTAACAGTACTAAGACGGTGGGTCTCTGACAGTGACCACTATAGACTATGCTTTCAAATAGCTTCAGTAACTCCCTGGTTTCCTTTATGGAATATATACCATTTTCTATTCTTGAGCTCTGTCTAGAGATAAACATTTTGTTTTTTATATAGTTTGAACAAACTCTGCTGTATCACTTTTTGTAATTACTCTAAGGGTGCTCTGCTTTCCCCTTCTCCCATTATAAACTACTCAAGAATGGCTGGAATGTCAAACCTGACATGTAGTAATCCTCACTGAGGAATGTGTACAACATCCAGACCACTAGACCCTTTTGAACAGACCACAACATCTTCGTATTTACTTACTATCATTGTTATTAATATTGTATTATTTTCTCTTGAGTCTGGACTTTGACTACATCATCTAGACCAAGAAATTTGGACCTTGACAAAATGTAATAGATTACCCCAACTTAGTGATTGTTAATGGGAAAGTTTGGAAGGTGAGCATGACTGTAAATGCCTGACAAACACACAACAAACTAACTTAACATTAAGGACTAATCACGGGCAAGAAAATACTTTGGACACACAGACATGATACCCTGCCTGCTTACAATTTGTGCTGTGTTTTGAACTTACACTTCAGAATTCTAAGCTTTCATTTAAAAAAAAATAATAAAAAAAGGAAAGGTTCCATTCATCATGCAAACTTTACATCCGTGCAACTCTACTGAAGTCAGCTTTTCCATCAACCTGAGACATCACAGTATTAATATACAGTTGTGCTGATGTGCTGGTAACCCAGCCTTGTAGAAAACTTTATCTAGGTAGATAGGAAAGTTGGAATGCACCTGCAACCAACTTCACTCACCTCAATGAGGCATAAACTTCAAATCCTAATTGAATCTATACCAATGCTAATGTTGGATGTGATTTAGGCAAGTACGTAAGTATGTGCTTATCTTTAAGGATATGCTTAAGTTTCATTGTTTTCAAGTTAATTCTTAAACGCCATTCTTTAATAGGAATACTTGCATTATCACAGCCTTTCTTAAGCGAAGCGAATTTCCACATGTAGCTTATTCAGGTTTAGAAGCCCTTAATTCTGTCTTATTTTAAAAAAAACAAAAAACCCACCTTCTGAAAAGCCTTTTTTTTTTTTAAGTCTATAGTTTTTAAAAAGACAACTTGAGATGTGGAGAGAGTTTCACACACCTCCAACTGCTTCATTTTCTTTGTCTCCCATATTTAAGGGCATCAAGAAGAAGAGCTGTAAAATCTGAAAGTGCTCTTGCCTTCTGAAGAGTTCCAGTCTAACCTGGTGAAGACAACATTGTGCAGGTATTTTAAAGGTATTCTTTGTTTTGGGAGGCCTGTGTGTATGTGTGTTGCTGTTGTTGAGGTCTGCCAATAGGTTAGTAAAAGTCACTGCCAATAGGTTAGTAAAAGTAAGAGCACCAAAATTAAATGAATGCTAGAATCCACATGTAGCCACTCTGTTTTAGAAATGAAGTATTAGTCCATTGGTGTTTACAAATTAAATAGACATCTTACTCATTGCATTTTCAATTATATAGTTAGGTCAAATGCAGTTAGTGCATTAGATCTATTTTTTCACAAATAAAACATTGCTAAAAAGATCATGCTATGTGATAGGGCTACAACGTCATATTAAATGGCAAAAGAGACTATTAGGATATTCCATCAGAAGTTGGAAAACAACTTATTTTCTGGCTAATGTTTTAAGATTTTCTAAAAGCCAAATGTTGATTAAAAAGATGCTAAAGAACTAAGACATCCAACTTACTGTATGTATTGTGTGACTGATGTAATGGAACACCAAGGGTAAAGCTTCACTTTTTGTAAGGCTTTACATCATATTATAGGTATGGAAATGTTTCCATGCCCATCAGTCAGGCCAGCCTTCACTTGTGTATATTAAAGAATAGTAGTCCTGCCATACTTATGGCTAGATTCTGGTAGTTCCAGAGATGGGACTGCAGAGAAGGGGAAAGACTTCTGATTCTTGTGTGGACTGCATAATGACCAGGAAGAATGTTGGTTCCTGCTGTCGATGCAGTTCAGGGCACTGCTCCCTAATTATTGCCAGAAAGGACACAAAGGGCTGGAGAGTAGGGCAGAGCCATGGGTCCTGGAAGATAACTATGCATTTTCCACCTGTGCACCCTTGGCTCTCCAGGAGGCATTCTTTTAAGAAGACTACCTGTGGTGCCCTTAAGTAGATTGTTCCTCAATCTTTGTTCTCTTCCCTATCACACACAAAAGGGCTTTGCCTAGAAGGCACAATAACTAGTCCTTAATGAGGTGAACGTGATGAGTCATTTGGGAGGTATAATCCCAAATGTGTACTCATCTTATTTTTTGAAGATTTTCCTAATAAATTTTGAATCATTGTTATTGAAAAAAAAGTGGGATCAGAGAGTGTATTATGAGCAGCATTAGTTTGTTAATAAAAGTAATTTCCATATACATTATGGACACAACTGAGTTCCTAAATGTAGGGCCATGATAGGGACCTTGCAAAGCCATGATGGAGACAGTAGCATAAGCTGGGGGTTCCTTGCAGTTGCCACACAACCACCGATTGGCCAGATACAGTCAGGTCCATATTAATTTGGTTAAAGCTTTGTATTATTTTACAGCTCAGATCAGTGTTGAAATGGCAACTCACTTGAACTGAAATTCTAAAGTGAGCTGACCAGAACATAATTCTGTTTCACACCACTTTTGAGATTTCAGAATTTCTTTTCATTCCAATGCAGAATGAAAACAAAAACCACTGTTTTTCAGTGAATTCCGCTGTCCATTTTCAGGTAAAAAACCCGAGGATTTAAATTCAGGAAGATATGTCAAAATGCACAAGAGAGTAAACCTATATCTGTAGGGCACTGGTCTAGGAGGTGCAAGGCCCTGCTCTGCCTGATTTGTGGAGTTTTTCAAACCAGATCACTCTGACTCAGGTAGAGCAAGGGCTTGAACATGGTATATCCCACGGGTCAGGCTAGTGCCCTAACCACCAGGCTACAAAGTATGAACATCACTGTTCTGATGAAGTTTTAGTCAAAACCTAAATGTTTTAGCTTCACTACAAATTATCAAAAGTGTTCCAACCACCTTTAGCCGTAAGTTAGCTGTCGAGCTACATGATCCTTTTCAACTTCTTTGCAAAAGCTTTGATTATTTCAGCTCTACATGAGAAACTGCCATTGGAACATATGGCACAGCTTCCAGCAACAGCGAAGTCTGTTCACTTAACTAATCTATTTAATATGTTTGGATGACACTGTTTACCATTAAAGTCTAAAATTGGAAAATAGTCAGTCATTCCCATCCATTTGCCTAAAAGTAGAATAAAAAAATCAAAACCACAACCCCTCCCCGCCCCACCCTCATCCCCCCGCTCAGAAATTCTACTGAGGTTGGATTGTGGGGTGGAATCTTTGCAGTTCTCCCCCAAAATTCCTCACGTATTTTTATTTCTGTTACAATGCAGGACTGAACAGTTCTCACTAAGGAGGCTTAATGCTGAACTCTGTACACATGCAAAACTCCTATTGCTTTTATAGCATAGGATCAGACAAACTCAAGTTGTTTTAGTTATACACAATATAAACCATGTCAAGTACAAACTCTAACATACCAGAGATAAAGGAATATGTTCTGCTTCCAGTTACAACCATATTACTGCATAGCTTTAGTGAGATGACAAGGATATCACAGAGGGCAGCATTTGACCCAAATGCTCTAGACTGAAGTCAGGACTAGCCTATTTAGTCCAGTAAACATTTTTGCTGGATCCTTCTCATTTTACTCATTTAAGTAGACCTACTGAAGTCAATAGAAGTACTCACTTCAGTGAGGTGAATAGAATTTGGCTCTGCAAAGTGGCAATTAAAATACAACACATTACAGAAATTCACCTTTGGTGTATGTGTATATATGACTGTGTGCATAAAATCTGGCAAATACAGATGTATATTCTTACTTTTTAGTGGAAGTTTCATAAGGGGTTAATTATAAAACAAATTCACGTAGAACAAGCAGCAGCTATAATCACCTAGAATGACAACCTACAGAGAGTAATTTTGTACTCTTACAAAATTGGATGTGAAACATAATGATAATGAGGCCTAAAGTTGTATTAGAGTGTTTTTAAAGTGACATGACTGGAATTACACTAAGTGGCAAATTTAAACTGCAGTACAGCTACAAGTTTAGAAGTCTTTCACACAAAATCATTGAATCCCAAGATCACCCCAAATACAGGAAGAGACTAGAGAATCACTAATGTTCATCTGATCCTGGAGACTTATACAGTATTCTTCTATATCAAGGGGATAGGTTGATTGCTGCAAGTACCAGGAATATTAACTTTGCTGATTAACCATGATCCAATATATTTTAAACTTTCTGACCATCTGTTAGGAGAAGCTTTGAAGCTTCATTATTAGGTAATTGTTTGATAATTAATCAGAAAAGATATCTAATGTGGATTCTCATTTAATTGTATTATAATTTATTGGAGAAGGTTTTAGTCTTCTGGCTTTTTGCCTAATTGTTTTCAACCAACATCTGCCAAATATGAAAGATGAGAAAAATATTAAACATCCTCACATCCACCAATAGTTTTGCTATTATTCTATTAACTGAGCAAATGTGCAGTAGCAGTTAATAGAGAGGCAACAAAAGGCACTAAGTATATTGGCCGTTCTCTTCCAGCTGTTGGCATTGAGAATCAGTCTAGCGAGCTCTTTAGAGCACACATCTGGGCAGAGTTGTACCAGCTGGTGTTTACTGACTCTGAGCCAAATCCTGCTTGTAGTCATTTGACAAGTCTATGGGAAGTAATGTAGTGGAATTGATGGAGCTATTCATGTTAGTAAGGTGATCAGAATTTGACCCTCTGTAGAGTCTTTTATGGTGAAGTATAGGTGTGAAGTGGCAAACAGTAAGGGCTGATCTACACTACACAGGTCAACATAAGGCAGCTAATCTCAGCCTAATTAGGTTAGTGTCTACACTACAGCCTTCCTCCCAGCCATGTAAGCTACTACTCTGACATAACTCCACCACCACCAGGGACATAAGGCTTATGTCAGTGCAGTTAGGGCAAAGCATTGTGTGTAGACACTGCCTCCCTTACATGGCAGGAGCCGTGAATTTGACAAAAAAACCAGGGCCGCTAGATCCCAGCTGACCTGAGGTTCCCCCCCTCCCCTCTGCCTGCTCCACTGGGAGTCAGGCAACATTGTCAGTTTCACTGCTTCCCCCGCCCCTGGCAGGGAACAAGGGGTGGAGGGGATGCAAGAAGCCCCAGGTGGCTTCCACCCACTCCCAGCCGGGAACAGGGGCAGCCCACTGGGAGCCTGTGGGGCAGCCAGGTTCCTGGCACAGAGCTGCCAGTGGAGCTGAGAGACTGGGATCTCAGTTCCTCACACTCCCCTCTTAAGTCAGTGGAAATGCTGCTGGTCAGGACATGCACCATGAGCCCAAGGAGGGTAATGTGGATATGCACCACCAGAGTAATTACTGCGGTGACTGTAAGCTAACCTAATATAGGTAGACTTAGGTTTGTAGTGTAGACATACCTTAAGCAGGAAAGCCTAATGGGCTAATTTAAGCACTTCCATTTCTGTGGAAATATACCAGTCAGCATATTTTTTTCTTCTGTTAAACTCAGTTGTGTCCTGCACTCTTTTGTTCTTCTTTCTCTCTCTTTTTTTTTTTTTTTTTTTTAAACTTAGAGGTCTCAGCTTTTAGCCAAACATTTACTTTGCAAAATGAAACTATCCTCATTATTTAAAGGATGGGGGGGGTGTAGGGTGTTTTTTTTTTTATTATTCTGCATGGTGAAAAAAAACTATAGGTCACAAGACAAATTAGCACTTGCTTTGGATCTAAACTACTTATTTGAGGTTTCTTAAGCTGTCTTCAGCATACATCTGAAATAAGCATTTATATTTTGTCTAAGCAGTTGAAGTCAATGCATAATAAGAGTTTGGTAAATGAAATGCATTTTTAAAGCATTTCTATATTTTATCAGATGCTTTGTTTTAAATCTAATGAGTAGCTAAGCATTTCTCAAATGCTGGAGGCATTTCACAGATAGTGTCTTAGCATGTTAAAGGATCCTCATGAAGGAAACAGATGTATGCTGTGATTCTTCTTTGTGCATTTTCTGGAGATAGGGCAAAAAAAGACTAATAGAAGCATAAAGCCTGTGTTTGTATGGTCGAGGTTAAATTCATGTGGTAATAAGTAGTAGTGTGTTGAGATATGGGCTTTAGGGTGAGATTTCAAATGATAATTTAGGTAAGTCTTCAAAGAGGACCAAGGAAAGAGGGTTGATGCTTCTGTGGAGTGTTTTGAGTGAAGAGTCTGTTAGAAAGGTGGTGGATTGTGCTGTGGATTCAGAGAGAGACTGGAAGGTGAATAGCAGCGATTGCATTGTAGCAGATGGGGAAAGGATAAGAACTTCTGTTGCGTAGTGGTAGAGGAGTTGAAAAGGGTGGAGATGGGAGTAGGATCGCCAAGCAGAAGAAATAGGGACATTTTCAAGTAAGCTATCTAAAAAGGGACCATTATAATCACCCGGTCTGACCTCTTGCATAACTGTACATAGAATTTCTCCCAGCATTTCCTGCAAATTTCCATCCTGCGAAAAACATTTGCATTTCCATTTTTTTTGTTGTTGTTCAGAACCAGAACAAAAAGGAAGTGTGAAAAAGAAATCTGTCCTACAGAAAATTTAATTCCATTTTTGAAGAACCAACATAGAATTTTTTTGAAAATGTCCAGGCTAGCCAGGTAGCTCCATGGCTAGCTTGCCTCTAACTGGCAGGCAGGCTGGCTGACTGGCTCACCAGGGAGTCAGCCACCGGGCCACTTAGGGAGCCAAGCAGCCCACCCAGCTTCTAAGTGGGCTGCCAAGGAACCGGGGCTGCTTGCCTAGTTTGTTTAGAACTTTCAATAGAATTGACATATTGCAGTGGAAAATTGTTCTGTCAAAAAGTATTAAACCATCTCTATTGCTGGAGCATTAGTATTTAGCAAGAAAATGAAACTGAACAAGAGACAATTTTTTTTTTCAAACACAAGAGTTGAGGTAGGTCAGATAAGAATCCATGATTTTCCATGCATTATTGTATGTGAATTGTTATTGCTTTGATTTCTTGAAAAAATTATGAAATTATAGCTCCTTTTACATTGGGGGATTGATCCACGTTAGTCTTCCTAATGATCATAACAATTGAATCATTTTGATCTTTATCATTTTTGTTCAGCTTTCACTGATGTGCAATTAAGCAATTGCAATTACAACAGAATATAGAAATCTCTGGAGTCTTGACTCTTCTGGAAAGGAATGTAATTCTCTGTTTAGAATTGAAATCTCAGATGGATTGGTTTTAATTTGAAAGTTAATTCTTCTTGCATGGTAAATAAATAATATGAAGTATCTTTGTTCTGACAGGTATCTGTAAAACATCACAAAGAAAACCCACTATTTTGGGGATAGAAATTTCACTTTACTGTATCACAAGCTATCAGAGTTTTGCTATTTTAGGCCCAAATATGGCCATTCAATTGTTTTAATGAGGGAAGAATGAATTTTATAAATGTACATTGTGTGTGCAAATGCCACATATGTGGACATGATTATCATGCAACTCTGATGATCTCCCTGTGGTCCTCGGACATCTCTCTGGAAGTTATTTTAAAATGCTAAACTCCTAAGCACTTCCAACAACTACTTTTCTTTCTTAAAATAAAATAAAATCTGATGGTCAGATAAAGCTTCCCCCAGTCCCCAAAATATAAAAATTTCCCTCCAAAATTACATCTGACTGAAATTCAGTACAGGAAAGATTCAGTGCTAGACTAATGACAGGCTTTGTACAGCTAAAACTATAGCAAGTTAAACCTCTGATGTCTCACAGCTCTGCCAGGCTATACATCGGAACTTTATGCTTTTGGGAAGTGTAGTGGGACAGGTGAGATGGAGAAAGATGGGTAGATTTCAGGACAGACTTAGTTTAGACTTTAAGGAGACATCTGGAGCTTTGGGAATGCTGATACTGAACAAATGACATCTCAGTATGTAATGTTTTCTATGCATGCCCAATTAAAAAAAAAACAAAACAAAAAACCTCTCTTTCTTATAACTCTGCCTGCCTCATCACTTATTGTAAATGAAAGAGGATGGCAAATTTCAAGCTTCCCAAAAGTACACATGGCATCCACTTCCTACCTGAAAAGACAAGAGAAACCTCACTTTAAAACTGTAACATTAAAAAAAAAAAAAAAAAAAACCTATTAGAGAATGTTTGTGGAATACTGGAATCATAGCAACATAGGCAGTTGTCTTTACAGGTGGAAAGATACAAAAAAAATTCAAAGAAATTTGAAAACATTCCAAAAATAATTTTCCTCCATAACACATAGGTTAATTATATTTGCAATTTGATAGTCTGGTAAGATTTCAAATTATTGTCAGGACATTAAGTTGCAGACTTTTTTTCCATTTGACTCTGGTTAGAGATTTGCAGCTTTTCCCCTTTCAATGCAAACCTCACCATCTCACTTTTGTCATCTCAAGATTAGATTACTTCAGAGAGATCTACTTATGGCAGCATCCTAAATGCTTCTGGAATCTAAATGGTTAAGGGCACCTTAATTTCTTCTATTGTTTTTTGGGGTTGGGGGGGTGTTAGGTTTGGTGTAAATTAAAAAAAACACACACACACACACACCCCACACAAACTATACAGAACAGACCAAACAGATACTAAATGTCACTTCTTTGTTAAAACCTGCAGAACTTGCTCACAATGCAGTAATCCAAAACTCGTGCTGACCAGACCTTTCTACTACACCACATAGTCATACATATTCAATCTCATATTTATATAAATCTACTTCTTCGAACATTTTAAAATAAGCATCTTTGGTTTTACTGAGTCACACCAAAACCAATACATCAGCTCTCCCTGCTGGCTATGCAGGGGAGATTATTAGACTAGCACTCCCCAAACTGTGCATTCCTTTCTGCTGACATCAGATATAATGTTGCTACAAAAACACCCACAATTAAACAATAGCAATATGAAAAGATTCTTCCTAGGTTAACATTTCATCAACAATTTGAGATATATGTATATTGCCTGTTGTAAGGAAAGAAAAGAGAACTGTGCCAATGAATCATTTTAAAGTTCTGCTCTGAGAAATGCTGTACTGTTATGGCCATTTGTAATATGTTAATTATAGTTACCATACACATTTCAATCATTTGTGCAGGTGTCTATTCAGCTGTCTGGTTATAACAGGATAGTTTTCTTCTTTAGGGGCAACCAGAAGAGCTTCGTTAAAGTGACTTCAAATCTTTGTACATTTATGCATTGTTTCAGAGTAAGATAACTGTCATGATAATTCCTTTTCAAAGTGATGTGTGAATATTTAATCATTCCTTTCTGACCAATATTAATGGAAGTCACACGGTTTAATCTCTGTTGCCCGACCTTGAAAATGTAACAATATTGGACACAAATGGGTAAGGTTTGACAATGTTGTCCGCAGGACAATACTCACTCAGCTATTCTATATCTATTCTAATAAGGCACATACAGAATCACCTGTAGGGCAAATCATAATGAACTCTATGATGCAAATTGCAATGGTCAAAGCTCTCTAATTTGGCTTAATGGGGAAACCGCAGGACTTCAGTAATCCACAGGAATGCCACTGTATAAGCTGTTGCCAAGGTCAGGCCAAACATTTCAGGTAGATTGGAGATTCAGCTGCTGTAAAATTACTGGTAACCTTATATAATCACATAATCAGCTGTTTATTCATAGTCAGTTGAATTGAACGACTAACTGATTGCGATTATTGTGCAAGGCTATGCACTGTCCACTTTAATTAGCATATTACCAGAGCTCTTTTATGATTAAATGTTATGTTCATTAGAAGATCTTTATGACACTTGTCATTTAGAAGCTGTGGAAACTGTGGGAGAAGAGTGACAGAGTCAGTTATCCAAGTTTCCTGCTGATAAAAACACAAGTGCAATTTTTCCTTTTTTTTTTTTAGACAAAACAAAAAAAAAAATACAAACTTTTACTTTACAGTGCTGAACTTCTCTGATGTGTTGTTGCTAGTAATACTGTTTCAAAGCCACTTTGAAAGTAGGAAGGTCCTTGCATTCCCCTCCATCAGCCAAAAAGCAATGAAGCATTACAATTCTCTGCCCATTCTATTAATAGAGTTGCAACTGAAGCAGAAGAAATACAAGGACTTTCTCTCTTACATATTTTACACCCGAATCCATAAGCAACGTAACACAAATCAAAGTGCACAAAGTATAAGTGACTTTTTCTGATGAAGTACTGCATTTGTCTAAGTAGTGAAACATTCATTAAACACATTTTCAATGTCCTGCTGGTAAATTCAAAGGGTTGCATGGCCTAATACACTATAACGTGACTACCACAACACAGTACATATCCCATGCAACACACAAAGACAGAAAACTGAACCCACATGTTGTAACACTAACAAGAAAAAAATATCAGTGCACCCAGAGTTAGTGCAGTGTCTTATCAGTGCTAGGCAATGGGCATAGGCTTATTAAGAGTGGGAGGAGTTAAATGTTGAGACATTTACTATGCAACAACGATACTAGAAAATAGCATGAGCTAATAGGAATGGTGAGTTTTAAGTTAAGCATGGTAAACCTGAAACCCACCTGGATCGTCTGTAAAGCTTCTTTTTTGATCAGATAATGTTATGTCCATAATCAGATATAGTCACCATATTCATATATCAAATTAGTCTTACAATACATTAGATACATTGCCTGGTAACCCGACTCAGGGATCGGGACCTCATTGTGCTAGGTGCTGTACAAACACAGGAAAAAATGCTACTTGCCCCAAATGGTGTATTATTGTTTAGATATTGCCTTACAGTTTTCCACCAGATCTACACCCGCCCCCACCCACCCAATCACTAAGGTCAGCATCAATAGCCACCCACAGAAAGCTACTAAGCAGGACCTTTCACTACTAAGTGGAATGCCCTCACATGGCAAACAAAATACTGTGTTTGTCTGTGTAAACGCTGCAGATGGATTTCACAGGTGTGACTTTGGATGACTCTGGAGTTACCTCTGAGACTGTCACATGTCGTGGTGCCCAATTGGCATTCATATACAATGAAGTCACAAGCCCTATCACCAGGTCTGGGTCAGCTTAACCAATCATAACTGTTACTAACCTTAGTGAACTACTATGAACTTTACCTGACACAAGGTGTATCATCATTTCTGCTTCTCTTTTAAAATCAGATCCATTGATGGATAAAACAATATGATTTTTGTGTGCTTCTGAGGGCATTCTCTGCTGCAAATTACTCCTTTGACATCTCCCTGTACTTTGTTTCTGCTTACTCAAGGCTTTTATTTTGTTGTTGTTTGGAATTCAGAGAAGGGCATAATATTCCACAGAAGATTTCAGCTATTTTTCTTTAGCTTGTCTTTCCTTTTAAGACAACAATATTTTCAAAAGCCTTAAATACTTCCAAATAACCTTAAAGAGGGGTGTTTAGCCAATCAGAAAGTGATGATGGATAGTAAGTATGAAGTTACTCAGGATTTATTATGCTGATGATTTCAATCGGGTTCTTTAAATTTTCTATAGTTTTGACAAATAAGGGGTCAAACTTCTCCCTTGTAGCATAGAAAGCAAATAGGGTGAAAGGACACACCCACACTGCTGACAAACAACAACATAAGATACTCCCTACCTTCTCATCAGTTCTAAGGACCTGTCCTGTTCCAGCAAAGTCAATAGGAGTCTTTTCATTCACTTTTACTGCTCAGCTGAATTCTTGCAGTTATGCTTTCAGTCAGCAGGCCAGACCCAATTAAAGAAGAGAAGCTCAACTACCTGACAGTGTTTTTCTCCAGCACAACACCTAATTTATAGATTCTGTTCCCTTTAGGGAAGGAATAGAGGTATTCTGCTGATTCATTGACGCACATAGCTTGTTATTATCTCAAATCACACAGAAGGTGAAAATGGCTCTCTGGAGAATGAGGACCCAGGGAGTGAGCTGGATAGCCCTCATAGTGGAAACCTGGGGGCATTCACACCCATGGAGAAGGCTTGGACTGGATTTTCTGGCATTTCATTTTTAAATTTCTTTTGTAGATAAAGCCAACTCTCCAAAAGGGGTAAAACAGATTGTTTAGAACAGGGTCAGGAGAAGCCAACTGCTCACACAAGTGTTGAAAGACATTTTCTGGAGACCCAAAAATGTAGTAGACTTTATTTAAGCATACCAACCAGCTCTGGTGCAAAAAATCCCTGTTATGCTCATCAAAGAGACAATGAAAGTCAACAGATAACGTCAGCTGAGGCATGCATACAGATTATTTTAACACAAGAGAGGAATGGTATATATCAAATGCTGTACATGTTACACTCAGCATCGAGAAAAAAGTTAGATTTCTGTCACCTCCTTTGTCGTAGTTGATTGTCCGACAAATCTCTTAACAGTTTATTTTAAGAGTGTCCTGTGTAACTATATTTAAGGAAATTGTAAGAATTGTACTGTGATAATGGAGTTCATGTTTCTGTTTTATATAACTATATCTTTACTATTGTTAATACATTGTCAGAAGTCAGTCAACCTAGATTAGGTACAAGCCATATTTTAGATGTAACAGATGTCTGGCACAATTATAGATCGCTCAATATGTATATATGCTGAAATGAGTCCCATGCCACCACCACTTAGTGAAGCCATGCCACTTCAGGTCAGGATACAGCACTTTATAAAGGACGTCAGCATGATTATCCCTGGTTTTTTTACGATATTGTGTTGGTTTGGTCTTGAAAGTAAGAAGTGTCTCCTTCAATGGCTTGTGACCCCATAGCAGCAGCACTGATAGTTGCAAAGTACTCATGTGTAGAATGGAAAAATTGCCACTTTATTGTTGCCTTGGTCAACTTTAAGCGGTTTATTTATTACAGTGTTTCTAGGTGGCATCCTAAAGAAGAATGGATTTGGCCATGTCAGAAGACCACCAGCTCTTTTCTGACTTCGCCAAAAAAAACAAAAACAATAAGATATTTTAGATAACACCATGGAGAAAACAGCATTTTTTATTGTTTGTGTAGTGCCCTTAAGAATTCAAAATACTTGTCAATTTAATGTGTTTCAAGTAGTGCGTTTCCCAGGATTGGTGTGGGATGCTAATGGGTTCACGTTAGATAAAATCTAGTTCAGGTTTACAACCAAACATGTTACCCCAACTGAACTGAAACTCTTTCAAAATTAAAATGTCTAACAAATAAAATGAATCCCTGAAAATCCTAGGTTGAACTGTTTTGTTGACCTATTAAGTTAGCAGGTGTTGGGATCTAGAAGAGAGATGCTGACTCTATGAGGCTGATGCAGTTTGCTAATGCCAGGCCAGCTGTAAGGGAAGTGGGAATGGCTTTCTGAACAGGTGTGTCTAGGACCAGTTGGTCTTTGCCAAGAAACCCTGTTCACAATCACATGCAAGCTTGAAGTTGACATTTTGTTTTGAAGTTACAGATAAAGCCAAACTCCTTGAAGGGGATCTTTTTGGAGTAAGCCAAGTGTGTAAAGTTTCTGTTCAGAACAGGATGGTAAAAATAGTCTCACATAAAAAAAAAAAAAAAAGACTTGAGGAGAGAAGAGATTGTCTTCTGTGCTCCCAGCCTAGTTTTCTTGTAGTTTTGGCATAAGGTGTTGATTTGGATTTTCTTTTTAGCTGAATGGAATGAACACCACTTCACATGTTAATATATAACTAGCAAGGGGGAGGGGAACAAGTGGAATGATGCCCAGAAAGGGCTCTTAAAAAAAAAAAGAGTTTGAATTTAATGTGAGTCACAGCAATATTTATAATTTAATTATTTTTTCTTTCTGTAATTTATTTTGTAGTAAGATTTTTCAGTTTGCACCTTTGGAAAAAAGTACTACTATACCTCAGTCCAAACATCTGTTCTCTGATCCTAAACCAACAATTACATTCCAGCAGATAAATTCTGATTTTTTCCCCCACCCAGGGAAGTTCTGGAATATAGTACCTGGCAGCAAATTCAGGAAGTTACACAGAATAGCACTTGTTTGCCATGCAGCTAAAGGACCATTTTCTTTCACTGTTTGTATCCTTGGAGGCCACATGTGCCCTCTGATACATTCGCACAATCCTGTGGCCTTGATGATACTTCAGAACTTTGACAATGGAATTGCCTTGGTGTGACTAGAGACAAAATTTAACCCAAAAGATAAATTTTCAAAGCTAATTAAGGGATTTAGAGACCCCTCTCCCATTGCACTGAATGGCCATTATGTGGCTAAATCCCCATCTTAGAAAATTCCAACCATAATATATATAACTTGGGAGAAAGTAGTATTGTGACTCTCAGTTAAATTAGAAGGTCGCTGTCTGTGGACTCTATTGCTATTTAGACAAACAAGCCTATTCAAACTTAGCTTAGCACTTACCAACGATCCCTCTTTCAGCTGCACAATCTATGTTTCAGCTTCCTTTCAGAGACTGTGGCTCTTTGCCAACCCTCCTATTCCTATCTCAGTAGTTACAGAGATAATAAGAGGATAGCAGAGAATGACAAATCTCCTGAGTGGATGGGACAGAACAAATGTGACATGCAAAGCAAAGTTCAGTGAGATTGTTAACATCTCAATGTCTGGGTCACAGGAGAGAAAATAAATATATAAAGAAAGAAAAGCAGAGAATTGAAATCTGAGTGAAAAAAAAACAGAGAAAAATACAACACAGTAAGAAAAAAAAAAGCGCTAAAAAGCCAGTTTTGGAAACTTCACTCAGGCCAGTTTGCACTTTTGCACTCAAGTAGGTCCATTGAAGACAATAGGACTGCCAGAGTGAGGAAACTGAATAAATGAGAATGGGCCCCATCAGCTGACCACAAACTGAGAAGAAATCAGGGAGATATGAATAGAGATGAATTCAATAGAAAGAGAAACAAGAATAAAGACGAATAGAAAAATCCAGCTGGCTGGTTGCTGCACATCTTGCTGGTCAATTTCCCAAACTGATTACTTTTAAGGACATAGCGCAGGTGATGGGAAGTAGTAAGAATGTTAAGGGAAGCCAGAATGACCTAAGGTGAGAAAACTTCCTTAAACATCTGATTAAATAACACATAAAAATAGAGATAAACAAGGAAGGGAAAGGAGAATTGAATTGAAAAGAGTGTTACATTCCTTTAGGCATTATTTCAGACTGAGGCTCAGTCCAACCATTTTGCAACATTAATTTACAGTTTAATAGGCTAGGCCCTGAGGGACTCAGCTGGATTTTTTTTAAGAGCTCATCAACTATAAGTAATGTTTCCTCAAAAGACTTCAAATTTGACTTACTTTCACCTGTTCATATGCAGTTGAGGGGCTTGGCACCTACCCAAAGGTACTCCACACCCCTCAGAATAGGGCCCAATTTAGCTTCATTCTAGAAAAGTCTTATTGAGCATCATCCTTACTAACAGCAGAAGATCCCATATAGTCCTAACACAGGAGACTAATAGCAATGTGGGATTAACACAAGTTATATTTTGTGTTAAAGAGAAAATCTTTGTCCTATCAGTTTTCTGGGAGCCCATCCCACCCCCCAACTCCCATTGTGGCAAAGCTGATAATTAGGAAATCTTTCCATATAGATTCCTCTCATGTAATCCTTAGTCTAATAATTATTCCTGAACAAAGTGCAATTGAAAGAGTTGAAAACAAGGAGGATCTTAATCAGACAGCAGAGTGAAAATCATTTGCTGACAAAAAAGTTCTTCAATCAGAAGCTATACTGTCTCTCTGATCAGGCCCAGAGGATTCAGCTCCAAAATGCTCAGCAGATTACCCTTAGTAAGAAGCAGTGGACAGCTGAACATTCACAGAACAGTCTCTCTCTTTGAAAGAACCCCTTCCATCCTCAGGTCTCGTGGAACCACAGGCTCTGGACCATCCCTGCTCCATGAAGGAGAGTTGCATATTACTCAGAGAGCACGAGCTTCCCACTATCTTTTTGTGCAGAACTGTAGCACTTTTGGGAAGGGGAACATGCCACAGAGTGTGGCCATTCCCCATCCACTTCCCTCTGCCCCTGGACAGGTAATCATACTGAAAAGAACTACTTAATCCCTCCTCCACATAGCCCCATCTGGAATAAGCATGGATTTGTTCCCCTCTGCATCCAACATGCTGGCCCATATTCTGCCCAGGGAGTCAGTGCTCATAGTGAACAGTCTCTAGAACAGAGGTGGGCAAACTACGGCCCACAGGCCACATCCTGCCTGTGGGACCATCCTGCCCAGCCCTTGAGCCCCCAGCCCCTCCTCTGCTGTCCTCCCTCCCCCACAGCCATGCCACCATGTGTGCAGCAAGCTCCTGCCACTCTGAGATGCATGGTAAGGGTGGGGGGCGGCGTGTGCACACATGGCAGTGGGGGGGTCGGGTAGGAAGTCAGGGGACGGGGAGCGGTTGGATGGGGTGGAGGTTCTGGGGTGGTCAGGGGTTGGGGAAAGGGGGGGGGTTGGATAGGGCATGGGAGTCCCGGGGGGTCTTTCAGGGGTTGGGGGAGTCAGGGCAGTCAGGGGACAGGGAGGGCTGGATAGGGGGTGGGATCCGGGGGGGGGCAATTTGGGGTGGGGGTCCTGGGAGGGGGAAGTCAGGGGACAAGGAGCGGGGGGGGGGGTTGGAAGTTCTGAGGGGGGCAGTCAGAGGGCAGGAAGTGGGAGGGAGCAGGGGGCAGGCTGTTTGGGGGGCACAGCCTTCCCTACCCAGCCCTCCATACAGTTGTGCAACCCTGATGTGGCCCTTGGGCCAAAAAGTTTGCCCACCCTGCTCTAGAAAATGAGCCCAGATCTCGAGCTCCAGCATTTTGCTGTTCAGATTACTTTGCACTTCTGTACGTCTTCACCCATGGCCCACGAAGCACTTTACAAAGATAAATAAGGGCCAATATCCCCATTCTAAGGATAGGAAAGCAGAAGCACAGAGCTGTCAAGTGACTTATTCAGGCTCACACGCAGTCAGCGGCAGAGTGAGTAACAGAAATCAGGACTCTGGAATCACAATCTAGTGCCTGTAGCCACTAAATGTACTTTGTTTCAATATTTGCATGTAGTATTATCTAAACTACTAAGGCAAACAAATCATCATCTGAACTATAAATAATGTCTTTGATAGTTTGATATAAAATAAAAATGCAATTATCTATATCTTAATGTTCAATATTTGGGGCCAATTTCTGTGCTGTTCTACATCTGAATCCAATCCCATTAATTGCAGTCAAACTAGCACTCCTTTGAGTACGAATAATAATAATAATGAGTCCCTATGTGATTAAGTTACACTTCAGGATGCTACAAATAAATACGGTATGAAGTTTCACATATTAGTAGCATTCAGGGTTTTTTTAACCTAAGGATATAGACTTTCACAAAAACTACAGCAGGTCTTCTTCTACAGTACACTACAGATAATCTAAAATGTTTTATTCATCAGATCTTATTAGGATCCTTAACTAATTAAAGCACTGAAGCATGATAGAGGTTTACAGTAGTTGGTTAGGGGAAAATAGCCCCCAGGGGCATTAAAAGTCATTAAATAAAAAACAAAAATCTCTGATCTTTGGGAAGGGAATATGATGTGTTTTAACCATCCTTTCCAGAGTTTATTTACTCCGTCTACAGAACATCATAAAGTGGGAGAAGAGGGAACCAAGATATCTTTAAGCTGTAACTTTTAGGATGTTGGGATCTGCTGTAGCCAATGGCTCCCTTGAGACTCTTCCACTGATCAGGGATCACTAAACAGTAGTGTGGCCTGGGCATGCCTTTGGCCCACCCCTTACTCCAGGAGCCAAGAGCAGGTGGAATAAAGATGGCTTTATGCCACCTATTCCCCTACATCTGAAGAGGGCCCAGTTCCCCCATAAATTGAGATTTCTACCTCCAATACAAAGCAGCCAGAACAAGGGCCAAACATCACACTAGAATGAATAAAGTTACACCAATTAACACCAGCTGGGAATCTTGCCCAATAATTGAATACCGTGGCAAAATCTTGAGAGAAATTATGTATGTAACTGAAACATAGCAACCGTTGTGCACCCACTGAGTAATACAGAACCTAAACCATGAGTCTGCCAACTTTCATAAGGCAGACCACATCGTAAGAGGAAGACTGAGTCATGAACACCTGCCTTCCCATTCACTATTAGAGACCACTTCCTCTCTTATTCATGATCATGTAACATCCCTGTGCCAAGTACAGAAATTGCTTTAATGAAAAAGAAATAATTGGAATTTGATTCATGTTTTTAATGCAATTTAACACCTGAACAAGGAGGCGGAGCTAGAACCAGCTACAAACCACATTTTGGGAACATCTGATGTAACCGATTCAGTAAAGGAAAAGAAACTGAGGTCTATGATAAATAAATGTGTTGTATTTTAAGTTTGCTATTCTTTGCATTTTATTTTATTTACACTAAATTTAATTGTGGGGTATGTGACATAAGTATATGTGACATGGATAGCCCAGAAAATAAGTTAGTTTTTCTCAGCAATTCTCCTCACTGGAGAAAATAATTTCTGAAATTTAAGAGCTTAATTTAAATGACTGAATTTATACAAATGAAGGATGAACCTCAAAAGTTTAGAGATTCAGGTAAGAAAAAAATATCCAAAAGGGGCCAGATCCTCAGGAATTGTGTTAACTACACCAGCTGAGGATCTGCCTCTGTATGGTTATTCAAACTCTGGGGACCATTAGAGTCCAACTGGACTAGGAATCTCTTTGTATGAGCCTGATTCATGGAATTGCAGAATTTCTCCTTCTGGGGCCCAGTCCTGTACTAAGCATTCTCCACTCCCTTTGGGTTGGGAGCTGAGGGTGCTCAATACACTGAAGACTGGGCTTTTGTTCCTGTTCAGCTCCTGGAAGTACTGAGCTGAACACTATTGAAAAATAAGAGCACAAGGTTTGGGGATTTTTTGTTTGTTTCTTTGAAACTTCCAAAAAAAAACAAAACAAAACACTTTAGTCTGAGTTTTTGATCAACGTGGAGATTGGTTGTTTTACTCAAACCTGGAACTCAAATTCAAATCTGAATTTTGCAGAGCTAAACCAGACTGCCTCATCCAATGCCTTTGATGTATACAGTGTAGTTGTAGCTGTGTTGGTTCCAGCATATTAGATAGAGATAAGGTGCGTGAAGTCATATTTTATTGGGCCAACTTCTGTTGGTGAGGGAGACAGCCTGTGTGGCTCGAAAATTTGTCTCTCTCGCCAACAGAAATTGGCCCAATAAAACATATTACCTCACCCACCTTGTCTCTCAAATGCTTTTGAGAAAGTTTGGATCTTGATCCAAATGTTGCAGCTCAAGGCCCATATCTAATCCAAAACTGGTCAGCCACAAAGTTCACTCATCTACTCCCTCTGTCCAGTAAATGCATAAGTGAAACACACATACAGACAGACAGTACCAGGAGTGAGAACACAGGAGATGGCCGCTGCATTGAAAGATATCTCAATAAGCTAGTAAAAAGTTAAGGTGAAATGTCTGCTTCATTTCTATGCTCCTCAGTCCCTTCACACCCAGAACAGCTCACAACCAGCTAGTCTTTGTTAGGACCAAACTCAAGTAAACTTTTCTCCTACAGCTTTTTCTGAAAGCCTCAGCTTCACTGGGTGTAGAGTGAGCCGTTTTCTTTGTAAAAGTTAGAGCAAAATTACACTAGAACAGGAAGAAGGAAAATGACAAGAGTTCCTAGTTGCACAACTTGACAAGAAGCCTGCAGCAAATTCACAGGCCCAGCTTTGGTAAAAATCATACTCCAGGGGGTGGGGTTAATATACAGCAGTGTCAGAAACAGGTTAGGAGGGTCTCCTTGCTGAAATGTCCACTTGGAAACAAACATGTTGTCAACTGGAACATTTTTACTCTGATATAATGTGCAGATATAGGAAATATGTATGACATCTTACTGACAGAAAAACAACCCACTTTATAGTTAACACCGGCAAACATCATCATCAACAGAAAACTACATTAAGTAAGCGCTCAATTTGAAAGTTGACAGGTAGCTTTTGCTTTATAGGCGTGGCCATTTCTATTTGAAAGTAATGCTTTTAATTATAATTGGTTCTGCTGATTGTAACCAAAATGATGGCATAAAGAGCTCATTTCTCCCAGTCTCAGTGGCTTGGCTGGTTTTATTTAGGACATCATTATTGTAAACTTTTTCTTTAATTAATCATGGACATTTTGAATGTTTATTCCATACTATAATTAACTATTACTATACCACCTGAATCAGAAGTTAAATACTCTTCTCAAGACTGGTGCCTACTCATTTTTTTGCAGATTCTGGGGTAAACAGTGCTTTGCAGACCCATTGGTATATAAACAGTTCACTATCAAATTTCTGTTGCATAACAAATTCTACACAGACTCTGTAGTGCTGCCCATAGAATTTACAGGGTTAACTCACATAACCGGTACAGCTGAACCAGAGGTGTCAAGTTTTTAAACCTTAAAACCATAGGTCATGGTTGTAGAGATTTTAAATTCCTACAGGACAGATTATTTGATTTACAGTATTTCCAAATGCTACCTGGTGTCACAGAGTTTAAAATCTCTGTAAACCCTATGAAAAAAAATATATATTAGGAGTGCAAGATCTAGCACATCTCAGATGTTTCATTTTTGTAATGATAGCAAGGAAACCCAACCTTACCAAAGGCAATCCTATGCACTATACCTAATTCATGAAAACAAATATAAAGTTTTATAACTTGTGAGATATATATTGCCCCTGCTTGTCACCTCTCCTCCCCCCCCCCCCCAAAATAAGTAACACATTCTTCAAATTCCCATAAACTCAAGAAAACCTTTTCTGACCAGCCTAACACATTTTTAGCACAATGTATCATCTCTTCAACAATAAGAACAGGAAAATGAGACAAAAACAAAGTAGTTACTCACTGTGTAGAGGGGAAGGAGACACAAACTACAGCAGTTATTTGTGAAATGACCACTTTAGAACTACTGCTACTTCGCTCTACCTGATTTAAAAGGTCAGTCCCAAAAAGGAAGCAGGGGGGAACAGAAGGGAAGGGGAGTTTTTATACAACTGGGGCTCAGTGAATGAGTCAGAGTCACTAAGGAACAAGGCATTTTAGTGTTATCCTTAGCACACTCTCCCAACATTCTTTTGTGACAGACTGAAGTTTATGAAATTAGAGAAAAAAGAAGGGGATCAAAACTGGTCTTTGTAAGTGTGGCTCACCCCTTAAAGGCTGGAGCAGGTCAATTTTGATTACAGAATGAGCCAAACCTGGGTGGGATCACCTACCCTGCCATATAAAGAGCATCAGTCAGCTGTAATAGGGATGGTGTGTGGGGAAGTGATAATAGTGAGCCCTGGTAGCAAGTAAGCAGCTCCTGCTAGAAACCGCATTATCTGGTTTTCAGTTAAAATTTTGGGATGCAGCTCAGGGGTGTGACAAATTCACAAATCTGAGAAATATAGTTAAACTGTCCTAAGTCCTGCTGTAGATGCTACTTGATCAATAGAAGAATTATTTTATTCAACCTAGTTATTGTCTGTTGGGGGGTTTGGGTTTACTCCAGTGATTAGAAAAAACCTTTCTGTTGATATAGCAAATGACTATGCTATCAGGGGTACTGTCTTGCTTGTAGAGTATACATATCCTGAGAGAAGGATTTTGGCCTGGAAACCAGAACTGGACGGCTGAGTTTCATGAGATACAGGCTGTGAGACTTTGAACTGGGACCTTGGTCTGGGAAGAAGGCCTGGGGACACCCTGTATAAGGCAAGGGAGTGACTGGAGCTGGGACCTAGAGGACCACAATGTGTGAACTGAATAAATGAGATAGCATGAGGGGAATGTTTTGATTACTGGCGGATGGTGAGTTAAGGGGTCCTGAAAGGAGGAGCTCTTGGTAGTAGGGCACTGCAGGGTGACCTCTAGCAGTTCTCAGAGCGTGGCTAGCCCTGTTAGAGGCTTATCTCTGAAAGCAAGTTACAGTCATAATCATGGAATGAACCCTACGCCATCATAATAGGTAATTCCATTTATATTAAACCTACCACAATCGTGTCTTATAGAACACATCAAACCACCTTGCTCCTATGGCTGATAAACATATCCCAAACTGCATTATTTCTCAAAGGGTTGTAATACAGGGCATCTTTGTAGAGGGTGAATCATACTCTCTTTGGTGAGCCAGCCAACTTCTGCCTGGTGTGTAAGGAGTTGCAGACTCATGATTCTGCTTGCTCCCTCCCAAGTTGCTCCTGGAAGTGAACAGCTGATCAGAACGGAGAGGTTACTTCTCAGGCACCAGAAGTTCAATGGAGGTAACCCTAATGTAAGCTCTGCAGGTGGAAAAAGAGAATTCTTGTGGTCTCCTATACCCCATGAAGTCATGTGAAAGCAGTGCACCATCTGGCCCTGCGTTTGATAAGCTGCAGAAATTTGGCACTAAATAAATTCCCAAACTACTATAGATCTTCATATATTTCTGTACAATTTTTAGGTATTAAAATATTATAAAATCTTTGGAGCTGTGCATGTAGCCAATGTGTGCCACTGTCTACTTTAAAATATCATCAAGGAATGATAAGAATTGCCTATGTTCCAAAATTAAACAGTTGCAATTTTACTATTCAAAGCTTGAGAGTATTGTTTCATTTCTGTAAGCATCGTGGGTCAGAAGAACAGGTTTACAATTTTAAATAAAGGAATGGATCCAATTACTGTCAAACATGTTTCCTAACTTTAACCATTCTGTTTAAAGTTAGTTTGTCTGTCCTTCAAAAAAAAAAAAATCAATTTCAGCCATAAGTGCTACATGTTTTTTTTAAGAGACACTTTAAAACAGAGAAATCTAAAACTTAAAGTAAACTTCTAGGGGCCTCTGCAAAAATTCTAAGACAAAAAGACATTAGTATCATTGCATCTTTTATTATTATTGTGGGGTTATCTAGGGCACAGGTGTGTCAGAGAATTTTTAACAGAAAGAAGGCCTGTGAGATTCCAAAAGATTCTCTCTTCCGGTTGGATATTTTGTTTCATATGATAAAACATCCAACAGTAAGATTGCAAAATAACCTATCTCTTCACATACATTGTATTTATTATAAGTCTGTATGCATCGGTTAAAACTCATTAAAGGTGAAATAAGGGCCCTTAATCATATCAATGACCCACATAACCTACACTATTAAAGAGTCATCAGTTATGAATATATATATATATTCATTCAGTTTGGAAGGTTTCACCTTAATATATTGTTAAAAAAAGTTGTTAAACTCCTAACCATCATTTGGAAGTTATTTCACAGTAAATACATTTAACATCTGTGGACATATGACTTCCAGTTATATAGGACTTACAGTAGGATGAAGAATGAAAATACCAAAAAAATAAACCTTATGAGAAGTGCTATAAAGCCATAAGAGAAAAGGTGCAAAAACATGAAAGATCTACCCCTTTGTCTACCCAGGGAACTAGGTTCCCAGTTAAAGAACAGAGTTGTACGTTGAGAAAGAAGACATTAGTTGACAGCAGGGAAATCAAATTAGACAAACTCATTATTTTAAATGTTTTGATTTAAAGATAGCCCTGTTAATGAATTACCAAGAGTTACAATTTTCCATGTTCCCAATTTCAATGAAAAAATGAAAATCATGGTATGAATGGGGAAACAAAAAAAATGGGAATATCAGAACAAACATTTTATTTCCCTAGCTGCACAACAAAAGGAACCAATTGTGAGAAGTTAAGAAGCACCACCCCAAGGAGAAGAAACTAAACTCTGCCTTCCTGTATATAGTGACAGTATATGAAGGGAATAATATGCAAACTTTTTGGAAAGTAAAGGCT
Organism: Eretmochelys imbricata; assembly: GCF_965152235.1. NCBI lineage: Eukaryota > Metazoa > Chordata > Testudines > Cheloniidae > Eretmochelys > Eretmochelys imbricata. The sequence continues at coordinate 125,251,381 of NC_135573.1, read as the reverse complement.
AGATCCTGTGGGCCACATCCGGCCTGCGGGACCGTTCTGCCTGGCTCCTGGTTCAGGAAGCTCGCCCCAGCCTCTCCCCTGCTGTTCCCCCTCCCCCGCAGCCACAACTTACTCTGGGCGGCAGAGCTGCAAGCTCCTGGGGCAGCGCAGCTGCAGAGTCTGGCCTGACCCAGTGCTCTGTGCTGCACGGCGTGACTGGCTCCAGCCAGGGAACTAACTATTCCAAAGACGATTGCACTCATTCAGATTTAATTAATAGAACCAAAGACTAAGATTTTTCTCAAATGTGACTATTTCTAGGGCTTCCGTGCAGTATCTCTTCTGGCTCACAACCTAGTTCCTTCTGCTTTTGAGACTCTCTGTCCCTTCTCATATAAGAAAACTGGATTGGAAGAGCCATCCAGAGTCACTAAGTCCAGTCCCCTGCTATTGTAAGCAGCAACATCACAGGCTTATCTTATAGCCTAGCTGGAGCTAACAGCACCTCCCACTACAATGCAGTAGTAAATACTGTGCCCCTTTAAGCAGGGCTCAAGGAACTGACATTGTGGCAAGAAATTTTGCCTCAGTTGCCTGAAATGCCTTATAAAACTTTAAATTGAAGGATTTCAGAAAAACCTCAGAAAGCGTTTACATTCTGGAAAAATTACAACTTGTTCAATTGAATATAAAAAGATTGATGATAGTGTCAGGGCCCTTGGGATGCTTAGAACATTGATTAGTTTTAATAATAAAGCCTTAATTAAAAAGAAATTAATAGTTTAAATTAGAAAATTCAATTATGGCAGCCATAGGGTGATGTGATTCCATTTCCTGTGGGGAATGACTAAGCAAAACTCCATAGAAATATGTTGGAGCCCATAGGAACACATAGGGGCTTCCAAACAGGAAATAGCTAGGGATCATCCACAGGTCAGTTAAGATAAACCCCATAAGAATACATTGTAGCCCATAGAAATATATGGGGATCTCAGACACGATGTAGTTAGGGGTCATTTACAGGTCAGCTAAGAGAAGCCCCACAGGAATACATGGGAGCCCATAGGGATGTATGAGGATGATGCAGTTAGGAGGTAGGATTGCACCTCTTCCGGGTGACACAATAGGGGCACAGTGTAGCAAAATCCCATAGAGATACATTGTAGCCCCATAGAAGTCTATGGAGTGGGCGGAGCTAAGAAAAGTTGGAAGCTGAGCTTAGGAGAACAAATTGTATATAAAGGTGACAACTAGCAGGCTAAACCCTGTCGTGGGATCAGGGACCTGGAAGAGAGAAGAGGCGACAAGGCACCTGCAAGGAATCATAGAATATCAGGGTTGGAAGGGAACCCAGAATGTCATCTAGTCCAAACCCCTGCTCGAAGCAGGACCAATTCCCAGTTAAATCATCCCAGCCAGGGCTTTGTCAAGCCTGACCTTAAAAACCTCTAAGGAAGGAGATTCTACCACCTCCCTAGCTAACGCATTCCAGTGTTTCACCACCCTCATAGTGAAAAAGTTTTTCCTAATATCCAATCTAAACCTCCCCCACTGCAACTTGAGACCATTACTCCTCGTTCTGTCATCTGCTACCACTGAGAACAGTCTAGAGCCATCCTCTTTGGAACCCCCTTTCAGGTAGTTGAAAGCAGCTATCAAATCCCCCCTCATTCTTCTCTTCTGCAGACTAAACAATCCCAGTTCCCTCAGCCTCTTCTCATAAGTCATGTGTTCTAGACCCCTAATCATTTTTGTTGCCCTTCGCTGGACTCTCTCCAATTTATCCACATCCTTCTTGTAGTGTGGGGCCCAAAACTGGACACAGTACTCCAGATGAGGCCTCACCAATGTCGAATAGAGGGGAACGATCACGTCCCTCGATCTGCTCGCTATGCCCCTACTTATACATCCCAAAATGCCATTGGCCTTCTTGGCAACAAGGGCACACTGCTGACTCATATCCAGCTTCTCATCCACTGTCACCCCTAGGTCCTTTTCTGCAGAACTGCTGCCTAGCCATTCGGTCCCTAGTCTGTAGCGGTGCATTGGATTCTTCCGTCCTAAGTGCAGGACCCTGCACTTATCCTTATTGAACCTCATCAGATTTCTTTTGGCCCAATCCTCCAATTTGTCTAGGTCCCTCTGTATCCTATCCCTCCCCTCCAGCGTATCTACCACTCCTCCCAGTTTAGTATCATCCGCAAATTTGCTGAGAGTGCAATCTACACCATCCTCCAGATCATTTATGAAGATATTGAACAAAACCGGCCCCAGGACCGACCCCTGGGGCACTCCACTTGACACCGGCTGCCAACTAGACATGGAGCCATTGATCACTACCCGTTGAGCCCGACAATCTAGCCACCTTTCTACCCACCTTATAGTGCATTCATCCAGCCCATACTTCCTTAACTTGCTGACAAGAATACTGTGGGAGACCGTGTCAAAAGCTTTGCTAAAGTCAAGAAACAATACATCCACTGCTTTCCCTTCATCCACAGAACCAGTAATCTCATCATAAAAGGCGATTAGATTAGTCAGGCATGACCTTCCCTTGGTGAATCCATGCTGGCTGTTCCTGATCACTTTCCTCTTGTGTAAGTGCTTCAGGATTGATTCCTTGAGGACCTGCTCCATGATTTTTCCAGGGACTGAGGTGAGGCTGACTGGCCTGTAGTTCCCAGGATCCTCCTTCTTCCCTTTTTTAAAGATTGGCACTACATTAGCCTTTTTCCAGTCATCCGGGACTTCCCCCGTTCGCCACGAGTTTTCAAAGATAATGTCCAATGGCTCTGCAATCACAGCTGCCAATTCCTTCAGCACTCTCGGATGCAACTCGTCCGGCCCCATGGACTTGTGCATGTCCAGCTTTTCTAAATAGTCCCTAACCACCTCTATCTCCACAGAGGGCTGGCCATCTCGTCCCCATTTTGTGATGCCCAGCGCAGCAGTCTGGGAGCTGACCTTGTTAGTGAAGACAGAGGCAAAAAAAGCATTGAGTACATTAGCTTTTTCCACATCCTCTGTCACTAGGTTGCCTCCCTCATTCAGTAAGGGGCCCACACTTTCCTTGGCTTTCTTCTTGTTGCCAACATACCTGAAGAAACCCTTCTTGTTACTCTTGACATCTCTTGCTAGCTGCAGCTCCAGGTGCGATTTGGCCCTCCTGATATCATTCCTACATGCCCAAGCAATATTTTTATACTCTTCCCTGGTCATATGTCCAACCTTCCACTTTTTGTAAGCTTCTTTTTTATGTTTAAGATCCGCTAGGATTTCACCATTAAGCCAAGCTGGTCGCCTGCCATATTTACTATTCTTTCGACTCATTGGGATGGTTTGTCCCTGTAACCTCACCAGGGATTCCTTGAAATACAGCCAGCTCTCCTGGACTCCTTTCCCCTTCATGTTAGTCCCCCAGGGGATCCTAGCCATCCGTTCCCTGAGGGAGTCGAAGTCTGCTTTCCTGAAGTCCAGGGTCCGTATCCTGCTGCTTACCTTTCTTCCCTGCATCAGGATCCTGAACTCAACCAACTCATGGTCACTGCCTCCCAGATTCCCATCCACTTTTGCTTCCCCCACTAATTCTACCCGATTTGTGAGCAGCAGGTCAAGAAAAGCGCCCCCCCTAGTTGGCTCCTCTAGCACTTGTGCCAGGAAATTGTCCCCTACGCTTTCCAAAAACTTCCTGGATTGTCTATGCACTGCTGTATTGCTCTCTCAGCAGATATCAGGAAAATTAAAGTCACCCATGAGAATCAGGGCATGCGATCTAGTAGCTTTCGTGAGCTGCCGGAAGAAAGCCTCATCTACCTCATCCCCCGGTCCGGTGGTCTATAGCAGACTCCCACCACTACATCGTTCTTGTTGCACACACTTCTAAACTTAATCCAGAGACACTCAGGTTTTTCTACAGTTTCGTACCGGAGCTCTGAGCAGTCATACTGCTCCCTTACATACAGTGCTACTCCCCCACCTTTTCCGCCCTGCCTGTCCTTCCTGAACAGTTTATAACCATCCATGACAGTACTCCAGTCATGTGAGTTATCCCACCAAGTCTCTGTTATTCCAATCACGTCATAGTTCCTTGACATCACCAGGACCTCCAGTTCTCCCTGCTTGTTTCCAAGGCTTTGTGCATTCGTATATAAGCACTTGAGATAACCTGTTGATCGCCCCTCATTCCCAGTATGAGGCAGGAGCCCTCCTCTCACAGACATTCCTGCCTGTGCTTCCTCCCGGTATCCCGCTTTCCCACTTACCTCAGGACTTTGGTCTCCTTCCCCCGGTGAACCTAGTTTAAAGCCCTCCTCACTAGGTTAGCCAGCCTGCTGGCAAAGATGCTCTTCCCTCTCTTCGTAAGATGGAGCCCGTCTCTGCCCAGCACTCCTCCTTCATGGAACACCATCCCATGGTCAAAGAATCCAAAGCCTTCTCTCCGACACCACCTGCGTAGCCATTCGTTGACTTCGACGATTCGACGGTCCCTACCCAGGCCTTTTCCTTCCATGGGAAGGATGGACGAGAACACCACTTGCGCCTCCAACTCCTTTATCCTTCTTCCCAGAGCCACGTAGTCCGCAGTGATCCGCTCAAGGTCATTCTTGGCAGTATCATTGGTGCCCACATGGAGAAGCAGGAAGGGGTAGCGATCCGAGGGCTTGATGAGTCTCGGCAGTCTCTCCGTCACATCGCGAATCTTAGCCCCTGGCAAGCAGCAGACTTCTCGGTTTTCCCGGTCAAGGCGGCAGATAGATGACTCAGTCCCCCGGAGGAGAGAGTCCCTGACCACCACCACCCGCCTTCTCCTCTTGGGAGTGGTGGTCATGGAACCCCCAACCTCAGGACATCGCATCTCATGCCTTCCAACCAGCGGAGTCTGCTTCTGCTTTCTCGCCCCAGACATATCATCTGGTCCACTCTCCGCAACGGTACTTGTGGAGAGAACATGAAAGCGGTTAGTTACCTGTGTCTGTGTTATTGGAACCCGGACATTCCACTTACCTCTTCTGGAGGTCACATGTTGCCAAGCTTCTTCACTGGCCTCTTGGCTCCTCTGTGCAATCTGCTCTATATCTTTAGAGCTTTGTGCCCCTAGAAGCATATCCTGAGTTTTGTCCAGAAAATCCTCAGTTTCTCGTATGCAACACAGGGTTGTTATCTGTTGCTCCAGACCTTCAATCTTCTCTTCCAATATGGAGACCAACTTGCACTTTGTACAGACAAAGTCACTTCTGTCCTGTGGAAGAAAGACAAACATGGCACATCCAGTGCAGGTCACAACAGCTGAACCCCCCCCCTTCCATATCACCTTCCTACTATGAGCTTCCTCAGAGCAGTTTGCAAGACGTAAGCCTCACTGGGCTCACTCCAGGCGAACTCCCAGGCAAACTCCTGCTGTGAGCTGCTCTGCTGTCCCCCTCTGCTCAGCTGGTTCGCGAAGCTCTGGCTATTTTTAAACAGCCAGGCTTCCCTGACACAAACAAACGGACACCCTAATGCCCGCCCCCTGCAGGCTAGCAGCCAATCAGACACTCACTCAGGCTCTCACACTGCCCTCCCAGCAAAGGAAGGAAACACCTGTGCGGAAGAAGCTACCTGAGAAGCATCAGCAGAACCCTGCAAAGCCAACAGCTGCCTGAAAAGTAGCTACTGCAGCAGCAGCCCACCCAGAGTTCCAAGGTTGTCCTGGGCAATGGCTGCTTCTGCTACCCAGCCAGCAGGAGGCCACCGCAGCTACGTTATTATGTAGCACATTTGTCAAACTGGGGTCTACAGACTCCCTGGGGGGCCACGAGGGTACTTCAGGGGATCTGCCGGCCCCGCTGATCAACTCTTCCCCCTCTCTCCCAGTTCCTCCTGCATGCCGTGGAACAGCTGTTCCCCAGTGTGCAAGAGGCACTGGGAGGCAGGAGGAGGAGCAGGGATAGGGCGTGCTCGGGGGAGGAGCTGGAAAGAGGTGGGGAAGAGGAGGGGCAGGAAGGGGTGGGGTGGGAGCAAGGCCTTCAGGAAAAGGGTGGGCTGGGGGTGGGGCCTGGAGCTGAGTGGGGGCTTGGGGATCCACGAAAATTTTTAAATCAAAATGGGGGTCCTTGGGTTGCTGATGTTTGAGAACCATTGATGTATCATATAAATTGCTGTAGTGTATTTATTTTATTTCACCAAATAAAAAACTGTTATTTAATGCCAAATTTTCTTCCAGTCTTCCTTGTTTGTCCCAACAAATCTTTGTATCTCCATAAACATAAAACTATTGGGTGAAGTCCTGCAGCCCTTACTCAGATAAAAGTCTTGTGCAAATCAATGTCTGCAAAAAGAACAGGAGTACTTGTGACACCTTAGAGACTAACAAATTTATTAGAGCATAAGCTTTCGTGAGCTACAGCCAACTTCATCGGATGCATAGAATGGAACATATAATAAGAAGATTTTATATATATATATACACACACACACACACACAGAGAGAGAGAGAGAGAAGGTGGAAGTTGCCATACAAACTGTAAGAGGCTAATTAATTAAGATGAGCTATTATCAGCAGGAGAAAAAAAACTTTTGTAGTGATAATCAAGACGGTTAGGGTATTGTCCTAGGATCTGGGAGATCCGGGATTAAGACCCTCCTTAACCTGACAGAGTGATCTAGGATGAAAAACTGCTTAGAGTCACACAGAGTAGGAACGTGAATTTGGATTCCCCACAACCCAGGGCAGTGCTCTAAACCCTAGGACACACACAGCTTTGAGTGGGGCCTGAAAATAGACATTTCAACAAAATTTGGTTTTCACAAAAATCTTTAAAAGGCTCAAGGGTTTTGACCTCATTCCAATATGGAACAAAAATAAATTTCTAAACCTCAGAAGTTGCTGCAAAATAGATTTTTCATCCTCTGGTCAGCTCTCTGAATATGTTGTATTTCTACCTGGTCAGATCTACGTATCATTTACACTTGTCTCTTTCTGTTGCATGTCTTCATGTATATAGAATGTAGGCATTAAAAATAAATCTTCCTACAGGGATTTAATATTTATTAGACAGAATTCCTAGAGTATGATGATCAGAATTTTCTTACAGTTCTTGAAGCTATTAATTCCAATCTACTTACCTTTCCCCATTTCCCTAAGGTACCAACACAAGAAACATCTCTTCCAGTGTAAGTCTATTTGAAGAACTGAGGAAACTGAGATCATCCATTTCCCCAAAGAAGCTAGCATCTCAGAGCCTCTTAACCTACATTCGCAAAAAGAAAAGGAGTACTTGTGGCACCTTAGAGACTAACCAATTTATTTGAGCATGAGCTTTCGTGAGCTACAGCTCACTTCATCGGATGCATACCGTGGAAACTGCAGAAGACATTATATACACAGAGACCATGAAACAATACTTCCTCCCACCCCACTCTCCTGCTGGTAATAGCTTATCTAAAGTGATCATCAAGTTGGGCCATTTCTAGCACAAATCCAGGTTTTCTCACCCTCCGCCCCCCCACACACAAACTCACTCTCCTGCTGGTAATAGCCCATCCAAAGTGACCACTCTCTTTAAAATGTGTATGATAATCAAGGTGGGCCATTTCCAGCACAAATCCAGGTTTTCTCACCCCCCCACCCCCCTCCAAAAAACCACAGCCCCCAACTAAAACCCCTCCAACGCATATTAAGGATCTACAACCTATCCTGAAGGATGACCCAACACTCTCACAAATCTTGGGAGACAGGCCAGTCCTTGCCTACAGACAGCCCCCCAACCTGAAGCAAATACTCACCAACAACCACATACCACACAACAGAGCCACTAACCCAGGAACCTATCCTTGCAACAAAGCCCGTTGCCAACTGTGCCCACATATCTATTCAGGGGACACCATCAAAGGGCCTAATAACATCAGCCACACCATCAGAGGCTCGTTCACCTGCACATCCACCAATGTGATATGTGCCATCATGTGCCAGCAATGCCCCTCTGCCATGTACATTGGTCAAACTGGACAATCTCTATGTAAAAGAATAAATGGACACAAATCAGATGTCAAGAATTATAACATTCATAAACCAGTCGGAGAACACTTCAATCTCTCTGGTCACGCAATCACAGACATGAAGGTCGCTATCTTACAACAAAAAAACTTCAAATCCAGACTCCAGCGAGAAACTGCTGAATTGGAATTCATTTGCAAATTGGATACTATTAATTTAGGCTTAAATAGAGACTGGGAGTGGCTAAGTCATTATGCAAGGTAGCCTATTTCCCCTTGTTTTTTTCTACCTCCCCCCCGCCCCCCCGCCGTTCTGGTTAAACTTGGATTTATGCTGGAAATGGCCCACCTTGATTATCATGCACATTGTAGGGAGAGTGGTCACTTTGGATGAGCTATTACCAGCAGGAGAGTGAGTTTGTGTGTGTATGGGGGTGGGGGGGTGAGAAAACCTGTATTTGTGCTGGAAATGGCCCACCTTGATTATCATGCACATTGTAGGGAGAGTGGTCGCTTTGGATAAGCTATTACCAGCAGGAGAGTGAGTTTTTGTGTGTGTGTTTTTTTGAAAAAAAAAAAAAGGGGGTGGAGGGGGTGAGAAAACCTGTATTTGTGCTGGAAATGGCCCACCTTGATTTTCATACACATTGTGAGGAGAGTGGTCACTTTGGATAAGCTATTACCAGCAGGAGAGTGAGTTTGTGTGGGGGGGGTGGGGGGTGGGGGGGGGCGGAGGGTGAGAAAACCTGGATTTGTGCTAGAAATGGCCCAACTTGATGATCACTTTAGATAAGCTATTATTAGATAAGCTATTACCAGCAGGAGAGTGGGGTGGCAGGAGGTATTGTTTCATGGTCTCTGTGTATATAATGTCTTCTGAAGTTTCCACGGTATGCATCTGATGAAGTGAGCTGTAGCTCACGAAAGCTCATGCTCAAATAAATTGGTTAGTCTCTAAGGTGCCACAAGTACTCCTTTTCTTTTTGCGAATACAGACTAACACGGCTGTTACTCTGAAACTTAACCTACATTGTTCACTCTCTTCCTGCACAGCAAAAGAGTTTACCCGAGACATTTTCCTGGTGGATTTCTAAGTTAGTTTTGCTTATGAATATACTAAAAGATGCAAATAAAGGGTTCTTTTCAACCTACGAGAGACAATTGGGTGAAAATCTGTAATGTGGCCATGGTCTATATATTTACCTTTTGTAGAGCTGGTTGAAAACTGGAAAAACAATTGCACAACATTTTTGAAATGTGAAGGTCATTTCCACTTTGCAGGTTTTGAAATGGAACAATTTTTCCTTCTTTTCAAAATTTGTCATGAAACTTTTCATTTAACATTTTAATTTCCCATAATTTTCTCTTCTCTTTTTGCCACGGGTCACAATGAAATGAATGATGACCAGGGTTTAGTTTAGTTGTTTTGATTGTTTGCTTTTTTCATTTTTTCTTTCTGCTACACTTTAACTTTTCTGGCTTGGAAAAGTTACGGAGTGCCTGAGTTACAGAGGTTTGTATTTCCTTTTAGTACCCTGTAACTTTTCCAAAGTCGAAGATATTTTAGTAAGTTTTTATTTATTTATTATTCAACTTTTTTTGAACATGACCATTTTTCATACCAAAATATCAAATAAGAAATGTTGACCTTTGATCTTATAAAAGATTTTAGTTGGCTAAATGGTAGTGGGCATTAGTGAATCATTATGGAGGCACAAGTGAAGCCAGGGAAAGGATGATTAGCACAAGTTTCATGCATAAAACCAGCAACTAGAACTAGATAAACAGAAAACCATTGGTAAAGGCCTTAATTTTTAAAACTTTCTTGTAGTAAAGCAACATCAGATGGTACAAATAAATTGATGCCTTACCTCAATTCCACAAATGGATATGTCTATGATGATATCATATAAAGCCTATTATTAGATATAAGAGAGCATGTGGGCCATTGCTGTGTTACAGATCTCCACTTCTTAAGGACTAGAGAAAGCAATTTGAGTAGTCCAAATATATGAATGGCTGGATCTGAACTCCTCATAAACAATTATAAATTGAAAGTTGTGCCGCATAACATGTCCTTTGAACTGATAATTTTCCTTATACGGTAAGCTCCTGAAGATAAAGACTGTGTCATCTTATGTGTTTGTACAGCACCTAACACAGTGGCTCCACAATCCTTATTGGAATCCCTAGGTGCTACTAAACAATAATGTTTAATAATAATATTTCACCCATGACCAATTTCACTCAGTGTCAGAAACAAATACACATTCTTAATTATACTTATTCTTGAAAATCTAAATTGGCTATTGAAAGACTCCTGGCCCAAAACTAATTCTAGAATGATCCAGTTAAAATGGTATCCACAGTATGATACTGATACTTAAAATGGGTGACATGCGACACGGGGGGGGGTGGGGAGGGGAGGCGGGGTTGGTCAGATTTTGCATTGTCATTCAGATCAGGCCTTTCTTCTCACATTTTCTATATCATTTTGGATTTCTTCCCTGCATCTCTCTTTGATTTTTCTGTCTTCATTTTAGTGTAAATATTTACATTTTAAATGTGCTAGAAGAGGGACATTGCGAAAGTGAAAAGAAACATTTTTTAACATTTCAAGTGTTCAGTGCAAAGTTGTTGTTCTTCAGCAGAACTGAAACATAGGATGGATTTTGGAGCTTTCATGAAACTGTGAACCCTTGAGTCTATCCAAGGTTTCAGGTTAAAGTGACCATACATCCTGTTTTGGCCTGGACAGTCCCTGTTTTAAGTCCTGTCCTGGCTGTCCCAACTTTTTTGGCAAAAGTCCTGTTTGCTCTTGCCAACCAATGCCCAATTTTGTCAAAAAAAGTGAGGTGTGGTGGAACACGTGAGGGGAGCGAGTGGTGATTCTAGCCCCATGCAGGGGGGGAGGCAGAGCTTGTGTGAGCAGTGATGCCAGACCTGTGTGGGAAGGGGCATCGGGGCGAGCGGCTCGGGCCAGCCCCGTATTGTGTCCCATTTTCCCTTTGAAAAATATGGTCAGCCTATTTAAAATGATGGAATGGCATTGGATTATGGCAGAGACTGCCTTCAGCTCCCACTCTCCAGAACATTTTTATTATTGCAAATTTGATCCTGTTCCCATGTTGAGGGCAAGGCAGCAGTGATAATACAAACTTGGTGTTGCCACTGTTTTTTCCTCTTTCTTTAAAACAATTGCAGACTGATTTTGAAAGCAAAGAAGACATAGCTGCAGTTACACTGACTGAATCTTCAAAGTATTCTACACACTCTGAGACACAAAAATGTTTAAAAGAGGAATGTGTATTGGTGACACTGCTTGATCCATATCTCCAAGACAGATTTGAAAGACGATTTGCAAACTGCAGCAAAAACTATTGTAATCGTTTGACAATATGTAATGTTTGATGAAACATAGCCAGAGAGAGATTCAGGCATAGCAGACTTTACTAGTGATATGCTCATTGTCTAAACAGAACTGTACCATACATAATACGAGACATTTATCCAAGAGTTAACAGCTTATACATTCAGATAAGCAGAACTTGTAAGATAATTAGCAATAGTACCAGTTGGTGTCTTCCCAAAATGTTTACAACTATCAGTAAAATTTTGATTATAAACTATGGCCAACATTTTCAGACATGGGTGCCTAAAGCTTAGGCACCTAAATAAAAGTAGCCTGATTTACATAGGTGTTGAGCACCCACAACTCAAACTGAAATCAATGGGTGATGCAGGTACTGAGCACCCCTGAAAATTGCTTAATTTTAGGGCAATCTCACCCCAGTCTCTAGTTATGTATTTGTAATTTTGATCATATATTTATTTTTGGGTGCAAGTTTTGTGCACCATGACTTCTAAAAACAAATGGCAAAATGTATACATGCAAAAAAAATTCCTCTTGATTTACATACACACAAACAATTTGAATATATGACTCAATCATTTGCATATAGAATTTAGATGCATGAAGCTGTATTTTGATATGTGACAACTTCCACATGCATATTTATTCTAGCTTATATTTTTTCTGAATGTTTATGTTATTCTGTTTATGATCTTGCCCATAAAGGGTCAGGTTCAGCTACTGCCAGAAGCTGGGAGTGGATGACATGGGGTGGACCACTCAATAATTTCCCTGCTCTGTTCATTCTGTCTAAAGTATCTGGCACTGGCCACTGTTGGGAGACAGGATACCGGGCTGCATGGACCTTGTTCTCATCAGGTATGTCCATTGTTATGTTCTCATGTGATGCTGATCACTCTCAAGTAACTGGTCACCCACAACTACTACTGAAGTCATTAGGAACTGATGATGCTCAGCAGTTCAGAAGAGGTAGTAAGCATACTATAATATTGAGCACAAACACTGCAAAATTCAATGGGAGTTGATGGGATTTATGAAAGCACCTTGTAGGGTCAAGCTCCAATACCTCAACTTGCCACTTGGAAAGGAAATGGTATTCAGAGCTGATACAGGCAGATCAACAGACCCTAGGAGTGATGATGCTAATTCCTTTTCCAGCAGTGACCCACATCACTTCAGCCAAGTCTAGCCTTAACAGGCCAGGAGTTTCAATAGTGCCAAGTTTCCTAACTGCCATTTAACAGCTGCACAGCTTGCAAACATCCATCAGCCCACCATTAGGTGCAATCCTTTCCAGAACGTCTCTCATTTCCAAAACAGATCATGCAGAGATGGGGGAGACAATAGTTGTTTGAGTTAGTGCAGTGTGAGATATTAAACTGTCAGGGTAATTTATGAGCTTTTTTAAACAATGTATTTGTTTTTGTTTCATATCTAAAACATATCTGCATGATGCCTCAGATGAATTACGCCAGTTATACAGAATCAGACATACTGTAGTGCAACATGATTTATATTATTCAATAAGGCATATCACAAATCAATATAACTGATCAAAACTCCAGTGGTGGAGGGGTAATCAAGCTAAATATTAGCTAAGGAGTTACACTGAGTTGTGTTTTCCATTTTGATGTTTCAAAATGAATCTGAAGAACAAAAATGTTGCTCTCACTCCTTTTTAAATAGACTTTTTAAAGAACTTGCTCCAGTTTGGATATGTTTTTTTTTTCTTCTATTGAGTGCATCAAAATTGTCTTGTTTAACCATGATCTGATATTTCCATAGGGAAATGGTAACAGAAGCATTAACTCCTGAATTATCATGAGAACACATTTGTTATCTCATGATAAAATGGCTTTTGATAGGTGTCAGCACAGCGTATGTCGTTTCCAAAAGAAATTGAATTAGGAGTTGGCCATTTGATACTTTGTCGATAATTAACAGGTCAGGTAAGCTGTAAGAATCAATTGCCTTTTTTTGTACTTAGAGGTTGCAGTTTCCATGTATTCTCTTCTTTACAAATTTCTCCTCATATACTGTCTTACAGAATGGAACATAAAACAAACAAGCTAAAAACCACAACAGAAGCTGGTACAATGCTCATGATAAAGGTGTTTCCACTATGGAATTGTTAAACAGCTTTGAGCTCACTAGCTCCCAGCAAGAACAGCAGAGCAGTAAAGTAGAACTTCTTTGAAGTGTTCCATTCCATTTTCTTGTCAGGGATGGTCTAGATAATACTTAGCCTTGCCATGAGTGCAGGGTACTGGACTACATAACCTTCTGAGGTCAATTTCTGTCCTATGATTCTATTATTTTATAGGTTAAATATTTATTACATTAACAAAATGATTTGCTGCAGTATTTTTCCACTGGGTGTTTGCAAATTTGATGTCACCATGAAAGATTAATGTGTGTTTAAGCAAACGGAGTAACCTAATTTAATTACTGAGGACAATTCTTAAATAATACTTTATTGACTTCTAAGCAATTAGAACCATTGGCTTAAAGACAGACTAATGCAGCAGTGTGGATCTCATTTGACAAAAGACATTTATTCTGCCTCCCATGTCATTTTGCTTTAAAGCTGCAGGTGTAGAGTACTGTTAGCCTGGCTATTTTTTTCTTGTGTAAAACAAATAATCATGGACAGAAATGAGAGTGGGAACTGTGGGGAAAGAAGTTACCAATAAGAAGAAATCTTAAAGTCTATTATTCATAATATAACTGTCATGATTGATAATTATTTAATGTCATTCATACAGCCTAGATTGTGTCTTAGCCACAAGCTCTCCATAAGAAGCAACACATATTTCTGCCCCATTAACAGATCAGAGCTCCTCAGGAAGTCTCCATCTGGACTCTGGTTCCCCTTTTCCCAAATAGGGGAAAGTTATCTGTACCAGTCCTACACCTGGCACAGTTTACTTCTCCCTCCATACAGGCCCAACTGTGCTGGGCTGATGTGCTGCAGGGATGGAGCTTCACTTCAGATCACCCTTTCATGTCTACCCTTCCTGGGAAAGGGCACAGCAGTCCTATGGATGCTGCTTTCTTTTCTCGTATTATTAAAGGGGTAGCCAATATAGGGGACAACTTTACACCCTCTTGCTCCCATATGTGGGTGCATCACATTGTGCTCCTAGTGATTTTTCATACACAGCTCTTAAAATGCCGTATAAAGAAGCTATATGCAGTGTTGTAGCCGTGTTGGTCTCAGGATATTAGAGAGACAAGGTTAATATTTTTTATTGGACCAACTTCTGTTGGTGAGAGAAAGACAAACTTTCAAGCTTACACAGCGCTCTCCTTCCGGTCTGGGAAATATATTCAGAGTTTGAAACTAAAAACTCACGGGTGGTCTCTGCCAGATGACTCGGGCTCATAAGAATCAGACAAAGGGCTGTTTAACTGTAGTGTAGACATTTGAGCTCAGGCTAGGGCCCAGGCTCTAGGACCCTGTGAGGTGGGAAGGTCCTAGAGCTCAGGCTCCAGCCGGAACCCAAACAGATACATTGCAATTAAACAGTCCCGCAAGCCCAAGTCAGCTGGCATGGGCCAGCCAAGGTTGTCTAATTGCAGTGTAGGTACAGGGACCACATCACAGCTAAATACAATGTGGAACAGATTGTTTATCAAAAATAATTAACACATATTTCAAGGAACTATTCAAGGTGGAGTGTCCTGTTAACAAGTCTCCAGTCATAGTGGGGGAAAGGGGGGAAAAAAAGCTGTGGGAAGCGTATTATTTTTAATAAGCCATAAATGCAGCATCTTTATTCAGTCTATGACTTTTAGTATCTAGCAAAGTTATGAATTTAAGCTTCCAGGCTTGTCTTTTCAAGGTGTTATGAAGGTTTCCTTTTTAGAGATCAGATACGGAGTGACTGCTTTGTGAAAAGTGTTCACCTACAGGTGATATGGTGTTTTTGTCTTAGATGAATACATTCCATAAAGCAATCACACTCCATTTACGAAGAAATCTGCACACTTTCAAAAGACAAGACTGGAAGCTTAAATTAATAAATTTGCTGGATACTAAAAATCATGGACTGAATAGAGACATTGCATTTGTGGCTTATTACAATTATCTATAACCCATTTAACTCCCTCACCTCCCCTGTGGCTTTCTCCCCACTCATGATTGGAGAGGTGTCCCTGGGCCACTTTACTTTCAATGATCCCTTGAAACATGTGTTAACTATTTATACTAAACAATCTGTTCCACCTTGTATTTAGCTGTGACACTCTGAATACATTTCACAGATTTGAAGAAGAGCTCTGTGTAAGCTCAAAAGCTTGTCTCTCTCACCCACAGAAGTTGGTCCAATAAAAGATATTACCTCACTCACCTTGTCTCTCTAAAGCAGGTATATGACCATTATTCCAGTGTTACAGATGGGAAATTGAAAAACAGAGATGGATTCTCTTTATTTATATCTATTACATAATAAAACTCTACTGGGCGCAATGTTATCTAGATAAATTTACACAACCAAGTTCTGAATAGAAGTCACAGATCGGTAGGTTGGCTCATTGCAACATGTCAGGTAAGTGTCTCCTTAAATAAGTGCAGATACAATTCCTGATTTTTCCCCAACACGTTCAGGACATCTCTCATTTTGTTTCCATCAATTTTTCATGTAGTCCTTTCTATTGTAGTTTATTGGTTTAATTTAAACTGGAAATATCTGTTATTGAATTTTATTATATTTATGAGAAGATCTGTTATATATTCATTAAACTTTATCCTGCTCATTAAAGAGTCTGTGTTTTTGGCCAAAGTCTGCACTGTAAAGAGGACTAGATAAATATTTCATTGAAATAACATCTTTCCAATTCAAGGGACATTTATGAAAAGCAAATCCTCAGTTGAACACTAAATTAGTATTTTATGTTTATTCATATAGAGAACAAATTATTGTTTCAGATCCATTCCTCCAGCAATAAATATGCATTAATATAATGGAAATAAAATGCTCCACATGTGAAATAATTTCAAAAGACATTCCAATTAAAAACAAAATCAACCTATATTTAATAATTTAACATATTATATTGTAAAGCCAGATTTAAACTTCATGTTTGATGTGGACACTATATCTGAAAATTAAATGTTTTTACATCCTGTACACTTAAATATTAGAAAGTGTGGGTTAAAGGAGATTTCCAGTCTTAGAACATTGAAGTCAATGACAAATTTTCTTTTCATGTTACTTGAACAATACCTGGCCTACTGGTGATTTAACCAACATGCATATTTCTACGGAGTTGTTTATGTAATTAGAATAACAGAATAATAGAAATGTAGGGCTAAATGGGACTCAGAGAGGTCATAAAGTCCTGAGCCCTGTCCTGAGGCAGGACCATGTATATCTAGTCTGTCTCTGACAGGTGGTTGCCCAACCTGTTCTGAATTACCTCTATTGATGGTGATTCCACAACCTCCCTTGGTTCCAGAGTTTAACTACCCTTACAATTAGGAAGTTTTTTTCCCTAATATCTAACCTAAGTCTCCCTTGCTGCAGATGAAGCTTATTACTTCTTGTCCTACCTTCAGTGGACACAGAGAACAATTGATCCCTGTCCTCCATATAACAGCCCTTAACATGTTTGAAGACTGTTGGAACATTGATATGGAGGAAGTATTTTGTGTGACTTGTAATTAAAAGGCTTCCTAGAGTTGGTCAGATACTAAAATACTGGTAGTATCAGAACACTGAGAATGCAAAAATAGCTCAGGAATGGAAATAATCACTTTCCCAGACATCTACCTTTTTGTGGACTCTTGGAAAAGATGAGAAGGCTTGGAATGTGAGATTGGCAAATTATCACTCTTCTCCACTATCATAAATATAAAGGGAAGGCTAACCATCTTTAAATCCCTCCTGACCAGAGGAAAAACCCTTTCATCTGTAAAGGGTTAAGACGCTAAGATAACCTCGCTGGCACCTTACCAAAATGACCAATGAGGAGACAAGATAATTTCAAAGCTGGAGGGGGGGAGGGAAACAAAGGGTCCTCTCTGTCTGTGAGATGCTTTTGGCGGAACCAGAGCAGGTCAGAACTCCTGTAAAGAGTTAGTAAGCAATCTAGTTAGATATGCATTAGATTCTGTTTTGTTTAAATGGCTGATAAAATAAGTTGTGCTGAATGGAATGTATATTCCTGTTTTTGTGTCTTTTTGTAACTTAAGGTTTTGCCTGGAGGGATTCTCTATGTTTTGAATCTGATTACCCTGTAAGGTATTTACCTTCCTGATTTTACAGAGGTGATTCTTTTACTTTTTCTTTAATTAAAATTCTCTTTTAAGAACCTGATTGTTTTCTCATTGTTCTTAAGATCCAAGGGTTTGGGTCTGTGTTCACCTATGCAGATTGGTGAGGATTTTAATCAAGCCTTCTGCAGGAAAGGGGCTGTAGTGCTTGGGGGGATATTTTTTGGGGGGTGACGTTTCCAAGTGGACACTTCCCCTATTATTTTTGTTAGACACTTTGGTGGTGGCAGCATAAAGGTTCAAGGACAAAAGGTAAAAGTTTGTACCTTGGGGAACTTTTAACCTAAGCTGGTAAGAATAAGCTTAGGGGTTCTTTCGTGCAGGTCCCCACATCTGTACCCTAGAGTTCAGAGTGGGGAAGGAACCTTGACATCCATGAAGTTAGATTGAATAAATTACTAGGGCAGTGCTACTATATATTATTATTAGACAATATTCTTTAAGCTAAACAGTGCTACTCTGTTTTAGGTGTTTTAGGTGTTTAGGTGCTTTGTCTCTGTTTTAATATTTTTTAATACAGGTCCCCCATAAAAAACATATACATGTCACTCTTGCACGCATGTTAGCCTATCTCCCATGAACTCTGATTTCTACACTGGTTACCAGTCCACATCCATCATCAGTTAAAGGAAGTATTTAAGTTGTGAGACTTTTAAGACCATCAGTAGCTAAAAACTCAGCCTCATCAACTACTGCATTTCTATTCACAACTCACTAAAACGATTATGCTCCTCTGGGTTGATGCATCTTACAAAACCCAGGATGAAGCACATGAAAGCTAGCAACAAATCATTCTGGGTCAAACGGGTTCAACTATGAATGAGATTCTAAAGCAGATCACACTATTATTGTGTCAGACTATATTTAGGATGCCCTGCAAAAATCTCCTTTTGATAAAGCCTTCCCCAAAATAGCCAAATGTATCGGGGAGTGGAGAAGCAAGGGGTGAAAAACACCTTCATTCTTGTGTATCCAAAAATAGAGCTTCCTCTGCAAGAGAAGAGGAAAGAGCAGATTACTCATTAACACACCAGGGACTTTGCTGTGCAGACATGGGAAGTGTTTTAGATACTACACTGAAAATCAGCTAGACAAATGACATCCCTCACTTAGGCTATTGGAACCCTTTTACATAATTGCCCAGGGGTGGGCAAACTTTTTGGCCTGAGGGCCACATCTGGAAATAGAAATTGTATGGCAGGTCATGAATGCTCAGAAAATTGGGGTTGGAGTGTGTGAGGGTTCTAGTTGGGGGTGTGGGCTCCAGGGTTGGGCCAGAAATGAAGAGCTCAAGGTGAAGGAGGGGGCTCCAGGCTGGGGCAGGAGGTTGGGGTGTGACTGGGGAGGGTGAGGGTGCCATCTCGGGGTGTTAGTGGGGCTGGGGATGAGGAGTTTGGGGTGCAGGAGGGTGCTCTGGGCTGGGATCGAGGGGTTTGCAGTGTGGGAGGGGGATCAGGGGTGCAGGCTCCAGGCAGCACTTACCTTAAGCAGCTCCCAGAAGCAGCGGTCATGCCCCCACTTCAGTCCCTTTGCAGAGTCGCAGCTAGGTGGCTCTGTGCGCTGCCCCATCCACAGGCGCCACCCTTGCAGCTCCCATTGGACGCAGTTCCCATTGGCTGTAGTCCACAGCCAATGGGAGCTACAGGGGCAGTGCTTGGGATGGGGGTAGCATGTAGAGCGGAGCCCCCCCGGCTGCCCCTATACATAGAAACAGGAGCGGGGCAGTGCCATTGCTTCTGGGAACCGCATGGAGTGATCCCCAACCCTGCTCCCTGGCTGGCGGGGCGGAACACTGGAGCAGAGCAAGCGCCAGACCCTGCTCCCCAGTTGGAGCTCAAGGGCCCTCTTAAAATAGCTCATGGGCCAGATCTGGCCCGCGGGCCATAGTTTGCCCACCCCAGGCCTAACCCTTACTTATTGGGGACTCTTGATATAACGGAGAGAATAAAATATAAGGAAAATGAAAAAAATCTTGCAAATTTAGATTTTACTGGACCCTCACTTAAAATAAAACACATTAAGCCAAGCTCAATGGCAAATAAAATAATATTCTTGTTTTATAGTTTTACTTAAGTCATGTGACTCAATTATTACTGTCAATTACTTTTCAGTTACAACCATGGAATTAAGCTAGTCTGTTGTCCATTATGCCTTTTCAATATCTCCTGGTTTCTCCATTGTGAATTGAAAACAAATTTTGAAACTTCAAAAGCTGTGGCAAAATGGAATTGTTGTCCTCTTAACAGCTCTACTTTTAGCTTTAACTGTGTTATGCAAGGGAAAATATTTTTCCCATTTATTTATGTCATATTTGGCCAAATGTTCATATTCTCAAATGCATCTAATTCTTGGGAGCTTTTGTCTGTCAGAAATCTGTTTATTCTGATTTTTATAGTTATTTTGGTTTCCTTCATTTCTATTTCTCTCTCCTGTGTAAATTGTGTCACATGGATATATTCTATTGGTTCACTTGGAGAAAAATTGACATTTTGCTAATTTCACTCACTCTGCATATGTTTTTGGCTTAGTTTAAGATTATATGAGTCATTTGCTAAAGAAAACAGTTATGATTAAGATGGACTGTGGTTACATGTACCTTGATAATTACAGTAAACTACCCCAGATGTACCAAAGGCATGAATCTATAGCTACAAGGACACAGAGTCATAAGGCCTAGTACTAAGGTAATACTGTCTCTTTAAAATTAGTCAGGTGTACTCACCAGAGGGTCTCTCCCATTCTGAGGATCTCACTCTCATACATGATGCAGACATACTCAGGGCTTGCACACTCAGAGTCTGTAGGACCTATCTGTAATGTAACTAATAAAGAGAGTCATGGTTTAAAATTTACACCGTCGTCTCACTCTGGTTCCTGAAGTACAGAGGCTGCAACATACTAACAAGAAAGACACTCTTGGCTGCCTGGCCATGCTAGAAAGCACAACATGGTGTTAGAAGTGGCCACATTCTGGCTGTTTTTGTCAGGTGTGCAGTGGATCAGTAAATAGTGCAAAGTGCTAAATACAAAGGAAACTTGCAATCCACAGACCAGCAGAAACCACACAGAGAGTACTGAGACAGAGGCCTGGTCTATATTACAGAGTTAGGTCGATGCAAGGTAGCTTATGTTGACCTACTGATGTAAGTGTCTACACTAAAATTTTGCTCCCACCGACGTCATTGCCCTGTCGTGCCGATTTAATAACTCCACCTCTACAGGAGGACCGCCAGCACAAGGAGCATAGTGTTGACATATAGAAGTGATTGAATCACTGGTCAGACAGAATGCCAACATAATATAGGTCAACACAATTTTGTAGTGTAGACATGCCCACAAGCCACAGTGAATTTCTGTTCATTGCAATAAAGAACCCAAGGCACTGAGTCTCAGAGCCCAAGTCAGATGACTCAGGTTCATGGTCTTAGGTTGCGGAATGATAAAATTGCAGTGTAGATGTCCAGCTTGGATTGGAGCCCAAGCTTTGAGACACTGCTCCCCCTTGTGGGGGTCAAGAGCCTGGACTCCAGCCTGAGCCTGAACATCTACACTGCAGTTTTTTAGCCCCACAAGCCTGTCAGATGACCTGGGTCATCCGCATCTGTGTTGAGGGTTTTTTACTGAAGTGTAGACATGCCAAATACACAAAAGTGAAACAAACAAACAAAAAAAAACCCTCCTGAAGATGCAGGGCTTCAAGCCACCTACACCTTTATCTTTTCTTGGTACTCTTGCTGAGAATTGGAGGAGTTGGTAACAATGCTTCAACCTTTATATGAAACCTCAGGAACTGTTAAAATAGAAGAGGACATAAAAGTAGCCATTTGACTGCACTCAGTGAGAGAGAAGGCACTGGTGTTGGATCATATTAAAGAAGTTCTGTATTAAAATCACAAATGAGTTTGATTCCCCATAGTTTAAATTCCAGGGTATTACTAATTAAGAGGTCTCTTGGTTTTTGGTACTGTTTCTCTCCCTCTATGTGTGAAACTTGCAAGCTGCTAATTGCGTTAGTACATTCTTAGACAGAGTCTGTTCTCAAAGCAATTTACAGAGAGAGACTCAAAGCAATACTCTAACAACAGAAACAGCACCCAGAGACTCCCCGCCCTTTTGTTGTATTAACAATTGTGATTAAAATAGAGATAGAGGATGTATGTGGATGCATGCTTGGTGTGGATAATAACTGAATGATCAGGGAGGTGCCAGCCTAAGAATCCAGTGTCCATCGGCTGAAGAAGGCGTCAAGTGGAAATAACCAGAGGACCCCCGGAGGACAGACTGGAATCCACCCAACAGCCTCAAGAATGGGAGAACCAAAGAACAAGATAACATCTAGCAGCATGGAGCCGTCAGGAATGTGACTTCTGCTGATTGATTCAGCAACAGCATGATGAAGCAATTCCCATAGACTGGCCTAGGAAGAAATTCCTATCAAAATGGACTCTAGAAAGTGAGAACTTTGGGGGGTCTGATTCTGCAAACCAACTTCCAGGAGCATCAGATGAGCATCTGACAAGGCCCTGCTCCCTCCTCATGTCCAGGCCACCTGGCCAGTGGCTTGGCATGAGCAACTCTAAGGCTGGTAACTATGATAACAACCTTGCAGAACCTCTGTGTGTGTGTATGTGTGAATAAATATGAGATTGAATGGAATGTTATAACTGTAACTAACTGCTTACTATGATTCTTTCTATATTCACAGTAAATGTGGTATTGTGTCTTTTTCCCTTTTAATAAGATCCTGCTGGTTTTTAATTTATTGGTATAACACTGGAAGTTTATAACACATTCTTACATTAGGCAACTGAAAATCCTCCCACTTTGGATGCATTCTCAGCAATGCTTAGGCACTGTGGTGACCCTAAGAAAAATTCTGTGTTTGAACATAACCAGCTCTGGTCTCACTCACACCTAAGGGAAGAGCAGATAGGTAAGTATGTCACAGAACTGAGGCAAAACACAAGAAACTGTGAGCTTGGAAATACTGAAAATGACATGCTCAGAGACAGTAGCACTGTATACTACAAAGGTTGTGTGTAATGTGCACGCTCCAGTACAATACGTTATGAGGTATGAGTTATGCCATTCTTATTTTAGTACTGCCAGGATGTTACTGCAGACATGAAAAGTAATACAAACTATACTATAAAATTCAAGTAAGGACCACAGTAAAACAATAAAAGGACTTTGGTTGATTGCTATTCATTTTGACATATACAAATTACAAGGGTGAGGCAAAAATATGTTATTTGTTTACTGCGTATTTCTGAGTTTACTATGCACTTGGTGCCATATCTTCAGCATAGCTCCAATGCAGTCAGATTACACCAGCTGGGAATCTGGCTCTTTGAAAGGAGAGTTAAAGCAATACACGTGGGGAAAAATTATACCAAACATTATTTATTTATTTATTTGGTCATAAAATCACTTTAGAGATTAACTAAACTGCTCAGATGACAGTATTATCTGACTCTCTTATAGTTCTAATTCAGAATTATTGGGGTTTTTACTACTTTATTATCAACTATTAACAAATCTGTATGTAAAAATCACATTATTTTGAACTATAAAAGGCATGGTTAATGGAACTTTATCACAGAGCTTGATTTTGGTTAAGTATTGTGCTCAATCAAAACAATCTGTGAAACCTAAATATCTACTTATTTCTTTGCAGAAGACAAAAACACTATAGTAGTAACACCTTTGTAATCCATTTGGAATTACTTTGTAACTTCAATTATAATTTTAATGTATTTTATCTATAATTTTCATTGTTCAATCATCATTAGGAACTTATAACCTAATAAAAAAAAAATTTCAAAGTACATAACAAGCAAATCACCAAGATGAAAATTATGTGTCGTCGTAAAGTCCTCCAAACACTATATACATTACTAAAATATTAATAATGATTGGATGAAATGCTGCCATCAAGATAAAGTTGCCACCAAAACTGGAATTTAGTGAATAGTGAACCCCAGCAATGGCCTACATCCACTCCCACGTTCACTAGAGGAATCAGAATATTTTTGAGATGTGCATCCTCAACTCCTCTTGTACCCATCTTCTCCCAAGGTCCCCATTCATCACTGCTGTCTTATGTGAGGAACAAAGACTGTCTGCCAGTAGCCTTTTCTGTGCTTCAGAGGTGGGTGCTGGCTGACTACTTCCCTCCCATTACTACTTCATGGGGAATGCTTGGTTAGACCTTATTCACCAGACCAAAGAAGGTTATTTGAGGGGTAATACTGCATCTGAAATTCTCTGCACAGAGGCATGAAACAGCATGGATTGGCTTGATCTTCACCTTGTTGCTAGCAGAAGCTGATGGAACTACAAATTCCAGAACCCTTTTCAAGGGCTAGCTTCCACCCCTTGAAAGACACTAGTTGGATTGGCAGGGTTGGTGACCTGAGCTGGCAGTCACCAGAAGAGGCAAAAAAGTGGGCGGTGGGCTGAGCTCTATGGGCAGAACTCAACAATGGTGAAGTGGGAAACATCTGGGAATGGTGGGTGCATGAGGATCCTTGTCCCAGAAACAGCAACTAGCCTCTCCCTATTTTTGGATCCAGTTGAACATAAAACACAGAAGAAGGATATAGATCTTGCCCTCTCAATGCAAACTTTCCCAGGTCCAAGATGTTTGAATCCAGAATTCTGTCTAGGAGTGGGCATGGTGTTTGGCTAGTGGACCGAGGTAGTCCCACAGCTTCACAGCACACAGGTATGGTGTACTCCCTGAATGTGCTCTCCAAATCTTGTCCTCTCTTTTCTGCAGTTGAATCACACTGGTTCCACTGCGTCCAAGCACACTTTGTATTAAAAAGGGGCAAGATTTGCCTTATACCGTATCTTTCCCAAGATTAGGTTTAAGGAGAAAGTCCTCCTGCCTACCCACTGGTGCTCTCTGGTCTGAGAGGGAGGCCTCTGTGTCATACCCATCTACACAGGCTAGGCACAGGGAGAAAGCTTTGACCCTATGTGCATATTATACCATGTAATGTAAAGTCCATTGGGACTGTACACAAAACATCATTCTAAATAAGAAGCCTTAATTATTCTTCTGAATTATTAAACATAGATACTGGGAACATCTGATCCCTTAGCATTCTTTTTTATTTTTGAGCATTTTACTTTGATCTTTATACTGAAAATGGGACAAAACACAGTCTATCAAATGATAAGCCCTTTGAATGCAGTAGTATTTGAATCCAAATCTCTGAATATGAATCAGTGCCTCCAGGTGTTCCTCCCCCAGCCACCCTGAGATCAAAGAAAAGGATTGATTTTACAGCTCCGGTTTGGTGTGGCCAAAATCTCATGAGAACAGGTGATGGCAGTAATCCAAGATGGCAGCCTTCAAACAGTCCACTTAACCAGTGTTGACTCTCTGCAAAATCTCTTTCCAGATACATTTGTCGTCTCCCTCCATGCACTATACTTCAAGTGCACCAGAGTTTTCAGGAAATCCTTTTTTTCTTCTTGACCCAGCTAATGTTCTGTCTCCCAGGAAGAAGCTCAACATCCCATTTAAAAAAAAAATCTTATATACTCCAAGCTCCATTTATTGTCTCCCCAAATTAACAAACCCATCATGCAGATCACCAGCCAGTTCTGACATAGCACTCAGGGGCACAATACTTCTAAATACACACAGCCCAATTCAGCACTGGATTCAGCTAATCACCACCAGTGTTCCCTCTAATTTTTCCCACCCATGTGCAGAATGAATTTTGTGATGTGCACCAATAAGGACGTGATGTGTGACACATCACCTTCACATCGGTGTACATAACAAAATTTCATGTGGTTGGGGTGGGCCTGGTGTGCGAGGGGGCTCAGGGCTGGGGCAGAGGGTTGTGGTGGGGAGGAGGGCTCCGGCTGGAGGAGAGGGCTCTGGGTTGGGGGGTTAGGAGGGTGCTCCGGGGCTACGGTGGGGAGAGAGGACTCCCCGCAGCTCTCTCCGCACAGCAGCACATGGGCTGGGGCTGGGGAGAGGAGCTTCTCCCCACCACAGCAACTCCAGGGCTGGGGTTGCAGAATAGGTGCCCTCCCCCCAGCCCTCTCAGGTCCAGGCCGGGGCTGGGTTTGGGGAGGGGCACCCCACAACAGGTCTGGGCTGGGCCTCCTGAGTTTGGGCCGGGCCGCAACCACTGTGACTGGGGCCGAGCCGGGCCACCTGAATTCAGGTCCCGGCCGGGCTGCCATGGCTGGGTCTGGTCCAGGCTATTCAGGCCAAGCCACCCTAGCCGTGTCAGGGACTGGGCCGCACCAAACCACCCTGGCCAGGTTCAAGCCAGGGTAGTGGCATCCTGACTGCGGCAGGTCTGGGCCATGGCAGGTTGGGGGCCGGGCTAGGTTGGGGTCAGGGGAGGGGTGCCCCAGAAAGGTGCTAAATAGGCTGCTGCGTGGCTGCGTGACCCCACAACTTACAGGGAACTTAGATCACCACACAAATTACCAGATCTTTACGTGCCTATGTAAGCTCTCACAAATAATTAATTCTGGAACTCCTCTACAGGCTATCTTCCTGTTTTCTGCAATGCCTACTAAGGATCCAATTCTGCTACCATTTGTTCTCATGCTTAGTGGCACCATATTTCCCTATGCAGTTGCTGAGTTATCTTTTTGACTGTCTATGGTACAGATAACTCTCAGCTCTGATAGTCACTCATTTCCATTCACCCTCTCAGCACCTAACTTCAGCTCGTACCAAAGTCCTCCTTATTAGAGACTCTGTTGCTGTCTCCCTGCAGCTGGCTTTTCAAAGTTCAGGATGACCTCTCAGAGTAGATCATGTGTGCACGTCACAAATTAATTTCATTCCTGTCTTGAGATCTTACCAAGAATATAGCACCTTACTGTGAGCTGCTGCGGTCACAAGCCATTTCAAATGTAAATAATGATTTGCATTACCACAGCCCTTAATTAGGATGAAAGTAACCTGATTTCATCTTTGCTGTATAGCTATTATTATTAATTATTCTGTGCCATTGAGGGCAGCAAGTTTTTTCTTGTATTTCTTTAAATAGTGCTAAAGGTGTATCTGGGATCATCTGAGAAAACCTGCCTGGTGAACAATCTTTGGGGAAGCCTAATTAAAATCAATGGGGAACTTAAATGGATAAAAAATAGGGTAGCAAGGCAATTAAAAATAAATACTTAATTCTAGAAAGACTTTAAAGGAAGCTATAGTTTGCCAGTGTCACTTACCATCAACTTAATTAAAATGCCCCTCCTCCCCCCCAAAAAATAGAAATATCACCTACTGGGGAGACAAAATTTAGGCAAAATGTGAAAGTTAAGGCAGACACAAATAACCACAGGGTTGTAGACAAGGATTAGGCACCTGTGTTTGATATATTTGGCAAGCAGTAGTTTGAGCTCTGAAACAAAAGCTTAGATTTGAACACCAACAACTTTTGTTATGACTCAAACTCCAAGGCTGATTCCTTTCCAAAAGACATCCCTTATTCTTCCAAGTTATTTGTTGTGTCCCCAAAACATGGTCTCATGCTTTTCTAAGTGTGGTATTTCCATATACCTGATTAGAAAACCTGTGAGTTTTAGTTGTGAAATTTCTGTATATTTTTTTCTATGGGTGAAGGCAGAGTTTTCCATGAGTTCAGCTCCATAGATGAGGCTATGGCTCATTACTTCATCCATGATCTGCAAAGGCAATGTCTATCTTCCCAAGAGACCCCATGCCTCTGCAACTCCCCAACCACTTCTGTCCCCAGGACACCTATGTGTAGAAGAATGAGACAAGGAATTCTATAATGCAGAGGGGACCTACAAAAATTAATGAGGGCCTGATGCAAAGTAACTTGTGCATGGCCCAGAGGTTGCGTGTGGTGGTAGAACAAGTTGACCAGAGCAACCAGCCCCCAAGTTCCTATATTGTCCCAACCTCTGAATCTGAATCCTCAAGGAGATCCCAAAGCAAAACCTTTCTCGGGAGTAGAAGAAGGAAGATATATGACTTGGAACTGATACTCCCCTTTTTCATGCTAACCCTAGTTTAGATCCTTGTTTTTTTAGCTTTCTTCCAGTCATAGAAGCAGAGGACAGTCTGGTATCCTTAGTTATCATTTTCTTTATTCCCTTTCAGTTGTCTTTGTTTGCGCCTGTCAATGCAGCTGTAACAAAGTCTTTAGTAACGTTCCTCATTGCTTCCAGTCTCTATCCTCTGTCTCTTATGGTCACACTCAGAAATGTACCATGAGGAAAGAAGAATGAAGAAAATTACATGTAGAATTGAATCCTAGCAGAGACCTAATTCTGAACATTATATTCCACTGTGGGTTTGGCCTTGTTTCAATGCTCCGAAGTTCAGATTCATGCTGCCTGGCTATTTATTCCTAGCTTACAGGGAGAAAGAAAATAAGACAGGATGCTTTTGCAAATGAGCTAGAGGGGGCTATTTGTTAACCAAATATCTCACTACATCTCTATTTATCGACACTTAAATAAGTCAAAACAGGCAGAAGCATTGTCTCACCTTCAGGTCATTGATTCCAACATAGCAACATTAACCTTGTTACCTTCAAATAGAATTGTTATACAAATGACATATATGTCTAATTCTTCAGTTAGTCCTGGTAGCCGTGATTTACATATTCAGCTGGAAAAAAAGCAAATAGGTTCAAAAGAAGGAATTTAGCTTACTGACTATTTATTATTAATTATTATTATTATTAATTATTTGCATGTGATAATACAATTAAGGGTAATAATAATAGTTAAAACTAGTAGCTTAATTAAAAGAAAATCATCCCCATTGTGTTTTGAAGGGTGGGATATTGATCCCTCCAGAGTGTTAAAATTAGAGAGTATGGTCAGTTTTAACCCAGAATACAATTATTGGAGTACAAAGGGGTGTGAGGATGTATGCACTGTTTCCTTAAATAAACAAATAAAAAGCAGATGGGAATGAGGGCCTGCATATGGGCCTGGGATCAGCTAGCTAACTACAGCTAAATCTCCAAATTGGCCAGATAACCTGATTGGCTGAGTGTTTTTTGCCAGGACTCTTAAATCCAGCAGCAGCACTTAGCCTGTTGTAGCTCAATGCACTTGCCTGCAGCAGCGGTTTCTCCTGTGTCTGTCTGCCTTGTTGCCAGCATTGTTATGTATTCCTGTCCTACCTTTGCCCTGTCCCAGACTTCCTCCTGGTTCCTGACTCTGGATCTTACCTCTAGGCCTGACTGCTCGTGTCCTGGTCTGTGACAATAACTGAGGCAACAGAGGTGCATTCCAGGCAGATGCTCTGAAATGAAGACGAAAAGAGAGAGAGGATCAGGGTAGTTTTAGGGATAATCCTGTTTTCCTAATTCTAATCAAGTTCCTTGGTCAGTGGTAGAAGTAAAACACCCTTTCTGTGATTCTTCACCATTGTCACATGACAAGTGGTGGGCAAGCTAGCATGTTATAAGGCTTAAGTAAATATATTGAAATTGTTTCTCTATAAGCAATATAGTATAAAAGCAAATTTTTGACAAACTGATAAATTGCAGTTTATTAAACTTCTGGGCAAATTTCACAAGCTGACTTGTGAGGGTCCTTGAGTAGTCTCAAATCAGGAATTCTGCACAGACAATAATAACTTAAAGCTTAGTAGGTTCTGTTAAATAAATGACTTTATCAGTTCATCTCTTCCTGCTTCTCCGGAGGATGACATTAAACTGGGTCACAGGTCATCTGCTCAGTCAACAATAATAATGTAGGTTTCAAAGTAACAGCCATGTTAGTCTGTACTCGCAAAAAGAAAAGGAGTACTTGTGTCACCTTAGAGACTAACCAATTTATTTGAGCATAAGCTTTCGTGAGCTACAGCTCACTTCATCGGATGCATACTGCGGAAACTTCCACAGTATGCATCCGATGAAGTGAGCTGTAGCTCATGAAAGCTTATGCTCAAATAAATTGGTTAGTCTCTAAGGTGACACAAGTACTCCTTTTCTTTTTGCGAATAATTATGTAAAGGCCAACAGAATATTTGTTATTTGCATTGTGGTAACATTTAGGAGCCCCAGTCATGGACCAGGAATCCATTGCACTCAGTACTGTAGAAATACACAACAAAAAGACAGTCCCTTCCTCCAGAAATTGTATTGCTTATCTTTTCTAAGGGCCTGTTTAGAATGCCCTTCCCCTGGTTTAGTAGCCTTTTACTCTGTGAGCAGTTCCAGTGACTTCAATGGATTATTGGTGGAATGATGTACTCTTCAATGTGAGGAAGGCTTAATGAATCTGATCCCATTAAGAAGAAATAGATAGGCATCTCAGATACACTTAAAACAAAGGTTTCAGAGTAGCAGCTGTGCTAGTCTGTATCCGCAAAAAGAAAAGGAGTACTTGCGGCAAATTTGTAAGTCTCCAAGGTGCCACAAGTACTCCTTTTCTTTTTACTTAAAACAAAGTAATAAAATGTAAAATATGGTACAACACACATACTCTCTCTCTCTGCTTTAGTATCTATATTCACTCAGCTCCAATTCATCTGTAAGTGAAATTTTCCACTTATGCATGTACCAGTTAAGTGCCACTTAAGACCTACTTAACCTTGAACAATAGGGATTGAGTGGGATGATTTCTGCACTGGCCTTGAGTGAGCCATCTACACAGCAGTTTCACATTGCATTTCACATTGCTCCCAGTGCATATGGTTCTTTATGGCCTTATGTAGCACTTAACTCTAGTGTTCAGAGACACATCCCGATCTCAGTGAAGTCAGTGGAAGATTTTCTATTAATTTGCATGAGGCCAGAAGATACTGCTAAGCATTTCACCAGTACACAGGGCCTTAGGCAAGTTTTCTCTGTATTCAGGTTAAATTTATGTGTTGATTTGATTATTATTTTTATTATTTAGTTTTGTATTGCAGTAGCTCCTACAGATCCGACTCAGGATCAGTGCCCCATTGTACTAGACATTTTATGCGTGTATAATTAAAAGGCAGTCTTTTCCCCAGAGAGCTTATGGCTATTTTCATCTTCATAAGGAAAGCTGTAATGTCTGATCATATTACTTATTGGTTTAGAAAAGACAAATTTCTAAAACAAGAGGATAGCATCAAATGTGTAAATCAAGTGGTTTTAAGAGAGAACTGGCAGGAACATCTTTCCAAAATTAAGTTTACCTCACAGGAAACACTTCATGTGGCAATTCAAGTGCCATCAACCAAAACTCAGAGATTCAAAACTGTTTAGTTAACTCTTCCCAGTTTTATATTTCCCTTTGCACTATCAGGATCCAGCTGGGATCAGAAAGAGGAGGCTCAAAATATTTGTAGAAAGGCTCTTCTTGTGGTACAGTTTAACCAGAAGTTACTGCGCTTGACAGTGTTCACTTACACAGCAGGGACAGTAATTCCCTCCATTGCCCTCTTGGTATCAATTTTTTTGATGCAGAAAATAGCACCTGTAATTTGAGAGAGCAGGTTGAGGCCATTCTAAAAATTTGACCCAATTGTGTGAAAAATTCAGTGACTTTTATATTGAAGTGTGACTTCATAGTACTCCTATGAAATGAATTTATTCAAATTAAAGCAGTGTACTTTAAATATGTATACAATGTGAATATAAAATGAACTGTGTGTGAAATTTATCTAAACTAGTAAATTAATGTGTGAGATTTAATTTCATCTGAGTAAGGAATGGAAATCAAACATTAAAGACGCCACTCCATGCTTAACTCACCCAATTATGATTTTGTGAGCTAGCTGTGAAAATTATGTGACTTGCATTTCTAATTTTTGGATTCTAGTCCTCTAGCTCTACCTTATTCCTTCCAGTAAATTATCAGAAGAATAACTCGGGTGTTAACTTCCAGATGGGATCTTTCTGTGGTGAAGATTTAGATCTTTAGATGTGATGAAATATGTGTTCAGGGTAATTTCTGTTTCTTTTTTTCAATTAGGGAAACAGTTGAAACAAATTATATATAGCCTCAAAAAAACTATATGTCTACTTGCTCTAGTAATTCTTTGTGGTGTTTCACTTTATTTCTGATAATTCTGCTGTTGCAATTGTACTCATATCTGTATGTAGTTATCTCTACAAATATTGTAGCAATGTTTCTAGCCCTCCCTTTGGAAAATGTTCCAACATAATAAATAGTACAGTAAATTGCCCATCTGCATGCCACAAGCAAGTGAAATAAAAGCACTTATATAGTGCTTGTTATCTTCATAATGCTTTAAGAACATTATCTAATTAAACCACCACAACAGCTCTTTGAGGTATTATTATCATTCCCCTTACTAACAGTTAATGATACCAAAGCACAGAGTATTCACCCCAGTGAAACACCCAGTCAGTGAACACCTGAAAATTTTGGAATGAGTGAGTTGCTCAAGACCACAAGGATCCATTCTCTGAACTGAGGGCTTGTCTACATGGACAAGTTGTCTGCAGCAAGCTCGGGTGTGAATCTACTCTGCACTAGCCTGCCATGGATTAACTATCCATATGGACTCTGCTGACCCTTTTCCTGTTTCAAAGAGGTCTAGATCAAAGCACATTAATAAACTGCTAATGTGCATTAGCAGGGTCCACAAGCACAGTTGTTCTGAACCAGATCAGATCAGGACAGATTCACACCCCAGCTTGCCACAAACTAACTGTTTATGCAGATAAGCCCTGAGACTAATAGTTTGGTATTCCTCATTTTAATTTCCAAGCTGAAACTCCTAAACCACAAGAAGTGGGAAAACAACCCATTTTGATATCTCCTTTGGATTAAGGAAATGTGCAAAAATCACTATTGAAGAAAAAAAAAACATAGTCTTTTCTGGTTACTTCCAAATCAGCAGATATAAATACTCTCCAGCCATAGTGCAGGACGTGCTCAAAAGATCACTGCAGTCAGTGGCAACTGCAGGGTGCTCAGCACTTTTGAAAATCAGGCCATTTATTTATGGATTTAGGGCCAAAGTTTAGTCTCCTATTTAAAAAAAAAAAAAACCTTTGATATAAATAAACTCCAGGTTACTTTTCAGAACACTTTTAGGACTAAATTCTGCACACAGTTACACTGAAATTATACTAGTATAACTCCATTAATTTCCATTAGTCTTCAGCCAAGTTGCAAAGTTATGAGTGAGGGAATAATCAGAAAACAGTATGATTTCAACATGAGGGGAAAATTTAGTTTGCAGAATTTTTATTATTGTGGATGAATGGGGTGAATTAATATACCCAGCTTGACTTTCAGCTTCCTGGGAAAATTTATAGGATTAGCAGTTCAAACAAAAACACAACTTCTTTTTACATTTATGGGCAGAACATCTTTTTTTTGAGACAGATGTACAGGGCTGTGAGGACTTCAGATTTTTGATAAGTCCTATGCCAAAATATTAGGTTTATCCTGATATATCATTTTTTGCTATTATTTAACATTTTATTAATGCTTCCAAATACAACAAATACAGCAAAATATGAGATTCATCATAATACAAAGTAAATAAAGAGGGTTAGGATAAAGGGAGGGAAGGAAAAGTGACATATCTATCTTCAGGGTCCATGTTAATCATAGATGTCTAAAAATTCAATTCAAATTGCTTTGAATTTTTCACGTATTCCCTTTCTGCAGAATGCCAGTAATTCATTAGCCATATCACTGAGCCAGGCATCAGTCTTTCTCCCATGAAATTGTTATTGTAAAAAGTTCATGTAGTATGTTAGATAACTGTTGTTGTTTGACAGAATTTTTCTTTTCTTTTTCTCTTCTATTATAGTATGTTATGAGAAATAAATGTGAGGTTTTTTTGGTAATTCTTGTCAAATTATTTGAATGTAATTTTTCTAACAGAAAATAAAAATATGATTTAAATAAAGCTAAACTGGTTTGATTTGGAAAATATTGAGAAATAAGCATAGGCTCCCACAATATAATTTTCAGAGAGTCACCATTTAGATTATAGGTGCACTATATATATATATATTCAGGTTTCAGAGTAGCAGCCGTGTTAGTCTGTATCCGCAAAAAGAAAAGGAGTACTTGTGGCACCTTAGAGACTAAAAAATTTATTTGAGCATAAGCCACAAGTACTCCTTTTCTTTCTGTCAATATATATTTCAGTGATAGAACAAATTTTACTAGTGGAAATACATATTTTTCCCATTCCTTCTCCGACTATGGATCCTGGTCCTGAAAAGCATCCCCCACAGGGGCCAGAAGAAGGAGATACAAAGTAGGAAAGAGATACCAAGGAGATACAAAGATACAAAAGGGCCACAGAAACATCAGGGCCCTCCCACATTGCCACTTGGAAAGAGGAGATACATATGAGAAGGCCCTTCTCCCTGCACAGATATCAGTGATGCTCAGGGATGATCAGTTTTCTTGGGGTCCTAAGGAAATTTGTCGAGGCTGATGAGCTATAGTATATAGTATAGTATATATAGTATATAGTATAGTATATAGTATTTATTCTTGAGAGAATAGAATTTTCAACATAAATGTGCATAATGGTTAGTCTTCTTATTCTCTTTAATTTGTTCAACACATCCTTTAGATAAACAAACAGCTACCAAAGGAACAGTGAGATGGTTTCTCCCAAAGCAACAAACTTTAACATGGGGAGTTTCAGCCATTGTTGATGTTCTCTTATTCCCCAATCCCGCTACCGCTGAATGAATAAAGAGGCTTTGATTCTTTTGTTCTCCTCAGAATTCACTACTTCTAGAAAGATTACCGTATTGTTTAGGGAGGTATTTTAACTTGCAGTCATGCACTCTGATAGTTATGTTAGCTAAAGCATCTAAACATATTTTCATATGAAGGATTTGGTCCAGTCTACATAAACGACTGTGCACATTATTTTGTTTGTTTATCAGCTTTGACTAGTGATTAAATGGAAGTTTCACTCCATCCCAGAAGAAAAAATTACACGCGTCCCAAACCTGGTAGATGTAACAGCCACCAAATTGAAAAACTGCTTGACACCTAAACATTCATTGCTTCCATGAAGGGACTCCACAACCCAGCTCCTCCTTTCACTTTGTACCCAGCATTCTGAGTTGGACTAGGGAATATTCTGTTTCCAGAGCTTCCTCTTGGACAGTGATTCCGGAAGCACAAATCTGAAGAAATGGTAGTTAAAATAAAGCTAGTGTGGAAATCAAAATTCTGTTCTCCATGCTTAGGTAAGACACTCTTTGAGAAGGGAGAGCAGGATTTGGTTCAAGATGAATAACAACTGGTCTTACTAGAACTCAGTGAAATTTCCTGCAGAACCAGTTGCCTCCTCAACTATATCATATTTATAATCTCATCAGAAAAGCTGTGTCATTTGGGTATGCGCTCTCTTAACTCATGCCAATAAAACTTCTCTTCAAATTAAGTAGTTACTGCACCCACATTATGTATTCCCCTTTTCACAAACAAACACACCTTAGGGTATGTCTACACTAGGAAATTAGGTCGAATTTATAGAAGTCGGTTTTTTTAGAAATCGGTTTTATATATTCAAGTATGTGTCCCCCCACAGAAAATGCTCTAAGTGCATTAAGTGCATTAACTCGGCGGAGCGCTTCCACAGTACCGAGGCTAGAGTCGCCTTCCAGAGCGTTGCACTGTGGGTAGCTATCCCACAGTTCCCGCAGTCTCCGCTGCCCATTGGAATTCTGGGTTGAGATCCCAATGCCTGATGGGGCTAAAAAATTGCCGTGGGTGGTTCTGGGTACATATCGTTAGGCCCCCGTTCCCTCCCTCCCTCCGTGAAAGCAAGGGTAGACAATTGTTTCGCGCCTTTTTTCCTGAGTTACCTGTGCAGACGCCATACCATGGCAAGCATGGAGCCTGCTCAGGTAACCGTCACCATATGTCTCCTGGCTGCTGTCAGACGCGGTACTGCATTGCTACACAGTAGCAGCAACCCATTGCCTTGTGGCAGCAGACGGTGCAATAGGACTGGTAGCCATCATTGTCATGTCCGAGGTGCTCCTGGCCGCGTTGGCCGGGAGCGCCTGGACAGACATGGGTGCAGGGACTAAATTTGGAGGGACTTGATCAAGTCATTCTCTTTAGTCCTGCAGTCAGTCCTATTGAACCATCTTATGGTGAGCAGGCAGGCAATATGGATTGCTAGCAGTCGTATTGTACCATCTTCTGCCAGGCAGGCAAGAGATGAGGATGGCTAGCAGTCGTATTGTACCAACTTCTGCCAAGCAGCCCTGAGATGTGGATGGCATGCAGTCCTTCTGCACTGTCTGCTGCCAGGCAAAGATGTAAAAGATAGATGGAGTGTATCAAAACAAGAAATAGACCAGATTTGTTTTGTACTCATTTGCTTCCCCCCCCAGCCCCCCGTCTAGGGGACTCATTCCTCTAGGTCACACTGCAGTCACTCACAGGGAAGGTGCAGCGAGGTAAATCTAGCCATGTATTAATCAGAGGCCAGACTAACCTCCTTGTTCCAATAAGAACAATAACTTAGGTGCACCATTTCTTATTGGAACCCTCCGTGAAGTCCTGCCTGAAATACTCCTTGATGTAAAGCCACCCCCTTTGTTGATTTTAGCTCCCTGAAGCCAACCCTGTAAGCCGTGTCGTCAGTCGCCCCTCCCTCCATCAGAGCAATGGCAGACAATCGTTCCGCGCCTTTTTTCTGAGTGGACGCCATACCAAGGCAAGCATGGAGGCCGCTCAGCTCACTTTGGCTGACCACATTAAACACCACACGCATTATCCAGCAGTATATGCAGCACCAGAACCTGGCAGAGTAATACCGGGCGAGTAGGTGACATCAGCGCGGTCGTGTGACTGATTAGGACATGGACACAGATTTCTCTGAAAGCATGGGCCCTGCCAGTGCATGCATCATGGTGCTAATGGGGCAGGTTCATGCTGTGGCACGCTGATTCTGGGCTCGGGAAACAAGCACAGACTGGTGGGACCGCATAGTGTTGCAGGTCTGGGACGATTCCCAGTGGCTGCGAAACTTTCGCATGCATAAGGGCACTTTCATGGAACTTTGTGAGTTGCTTTCCCCTGCCCTGAAGCGCATGAATACCAAGATGAGAGCAGCCCTCACAGTTGAGAAGCGAGTGGCGATAGCCATGTGGAAGCTTGCAATGCCAGACAGCTACCGGTCAGTTGGGAATCAATTTGGAGTGGGCAAATCTACTGTGGGGGCTGCTGTGATGCAAGTAGCCCATGCAATCAAAGATCTGCTGATATCAAGGGTAGTGACCCTGGGAAATGTGCAGGTCATAGTGGATGGCTTTGCTGCAATGGGATTCCCTAACTGTGGTGGGCCATAGACAGAACCCATATCCCTATCTTGGCACCGGAGCACCAAGCCGGCGAGTACATAAACCGCAAGGGGTACTTTTCAATAGTGCTGCAAGCTCTGGTGGATCACAAGGGATGTTTCACCAACATCAACGTGGGATGGCCGGGAAAGGTACATGACGCTCGCATCTTCAGGAACTCTGGTCTGTTTCAAAAGCTGCAGGAAGGGACTTTATTCCCAGACCAGAAAATAACTGTTGGGGATGTTGAAATGCCTATATGTATCCTTGGAGACCCAGCCTACCCCTTAATGCCATGGCTCATGAAGCCGTACACAGGCAGCCTGGACAGTAGTAAGGAGCTGTTCAACTACAGGCTGAGCAAGTGCAGAATGGTGGTAGTATGTGCATTTGGACGTTTAAAGGCGCGCTGGCGCAGTTTACTGACTCTCTTAGACCTCAGCGAAACCAATATTCCCACTGTTATTACTGCTTGCTGTGTGCTCCACAATATCTGTGAGAGTAAGGGGGAGATGTTTATGGCGGGGTGGGAGGTTGAGGAAAATCGTCTGGCTGCTGATTACGTGCAGCCAGACACCAGGGCGGTTAGAAGAGCACAGGGGGGCGCGGTATGCATCAGAGAAGCTTTGAAAACCAGTTTCATGACTGGCCAGGCTACGGAGGGAAAGTTCTCTTTGTTTCTCCTTGATGAAACCCCCCGCCCCTTGGTTCACTCTACTTCCCTGTAAGCTAACCACCCTCCCCTCCTCCCTTCGATCACCACTTGTAGAGGCAATAAAGTCATTGTTGCTTCACATTCATGCATTCTTTATTCATTCATCACACAAACAGGGGGATGACTACCAAGGTAGCCCAGGAGGGGTGGTGGAGGAAGGAAGGAAAATGCCACACAGCACTTAAGCACAGCACTTTAAAAGTTTACAACTTTA
The DNA here is from genome assembly GCF_965152235.1 of Eretmochelys imbricata. Taxonomy (NCBI): domain Eukaryota; kingdom Metazoa; phylum Chordata; order Testudines; family Cheloniidae; genus Eretmochelys; species Eretmochelys imbricata. The sequence goes on along the minus strand of NC_135573.1, from coordinate 125,213,587 downwards.
AAATTTATTGAATGCCAGCCTTCTGTTGCTTGGGCAATCCTCTGTGGTGGAGTGGCTGGTTGGCCGGTGCCCCCCCCACCGTGTTCTTGGGCGTCTGGGTTTGGAGGCTATGGAACTTAGGGAGGAGGGCAGTTGGTTACACAGGGGTTATAGTGGCAGTCTGTGCTCCAGCTGCCTTTGCTGCAGCTCAACCATACACTGGAGCATACTGGTTTGATCCTCCAGCAGCCTCAGCATTGAATCCTGCCTCCTCTCATCACACTGCCACCACATTTGAGCTTCAGCCCCGTCTTCAGCCCGCCACTTACTCTCTTCAGCCCGCCACCTCTCCTCCCGGTCATTTTGTGCTTTCCTGCACTCTGACATTATTTGCCTCCACACATTCGTCTGTGCTCTGTCAGTGCGGGAGGACAGCATGAGCTCAGAGAACATTTCAGCACGAGTGCATTTTTTTTTTCTTTCTAATCTTCACTAGCCTCTGGGAAGGAGAAGATCCTGTGATCATTGAAACACATGCAGCTGGTGGAGAAAAAAAAAGGGACAGCGGTATTTAAAAAGACATTTTATAAAACAGTGGCTACACTCTTTCAGGGTAAACCTTGCTGTTAACATTACATACATAGCACATGTGCTTTCATTACAAGGTCGCATTTTGCCTCCCCCCACCGCGTGGCTACCCCCTCAACTCTCCCCCCTCCCCATGGCTAACAGCGGGGAACATTTCTGTTCAGCCACAGGCAAACAGCCCAGCAGGAACGGGCTCCTCTGAGTGTCCCCTGAAGAAAAACACCCTATTTCAACCAGGTGACAATGAATGATATCTCACTCTCCTGAGGATAACACAGAGAGATAAAGAACGGATGTTGTTTGAACGCCAGCAAACATACACTGCAATGCTTTGTTGTACAATGATTCCCGAGTACATGTTTCTGGCCTGGAGTGGTAAAGTGTCCTACATGAAGGACGCAATAAGGCTGCCCTCCCCAGAAACCTTTTGCAAAGGCTTTGGGAGTACATCCAGGAGAGCCGCGAATGCCAGGGCAAATTAATCCTTTCACATGCTTGCTTTTAAACCATGTATAGTATTTTAAAAGGTACACTCACCGGAGGTCCCTTCTCTGCCTGCCGGGTCCAGGAGGCAGTCTTGGGTGGGTTCGGGGGGTACTGGCTCCAGGTCCAGGGTGAGAAACAGTTCCTGGCTGTCGGGAAAACTGGTTTCTCCGCTTGCTTGCTGTGAGCTATCTACAACCTCCTCCTCCTCATCATCATCTTCTTCTTCGTCCCCAAAACCTGCTTCCGTGTTGCCTCCATCTCCATTGAAGGAGTCAAACAACATGGCTGGGGTAGTGGTGGCTGAACCCCCTAAAATGGCATGCAGCTCATCATAGAAGTGGCATGTTTGGGGCTCTGACCCGGAGCGGCCGTTCGCCCCTCTGGTTTTCTGGTAGGCTTGCCTCAGCTTGCCTTAAGTTTCACGTGGCACTACTTCGGATCCCTGTTATGGCCTTTGTCCTTCATGCCCTGGGAGATTTTGACAAAGGTTTTGGCATTTCGAAAACTGGAACGGAGTTCTGATAGCACGGATTCCTCTCCCCATACAGTGATCAGATCCCATACCTCCCGTTCAGTCCATGCTGGAGCTCTTTTGCGATTCTGGGACTCCATCATGGTCACCTCTGCTGATGAGCTCTGCATGGTCACCTGCAGCTTGCCATGCTAGCCAAACAGGAAATGAGATTCAAAAGTTCGCAGTTCTTTTCCTGTCTATCTGGCCAGTGCATCTGAGTTGAGAGTGCTGTCCAGAGCGGTCACAATGGAGCACTCTGGGATAGCTCCCGGAGGCCAATACCATCGAATTGTGTCCACAGTACCTCAAATTCGACCCGGCAAGGCCGATTTAAGCACTAATCCACTTGTCGGGGTGGAGTACGGAAATTGATTTTAAGAGCCCTTTAAGTCGAAATAAAGGGCTTCATCGTGTGGATGGGTGCAGGTTTACATCGATTTAACACTGCTAAATTCAACCTAAAGTCCTAGTGTAGACCAGGGCATAGATAGACAGACACATAGGCACAAACATTATGCAGGGAAAGATTTTTATGATCTGTTAATTGGAGCTGATAATGCTATCATGATTTATTTAAAAGATATTTGACTGACAGGGAGTATACTCAGAATGACTGCTGATATTTTTGACAAACTAGCAAACTTAATTACTGTTAATTAGTTCAGAATTAAAGAGTGAAAGGTTTATATTGATTAATATGCACCAAAGTGTCAGTGGTCATTTAGAAGGGTTAGTTGATGTTTTCCATTAAGGGAAAACAATATAAACATCAAAGTCTGTGGATGATGCTGCAAACTCTTAAACATTGGTATAATGGTTTGCAGAACTGAGTCCTTTTCTTAATGCATCTTTATATCCCATACTGTATTTTGATATGGATTCACATGGGGAATATTTTCTATACTTATTAAGGTAAAACGTAAAATACTTGTGTATGACTTTAATACAAATTTCACAGTGATTACAGTTAAATTTATTTGTGTTGAGTGATTTTACTGGCTACAACAGGATTATCCATTATAGCTGGGATTTTCAAGGGGAATTTGACATCTAACTCCCTTGGGCTCTTTTGAAAATCTCAGTTTATATCTGCAGAGGGAATCTCTTAGACGAGTAAAAAACTTTCAGGCAAGAAGAAACTTTTTCACTGGAACCGCTGTATATAATCTTATCAATTATAAAGCTATGAATATGTAACACATTCAGTTTTACCAAATCTTGGCCTTGAACCTACATTGTGATCACTGGCAGTAGAATGCTGCATTCATGCAGAGCCCTATTTGACTTCAGTAGAGTTTATTGCAGGGCCAGCACAGATTACTGTGAAGGATCAGGTGCCCACAGAGCGATGTGTCAAACATATGTAAGGAAAGGTACAAAAAACAAACAAGCAAACAAACAGCCCACTACTCTAAGTTTGACCTTATTCTGCATTTTGTTAAAAACTGGGAAATGGGCTAAAACTTAAAAGCAACTGATAACTTTTTTTCTAGGTTTTTTGAACCATTTAGGAAAAAATATAATCCTGTTATAAAACTCCATAGGATGGTTTAAAAGAAAAAAAAAAACTAGAAAAATAAATTAACTCTATATTAAATTTATCCACAAGTTGTTGGGATAAAGATCAGAATCACTGGGTGAAATTCCATCACCTGTGTTACGCAGAAGCTCAGACTAGATGAGTTGGAGGTTCATTCTAGCTTTAATCATATCCAATTCTAGAACATTTAAGTCTATAGAAGCCTATTGGTCTCTTCCCAGCATTATACAGGGATTTGCCATAAGGTTTTGATCCTAACCACAAATAGTGTGAAGGGGTGCCACACTAATTTACCTTGTAGATAATGCTAAAGCAAGTCTTTATTAATCAGTGTAAAATAAATTTATTTTGAGAGATGTCTATCCCCTTCCCAGGGGGATATATATTTAACAAAATATAACAGAAATATGGTGTCAACACAAGTATGGAAATAAAGCAAATGGTTATCTAGCTATGAGCAGCTTACATAGATGACTGAATAATGTTTTATATCTATTAATATTTAATATATGGTTTTTGGATTCTAAACTGATCAGACATCCTCACCTCAAAAGGCATCACTATTTAGTTTTGTCAATATTCCCTTTTCTCACTATTTCTAAACTGGAAAAAGTTGGGAAATAATAAGATTGTGTTGGAAAATTGGAAGAAAAAAAAAGAGCTTTCCCAGATTTTCAAGATTTCCTGCAGGAGGACAGGAATTTCCTCAATAGGAAATACATAAATATAGTTCACTTGAAAATACTTAATAGGAAGCTGACCCATTGCAAAGCCTCCAAATCTGTTCTACAGTCCAGCAAGAGTGTCAGTAATACTTTTCATAAGGCAGTCAAAATATATTTCTCTAATGAATGGATCATTGCATCTATGCAGCACTCAATGCATCTGACAAAGAAAGCTATTGGTGATTTTACATATTCTTTCTGCCTTCTGATGTGTATTCCAGAACAGCCTCCGGTGCAAATTAGAACAGCTTAAGGCCTCTCAGCACTTGCATCAGCAGGTAACTGTCCTCAGGGGGCTGTTCTTCTGGCCAGTATCACTGGAAAGCACTGAACTCAAACTCACCCTCTCCTAACAGCCCCACCCCCATCCCAGTATGCCCTGGAATGCCCCCTTTATTAGGAAGCCTCCGAAGAAGCTGGTGTAGCTCACACACATGCTCAGTATTCCCAACACTAAGAGACTCATGAGCTGCTACCTTAAAGCATCTTCAAGTTCCCTTTTTTTGCTCATGGAGAGGTGCAAAGGGACCTTGACGGGTGAAGGATCTGGCCCGTAAGATATGTAATATGGTTGCCATGGGACGTTTAACTGTTGCATTTCGTGATTTCAGCTGGGCAGGCTTAATATTGTATCAAGGTTTTGTTTTTGGTTTTTTGCATTAAATAAATAAATATATCACCCCATGATGTCTGATCACTGACCCTAACCTTTTTAATATATCCTACTAGGTTTAAAACAGGCTGTCCAAACACTTTTCCCTAACCACTCAATTCAGAACCATAAAAAGGACTGTCATCTATTTTCACCTCTTTTTCTCGAAACCCAAATCTCTCCAAAGAAAGCAGAAGCAGTCTCCGACCTCTGCTGATAATTTTAAAATAATGACCTCATTAATTCTTGATCTTACACTTCCAATTTCACAGAAAGCAGGTAATGATTTAAGGGTGAAATTTATGCTTCACTGTAGAGAGCAAACAAAGCCCGTAACACACTCAAACTTGCATACGCTGTGCGTGGTGGAGCAGTTCCCCAAAGTCCAGTTCAGAAGATAGGAGTTAGGAAACTGTTGTGTCATTGATACTGGATCGGCAGTTACAGGCACTGGTGAGCTGGAGCTGGTTCGCACCAGTTCACATGAACCGGTTGTTAAATTTTGAAGCAGTTTTAGAACCGGTTGTTAACCCGCTTCCCTGCAGGGGGCGCTGAGGCTTTGATGGGCTCCAGCTGACAAGTGACGTAATTCCTCCTCCGGCTGCCGGGGGAACTGCGCTGCAGGAGCCATGTGGGCTGCCGCCTGGCCCTGGGCACGAGCCCTGTTGCTGCTGCTGCTCCCCCGACCCCTGGCCCTGGGGCTCCCGCTGCTGCCTGGTGGGTCACCGGCTGCTATGCTGGGCCTGGGCTGCGTCCTGCTGCTCGGGCTGCTCCGAGCCGCTCTCCCCGTGAGTACCCATCACCCTGCCCGCACCAGCCCCTGTCTCCAGCCACCCCCAAACCCTCTGCCCACAGCCAACCTCTGCTGCACCCCCTGCCCTGTCTCCAGCCAGCCGCACATCCCCTGCCCACAGCCAGCACATGCCGCACTCCCTGGCCTGTCTCCCGCCAACCCCTGCCACACCCCCTGCCTGAAGCTAGCCAGCTGCACACCCCGTCTCCAACCAGCCCCGCACCTCCCTGGCCTGCCTGCAGCCAGCTCCTACCTCCAGTCAGCCCCTGCCCTGCCTCCAGCCAGCCCCACACTCCCTTGCCTCCAGCCAACCCTGCACCCTCCTGTCTCCAGACAGCTCCGCACCCCATGCCCTGCCCGCAGCCAGTCCCGCACCCCCTGCCTCCAGCTAGCCCTGCCCCACGCCCCAGTCTGCAGCTGGCTCCACGTCCACCGGTGCCCTGCAGTTCCCAGGGCAGTAACCCTGCACACCTGCTTCAATGAGCGGGGCAGGGAGCAGCTGGGACCCACACATGTGCACACCCTAGGGTGACCAGACAGCAAGTGTGAAAAATCAGGACCGGAGTGGGGGGGGTAATAGGAGCCTATATAAGAAAAAGACACCAAAATTGGGACTGTCCCTATAAAATCAGGACATCTGGTCACCCTAGCACACCCCCAGGGAGTGGTGGGGACCCACACATGTGAAACGGAGCTCATTTCTAGTTCAGGCCCATCTTTTTTTTTAAAAAAAAAACTTTAGATAGGGTTAACATACATCCATATTTTCCTGGACATGTAATGCTTTTTGGTTCTTAAATCGCCGTCTGGGAGGAATTTTTCCTCCCGGGAAAATACGGACGTATGGTAACCTACTGGTACAAAAAATACATACTGTGGCACATCCCTTAAATCAGAACTTTTTATAGGGAACTGGTTGTTAAGATTTTGGCAGCTCATCACTGGTTACATGGATCCAATGATTACAAACCCCAAGGGAGATTTTCAGAAGTGTTCAGCTCATAGCATGCCCCACTGCTCTTGGTGAGTACTGAGATCTTTTGAAATTTGAACCCACGTGTACAAAGCACATTGGATCATTGCCTCTCCTGGTAACAGAGCAGTAACTGCAGAAGCCTTATCAGGCTGCCACAAACCTGCTTATGGATTTGGAGATGGACACTGTGCCCCCTCAACACTCACAATACGCCCCCCCCCCCAAAAAAAAAAAAAAAAAGCTAGTTTACTTGCATTTTGTGCTGGGTGAAGGGGTAAATTTCATGGAGATTTATTTTTGGCATGAACGAGTCAGGTTTCTTTCCCAAGGATCAAAAATTGGTGATAATCCCTTGTGTTCCAGAAATGATTGATATTTATAATAATAGATGTTTGAATAGTATGGTTTAAGGGAAACAGAGAACTATTAATCACAAAAGGCAGTTGATTAGGAATCCCATGGAGAAAAAAAATCAGCAAAAGATCCAAGTAACTTGATTTATTCGGTAGTGTGAACTAACATACAAAGGTGAGACTAATAGCTTAAATGTAAGATAAAAAGGACATTTCTTTCTAGAGGGCTGTTATAGAGTGTGTGCTGCAGAATGTACTGTTCCATTGTCTTTTTTTTTTCTTAAGATAATTTAGGAAAGGCCGTGATTTGAGAATGAGAGAAAATTCTGGGGAATCATCATAGCCTAAATATTCAAGAGTGGCTAGCGATTTTGGGGTGCCTCTATTTTTGAGTGCTCAGTTTGAGACACCTTAAAAGGACCTGATTTTCAGAGGGTTGGAGCTCTGCATTTTTTTAAAATCAGGCCTCTTTAGGGTGTCTGAAGTTGGGCACCCAAAATGACCTTGGAAACATAGGTCCATATCATATGTGTTATGTTATATTTAGCCACATGAAGCCAGGTTTTACGTGGGTAGAAGAGAGGCTGAAGGAGAAATAATTCATTCCCCCAATCAGTCTTCATGCAGCTTGTGGGGCCACAGCTCAGCCCTTCCCTGGCTACTGTGCCAGCAAATGAACCAGAACAATAACTGCTATCCCACTGAGGCATCCACCAAGGGTTTTAGCCATTACAACTGGCTAATCCTGGATCCCAGTGGTCCTTCTTATTTTCTATAGTGTTGCCAATCTGTATGATAGCCAGTGCAGAGGAATAGTCACTACTTTGCTAATTCTATGATAATTGCTTGTCAGAGAGGTGTGTTTTCCTTTATAAATGTAGACAGACATCTATTTTGGTTTGTTACTGAAGGCATGTTTTACAGTTTAATCCATGTCCATGGGTTTACCCACTGTATAGCTCAGAGGTGGGCAAACTACAGTCCTCAGGCCACATCCGGCCCGCGAGACTGTCCTGCCTGGCCCCTGAGCTCCTGGCCTGGGAGGCTCACCCCCAGGCCCTCCCCTGCTGTTCCCCCTCCCCCGCAGCCTCAGCTTACAGCACCGCCAGAACAATGCTCTGGACAGTGGGGCTGCGAGGTTCTAGGGCAACGCAGCCCCAGAGCCTGGCCTGACCCAGTGCTCTGTGCTGTGCAGCATGGCTGCCTGTCCTGGTGCAGCCGCGCTGCCAGCCACTGGTGCTCTAGGCAACGTGGTAAGGGGGCAGGGAGTGGGGGGGTTGGGGGTGTGGATAGGGATTGGGGCGGTCAGAGGGCAGGGAACAGGGGGTTGAATGGGGGCAGGGGTCCCAGGAGGGCAGTCAGGAAGGAGCAGGGGTTGGATGGGGGGGCAGTCAGGAGACAGGGAGCAAGGGGGGCAGTTTGGAATGAGCAAGGGAGCAAGTCAGGAATGAGGGGGGTTGGATGGGGTGGCAGGGGGCAGTTAGGGGTGGGGGACAGTTTGGGGTGGTCAGGGAGAAGGGATGGTTGCATGGGGCAGGGGTCCTGGGGAGGGGCGGTCAGGAAGGAGAGCGGGGGTTGGATGGGGCAGCGGGGGCAGTTAGGAATGGGGAGTCAGGGGGCAGTCAGGGGATGAGAAGCAGGGGGGTGGATAGGGCAGGAGTCCGGGGGGGCCCTCAGGGGGCAAGAAGCGGGGGGGGATGGGGCACGGCTGGCTGTTTGGGGCGGCACAGCCTCCCCTAACTGGCCCTCCATACAATTTCAGAAACCGGATGCGGACCTCAGGCCAAAAAGTTTGCCCGCCCCTGATCTAGCTGCATAATAGTGAGACTCAGTCTAAAGGAAAGGCTAGTCCAGTGGTTAGGGTGAGCACCTGCAACTAGGTTCAGCTCCCTGGTCTACCACAGACTTCCTGTGTGCCCTTGGGCAGGACTATCACTACCTCTTTCTCTCAGCTATGAAATGGGGCTAATACTGCCTCCTCAAAGAGTTACTTGAGTATAAATGCTGTAGAGATTGTGAGGTGTTCTCAGACTACAGTAATGGGGGCCATCTAAGTACATAGGTAGAACAACAGGAGCTGTTGTTGGTTTTAATTACTAGATTTATATTTGAAATAGTAACTGTCAAGGTTCCTCCCCCACTCCGAACTCTAGGGTACAGATGTGGGGACCTGCATGAAAAACCTCCTAAGCTTATCTTTACCAGCTTAGGTCAAAACTTCCCCAAGGTACAAAATATTCCACCCGTTGTCCTTGGACTGGCCGCTACCACCACCAAACTAATACTGGTTACTGGGGAAGAGCTGTTTGGACGCGTCTTTCCCCCCAAAATACTTCCCAAAACCCTGCACCCCACTTCCTGGACAAGGTTTGGTAAAAAGCCTCACTAATTTGCCTAGGTGACTACAGACCCAGACCCTTGGATCTGAGAACAATGAAAAAGCATTCAGTTTTTTACAAGAAGACTTTTAATAAAAAATAGAAGTAAATAGAAATAAAGAAATCCCCCCTGTAAAATCAGGATGGTAGATATCTTACAGGGTAATTAGATTCAAAAACATAGAGAACCCCTCTAGGCAAAACCTTAAGTTACAAAAAAGATACACAGACAGAAATAGTTATTCTATTCAGCACAATTCTTTTCTCAGCCATTTAAAGAAATCATAATCTAACACATACCTAGCTAGATTACTTACTAAAAGTTCTAAGACTCCATTCCTGGTCTATCCCCGGCCAAGACGACTACAGACAGACCCAGACCCTTTGTTTCTCTCCCTCCTCCCAGCTTTTGAAAGTATCTTGTCTCCTCATTGGTCATTTTGATCAGGTGCCAGCGAGGTTACCATTAGCTTCTTAACCCTTTACAGGTGAGAGGAGCTTTCCCCTGGCCAGGAGGGATTTCAAAGGGGTTTACCCTTCCCTTTATATTTATGACAGTAACTTTAAAAGGAGTAGATTTAGCATGAAATTAAGGATTTTTTTGATGGAGAGTGAGAAGGAAGAAATTTTATAAAAGCCTAAGATCACTTCCTAGGAAATGCCTAAGAACATTTCCATGATTGTACCTGCACTCCTACATTTGGATCCATGCAGGGGTCCTGCTAAATGCCATGGAGACAGATTATCTTGCCTAATCGAGGCTCTACTTTTTAATTCCAATGAAAATGCTTTGTGTGCATTTACACATTCCTGGTTTGTGTTTGCATCCATCATCTTGTGAACCAGAATGTGAAAGTGACTAGGAACTGGCTTAAAACAAAAGTCAAACCTATTTTCATGGAGCATGTCACAGGGTCACTGCAGGCTGTCTCCCTCTTGAGCCTGTGCCCTGTGTTTAGGCTGGTATAATAAAGAATATTCCACGCCTTCTTTTGCTGGATCACCCAAATGTCTTTATTTACACTGTTCGTACAGTTTCCAGCTCCCCAACAGCTAGTGCCCCACAGACCCTCCCCAGGGTCCCCTGGCTTTCGAGGCTTCCTTCTTTGGTAAGGAGACACTGATACCACCTTCCTGTCTCCTCCCAGGCTAGCCTCCCCACTGAGGTTTGCCCAGGGCTTTTATAGCCCTCTCGTGCCTCAGCCCAGTTGTCACTACTTAGCTCAGCATGTTCCTCTGAGCCAGCCCTCTTTAAGGCTCCCTGCTGAGTACCTGCATCTCTACCCCTGGCCAGAGAGCAGCCTGCAGCCAGCATTTTGGCAGTGCCCTAAAGGGGTTTACCCCTGCCCTGCACAGAGCACAATGCATATTTCCTTTCAGCATTAACAGTCAAAAGCAATTTTGCTAAGAAAGGTTTCAGAGTGGTAGCCATGTTAGTCTGTATCAGCAAAAACAATGAAGAGTCCTTGGGGCACCTTAGAGACTAACAAATTTATTTGGGCATAAGCTTTTGTGGGCTAAAACCCACTTCATCAGATGTTCCACTCCATGCATCTAATGAAGTGGGTTTTAGCCCACGAAAGTTTATGCCCAAATAAATGTGTTAGTCTAAGGTGCCACAAGGACTCCATGTTTTTGCTAAGAGATTTTTTTTTTTTAAAGTTTAAGGTGATATTAGACAATTTCTTTTATGTATGTGATTTTAACCTTTAATCTGATGTCTACCAAAGAACGAAGGAATAATTAAATGTATGAGGTTTTGTTCTCTGTGGGTTACCTCTGTTTGTCTGTCCAATTGTTTATTCACATGCATGTTTTGTGTTCTTTTCTCTGCTGCTGTAAATATAGCCCACAGTTGGACACACAAAATTAAATCATGTAATGGATTTGTGGTTCAGTTGATTGAGGTCCCTAGGTCTCTCTGCACATCTGGCAGCCATCTTATTTTGTTTGTTATTGACATTCACTGTCACTGCCACTTGGCTAGCATGCTGACAGGTCAGATTACCAGATGTGCTCAAACTATGGTATTAAAGACACAACTGTGATTCTGATACTGAACACCAACTGAGGAGGTTTTGGTAGATGCAGTTTCTCACTTTCCTCAGGCTATTTGGAGAATCAGTGGGAGAAAACTGATGGTAAATGGAAGTGCCGTCTGTCTACATTCACTAATAGTAGGGTGACCAGATAGCAAGTGTGAAAAATTGGAACACTTTTTTTGCAGGGTTGTGGGGGGGGGGGCGTGTAAAATAGTTATCTATATAAAACAAAGGCTACAATATCTTGGATACCTGGTCACCTTAACTAATAAGGCTATTTTTCCTAGGATCGGGCAGCTACAAAATTACCATATAGGACAGGATCTAGGTTATTGATCAGAGAAGAAAAAAAATCTGAATTTTTAAACCCAGCACATTTATGCATCTGTTAACCCCTCTAACTCTCCTACTTTCATATTGCTACTCTTTTATTTGTATTGAAAGCATGGCATCACAGTTGTTACATCAGGTTATACAGTTCTTCCCTACTTTCTTAAAAGCTGCCCCTCTCTCTTCAATAATAAGCTAAATTTCAAGGAAGATATTCATATCTTTAAAAAGGCAAGTTTTGTTTCAGACTGACTTCACGGAACGGAGTCGAATGATTTAACAAAACGTCTGTTGGAGGTCTGGACAGCTTGTTAAAAGACATCGATTCGTGTCTCAGCGCTAACACCTCTCTGGTCCAGAATCCCCACCACTGCAATTTCTGCAGCTGCAGGCAACGTGTAGCCATGACGCCAAAGTGATTAACAAAAACAAAACAGCTGCTTTGCAACTCTGGGGAAAAAAAAATCTGATACGAGAAGGGAAGCAATTTAGTTTAGGATGAAAATAGTCTTATAAATCAGGTGGCTGGATATCAAGCGGTCACTACAGACAAGCTTTTTCCAGTCTTACAGAGAAGATTCTTCAATGGAAATTCAAAAAAAAAGTTGAAGATGGAATATTCATTTCTGAAATTTTGCCTACAGAGCTTCCAGGGGGCTCTCTAACTCACTTCATCCAAGGTCTGAGACCAAAGTTTATTGGCACTGGTATTATGGAGTTCAGTTTGGGATGGATATGGCAACACTATTTGCTGGAATAGAACAAGCATCTGAATCTTCATATATGCCAATGCTGTAAATGAAGGGAGGTCATTGGATGGCTTCAAATGGATGAAGGAGAATACACTGAAATCTACATATAAGGAGGACTCTCCCAATTGGATAGTCTCCAGTCCTGAAAAAGTGTTGATAACCCTCTGTTACAGCTTAGGGTAACTGTATCTGTATTCCCCCTCAATAGGACAGCAAGGCCACACACTCATGTTTTCTGCTCCCCAGCCATTGCCTTTCTAGGGCGGAGAGCCACATCTCTCTCTTCTGACCAGGGTATCTCCAGGCCTCATAGTTCTCTGCCTTCACTATGTTATTCCCAGCACAGACAGCCCAAAGACACCAGTTTCCTTTCTCTTCAGAGACTGTTAGCATGATGAAAAGAGAGAGAAGGAAGAATTTTCTCCTAGCAGGCAGCTGACCCACCAGGAAATGTCTGTACCTACTATGGGTGGGTCTGTGTTTCCAGGATCGGACTTCTGGGACATCTCAGGATCCATATGTAAATCTGTGGTTGAGATCAACTTCAAATTGAGGGATCGCTGACAATGATGCTATCAGGTGTAATTGCTACAGTTATGCGGTATCACAAATCACTTCCAAGCCTACTTTAATCTTAAAATAAAAACATAGAAAACATTTTAAAACGAAAGAACCTACATGCATACTAATAAGTTTATCAGAGTTCATCCTAACATGGATTCTGGCAGGAGCAGTCCTTCAATCTGCCCCCCTCCCCCACAGGGGATTCCTTGTGGTTACACTTTCATCACAGATTCAGCTCAAAACAAGCAATCAGTCTTACGATGCCTCAGTAGGCCATCTTTCCAAACCTACTCTAAGGACTGGGGCCCTGATGAACCAGGCTCTGTCCATTTCCTGGATCAGAAAGAAGATCCTGAATCAATTTAAAACTAGGCTATTTCTCAAAAAAAAAAAAAAATCTCTGTTAGTTGTTCCCTGAAGACTCCACTTTGAACTCATATATATTTACCTCTCCAGGGGGTGGCTTCAGAGGGCTGATAATGGAGGAAGTACATTAGCCTCCCTCTCCCTACTAGAGAAGGTACATAAAATGCCACAATAACATATATAAAATTGCATTTTGAATACAAAGTACCTCAAAGGTATTAACCCTAATTCAATAGGGTGCAACTTTATGGAATAAAGATAAACTTTATTGAATTAAGTTTGTTCACGATATTACAGGATATTCTGAGTCTGTTACACCCCCAACTCCCATTGACTTCTACAGCAATTGAGAGTGGTCAATACTAAAGCTAGCTGGAAAATAAGAATTCTGTTACGCATAATATTTTGAGGTTTCAAAATTATTTTTTATTTCACAACAGAACAAAACCAAGACCTGTTACCACCTAAATAGAAAAGACAGAAAAAGGATGGGAGGAGAAATGGACATAGAAGTGAAGTAACTTACCTAGGGTCAAACCACAGGTCAATGGCAGAGCCAGGGACTGAACACAGGTCTCCCAAATCCAAGTCCAATACCCTGTCCACTTTCTACATAGAAATAATAATTAAAAAACATTTTGCTTGAATAAAATACAGCAGGGTGATTCCTGCAAGTTGTTGAGTGCCTTCCACTCCTGTTGAAGACAGCAGGAGTGGAAGTCACTCCCCATCTGATAGGAGTGTTCAGTATCTTGTAGACTAGAGCCCCATGTTAGATGTAGTGAGAATTTTCACCTTTTATTTCCTAATCTACCTTGGCCTGTCTATTCCAGTGCATAGGAGGCACTACCAAATGTGCTGTCTTTATATATTTGTGATCCACAAGAGTAAAGTTGATATTACTGATTAAAGAGAGTTGTTTAAAATGGGTTGCTCTTTAGTTTTATTCATGTGCTTAGAATGTGACATCTTCCCCCCAGGATAATCACTGTATTTCATTGGTGCAGTATATTATGGAAGTGAAATAGTGAAAAACTGTAGAAATCCAATGTAGTTTATACAGAAGTGACCTGTGAAGACATTGCAAGACTTACCACAAGGTTTTTGCAACAGGCCATGCTATTTCATGCCACTGGTTAACTTATATTAGGACTCAGTACTAGCAGCTAGTTATTAACTAGTAAATTAGTAATGCAACTACTATAATTCATTACCAGTATTATTCTTACTAAATATTCAGGGCCACATTATACACTTCATTTTTAGCCAGAGAGATAACAATAGCTGAAATCCTGCTACAATGGGTCAAATCCTGTAGGAAGGAACAGAGCTGATCCTAAGTAGTATCATTCCTCCCTCCTGCTGAATGTGTGCAAGCCCCAACACAGAGGTCGAGTCTATCCTAATGAGGTATAGATATACAACCTAAGTCAGTGTAGCTTAGATCGACTTACAGCAGTGTCTATATCATGCTACATTGATGGGAGATGCTCTCCCATTGACTTATTGAGTCTTCTCCAGACTGGCTACATCAGTGCCTGCTGCATTGATCACAGCAGCACCAATTTAGTCCATAGTGAAGACAAGCCTGAGACACAGCTCATATCAAGTTCCGGGGGGTGGACTACCATATCTAGAAAGGGAGGAGCTAAGCTAAGAGATAGCAGCTCCACAGGATATGATCTCTTGGTTAAACTATGGAGGAATACTCCTGGGAATGAATACAACGAGAGGATTGTCAAGATCAGTATCCAGGTACCTTCAAGCTCCTTTTAATGGGTCAATAGGAAGTTGTAGTAGCCAGGTCCAGAACGAAAAGCCTTTCACAACACAGCTCTAGTGAAGTCTCCAGGTCCACATATAATATATTTTGGATGGCCAACCACCATCTCAGACTCAAACCGTTCCTCCAGTCCCAATCCTTCTCCTTTTCCCCTCCTGTCTCCATTTAGGACACAATTATCCTTCCCATCTCTTAACCACATAATCTTGTTGTAATATTTGATTTTCTTCTCCCTTTCTCCCCATACGAGTCCTCCAATATCTTCCCTTCATTCTCTCCATTACTAAAACCCTTGAACATCTAGGGCCCTATAACTTTGGTGAAATTAAAGAAGGAGGTTTTACTATTAAAGAGAAAATTACCAGAATTCCTCTTCTTCCTGAAGTTTCCCTTTGGTTTATGTATAAAAAGCAACCATAGCTCTTAAAGATTGTTAAGCAAACATTCTCTAATAGAGAATAAAATTTTATTTTCTGGCTACTAATATTACATTGAACCTCCAATTAATTCCCTTTAGTACTGCAGCTACTAGGACTATGAACAAACCCTATGTCTTTTCATGGTCTGTATTGATCCCATTTTGTCTGCATGCCCAGGAAAATAATAATTTCCTTGGATCAGGATTTACACGTGTTTTGTAGTGGGCAACATCCTATTGGAAAACCACCATAAAACAAGGATAATCCCTTGATTATTAACAGGCTTTCATATGTTCATACTTCTAATTGTATTTCTATATTATTTTAGAAGGTCAAACTACATCCAGTACAGTGACCATTTATAAAGTGACAACTATACCGAACATCGATTCTGTTTAATCAAAGTATTTTGAATGTGTGTGATTATGGGTTAGAAGATGTGTTTTAGTTCAAACATGAAATGACCACACCTGAAATTGGCATTCAAATACATTATTAAATATATCTTCCTGAGAAGAGTGATGGAATACTTTAGATTTCCTTTTAGGATGATAAAAGAGCTTTTTTGGCAAGTTTTCTCAGCTGAAGTTCCACATTTGTTAAGTTAGCGTAACCACAGATAGGTCATTATGGGAGGAGAAGTCATATGGATGTTTTTCTAACTGTGCCATTCATCTGACACATTTATACATTACAGTAAAACTGAAGTGAGAAAAATCAGTATGGGATACACTTTTACTACTAACTTAGCTCCTGATTCTGGAAACAGTGGGCAACTTTACACTCATGAGTATTCCCTTTGAATTTAAGGGGATTACTCATGTGCACAAGTGCTGACATGATGGGGCCAGAATATGATGCCAGCATAAGAAATTATTCCACACAAGAGTCTGGATTTCCTTAAAAAAAAATTGGTAGTCAATGAGAATGTATGCTTTGTGACCTTCTGGCTGACCAGAATTTTCAGCTTCACAAACTACAGTATCCCTATAAAAAGTAGGCTTAGTTTTTTGGGGACTAGGACCAAAAGCCCTCATACATCTTCTCACTCTGTTAGAGCTGCATTAATCCTTGTAATAATTTCCACTAGTACCTCTCTCTTTCATGGCTAATGACATACCAAAGAAACTAATGATATACCAATTTTAGCTGACTCTTTGTTTTACTTTTTTCTCCTGAGAGTTACAACAGAACTAAGGCTACTTATTGGTTTCTCAGTTTAACTGAAACTAACACCTTAAAAAAATACCAAAAACACTTGATCAAATTCATGATGTAACTCCATAGAAGTTGGCCTCATTCATTACTTGATCCAAACCCCAGAGATGCAAATGGGAAAACTTAATACTTTCTGCAGATTCTTAATATAATAAGAATCTGACTTGCCAATGTTTTTTTTCTGTTTCCCAATGAACCCAAAGAACAATAAGGTAAGGGTAGAAATTCCCTTCATATTCCTGCTCAGCAATGTTCTGTGGGTTGTGGCCAATACACATTGTGACAAAGCTCTGTCCTTGCCTCCATGGGCCCCGCATTTCCTAGCAGATTTCACTAGCCTCAGAGGCTCACTGTGACCCTCCACATAAACCTTCTCTCTCTAGAGACAAGGGTCACAGTCTACTGAGCCATTTTCATCATAAGCCAACAAGGGAGGTGAGGAGAAGTATCCTCCCTTGCACAGTCTCTGTTGTCTCCCAGTCTCAGTGATTAATCAGGGGGACAAAGAGGGGCAGCCCAGGCCCACCCTCTACTCTGGGCTCCAGCCCAGGGACCCTAATAGTATCAGCTATGGTAGCTGACCTTTTAGAAACATGATATGTACAATGGGCTACTCCCCCCACAGCAGCCACCACTTCCTCCACCACTTCCACACTTCACCCTTACCTCAGGACCTCCTTCCTTGTGCCTGATATGGTGTGTACTACTCAGTCTCTCCAACAGCACAACTTCCTCCCACAGTTTCTGACATGTTCACCTAGCTGACTAACTGGGAGGTCTTTAACTAGTTTCAGCCAGCCCCTGACTGGCTTCAGGTGTCCCAATCAACCCAGTGTCCTCCCTGCCTTCTGGAAAGCTCTTAATTGGCCCCAGGTGTCTTAATTGACCTGGAGCAGCTGCCATTTCACTTATCCTGGTACCAGGGATTTGTTTAGCCTGGAGCTAATATATCCATCTCCCACTACTTTTCTATAGCCATCTGACCTTGCCCCGTCACAACGTGTAAGTTTCTTTGATGTATGTTTTTCCTCTTGTGCATTTACCTAGGTAGTGTTGTCTTGTTACCAAGTCATTCTGCATGGATTTATATATTAGCCATCATTTTGTTTATGTAGGACCTTGTTCAGCTCTCACTGAAGTAAATGAAAAGACTCTTATTGACTTCAATAGGAGCTGGATCTGAAGGGGTGATGCGTAGGTGCACTGCCCATGAGTAGACCAGTGAATAAGTTGTGACTTAGTTTGATTCTTCCCCAGTTCCTCCTCACCCCAGGATGAGGGGCGGGATTAATAAATTACTTCACCCTTCATGGAACAATTAGCTGTGTTTTTTGTGAGCTCAAGCCACTACCCTGGCTGGTAGGCGAGGAGGACAGGTGGAGTCAGATCTCCTCCCACTCCCTCTTCCTCTCGGTCACTGCCACAGACTTGCTTGTAAGGGGAACTATTGGGTGAGCAGCCCCTGCTTTCCCTTCTGCATGGCCAGTGCCTCACGCTATGGCTACGGATCTTACAGCAGCACAGCTGTACCACTGCAGCTGCACAACTGTAAGGTCTCCTGTGTAGCCGCTCTATGCCAGCAGGACAGAGCTCTCCCACTGGCAAAATATTAAACCACCCCTAGCGAGCAGTGGTAGCTGTGTCAGAGAGAGACTGTCTCTCGCCAACATAGCACTGTCCACACCAGCGCTTTTATCAGTGAAACTTATGTTGGTCAGGGGTGTGTTTTCACCAACAAAAAGTTTTGCTAACAAAAGTGCTAGTGTAGACATTGCCTTAATCTGAACAACCCATACCCACCCCTGCATGGGAGTAAAGGTGTATATGTGGAAGGGTTTACTCCTTCTGTGTGGCTGAATGGGGCCTGTGACTGTTTAGGTCAAAGTAACTCATTCACATGGCACATACTGGGTATATGTAGGTGTATTTTGAACAATCTAATTAGTAATCCAAATACATACACACACACACACATGTAATGTGTGGGGAATTAATGATACTACTAGAACATTAACTTTCCCCTTTCCTGATTTTTTGAGCTTAAATTCATGACCTTAAAAGAGTTTTAACAATATTTTTTTAAAAAATTCTGGGGTGGCCTGAGAACAACAGTGTGAATACTAGCTCAGATTTAAGACTAGTGATACTTAGCCAGACACAGCAGTATACACAGACCCTGCCAACATATTCCATGTTTGCTATTCTTACTAGAGCTGCAAGAAAGAAATTGGTGCATTTGTCTGTGATATTCACATTTTCTGTTCCTATTATATTTTTAAACTATTCCAGAACATCTTTTTTGTACTAAAAAACCCAACCCCACACAGACTTACATGTTCACACCAAAGGGACATAATTTACCTTAATGACTGCATGTTTGATGCCTTAATACTTAGCACACAGGGGGTAGCAATCATGCTGGTAGCTGACTGTGTAACTTCATAGCCACAGAAAATTCAAGATCTTGAAAGTGTAAGACTGACAGATAATTGGTCCAAAGAAAAAATATTTCACAGGCCTGTTTCAATAAGCTGATATGCATTGTATGTCTTTAAATAGAAAGATGAAAAGAGCACATAAAGCACTCCTCCTCCTTCCTTATTGAGCACATAAAAAAGAAAACTAAAGGAATTTCAGATATGTAGATTATGTGAACACTAGTCTTAATTACATATTTACAAAGATTTGCTATTTAATAAATAAAGGTACAGCTTCATAGCAAAAAAGGGTGTGTGTGTGTGTGAGAGAGAGAAAATAATGTACATCCAACTGTCATAAATGAAATTAAGTTGCCTGAACAGCAGGAAATACAACTTGTGCCAGAAACTGTCAGACTGATCTTATCCAGCTCTCAAACAAGGGAATCGATCATTGTCTTGTCCCTGTCCCTAGTTTAGCTTTTCTTACCTCCAGCTGGCTGCACTTCAGCAGTGAAGTCATATTAGCTAATATCCATAGCCTTCCTTTTCCCATCCTTTGTTTTCAGAACTTGCAGCTATTTCATCATATACTAGAAAGAAATTATTCTGCCCATATAATTCGACAATAAGCAGATTTGGGGCAATAATGGAGGCAGTGTAGCCTGGTGGAGAGAGCACAAGACTGCATCTCAGGAGAGACTTGGGTTCTGTTTCCAGCACTACCACTTGCCTATTAGGAAAGGCACATCACCGCTATGTGCCTCAGTTTCCCTATATGTAAAATATCTTCTTATATATTAGAGCACTTTCATTTAATCAATCTGTCTCTTGATATACTGTATCACACACACACACACACACACACACACACACTACAATAAAAGATCATTAGGATTATAAAGTCAAGCATTCAAAAGTTAGGAAATGTCAGAGTTAAGGTTGCCCATGCATCCTTATTTCAGCCCCCTTGTGCATATGCATTATGATACCCCCTTCAATTACATGATCACATACTATTTTTCCCACAGTACCCCTGCCTCATTCACTGCATGGAAAGGATATTGCTCACTTAATAAGCAGCTCTTTGTTCCGTGTCATATTTACTGCACCCTGTTCATATTGTACTCTGTACACTGAATTATTTTCCTCAGAGGCTTGTCGATGGCACTCGTCACTATAGTATCTGAGTGTTTCACAAACGTTAATTAATTCCTGTTCACAAAATTCCTGTGAGATGGGTGAGTATTATCACCATTGTACAGACAGTGAACTGAGACAAAGATAGATTAAAGACAAAAGTATTCACCAGTATTGGGTGTCCAATTATAAGGCACTTGGGGCCTGAATTTTTCAGAGCACTTTGCATTATGTTGAACTTTGTTCAAATCAGAGTTCCTATTGATTTCAGTTGCAGCTGTAAGTGCTCAGCACTTCTACAAATCAGACCCCAAGGTCTCAGATCAGAAACCCATAAAATGAAGAATAAGTGACTGCCCAACATCACACAGGAACTCTGTGTGGGTTTCACAAGGGGGACTTAGATGGCTAACAGCCATTTTACGTGCCTAAGTCTATGTCTATAGTAGAAACACTACAGCAGCTGCACCATTGTAATGTAGACACTTACTACAGCGATGGAAATGGTTCTGTAGCAAATCCACCTCTTCGAGAGGTGGTAGCTAAGACAATGGAAGAATTGTTCCATCAACCTATGGTGTCTACCCTGGGGCTTGAATAAGCTTAACTATATCACACAGGGCATGACATTTTTCACAGTCCTGGGTAATGTGGTTAAGCTGACCTACATTTGTAAGGTAGACCAGTCCTAAGTCCTACATTGGGCTATTTAAATATATATATATATATATATATATATATATATATATATATTACAATGATTCTATACCCAAGAGCTCACCTGGGATAGAGAAAACTCAGGTTCTAGTCCTGTGTGCCAATGATTAATTATTTATACAAAATGTGAACAGCTTCAGAAGCAGAGATTGAGAGATCCCTGCTCCCCAAAACCTGATAGCTCCCTGGATTAGAGAGATGGGAGACCCAAGTTCAAATCCCTTTTTCCACATCAGGCAAAAGGGGAAATTGAAGCTGGGTCTCTTACACTCTGGGTGAGTGTCCTAACTAGGGTGAGCAGAAAACAAGTGTGAAAAGCAGGACATAGATATGAGGTAATAGGTGCCTATATAAGACAAACCCCCGAATACAGAAACTGTCCTTATAAAATCGGGACATCTGGCCATCCTCACTATAATCACTGAGCTAAAAGAAAAGGAGTACTTATGGGTGAGAAAACCTGGATGTGTGCTGGAAATGGCCCAACTTGATGATCACTTTAGATAAGCTATTACCAGCAGGACAGTGGGGCGGGAGGAGGTATTGTTTCATGATCTCTGTGTGTATATAAAGTCTGCTGCAGTTTCCACGGTATGCATCCGATGAAGTGAGCTGTAGCTCACGAAAGCTCATGCTCAAATAAATTGGTTAGTCTCTAAGGTGCCACAAGTCCTCCTTTTCTTTTTGCGAATACAGACTAACACGGCTGTTACTCTGAAACCTGTCATTGGGCTAAACTGTCTTAAGGGTGATGGCGCCACTACTACCATCTCCTCTTCAGCACCCATTTTGCGAATCTAGCCCAGATTGAACAAAACGTTTCATTTGACCAACATTAATTTTCTTACTTTTCAATTTGCCAATTTTTTTAAAAGAATTTTCAGTTTTGGTTTGATCTGACTTGATATATTCCCTCCCCACCACCCCCCAAACTGCCAGTGAATGTGATTTGAAAAAAAGTCACTGACTTGCATGGGCAACCTTAATTCTGGCATTTCCTAACTTTGCACGCTTGACTTTGCAACTTTAATGATACTTGAACTGTTTGTTTTTGTATGTGTTTAAAATATAAACTGAAAAAGACAGAAAGTCCATCAGATTGCTACTCACATGGTTCATCCAAAGGGTTGGAACATTTTGATCCACCACACTGACCTCCTCTGCTTGAGTAATGGATTAACATATAGTAATAATTAACATAGTTATATGTTATAATATATAACAAGAGTTCTAATTAACATATAGTTCATAACCTCTATGTGGAACAGCACTAGAGAGGGACAGGACACTTTGCCAATATTTGCTGACAGCAGAGGAATGGTAAGACTCAGGGGTTTTGGGTTCCATTCCAGGCTTTTGAGGGGAATGTGCTCTGTCAGGCACAGACTCTTCTACTGATCTCCCACTCCCCCCCTCCAGCCCCTGGGCTTGACCCCATCTGCCCTATCCCCTCCAACTTGTACCTCCCCCAGCTCTGCCTCTATCCTACCACAGGCCCCTCACCCCTTTCCCATACATAGTCATTCCCAGTCTCTATGCCTCATGTTTCTGTTCCCAAACCTAGTCTTCTTGCCCAGTAAATCCTAGTGTCACCCCTCCGGATTCCTCATCTCAACCTCCCCTACTCAGGGAGTGGGAGGCGGAGACTGGGACTTTCTTCTTGCCCAGACAGTCCTTCTTTCCTGATCAATCTCTTTCTCCTTCCCAGCCTCCCCATATGCCCCGTTCTCACTGAATCCTAGTCCCAGTCTTCCTCTACAAGGTTCTTATCTAATCTCAGTGTCCTCACTTTCCCTGCCTCCTCCTCATCCCAGTCTCTTTGTCCAGTTATTCCCAGTTCTTCCCTTGCACCGTGTCTTTCTTACCCCCTCACCCCACTGGTTACCAGCCGCAGTCCTCCTGCCCCACAGTTCCTCATCTAATCTCAGTTCCCCACACTGGCTCCCTATCTCCTCTATGCCACCCTATTATTGGAGAAATAACCATGATCTAGGAAACAAATCTAGGAAGCAGCTCCATAATCCTTCACCAATCCATCAGCATGTATCTAATACTATAACAGTGCTGATTAATCCAAAACGTTTGATTGGGTTCAATCTTTCTGTATATTTTGGTATCGTTTTAGACTTTTAAGAGCATGGATAATATTGATATGTGACAGTTCAACTGGGGGTGGATTTTCTCACCATCCACGCTTACACATCCAAGACTTCACTACTTTAATAACAGTAATGCTGCAAAGAAAATCAAAATTGCTTACACAAAGCACTAATGCCACACTTTGTTAGACTGAAATATATGGAGATATTCTGTTTTGCATGCACAGTAACTAGGTTTTTTTTTAGCATTCCTATAAACATCAGTAACCCCTTTTGGCAAGTTGAAACTGTTCAATTAAAGTTATATTGTAAGTTTGAAGTATCATTGCAATGACACCATAGTAACATCCATCAATAAAATTACTCAATATAACCGAGTGTCTCTTATGGGCTTCTTATAATCAGAAGTTAGTGGTTGAAGGAATATGCAATATTATCAAAAGGGCATTGCAAGCTAGAGGCACCAGTGCTATTCTTTCTGCTGTCAATAACTTGCAATGACTATTGACTTGTTTATTTCTTTTTATTCAAAAACAGATATCAGTAATATGTTGTGCAGGAACTTTCTTCGTATTTGATTAGGAATACCAAAGCAAGTCATACGTCATAGGTGTCAGTAATCAATAGTGCACTAAAATGTAAATATTGTATAAAAATGTGTTGAAAACCTTGGTTTTCAATGAAAGGATGAATACAATTGTTATGATCAATCAATTTCTCTCCCCACCTCAAGGAAAAAATGTGTTCTGAGATATTACACACACATACACACACACACACACCCCTACTTTGTGGAACACTAATTCAAATATGATAATCTGTGAAGAAAGAGAAAATCTGTATAAAGATCCACTTTATTGAGACTCTATTGAAAGTATGTCATAGTAACTTCTTATGATCACATTAGTGCAGGAATCAAGTATTTTGGTACAGTTTGCTTATAAGGAAACTGTGCATTCAGTCTTCATGACAGAAAGAAAAAAGACCCAATAGCAAAACAAAACAAAAAAAGCTCCAAATAAACCAAAATATATAGATTTAAAAAGCCAATAGGTCCTGCTGAATACAGTCCAAATGAAGCCCCAAAACTTAAAAATGATCCTCCATGGATACCCAATTTTGGCTGCCAATAAAGAATCTGTTCTAGACATCTACAGTCAATTGTAATCTTTATTACTATACCACCTGATCAGTTCATTCCATCAAACTAGCATTAATGACACTGACAATCATCCTGCTTTGGCAGGTTTCAATGAGCTGCACTCGTAAACCGTCCATATACTCCTCTGCTATTCAGAGGGTTGGGTGTAGAAAAATAAAGTTCTGGAGACATCCTGTAGTGTAGGCAAATTAAAAGAGAATCAAAGAAGGATCTAACAAAGCTTAAGTCAGAAGTTTTTAAAAGGCAATGTAATCACTATGAGGATGGTTACATGGTAATTGTCACAATTTCTTTTCCAATTAAGTGTTGTGTAACTTCCACCGCTGAAGCGTTTTGTCAGAGTTCCCAAGGTAGCTGCATCTCTGACCACCTTGTGGCTTCCTTGAGAACATCCCACTTTGTTCTTAGGTCTCTAGCAGACACCTTTCTCAGGGCAGAAGCCCATGACTCTCTTCCTTTAGACTGGAGAATTAGCTTGCAATTCCTCCTGAAATTTGCTGTGATTATCCCAACATATCTGAGTTCAGTTGAGCACCTGCAGCTCTGTACTCTCGCTCAGGACAATGACAAGCTTAGCCTGTTATCATACATGAAAGTATTATTTATTTAGGAAGAAAAGTACAGAGAAAACACACCTTGAAAACAACAAACAGCATGTATGCATGTCTGACTTATCTCAGAGAGACCCCAGTGAGTTTCAAAGTCATTCAGATCCTTTCCACAGGATCCATCTCTCCTGATGACTGTGATTGGATCAGGTAGAGTAACCACTGTCACCATATCTGGGTGGTCACTGTATACAGTTCAGTTCTTTGCTTGCCTGAGTTCTCCTACCAAGTCAAACCAGAATATGCAATTTCCCCCAAGGGAGGAATGTTCCTTCAGATTGGTTACCAGCCTCAGGATTTCCATTAAATCCTGAGTGTAGATCCTTCAGGCAGCTCCTGTAACACCCCTGTTGCCCATACAGACACTTTTAACACTTAAAAAGTTGAAGGATACAAAGGTCTTCAAAAAGTCTATGATGCTGTAACTCAGTTCACAGGTCGATAGTTCCTGATAGTTACCCCTCTATATCTAGAAGGTAACAATATATGGTGAGAGGGGAATAGAATCACACATTTTTTAATAAATATATATCAGAAGTTCCCAGTTCTCCACAACTATATTCAGGAGGTCTACAACAGCTCACCATTGTCAATAAGTCACATGAAATGACAAGAGTGTGCATGTGGAAGGCTCCTAACTCCATTTCTTGGTGCAATTCAGTGCCAACTCTGTCCACATATCTATTCAAGAGACACCACCATAGGACCTAACCACATCAGCCACACCATGATGGGCTCATTCACCTGCACATCTACCAATGCGATATATGCCATCTTGTGCCAGCAATGCCCCTCTGCCATGTACATTGGCCAAATCGGACAGTCTCTATGCAAAAGAATAAATGGACACAAATTAGATGTCAAGGAATTTAACATTCAAAAACCAGTTGGAGAACACTTCAACCTCCCTGGAAACGCAATAACAGACTTAAAAGTGGCAATTCTTCAACAAAATAACTTCAAAAACAGACTCCAAGGAGAAACTGCAGAACTGGAATTAATTTGCAAACTGGACACCATCAAATTAGGCCTGAATAAAGACTGGGAGTCGATGGGTCACTGCAAGAACTAAAAACGAATTTCCCCATGCTAATTTCCCTCTACTGTTACTCACACCTTCTTGTCAACTGTTTGAAATGAGCCACCCTGATTACCACTACAAAAGTGATTTTTCATCCTGTTGATTATAGTCCACTTTAATTGAATTGTCTCGACCTCCCACTTGGTAAGGCAACTCCCATCCTTTCATGTACTGTTATATATATCTTCCTACTGTATTTTCTACTCCATGCGTCTGATGAAGTGGGTTTTAGCCCATGAAAGCTTATGGCCAAATACATTTGAATACTTCAGGGGGATGTTCAGAAGATACAGTTTATCATTAACCTGCATGAGGGATAATGGAATCTGTGTGGGGAGTACTTGTACTGCATGTGGCTGGTGATATCAGGGCACTGACTCCTGGCAGACACAGAGCAGGCTCTCTCACACGAAGAACAGGTGGTAGTGAGGTGCCTTACAACCCCGGAAGCACCATACACTCCCCTCTCCTCATGTAATCACTTGATGACAACTTATTTTAAAATGGTAGAGACTGATGGCAGGAAGTTTTCAAGAGAGCTTCAGGGAGCAGTTCTTGGCACTAATATTCATTCTTCCTCACAGAGTCCATTGACGTGTATTTTCCAGGTTTTTGAAGGGTGTGGAATGGGTGGATATGGTTAAAGAAGAAGACTGTCTGCTTTAGGGTCTTGTGGTATCATTTGTGACTGTTATTTACAATTACAAATCAGAATAATTTTGTAAATGACTAGATTTATGGATAGGTAAACTTTAATTAAATGCATTTGTAGAAACAGTTTTATAAAAATCAGTCATCAGGATGTGAGAGTGTCCTGTTACCCTGTAGTTAACTGCTAGACTTCCTCCTCTGCTCTGGAGAAGAGCCTGTTTTGAATTGTAATTTAACTCTTTGGAGTTAATGGTGTAGTATCTTTAGAAATAAGGGAGTGAAGACAGGTTGTTATTAATACAGTATGAAGGGAGAAAAAGTGACTGTTGCCAGAAAGCCTTTGACTGACTTCCCCCTATGTGCAAAGTCATTATGGTCACCCCATCCTCATCATCTCCTCCCTATGAAAGGTAAAGCTTTTAGTGACTGAAATTTCCAAAAATACGGTCAGTTTAGATTAAAACTAAAATTGCATTGATTGTTCATGGCCATCATGCTAGGAAATAGAAATCATAGGTTTAGGGAATTTTTGGATATGTTATCATTGCCCCACCAGTTACAGAAAAAGGATTAGTAAGGGACTTAATTCTTCACTCTCTTGACAATACATACTTTATGGATTTCTTGTGTTATAAAAATTATAGTAAAATAAAAATCAGTGGGAACAGAAAATAAAAAAGGAATTTCAATACCAGAGGAATACCAATAATACTATAGGAATTATGCTGTTGGGAATATTCCTGAATACTTATTTGGCTACAAAATCATTACAAAAGGAGAGCAATTAAAATAATTCTGGGTCTGATTTGCTTGCCACTCACACTGGTTTACAATCTAAGAAAATGTAATTGAACAAAACCAGAACAAAACCAGTGTGAGCACAGAATCAGATTCACAGTTGTAAGACAATACAGCAAATTGTCCCTGGCATAGATAAAAGTGGCAGAAAGCCACTCCCCCCCCATCCCACCTACTCTGAGGTCCTGAGCCAAGCATAATTTAGCCAGACCTGAGGATCTGGCCTAAAGCTATAACAACTAGAACATACTTTGACGGGCTGGATCGCAGAAACCCCCTTGGGACTGCCACCTGATGTGCCAAGACTACTTCTGCTCCTGCTTTCCTGCCCTGTCAGCTTAGGACTTCAGTGCCCTGCCTGGTTTGAGCTAGACCTTCTAGCCTGTTGCAAGTCCGGACCCAGGTCTGAACCATGTCCCCTAACAGCTGTAGGCTTAACTGAAAGCATCTTACAGAAGCGTTCCTGCCTTTAACACTCAGATGCCCAACTCCCACTGGAGTCCAAACCCTAAATAAATCCGTTTTACCCTGTATAAAACTTATACAGGGTAAACTCATAATTTGTTCGCCCTCTATAACACTGATAGAGAGATATGTATAGCTGTTTGCCCCCGCCCCAAAGTATTAATACATACTCTGGGTTAATTAATAAGTAAAAAGCTATTTTATTAAATACAGAAAGTAGGATTTAAGAGGTTCCAAGTAGTAACAGACAGAAGTGAATTACCAAGCAAAATAAAATAAAATACACAAGTCTATGTCTAGTACGGTAATAAAACTAAATACAGATAAAAACCTCACCAATTCCAGTAAGCTTTCTTTTACAGACTAATCTCCTTCTAATCCGGGTCCAGCAATCACTCACACCCCCTGTAGTTACTGTCCTTTGTTCCAGTTTCTTTCAGGTATCTTTGAGGGTGGAGAGGCTCTCTCTTTAGGCAGCTGAAGACAAAATGGAGGAGTCTCCCAGGGATTTAAATAGACTCTCTCTTGTGGGTGGAGACCCCCTCCTCTCTCCTGCGCAAAGGCCAGCTACAAAATGGAGTTTTGGAGTCACCTGGGCAAGCCACATGTCCATGCATTACTGAGTTCCTTACCAGCCAAGCCACATTCCTGGGAAAGACCAGATGTGGATTGGTGTCTCAAAGTTCATTGTTGGCTTAAGGGCTTCTTGACTGGTCACTTACTAAGAATAGTCTTTTCTCTCAGGGAGCTGACCAACTGCTTCACTAAAACCTGCTCAGAATCAAACTAGTATGCAGCCAATATTCACAACTTTGAATACAAAACTGATACATGCAAGCAAATAGGATTAATAAATTCAGTAGATCATAACCTTTACAGAGGTATGTTACATGGCATATGTAGCATAAAACACATTCTAGTTATGCCATATATACATTCATAAGAATATTTCCATAAAGCCTTATGGGGGCACTGTCATACATACCTTGTGTGAGTTATCAAAATGTATACAATCTGGGGCTGGGTGAACCAACCCCCAACACAAGTGAAATCTGCTGTAACTTGCACTTGCTTGCAGTTACTCCAAATAAACTACATGTCCTCTCCTCCCTCCGGGAAAGTCCTAAGTGCCACAAAACAGCTGTTAGGTGGTGGGGGCAGGGGGAAGCGCTGGGAGGGAAAGGGAGGAGTGGAGACACAGAGCGCTTGGGATCGGAGGAGGTGGTGAGACGGGGTGGGGGGGAAGCTTGGCTGCCGGTGGGTGTTCCAGCCGTGAAGCACCTACGGAGTTGGCGCCTATGTCTGGGACATGAACTGAGAATATAAAATAAGGGACAGTGGCATCATGGAACCACCTCTTGACTTCTCCACCTATGCTGAACACAACAAGAACACTGGGAAGATAAAGACTTTGAACTGAGGAGCTTGGCCCCCAGATGAGAAGGAAATTCAGCCCATGTATTGAGAACTGTCACAACACACAGTGGGGTGACAAAAACTGTTTGAGTCAAATCTTGCTTATCCTGAAAGTTTAGAATTCAAAGTGCATGTTTACTTTTTATTTTCTTAGGTAACTATCTCTGACCTTTATGCCTACCACTTTAAATCTATCTTTCTGTAGTTAACTTATTTTAATGTTTTAATCTTACCAGTAAATTTGTCTAAAGTGCTTGGGGAATCTGCTCAGATTACAAGGACTGGTATATGTCCACTATCTTTTGGTGAAATGGCAAACTAATTAATGAGCTTGCATTGTTCAAGAGAAGGTGTTGAGCAGCGTAAAATGGTACATTTCTGGGGTGGAAGGCAGCAGGTTGGGGGGATTTGCTGTTGTCTCTCTCTTTATAGTTCACAAATGATTCTGAGAGCATTCATGCAACATAGCTGTATGCGTGTCTCTGCATGTTGGTGGCTGAGTGTTATAGCGCCTGGAGGGGTTTGCTGCTTGTCACTAGCCAAACATCATGAGAGACAGCCCAGGCTGACGAGTTAAGGGGGCACAGCAGTCCCACAGTTCCAGGTTGTACCCGGGGGGTCATGTCACACAACTCCTGGCGGGAATTAAGATGGACTGACAGAGGTGGCTATGTCAACCAAGGTTGCTTCTGTGCAAGAGGAATCACTATGCACTCTGTTGAGATAGCTATATGGTTCCTTTGCACTAGGAGAGCAGCACAAATGGGTCAGAACAGAGGTTGATGACAAGGTCCTCTGACAGAAAATATGGGTTCCAATTCTATTTCTTCCAGCACTTCACTTAGTAACCATGGGCATATTAATAATAAAGTATTTTAAAAAAAAATCATAAGCTATCCATCACTACAGCATCTGACCACATTTCATATTGTCTAAATTGGATCACAAAGATTCCAGATTTGAGAAGCAAAAGAACTGCACACCTCTGCAGCTCATAGAGCTATAACAAAGAGAGAATTCAACATTTTGTAAACATCCAGTATTTCATAGTGTACTGCTTTCAATGAAATTTTCATGTTTTTACAAAACAATTTAAAATAAAAACAGAATTCTAATTTCACTATTTCATTTGATTCCCAACTTTTACATATGAATGTATTGAATATATTCAATATGTAAATATTAAATGTAATATAGTAATGCTTCAACATGCTTGTAGTAAAAAGGGATAGTTCTGACTTTTACAAAACTAGTATTTTAGGATTTTCTGTTCTGCAATAATTTCAGCGTTGTGTCCTGACTTAGGATGAATACGAATTTTGAAATGGAAGAATTTACAGAAGGATAGAAAGACAAGCTATAATAGAGAGATGCAATTTTCATCTCTTTGTGGAAGTGTATGAGGCACAACTAGTGTTTTAATCCACTTTGACATTCTTTGTTAAAAAGTGCTATATAAATGCAAAGTATTATTGCTAAGGCCACTCAATAATGGAAAAGTGGAATTAGAAAAAAGTTTTTCCTAGCTCTTTTACAAAACCTATCGGATCAGGACCTAAGTTTTCAACATATAGCTATTAAATGTACTCCTATCAGCAGGGTGTGCTTACATGCTATACCATGCATTAGGTAAGCAAAAGAAAGCCTCATTAAGCGTAGTGAAACAGCTTTAACTTAGAATGTCTTTGCTCTTGTTGATGTGTTCTTACTTTAACGAGGTGGGTGTGCCCACTTTATATATATATATATATATATATATATATATATATATATAGCAGTACCAATCTGTAGGTTTTGCTGAATAGAGATGATGCATGTAAGTTCCATACACCTCATCAGATCTGAGTGATAAGGCACGATATCAGATCATTATAATGGCTTGTTAGCTACAGCAAAAAGGTGATACAGAACGTTAATAATACACCATATTGTCACCACTGTATCCCTTCCAAGTTCATCAAAACCAAATTGAGGAGACAAAATTATAACACTTCATGTTAACACTCCCACCCCATTATCTGGGTTTTCCAGCCTGGGAACTGGATATAATTTGTTTTCTTGACAAGCTCCCTATTTTAACATATCTCTGCATGCTAAAACAATGATGCACACCTACGGGGGGTGGGGGAGAAGGGAGGAGGACTTCAGATAAGAGATTTCAGTGACAACTTG
The DNA here is from genome assembly GCF_965152235.1 of Eretmochelys imbricata. Lineage (NCBI taxonomy): Eukaryota > Metazoa > Chordata > Testudines > Cheloniidae > Eretmochelys > Eretmochelys imbricata. Next base: position 125,182,403 of record NC_135573.1, on the reverse strand, counting down.
AATGACAACACTATTATGCCTACCAACTGGAAGAGATAATTTAGCTGAATAACTGTGCAGTGTCACTTCACAATGCAGAAGAGATCGCCAAATGCCTATGACTATTCATCCTTACATTGATCAGGACACATCAATGAATGAGGGATAGAATTTAAGCAACAGGTGAAGCTTGACACAGGGGAGGCTCAATACCAGGCATGTTAAGTGGTTCAAATCAGGTGTTACAGGGTTCTTAACATGTAACACATCACTTGGGTTACACTCTCCTTACTTAACTCTATGATTCAGCTTGCTGTTCTGCATCCTTTCACCTTCCCCTCCCCACTCCATGAGGGGGACAGATGGTGATAAAATGGGGGCAGGCCTTGGCACATGAAGGCCGAAGTTTCCACCTATCCCATAGGCATAAGGTCCATCAGCAAAATCCCAGGAACCAACCTTTTAACTGCACTGGAAAATGGCTGCAAATTGTGACAAACTAACATCTCTACATAGTACTACCACCAATTACTAAGCCCCCTCAGCTGTGTCTCCAGGATGCTGCAAGACAGGTAAGAAACAAAAAACAAAAAAACCCACCAGGCCTTTGCCAAAATGATTCCAACAGGAAGAAAATATTCCTTCCTGACACCCCTAGAAAGTGATCAGTTAGATCCACAGCATCTGCAAAAAATAGTTCCAATACTACATAGAATCATAGAATATCAGGGTTGGAAGGGACCTCAGGAGGTCATCCAGTCCAACCCTCTGCTCAAAAGCAGGACCAATCCCCAATTAAATCATCCCAGCCAGGGCTTTGTCAAGCCTGACCTTAAAAACTTCTAAGGAAGGAGATTCCACCACCTCCCTAGGCAACGCATTCCAGTGTTTCACCACCCTCCTAGTGAAAAAGTTTTTCCTAATATCCAATCTAAACCTCCCCCGCTGCAACTTGAGACCATGACTCCTTGTCCTGTCCTCTTCTACCACCAAGAATAGTCTAGAACCATCCTCTCTGGAACCACCTCTCAGGTAGTTGAAAGCAGCTATCAAATCCCCCCTCATTCTTCTCTTCTGCAGACTAAACAATCCCAGTTCCCTCAGCCTCTCCTCATAAGTCATGTGTTCCAGACCCCTAATCATTTTTGTTGCCCTTCGCTGGACTCTTTCCAATTTATCCACATCCTTCTTGTAGTGAGGGGCCCAAAACTGGACACAGTACTCCAGATGAGGCCTCACCAATGTCGAATAGAGGGGGACGATCACGTCCCTTGATCTGCTTGCTATGCCCCTACTTATACATCCCAAAATGCCATTGGCCTTCTTGGCAACAAGGGCACACTGCTGACTCATATCCAGCTTCTCGTCCACTGTCACCCCTAGGTCCTTTTCCGCAGAACTGCTGCCTAGCCATTCGGTCCCTAGTCTGTAGCTGTGCATTGGGTTCTTCCGTCCTAAGTGCAGGACCCTGCACTTATCCTTATTGAACCTCATCAGATTTCTTTTGGCCCAATCCTCCAATTTGTCTAGGTCCCTCTGTATCCTATCCCTGCCCTCCAGCGTGTCTACCACTCCTCCCAGTTTAGTATCATCCGCAAATTTGCTGAGAGTGCAATCCACACCATCCTCCAGATCATTTATGAAGATATTGAACAAAACCGGCCCCAGGACCGACCCCTGGGGCACTCCACTTGACACCGGCTGCCAACTAGACATGGAGCCAATTACAATTACAGGGAGGGAGGGCAGCTGAAGTGGAGCAGGATGAGGCTACCAGGAATTCAAGCTAAGGTTTAAATTAATGAAAAGTGGAGAGCGAGAGGCCACTCAGCTCCTCTCCTCCTTCAGTTGGTCAATGGGTGAACAGAACCTTCAAAAGGAGGTGTGTGTGTGGGGGGCACCCTCCATTCCCTCAGTATGTGCTTCCTCTTTGTCACAATCTTCAGAGGACATGTCAAGTTTCCCACCTGTCTAATATGTATAAACACAATAAATAGTTCCTCTCCATAATAAAAATGTCACCATGTCTTTTTTGAAATAAAAAAAAAAGTAACATTTGAATAAAAGCTAACAGACGGGAGAGGAAAAGGAGAACAGAAGAAGAGCTTGTCAAATTTCTTTTGTCTTTAATATGAATTCAGAATGTATTTCTACTCTTTCTTAATAGGCATAAGTCTAAATCTGATCCATTATACAGTTCTTATAATTAAGAACAATACCTTTAAAACACTAATGAATGTATCCTACAGAATACAGCATATTAAAGTCATACGGTTCCTCAAAAATTTAATAGAATTCTATTTAAAATTATTACAAAAGCTTACAGAATTTAACAGAGAGCTTCCTTTCTGTGGGGTTTTTGCAATACCTTATAGAAAGCTACAGCATGGAAGAGGTGAAAAATTCAAGATCCACTTAAAAAGCAAGGATCTGTGGCAGTTTACTGCCCATGGTACTTGGAACCTGCTTTGCTGAATGAATGTGATTGTGCCAGTGATCAGTAAGGGTATTTCTACACTGCAGTTAAAAACCTGAAACTGGTCCATGCCAGCTGACTTTTGTTTATGGGGCTCAGGCTTTGGGGCTGTTTAATTGCAGTGTAGACATTCAGGCTTGGACTTGAAGCCCATATTCTTGGACCCTCCTTGCAGGGTCCTGCAGTCTGGGCTCCAGCCTGAGCCCAAACATCTACGCTGCAATGAAACAGCCCCACAGCCTGACTCATGAGTATGAATCAGCTGGCACAGGCCAGCTGCATGTGTCTAATAGCAGTGTAGACATACTGTCAAGGTTCCCTCCGCACTCTGAACTCTAGGGTACAGATGTGGGGACCCACATGAAAGACCCCCTCAGCTTATTTCTACCAGCTTAGGTTAAAAACTTCCCCAAGGTACAAATCCTTCCTTGTCCTTGGATGGGTACTGCTGCCACCACCAAGTGAGTTTGACAAAGATTCAGGAAACGGACCATTTGGAGTTCCTGTTTCCCTAAAATATCCCCCCCAAGCCCTTTCACCCCCTTTCCTGGGGAGGCTTGAGAATAGTCTACCAACCAAATAGGTAAACCAGGTGAGCACAGATCAGACCTTTGGTTTTCTAGGACATTAAAAACCAATGTCTTAAAAAACAGAACTTTATTATAAAAGAAAAAAAGTAGAAGAAACACCTTTGTAAAATCAGGATGGAAGGTAATTTTACAGGGTAATAAGATTCAAAACACAGAGGATTCTCCTCTAGGAAAAACTTTAAAGTTTTAAAGTTACAAAAACGGGGATAAACCTCCATCTTAGCACAGGGCAAATTCACAAGCTAAAACAAAAAAGATACTCTAACGCATTTTCTTGCTATTAATTACTATTTCTGTAAGTTAGATGTATCATTCAGTAGGAGCTACATTACTTGCTTGGTCTCTCTCCTTGTCACTGAGAGAACACACACAAAGAGACAAAGCAAAAATCTTCCCCCCACAGATCTGAAGATATCTTCTCCTTTTATTGGACCTTTTGGTCAGGTGCCAACCAGGTTATCTGAGCTTCTTAACTCTTTACAGATAAAGGAGGAATTTTATGCTACCCTTAGCTGTATGTTTATGACACATACCCTTTGTGAATAAAGTCATCCTGTACACGGAAGTTTAGAAAAAACACAATTAATGAAACTACACAAAGCCACTATGTGTTAACTACTATTATGCGCATTTTAGAAATGTATGTATTTTTTTGGGTAAACTAAGGCACGAGGTTAAGTAAAAAAAGCTTTTTGATTCAACTTATAGCCCCATTTCATTAAATGGGAGTTTTTGCTATGGACTGTAATTGAGCTAGGGTTTCACCCCATCTACCTAAATGGGTTAACATATAATTACTCAGCTGGCTCTTGCAACTACATAATTTTGCATGTATAAAGAGGTGCACCAGCTAATACCGAAGATGCATTTTTAGAAGCAATTGATAACTTTACCCTAAGTGCCTTTCACAGACTTATGCAGTGAGAAAATGACAAAATCCAAGTTAGACCCTAGGAATCCTCACCCTGATGGGGGAGAGGGGGAGGAGGAGGAGGCGGAGAACCCACAAAACAAAACTATAAAACTTAACAAAGTCCAACTATTTTTGAACCATTCCGCAAAATGTAATTGCAATCTATGTCTGCTGTAATTAAACCAGTTATTTTTAAAACCAAAATCTGTAGAAGGAATAATATTCTCCATTAACTCTATACATTTTTAGAATTGCTATAGAATGCTTTAATAGACAGTGTTTCCATTGATATGATAGACCAACCTTCTGAAGAAAAGGAAGGAGTAGTACAATTAGGCAGCATAGATGGTGTGAACAGTTTAGTATCCCAGTGGAATACAGAATTCTAACACAAATACACTTTTAAAAAACTTTGTATTTCTCAAGAGAAGGAGCATTTTCTGAATGGCAATAGTAGCAGTTTCTGTCAATGTGTGGCTTTATTTTCCAAAATAGAATATACAGGTTTTCATTGTCTCCTCTGCTCATTGATTAGCACAGAACTATCCTCTGTATTCCTTCTGCTCACCAAGACTGAAAGTCACTCCTGCGCAGAGGGCCTATATCCACAAAATAAGCCTTACATGGGATTTAAGTAGTGCACAGCCTTATGATGACCCTCTTCATATGGATGGTTTTCACCTTTCGGTCTTATAGCTGAAGGCTATAAAACCTTGAATTCTCTGTAAAAATTGTCACTTCCAATTTGTGACTGGTCACAGCTAATTTCTTCCTTCCTGTTATCACTCAAAGATTTTTCAAAAACTAATTGTGTAAACCAATTGGCTTGCACCTCTGTCATGAGGCATTTAATACTATCATATTTTTAATGAAATACTAGAGCATCATGTTCAGATATTATGACATACCTTGGTGGGGTATTCATTTTCCATCTTGTGGTGATTTGAAATGTTTTCAGTGTCAGGAATGATAAAATCAAGGGACTGGACTGGAGTAGATAAAAACACATTGATTTGTTTCAAGCAGGTTGGCTCCTGTGAAGTCACTGTGAAAGCTAGAAATGCTAATGTTTTCAACAGGCAATTGTAGTGAGAGACAAATGGTTGCCAGAATAACATCCAGTGAGCTATAATTCTTGAACACTATTATTCTGTTCAATATAGGTTATTATACTGTGTTCCTCACCCAAGTATCCGAGGGCCTTCCAGTAATGCATTAAGTGATGTTTTTCTCTCATCCTCTCCCTAGAGGGATAAGAGTATGTAATGGATTGTGTTGGCTGTTTGGAAGATATACTCAACAGGAATGCTTGGAAATGAAGATCTGCCAACCCCAAATAATGGGACAAAGCAAAGGCAAAGAAGAAATATACACACAGACCTTGCTATGCATTTATGTTAGAAAAGGCAAGGTCAAATAAATGTGCCGTACATTTGGAATGAAGGTAGGTTTGGTCAGCTATTCCTCATGATGGCTGCTTGTAAATTATTCCAATTGCAAGGTTGAGTTTTTGAAATCAAATAAGCCCCTTGCACACTCTTTGCTAATACTGACAAATTCTTTCACATGAGCCCTTGGATTCTGGACACTCTGCTGTGACATTTCGTGACAGCTGCTGAAGTAAATCAAAATAAAGGGTTTTATTTAATTAAATATAAAAATGAATAATGCAATAAGTACAGCACCCATTGTGTTATTTTAGTTGTAGTTAAATTAAATGACTGTTATATGACCCTTACATTAAGTTTTCAATGCAGAATTTTGAATTAAAAATGCCTAACTGAATCATAGAAGTCGTTGCGTGGATACTAGAGATTTGGCACCCGAGTAGGGGGCAATTGGGGCTTCTAGACTATGATTCTTGGCACTCTAACCAATTCCTCTTCATCTCAACTACTTTTACTTATGGTTTGTACTCTTAGGGTATTTTTCCCTTGCTCTCTGATTTATAAAAAAAAAAAAAAAAATCACAAAAGTTTTAGCCAGTTTCCATCCCTCCCTCCATTTTTCATTAAAAAATATAGAGAGAGAACTATTTCAACCAGCTCTACTGCCCTGTCCTTTCATCTTTGATTTTGCTCATGTTCAATCCATAGGACTCTCTTTCTTTCAGCTTCCCTGACATTGGTTTCCCTAGCCTGCTCCTTTTCAGATATATTCTCATACCCAGTAGTGTAGTCAGGGGTAAACTGAGTTTAGCCACTTCTCACTGGAGACTAGGACTTTTTTTAAAAAAGACTACACCATTGCTCCTACCAGTATCCCTCACTGTTCTTCTCTACCCTCAAGTACCTGTAATTTGACTATTGTTCATCCATTTCTGTTTACCATGTAGCTGTCAGATTTTCTAATGATTTTTCTAAGGCCCCGAGTACAATGGAGCTAGAACAAAGAGCTAACATCTCTTTCTTACTCTGGCCAAGGAAACAGAGTAAACATCCATTCTGGCTTACATTCAGCGCCATCGCCATTGCGATTTCTACCACGTTGGGTGGCCAAGTTAGAACATTGTAACTCCTCGACCAAATAAAACATAGTTTGGAGTTGCAATGTAGATGAGGCACAATCATGTGTTAACCATGTTTCCAAGTCATGAAGTAGCCCTGCAAACATTCACAGCTTTGTCATGGTTTGGAAATATATAGTTCAGTCCTGGCTACACTGCAAGACTGTGTTCATCACATTTTCCAGGCCAGCATTAGACTACCGAAACCCATAGAAATTACATAGATGGACCATTGTTGCTTGATAGGGCCTTAAAGAGGTTTTTTCCCACTTTTATTTTATTTGAAAGATTTCTGCCAACAACAAGCTTAAAGTAGTGCCTACCTGCATCTCTTATTAACTTTCACTTTAATTTTTTTTTAAAGTTTCATTGAAAAACTCCTTATGAACCCTTTTAAAGTTTAAGTGACTTTGAAGCCTTTTAAAAGCATTTCTCTCCCTCTGCATCCATGTTTGTTATATCTGAAGTGCACACATGCAGTTCACTTTTATTCAATTGAAAAGCTTTATTGGAACTTTTAATCAGTCCCCACTAAGCTGTCTTGCTATGAATAGAACGGTTATTATAAAAAAACAAAACAAAACAAAACAAAACAAAAAACCCAAGCTCCATCTGTGACTAGGAAAATGCTATCAAATTCCCAAATTCCACCACTTCCACGGCTAGACTGGAACCTGGCATTTGATTTCCAAAGCTAGGTTCCAACTTACTAGCTGTCAGTGACTGGAACTACTGTAAAAGCAGCACATAGTCTCAGCCCTGGGAAAGAATCTTGTATCACTTAATGGCAACCCCTCTAGCTGATTAAACAGCTCCCCATTACCCCGGGGGAAACTAAGACCCAGATCGTGCTTTACTTTGCTTCCCCAACACCATATCAACCTTCCCACCCCCTGCCATGTGGGCTTGGCGAAAAACTGCAGACGAGGCAGCCAGAGCAACTTGAGCCTTGAGGAGCAGCTGCAAACGCAGCCAAATCAGGGACCATCACACATTCAGAGAACTTTCTATAGTTTTCCAGGACTTTTTCTGCCTTGTGCTTATTGACTGTTTGCTCTAATCCTCTCCCTCCTCATTCCTCACAGTCCACTCCCCTGGACTTCTTTCCCTCTTCTCCTATGCCCTGTCCAACAAAGCCCCTTCTCTTTAATGTCCCCTTTCCCTTCACTTTTCTTTAAGTTTATCTCATCCCCTCTGAACTAAACCCACAAAATAAATTAATTATGGGACTAACATGATGTTTGCTGCCATCACATTGTTCTCTCTTCTTGTATGATTTACCCCTTCCCATAGGTGCTGGAACTAGAGGTACTGGGGTGCTGCTGCACTCCCTGGCTTGAAGTAGTTTCCATTATATACAGGGTTTATAGTTTGGTTCAATGGCTCTCAGCTCCCCCACTATAAAAATTATTCCAGTCCCCCATCCTTTTCCCCACACTGCATCAGTCTAGTCTAGTGGTTCCCAAACTTGTTCCGCCGCTTGTGCAGGGAAAGCCCCTGGCGGGCCGGGCCGGTTTGTTTACCTGCCGCGTCCACAGGTTGGGCCGATTGCGGCTCCCAGTGGCTGCAGTTCACTGCTCCAGGCCAATGGGAGCTGCTGGAAACGGCGCGGGCCGAGGGACGTACTGGCCGCCACTTCCAGCAGCTCCCATTGGCCTGGAGCAGCGAACCATGGCCACTGGGAGCCACAATCAGCCCAACCTGCGAACGCAGCAGGTAAACAAACCGGCCTGGTCTGCCAGGGGCTCTCCCTGCACAAACGGCGGAACAAGTCTGGGAACCTCTGGTCTAGTCTGTTTAGATTGCAAGCTCTTCAGAGCAGGGACTGTCTACTACTCTGTGTGCATACAATCCCTAGCACAATGGGGCCCCATTCCTGATTAGTTCTTAGACACGATTCTAATAAACATGACTAATAATGATAAAGTCGAAAGCAGTTCTGCATCTAGTTCTCTTGAACTCAGAGACTGCTGATTTTAATACAACACAACACTTTCCCTCAGACTATAGTGAAGGAAATGGAACACCACACATCTCAGATTTTCCTGTACTATAGAATACAAGCAAACATTTTCTTTGTGAAAATGGAGATTAGTCCCCATTCATTTATAAAGTAGTATTATTGTGTATGATGGCATTACTATGTATTCTGTCACATCTGCTCCTAGAATTTGTCCATGGCAGCTTGTTAAAAAAGAACAGCTATATCTCATCTATGACATGTTTCTCATCACTCCAAGATCAGAACATGTACTTTCAATCTGGATCAGTGGTTTTCAACCTTTTTTCATTTGCAGACCCCTAAAAAATTCCAAATGGAGGTGCAGACCCCTTTGGAAATCTTAGTCATAGTCTGCAGACTCCCAGGATCTGTAGGCCACAGGCTGAAGAGCAGTAGTCTAGATCACTTATTTTTGATTTCTCACTCTAACAAATATATAAGAAATATACAATAATCTCAGTATAAGAGAAAAGGTCATACACTGACTGTCTAACATAGGCGACCTTAATTCTGGCATTTCCTAACTACAGAGTGCTTGACTTTGCAACCTTTATTTCTTATTTTGGCATATTTCTTGTCATCGTCATTTTCTATTTTTTTTGGTTTAAATAAAAACAGAAATCCCATCATGTGAAACCATATTGACCCCGCATGAGTCATCAGGCTAGGACATTTAGATTCACAGTACAGACCTCTATCATTTGAGTTAACAGAATAACTGACAGTAATGGTAGGTTGCTAGCCTCTTTGTGACCAGTAATGAGTGGGGGATGAGACACACACTTTGCGAGTGAGTTTCACAGCTTTTTTTGCTGACAGCGGAGGAGTAGATTCACAGGAATTCTGGGTTAATTTACAGGTTTTGAGAGAAGTGTGCACCAGTCTTTATGGGCCCTTTTGCTCCATCTCCCCCTAGTCTGCTCTCACCTCCTTTCCATGTCCATCCCAGCTTGTCCCCTTCTTACCCTGTCCCCCTGTGCTCCTACCCCTCATATTATGTGTCTCTCCTCATCTGCTTTCATCACTTTTAGACTGCCACGCCCCTAGCTTGCTTCTGTCAGCCTCTCACCCTCCTCACTCCTTTGCATTTGAGCAAGTTAGACATATTTCCTCTTCTCATCCAGAAGCCTTGGCATCAGAAAGGGAATCATGGAGAGCACAACAGCTATTCTCCCTCTTCTCAGTTCCAGTGCTTGGACTAGAGCACCCAATTTCCATTTACACACTCAGTCCTATTGACTATGCTATAAGTTTCTCTTATCTGAAAACTAAACACATCTCTGACAACTAGACTTGTATAGTTTTCATTATTTCAGGGAAACTTTTACATCTGAACTAATGCTAAATACTTATGAAAAACACAAACAAATTCTAGCCTCATTTACAAACATTCATCCCAGTCGGTACCAATTGAGTTGTACAAACGTAACTGAAGAAACAAACAAAAAAACAGTGACTTAGTTCATTACAGGCATGGTTGTACATTGTTTTGTATAAAAGCTGAGTGAAATAGCAGTTATAGTAACACTTTTCAATTACATAGCACTGATGCTGAGAGCAATTTCTGAACAAACAAGTAATGCGAGGTTAATAAGATATAAACAATCCAGACATAATAAATACAAACAATATACCACTATTATTTTAGGTATTATCCCATATAGCATATGCTTTACTACATAAAAAGGGAAAAATCAAATGCTTATTTTATTGAAACAACAAAAAGGAGGAAAAACACATATACATCATTTTTTTATGGTGGAAGCTAAATGTAAGAGCAATTCATTTATTTTAGAGTGTGTATCATGACTCATTTATCTATTTCACTCTGTTGGAGAGAAATCCAAGCTAAATGAACAGAAAAATGCCACTCTGCTATCAACAAAACTCTCAGCACTTTTAATACATAGTCACATCTTGAAAAATATATTGATCTGTGTTGTGAAACTGAATTTAGACCCTCCACAAAAGTTCATGTTCAGTCATTTTCTGTTTATTATTCACTCCTAACAACATTGGCAAATCCATTAGGTGCTGGCAGTTGCATTGTTTTTCAGACAAGAAATTCTTTGCCTCTTCTCAATGTAGAGAAAAGTTACAAGAACCTTTTAATGAGATTCATCTGATCTCTAATTAGTAACAAATGCAAAACTCAAGTACATTTGACAAAAAAGCAATAAAGTCATTAACTCAGTCATCACTATGTTTTTGGTAAAATAAGAAAATTGACTGAGCAGTGAACCTAGAAACTGAATTCATGATAGACTTATTTCTGTCAAGAGGGCATACCAAAGGGAACACATTTTAAATATCATTGAAAAAAAAAATGAACACTCCTTTTCAATTGCTGATTTCTGTAAATAGTCTTTGTGATTATAGAAAATGCAAATAGTTTTCATACATTATGGAAGGCATGTCAAGCAACAATAAATGTCTATATAAAACAGATATACTGTTTTTATTGCACTCTGCACAGACTAACATACTACTCATAATGAGTAAAGGTAGCTGAATTTTGACCCTAAATTTGCAAAACTGTTTCAATTATAATCCCTTTCTTTTACCTGTTCAAAGCATTCATCTTTGTAGCTTATTTCTTTGTCCAGGCTTGCATTCTGTCTTCTATATTTTACTTTTTTAAATTAGAGAAATATCCTTATGAGGTGGTTGGTGGGCATGAAAAAAAATACTGATTCTTCATCATATGTGTGAAATGGAACTGCAGCAAATACAGCTGAAGTTTAAAACTTGTCCAAGGCCATTCAGACTGTGGCCAACAGTCCTCTCTGTATGCCTCCTTATGCTTCAACACCAGGCAGCATTTATTCTGCCCCTGTTTTCCTCAGGGTTTTCAGCTGATCCACCCAGTCTCCAACCCCTTCTGGGATGAGGTAACTTATTTCTTCAGCTTAATTATATAAGAGTTCCATGCCTTTCCAGGGTACCCGTTGCACAAAATAAACACAGAAAAACAAAGTATTCCGGCCTTCCTGGGCTCAATCCTCAGCTCCTATCCCCAGCTGCCCCACTTAGTAAGCTGAAGGTCTATTCTCCTAACCAGACACCAGCTGAGTTGGACTCTTCCTTTTTGCTTCTTCCTAGAAGCCTAACACTAGCTTCAGGTGTCATGGGGTGGGTCTAATAGGGCATCCAGTCACCCATTAAAATTTTCCTGACTCGGGTGGGGTCTATACACACTATCATATATATCCACCATCATGGATGAAAGTAGTTTTCTTTATGTGAGTCTTCACAGTGAAGCCACCAGGACTACTTCTATGAGTACAATTACTGAAACAGGTAAGATCTTGCAGCTTTGGGCCCATAATAATCAGGGAAGAAAAATGTCTTCCTTGGTTAGGGGAAAGAAAAAACTGATACCAGTTTTGATTTAGCAGAGACATGACTATGTAATAATTGTTCATGAAGTATCTGATTTTTTATTTTTTTTCTTAAAATACAGCTCTATTTCAAAACGCTATGATGGAGGTTCCTTTACATGATTTCTCAGTGATTTCAGGTCTCAGTTTACTAGTAGAGGAAGTTTATCTAGATTATTTTCTTCTGACATCTGATGCTGCTGCTCATTGATGTGGTACCATTTTAAGTGATTAGTCACAGATACTACCAGCACCAGTAAGTTAACACCCCCCCCCCCAAAAAAAAAAAAAGTGAAAAGAAAGTCACTACATAACAACAATAGAGTTCTATTGAAAAAGAAGCGTGCATTATCGAGTCTGATCCTGCTCCCACTGATGCCAAAACCAAACGTGAGCAGGACTGGGCCCTTTATGTTCAATATGCACTACTTTACATGTTAGAGACACGGGATGTGGCTACAGTAAACACAGCATGTGTTGTTGTATTACTGCTTAGGTAACCTAGTGGTACTTAGCGTACAGCAGTCATCCAGTTAATTTAAATCCTCCTTGAGTCATCTAATTTAAAGTGTAAACATAAAAGCTTACTTACCTATTGTACCATACTACAATTCCTCTCATGAATATACACAAAGCTATAGAATAAAGAAAACCACTATCTAATTAGCCCTACATATTCATACACTGAATAGTAGCAATATAATAATAAAGCTCACTGAGGTCCACAACACACATGCATGACTTAAGCAGCCCTTAGTGAATCATAAAGGCCCAAGAACAACAATGAGAATCAGGCTTCCATGTACATAATACACTGTGAATCAGGAATATTACAGGAAATATTTTATGCTGCATACAACAATAGTCTCAAATAATAAGAATGTCACCATCATATTGCAAGGGACTCTTGAACACACTCTGCCTGGTGGAATTCATAACAATCTAACAACCCACAGATCTCTGTGGATTTCAAAATGCAAATTGACTTATGCTTCTTTAAACTAGGAAAAGAGAGATGTGTTGTCCCATGAGAGGCTTGTTTTTGTTCTTGACTGGAGCCAAAGCACATATCTATGCATATCAGCAGATGTCGTCGTCCTACCATAGGCCTGGCATCCCTCTGCGTAATGCTTTATAATTCCTATTTTATGGTCATCTTGAGATTCAAAAAACATTTTTTTTTCTTTAAGCAACATCCAATAAATCCATGTTGGTTATACTGTCAGATGAAATTAATTACAGTGCAGGACTACACAAAGCTTTATTGTAACCAACTTAACAGTGCCTAACTGGTTCACATGGACTTGTGCTATCAGATTGCACTTGGGTAAAAGTCACTTATTCCCTTCTTTTTCCCCCTGAAAAATCTTTTTTTCCCCTTTAGATATGGGGGCATATGTGCCTACAGTATTTCCTGTATGATTAAGGGAAACAGTGTCACGGGATCTGCAGCAACGTTTTTTAACCATGAGCGGGGGTGGAGGGGTTAAACATGACAGGAGGCATTCCTTGTTCCAGAGAACCAAGTTTTTATTTCTCTTACCTGTTTTCCTTTGGAAAGTGGTCAGGTAGTCTATCCCAAGCTTTGTTACGTTTTTTCTTCCTCCTTCATTTTCCTGCTTCTGGCTGCTTCTTTGCATCAGGAGTTTTTCATTAGGATTCAAAATGGAGGACAATCAATTTGTAGCATAATCTTCCCATGGGGGCAGAGCTAGAGATCACTCGCTCTGTAGCTTTTATCTTGAGCAGAAGCAATGTGATGTCAACTGTGAAGGAGGAAGGAGATACAGAAAGGCAGACTGAATAACTTGAGCTCTGCTCTACTAAGTTACTGTTAATGTAAAGATTTTTTAACTACACACCTGAGGCCTGATAGAAAGGCCATTAAATTCAGTAGAAATATTTCTCTCTTTCTTTACACTAACTGTGAAGAACTCTCCTAAATAGGGTACCTGCTTTCTCTACACTTGTTGTTAAGGCCTGATTAAGCAGGGTATTAGACTCGAATCAAGTACTTAAGCACCTGTTTAATTTTAAATATGAGTGTCACTGAAGTCATTTTCTTATGGGGATGCTCACATGATTCAAATTACACCTGTTTGAGTTCTTTGGTGATCTAGACATTGGTGAAGTTCAGAGCATGGTTAAGAAATCCTCTTTTGTACGACACCAAGCACCATCCTAAAACAATCTGCAGGTTGTAATCCAATTTCTAGCTACATGCCTACACTCTCATTCTTTGCACTATGAATAACCATGCCAATCAGTAAATTTTTGTTAGTGGAAGTGCTGAATATATTTCTGAAGTAGTACCCTATTGATACCCAGAACAGATACGGGTCAGAGTAAATATGCTTTCCATGCAATAGATAAGACAACAAATCCATATCTTCTAGCTCTGGTTTCCTCCTCTCTACCAAAAAAAATGTTTCTCTGTGCCGTCTGTGTGTGTTTTGTCTGTTCGCTAGCTTCTAATATTCTAAAAGCCATGCCTCTGTCAGGGGTGCTTAATGGGGTGGTAAAAATAATGCAGTGCATTTCTGGACACCTAACTATGTGCTGTACTAACCCCCGGAAGGACTGTTTATCCAAAAATTACTTATAAAGGGACAGTATCAACTAATGCCTAAGGAAAACCGCAATATTGCAGTTGCTGCACACCTCAATTTTCTACCCTCTCCTGAAGTAGGAAGGTTATCCAACAAGGTCTCAATTATGGAAAAAGGACAGGAATACATCCTTAAAAAGATGACAGTGGTTATTTTACAGAGCTAACTTTCAAGATTCTGTGTGGCTGGATCTGTTTATAACCAGCTTTGCTCATTGCTTTCATTTTCCACGTAATTCACTGAGATAAGGAGTGTACTACCATATAATAGTCTGTCATTAGGAAGAATTCAATCAGCTTTCATATGAATATTGCTTTGTGACTTCAGCAACCAAATGCATGTTTCATTTAATTCAGCAGTTTGTAAGGTTTGCTAGAGGAACAACTATGCCGTTAAAAGTAGAAGAACAGGAAACTAAACAAGTATCATCCTTTTGGCTCATTAACTTTGAAATGAGGAGGTACCTTCATTGTCCAAGAGTAGCCTCACAGACTCTGAAAGGCACAAGGCAGTGACTATAATTAGTTTCACACTTTTTTCACCTTTAAGGAAATATGCTACAAAGATTACACTCAAAAGTGTGACTGTACCTAAATTACAAATTCAGCTTCAGAATTTCAGTGACATTTTGGTATTGTTTACACCATATCAACCAGCTATCGAAATGATCTCTCTCTTATCCTCTTGCTTTATCTTAATGTGTATGATTTTTAAAAAGCCTATTCCCAGCTCTAGGCACTTCTCACCATACTCCTTCAATGCCCCAAACCCTGTGAAAATAGATGGGCTTTGAAGTGTGTGTAAAGGTCAATAGACTTGAGGTTTTTTCAAGACTGGAACAAGTTTCAAGATACTGTGCCTTTCATAGAAAATAGCTCCCTTTCTTTTAAAGTGTGTGCATATGCATGAAGGAGGAAGAGGGCAGCTCCATCTTGACCTCCCCCACTGATTTCAGCTGCAGCAGTATGACTCTGTGTCCAGGCAAGTTTCTCATAGAGAAACATCCCAAACCCTTTAGGGCACTAAAGGTCAAAAATAAACACTACAGACTCCTCCCAGGAGCTAACAGGCACTCGGTGCAAATCCCAAAGCTCTGATGTTATGCACTTATGCTGATACGCCAAGTATTCTGATACATTCTTCACTACAGTTTCTTTCAGCATGGAGTTAGGATGTAGCCCCAAGTGGAACACACTTCAGTGATATTGGCATTTGCCTAGCAGTTCTAGATGCTATTTTCTAATTATCCCAAGAAAAATATTTTTCCAAATTATTAAATTTTATTGCCAAAAAAGCAAATTGATTACCAAAAAAAAAAAAGGTTGAGTTTTTAAAGCCATTTTTTATAAAGTTTTATGGCTTTTTGTAAAAAGACCTTGTCCACAACCCATGCTACCTCAATAACTTTTTCAACAGCCCCAGATATATATCAAACAACAAGGAAAACAAGACGGAACCCTGTGAAACCCCATGAGAGTTCTCTAAGGAAAGCATATGCTCAAAACCACCCACTGGGAAAACTCTGCAAGAAAAGAGGCAGAGATTATCCTGGTCCTCTTCTTACCTGCAGAAGAGAGTAGGCAATACTATTTCATGGGCTACAAGAACTAAAAACAACAGCGCCTGGAGGTGAAGCCCCAGAGAAGTTCCCCTACACGAGCTGGAACTGCACCAGGAAAAAAGACCTATTATGCTAGGCCCAGGCAATATCCTAGGTGACCTATTCATCCATGATTTCCCAAGACAACTATTCAGGGATGCTATGATTAGTCTTGTCCACTACAAAAGACTGAAGTGCAGCTGAAAGGGCATTTTTTTGTGACTTGACCCCAGCTCTGGATCTCCTTACTAGAGAAAAATAAGACTACAGTGTTGCCAGCTCTAGCATTTTCATGGGGAATCTCAGAATATTTGATGTTCTTAGAGCCTCAGATGGCTGAAAGATTAGATTGCATGAGAATCTCAGCTTCCAATTAAAAAGGGGTTGGGAGTGGAGTCTCTGGCCCTCATTTCCATCCTGGCACAGAAGGCAAATGAAAACAACCCAGAATGTATTGGTTTGACACATTTTTTTTGAATGATTGGGGTTGGCAATTTTGAATTCAGCCCTAACTGCATTTAGGTTTAAATGCAAAACACAATTCTTTCTTAATGTTTTTCATCAGTAGTGCTCATCTTTTCACCACAACTGTAAAGACGGGGAGGGGGGGGGTAAAAAAGGAGAAGCAACAACATACACATATGCACTGAAAACATTACAATTTAGGGCATGATCAGTGCTGTCTTGAGTGGATGCACAGTGTTTAGATGTCATAGTTAAAAGCTTTAGAAACACCATAGAGTGGTATTTACATGCTTAAATGAGGTCTGTGGAAAAAGTGCATAAGCACTTTTGCATGCACTCCAGTTGAAAATGGGGCTCTTAATCTTTAGCCAACATCATAAAATATAAAGTGTGGTGGCATTTAAACAAGACTAAAATTAAATTAACGTACAAATAACATTCAAAAGCCCAATTCTGCCTTCATTGCAGTACCCCAGTGCAACTCTCATTTACTTTAACAGGGAAGATGTATCTGAACATGCAACTTTAATGGCTGCATGTATCTGAGAACAGAATTGAACCCAAGGCTCTAACACAGACTGATGGAGTCAAGGAGATTAATACTAAAGGGAGAAATACAAATGCACACATTTCAACCTTAACTCATTCCATTTTGTAGCTGTTATCAAAGCATACATCATGAAGAGTGACTGGAGAACCCCACGATACCTAGCTACATACATTAGTTATTTAACTCATGTCAGTTTTAACTCTAAAATGCTCCTGTTTTTGTCAGAAAATGGTTCCTTAAAAGCATTTCTAATGATTGTGTCAGCAGGGAAAGAGGAGAGTGCATTCATTTTCTTTGCTTAAATGGAAAAAGATAACTTAAGTCCATTTATTTGTAGTTTCTTTTTGGGAAGAAGGGGCTGAAGGATAGTTAAAATTCCTTTGCTGGATTCAAGACACTCCACATATTTCTATCCCCACACAAATCCGCAACAAGCTGCATCATAGCCACAGTCTTTCTAGCTGAAGAGGACTGAATAGAAAGCGAGTCCAGTCCAGGTCCCAAGGCCATATGGAAAATGACATATACAGAGTTCTCCTAATTTATGTCTTAATCTTCAAATTTCTCCCATTAAACTCTAATTTCCTCTTTTTTCCATTTTTCCTTTTTTTTAATTGATTGCTGTTTAATAAATTATATTTGCTTTGGAGTGATGTAATAATCAGTGGGTCAGGGAAGCATCCAGTGCAGAAAGAGCACCCTGGAGTGGGGACACCCTAGTCCCTGTCCTAAGTGACCACGACAAGGTTGGGGGTCAAGCTGCCCAGGAATCCTAGGCCCAGCCTTGTTGGGGTTATGTGGACTCTGCCACACAGGAGAGTGGAAGGGGAGCCCTCGAGGTCAGGCAGGCCTCTGGGTAAAGGGAGTGGAAGTGAGGACTCCGATCCTTTCACTAGCCCACTTTGCTGGGGTAGCGTATAAGCCAGGTTAGTTCCCCACAATAGTGGGACCATTCCCCCGCTTACATTTATCCCAAGAATCTCAAATCTACTCTACTGAAAATGGAAACAGCTCTCTTTGGTGTGATGCAGCAGTTCAGTGAGCCAGTATTAACCCTTCCTCTGACCACTGAGCTGCAAACACACTATCAGAGAGACTTCTGTGTTTGCAATGGAGAATGGACAGACCAAACCTTTTGCAAAGTGCGCTGCTTCATGGCCAGAGGAGCACAGCTTGATTTTTTTGGTAAATCTCTGGTGCGAGGCCAGCAAAACAGTGGACTTCAGTAAGAATACCTGGAATAACCATGCATACCGCAAATAGTGAAGAAGCTGACAGCTTTGCAAATTTACCAGACCAGTGACAAGTGCAGGGAATGCATTAAGTGGCTCAAGAATGAGTGCGAGAAGACCAGGGACCATAACCGCACCTTAGGCAACTCCTCACAATCATGCCCATTTTATCAGGAGTTTGCCTGGGTGGTGCACCCTGTACCTAGCATGCAGCCAACTATGGTGTGTGATGACTTGGTCAGCTGGAATGGCACCCTGCTGGCCCCAGAACCCAGCATGGGGGCTGCTGGAAGCCAACACTGAGTGGGAGACAATGAAGTCCCTGTTCCTGACACTGGTCCCAGAACAGCAGCACATTCTGGGTCTATACTTAGAGGAGCTGATGCACTGTTCCCACTGCAGAACAGCCTGCCATTTAGCCTACAGCAGATAGACAAGACGGATGCTTCCATTGCACCTGGTAAGTTTCTGGCTCCACTGTAATATTTATTACTACAGTAATGGGAAGGATTTCCACTCTGTGAACCCGGTTAGCAGCGTTTATCCAGTAATAGTGGATTGTATCCCAGCAGCGTGAGTCCCCCCATCTCTACCACATAGAGTTCAAAATGGTTACTGGGACATGCCAAAAGTGAAGAACACCCTTTCCATTAAAAATATACTTTAAAGCACAGATTTTTTTTTCTAGGTCCAGTCCTTAAAAATAAGAATGTTATATTATCATTCCTGTAAATAAGCTGCTCTGTAACCATTCAGTCAAGCTACCTGGAAACAGTGATCTCTCTCTCTCTCTCCCTCTGTGTGTGTGTGAGAAAATGTTCCATTCACAAATCTAATCCATTTCAGTTAGAGGTAGTCCATGCAGTCAACAGGTGACAAAATTGTTTCTCCTAAGTATGACTGTGGTTTGAAATTGTCCAGAAATGTGCCTGGGGCAGGGAGGAAGAAGGCTATGAATTTCTGCATGTTTGTACACTGCCATAACTGGATAAGCCATGTGGAAGCTAATGCTGCATCCTGCTGATTCCTCGAGTTCTGACCCAGTCCTGGGTGTTGATGGCTGTAAACTTTTCCTGAAGCAGGAACTCCAGACAGGTAGTCACATTTTGAGGAAGGCAGGTCTTGTCCAGGGCCACCTTGGTAGCTGACTCACCTACTCTACTTTCAGACATGCTGTTCAGTTACTATACGGTTGAGTATTTCTGTTGTATAAACTGCAGGCTTCCTCCTAGCAGCTTGGAATAACATCTCCCTTTGCCAGTCAAGCACCATAAGTACCATTTCCCCTCTTTCATTGGGCCATGCAAGTCCACATTGTGGGAGCACAAAGCATCCCTGACTTCTGTTGCCCAGATGCATCCAGCTCCAGATGCGGCAGGTGCACTTTGTAGATGTCATAGGTCCATTCAGGGGAAATGACTCACTGGTGGCTTCACAATGATTGTGAAGAACACAGCAAGCCACAGTAAATGAGGACAGCATTGATGACACTGGAATCTAAATGGGTCTGTGAATATCTCCAATGGGATTTCAATCTGTCAAAAGCCCAGTCAACCACTATTCTGCACCTGCTGACTGTCTAATTAAACTGTCTTTTGCCACCCTCTGAAACCAGGGTATGGTTTTGTAAGCCAAGGCAAAAGCAGGGTCTCCCAGAATAACTTTGGGGACAGTGACGCCATTTATGACAATGCAATTTGGTAGGAGTAGCATCCCAGCTTGTCCATGAATCTCGACTACTGTTTGGTTAAAAAAAAAACGGACATTGCAAACTTTCCAGTGCAACTCACGTTGATATTCATAAATCTCCCTCTGTGGTCCATGAAGGTCTGCATGACAATGGAGTAGTACCCTTTGAGGTGGGCAAACTATGGGCACGTGGAGTCCCATCAATGGCCCCAGCACAGTTAGGAAACCCCCTTCTCTCAGAGCCAACAGTTATGTCAAGAATATTTTTTTATTCCTGTGAGTTGGGGTAAACCATATGCCTGATTGGTGGTGGAGGTTTCTGAGGCATTTAACACACAGTCAACTTTCCAACACCAAACTGGTTTGCTAAGGACCTGTAGCAGTCTAAAGTAGGTAGCTTCCAGATGCTATAGCAACCTGGCAAGTGAGGTTTTTATGGTGGAGGGTCACTGAAAGCAGTTCAAAAAGCTCCAGAAATGTAGCTTTCTTCACACAAAAGTTCTGGCCTTACTGTTGATCATCCCAGATCTGCATGACAATGTGAGTCCACTAGTCTGTGTTTGTGTCCCTGCTCCAGAAGTGCCAGTCTATGTAGGGGACACCAGCAGCTATACCAAATGTAATGAGCAGTGTCATAAATATACAGCTAAGGGTATCATAAAGTCCCTCCTTACCTGTAAAGAGTTAAGAAGCTCAAGTAACCTGGTTGGCATCTGACCAAAAGGACCAATAAGGGGAGAAGATACTGTCAAATCTGTGGGGGAAGGTTTTTGTTTTGTTCTTTGACGGTTCTCTCTGGGTCAGCAAGGAATCAGGATGGGGGAAATACATCTCCCAAAGCCCTACTTCAACTAAGCGTCTAGATCATAAAAATTGTAAGTAAAGCAAGGAAATGCATTCATTTATCTTTTGTTTTAGCTTGTGAATTTTCCCTTTGCTAGAGGGAGGTTTATCCCTAGTTTTTTGTAACTTAAGTTTTGCCTAAAGGGAAATCTCTGTTTTGAATCTGATTGTCCTGTAAAATTACCTTCCATCCTGATTTTACAGAGGTGCTACTTTTACTTTTTTTCCTTTATAATAAAGTTCTGTTTTCTAAGACTCTGATTAGGTTTTTAGTGTCCTACAAACCCAAGGGTCTGGTTTGTGCTCACCTTGTTTATTTTTCAAGCCTCCCCAGGAAAGGGGGTGAAGGCTTGGGGGGGGGGCTATTTTGTGGGAATAGGAACTCCAAATGGTCCTTTCCCTGATTCTTTGTCTAAATCACTTGGTGGTGGCACCATACTTCAGTCCAAGGACAAAGAGACTTGTGCCTTGGGGAAGTTTTTAACCTGGTAGAAATAAGCTGGTAGAAATAAGCTTAGGGGGTCTTTCATTCGGGTCCCCACATCTGTACCCTAGAGTTCAGAGTGGGGGGGAACCCTGACAAGCAGCATCAGCCAATAAGAGTCTGCCATGCCTGATTACTCCTCCTGCTGCTTCTGCTCCATCGTAAGCTGTGTCAGATACCTTTGATGGGTCACAAAATGATGCCAAAATTTCCACCAGCATTTCATGGAAGCTCTGCCCATTTCCTGACAAAGGAGTGAAAGCGCAAGTGTAACGGTGACAGACCGCAGTCGTCAGCAGGTGGGATCGAACCTGGGGCCTCTGGAGCTTAGTGCATGAGTCTCTACCACATGAGCTAAAAGCCAATTGCCTGTTAGCTAAGGCTGTAGAGCAGACTCATTTTATCTCTCTCTCTAAGTGGTCTCTGTACCACTACATGGGACACAGCACCACACCCAGATGGTGTGTGGGTTACACAAGCAAAAGAAGTTCTTCAGAAAGTGCCTCCTCCATGTTGCTGGCTCTGGTAACTGGGAGCGCACAGACCAAAATGACCACTCTCTAGGATATGTTGGTGGGCTGTTCAAACTTCCTGTAATGTGGAGGATGAATAGTCAAGTTTTCCTACAATACATCACAGTGAACGGTTTTGACTTGGGTCTGTGTGCTGCTGTGTGGATGCCAGAATCCCAGGTTCAAGGTTGTGTTAGAAAATTCATAATCTCAGGTTAACAATCAGCGTAGATGCTCAAGTCCTGGGTTCTGTAACCCAGGGTCAGCTGACTCGAATCCCACTAACCCTGGGCTTACATTGCTACATAGACACACCTATGGTGGTCATTGTTAAAAAAGCAACATTTCCAAGAGTACGAAAATGTCTCCACTGTGATATCTGAGATTATCAGTTTCCCTCCTCTGCTTAAAAGAGTAAATAACTGTGAGGTATTTGTTGGCAAATGTTGACTTTTAATGGGGAAAAAAAGTCAAAGTAAAGAGAAGAGACAATGTCTGCTGAAGACCAACAGAGCTAAAGGTATAAACCTCTGCCTCATGAGTTAAAGGACTGCCTCCTGTAACTATTTCCCTCCTCATATCAGCAGGATTTGCTCTCATTTGTTCATTCTCTGTCCCACACTCACCACAGGTATATCTAAGGGAAGAAAATAAACCTCAAAACTTTATGCTGCTATACTGGGCAAGTGTTGTACATTCAATTTGTGGCTGTTCTTTTACAGGGCATGCTCAATAAAATCTCAGCCGGCTTTCCTAAAATGGCCATTGTATCTTGCCCTTACTCTACAGAACACATTCACATCAAAGTAAAGTTTCTAAGTGTCAATTCATGTAGATTTCCTGGAAACAGGATTCTTCCTACTGACCTCAACAGATCTAACGGCAACTATTTAAGTGTCCCTGGCCCAGCAACACAGCAGTAGATTTCTATTGCCCCAGATTATAAAGACAAGGTTTGGTTGGTGAATTAATTCTACACCTGAATAGTAGGAATGCAAAGCCATGTTTTCTACTATTGATTAAGTAGTAGAACTGATCAAAATTGCTAACATTTAAGTCTTTTTTTTTGCACTTTGTCAAAGTTTGATAAATTCAACTGAAAACTTAATTTCTGGAGAATTTTGATCAGCTCTATGAATTAGCAGTATTTACTATAATCCAGTTGTTACAATGGGGTGGAATGGACAATCAGAATGATAAAGAAGATGTACTGTACAGCCCAGTAAACAGTATTTTTTTTTTATTTTCACTTCTAACTTCCCCTTCTTTTACATTTCTCTTTTTTCTTACTCCTGGCGGAATTCTGTGCCACTGCATTTACCCATAATTAATGAGCAGCACGTGCTTTTTTTCTGCTCAAAAAAAGTTTCCCCTGGAAAGTTGCTGCAATTTCATCTTTTTCCAAGCAGAGGGTGCTGTAGCAAAGAACAGAACAGCTGCTCCTGGCCAGCTAGAGAAGAGAGAGCCTGCCTTTTTCACAGCACCCGTCAGGCCAAGTCAGGAGACAGGGGCTATGGGAAGACAGATAGCGTGGGGCTGCTGGGAGATCAGACATGGGCTCATAAGTGCTGGGGGGAGGACAGACTGGGGCAGGGGCTGAATGCAAGTAGAGGCACAGGGCCACAGAGGGAAGGGAGGTACAGGGGTCACACCGGGACAGGGAGTGGCTGAGTGTGGGCACAGAGACACATGGTGACAGGGGGAGTGGGTGCAGGACCCCATGGGGATGGGGGGAGTGGATGTCTGAGTAGGGGTGGAAGGACATGTGGAGAAGGGGTGCAAAGACATGGGGACAAGGGCAGATGTGCATGATGAAATGGGAGAGGCTAGGGGTCAGCCAGGGTCTGCATGGAGGAAGCTCCCTAACAATGCCTTCGCCCCCCTCCCCCCCCCACAAAAACAACAACAACAACAAAATCCTGTTCCATACTTTTCTGCCCATATCCAACAGCCCTCTCAGTTCACACCAAGGCTTCTTCCCAGCATTTACTTCCCTCTCCCTCAGCTCCTCCATTTGTTTTTTAAAAAAAAACAAAACCACAAAAAAACCATACCAAGTCACAAACAGCTAACAGTTGCTGCAACTATTTGTTTTGGTCAAAAGTTCTCAAATACAGTAGAGTCTAAACCACATAGGAAACCTAATTAGAGTGGCACACACTTTAGATAGAACTTCCATCTTGTGTCCTATTTATTAGAGATAAAATTACTTTCTTTTTCCTAAGTACTATGTGTTTCTGTTTCCAGTCTTAAAATCAATTACTGCCGGCAGTGAGTAATTAAACAAACTAATGAGTTGTTATTTTAAAATTACAGCCTTACTTCCTTTGAACTGTCTTTGCAGTAAACCTTAGCTATCATTTTTTGCGTTGTTCTGACCCTCATATCTTTGCAGGCTTGTTGCGTTGTTGGTTGTTTTCAGTGAAATACCACCTACTTTCATGCCAGGAAATAATTAGCTAAATATTTGAATTAAAGGTTTCACAAAAAGTTGACAGTACATTTCATAAATTGAAAAGTATTTAATATCACTAAAAACACAGTTAGCTGTGGTATGCAGATGCCGGTCATGTAAGAAATGGCCTACTGCAGTTAACTTCAGCCATCAGGTTAATTGCATTTCCATTTATCTAAGTGTGCCATTGAGTGTGTTGTAAAGTCATTTATATGAGTTGCTGAACCATTTCTGTTTAACTTTTAAGATGTTTTCATACAATATCATTTTAATGCAGTGTATTGCAACACTGAGGCCAGATTTTCTGTCATGTGACGTGAGAGAAGAGTGGATTTATACCTACGTTATAAGGTTTTCAGAAGTATAGTACCATTGTATGTAATGCTGAACCAAATCACAGCAAAGATTTATGTCATGTCAGAATACTAACAGTAAACGTCATGTGCTTTCCAAGCAATTACATTGCCACTGCTTTACGAGTTAATAACATGAATAAATGGATTGTTTAAGTACAGCCTGTCCTTCCCATTCCTCACATCTCAAGCTGCCTTTTGAGCAAATAGGCTATTATTTAGTCCCAGATGCTGCACCTGTCCTCATCCCCCTAAAGATCATCTAAGAAGGGTTGCAGAAAGGAATCTTACTCCCACCTTCAATCCAGTGACTTGGTACAGAGAAACTTCACAGCTGCTTCACCACCACTACTTACTACTGTAACCCTTGTGGCAGAAAAAAGGGTCGGGTTCAATGTATAGGGGTTCCTCTTAACAATACAAAACAGAACCAGTTTGAGCCCCACCCACTAATTTGGGAAAATTGAACACCTCCCTGAGTGCCTCTAACAGGTAATTCTTCCCCACTTGCAAGCACTGAGCTTGTGTGTAACAAAAGAACTTTTACTAAAACGGAAAGTGAACCCATCATTAATTTGGAAAACAGTACAATTACTTTCAAAAGCATGTTACCATAAGCAAACCAGATCCTTTGCCTCCGTTTCCCACCTGGTGGTGGGAAAGTCTGTTGACCTAATATCCCCTTAACACATCACTCCTCTCTCCCTCCACTGCACCCCACTCACAGTTGGATGTCCTTGGTTAGCGAGAACCCAAAGTTCAGAGGTGCATTGACAGGGTTCACTTCCCATCCTGTGGACTGGGGGGAAGGCAGCCTTGAGCAATACCTCCACCACTGTCACCTCTGCAACTGGCTCACAGCTGCTAATGTCTCTCTGCTGCCACTGTCCACCTCTGCCACCACTCTCTCTGCCACTGCTGCTGTGACATCACATTCTGAAAATCCACCACTTAAACTAGCCCTCAGTGATTTCAGCAGGTTGTGGGGAACCTTGCTGCTAGTGCAGTTTCTGTGTTGCCCTTCACCATTCCCACACAAGAGCTAAGGCTTAGCCCCTAGATCTTAGCAGAGAGGACAGCTCTAGGATTCACCAACCAGAAACAAGAACTCTTAATGGAGTTTAATCAGCTTTGTCATTCCACCTGGAGAGAGGTGGGTTAAATGGTGTATAGGCAGTTCTTTCACCCCTAGATAGAAACATCTGTTCTACCCAGTCTCTTCTTCACTGGGATTTGGCATCCCTATCCCCTGCTTAGCCAGTGAAGTTCAGTTTAGGGTGACACCTTCAATCAGATCATGCTAAGCATAGATCTGCTGCCCTTCCACTGGTACAATACAGATAACATTTCATTGCACATGCTTTCAAATACCAAAGTGATGTGTAACCCAAAACCAGCCAGAACTGATCACTTTGGCAAAGCATCTTCATCATGCTGCATACCTAGGCAAACTAGGCATGTCTATGCTAACAGTCTGCTCCTGAAGTCTTTTCCCCCAGCTCATCAGTAGATATCGGGGGCAAGCTCATTCAGATCTTGTTTATGTTGCCATGGCTGCAGTAGCATCTGGGGTCTTTCTTAATCACTTACACAGGATCTCCTCTGTGTCAGATCTGGTTTCTACTTCACCCCTCAGATGCCATGCACCTAATCTCCTGCTCTGCTACAGAAAGAGACACATAGTGGAGCAGAGCTCCACAGTGCATAGGAGGTGAGGAGTCCTTTGTAGTCTTCCCCCCCACCCCACGTCTGATTCTCCCAACTCAGTATTAAATCCCATTGGTTCAACAATGATTAAATCACCAATGATTAAATCCCATTGGTTCAACATGAGTTAGTTGTTTCCTGACATTGCAGAATGAGGCCTCTGGCAGGTCTACACCTTTTCGAGAAGGTTGTCAAATAACTGGCCCAGGGGTAGCATCTGGCTACAAGACTTTTTTTTCTTCTTTTTTTTTTTAAGAAAAGAAGAAGAAAAAGAAAGACCCAACCTGCAGCTTCCTCTTTAAACTTCTAAGGTATTCAGTCCACAGCTGCCTGTCTGCAACTAGTTCACAAAAGGCCCAGAAGGGAGCTGTGGCAGGAGAGGAAGGAACTGAGGGAGGAGCGTATGGCTGACTGGGCACAGACTTCTCAGTCTCTTTCCTCTCCTCCTCTTTCAGCAGCTTTTTGTACAGTTACAGGTAGCGGAGCCACAACTCCCAACAGTTCAGGCTCAGCGGAGGCTCCTTTCCAGTCACACCTACCCCCTGTCCCTGTTGCTACCATTGCTGAGCACTACTGGAACCAGGCTCCTTTCTCTTTCTTCCCCTGCCGCCACCAAGCCCCACAACACTAGGATCAAAGACGAGTCTTTCCAGCATCCTCCCCAGTCCTCTCTGCTCCTTAGTCCTATGAGATCAGGCTCCTGGAAGTGGCTGCTTCTCTATTGTGTGCCCCCTCTCCAAAAGCAGAAAAAAAAACGGGGGGGGGGGTTCCCCAAAGAGAAGATGGAGCCAGGTTGGGAATGAGGAGGAAGAGAGAGAGAGAAAGGGGAGGTTTGTTTTTACCCTGAGCGAGGGAAGTGGAAAGAGTGGGGGGGGGGTATTGAGGGGTGAGAGAGAGAGAGAGAGAGGGTGGGCGAGAAACAGTTCCAAAGCCCCAGGTTTGGAAGAAGCATTTATGCCCCAAGTGGGGCAGCAGTTAGGGAAAATTCATAAACAGGGGAGATGTAAGGGATTTCTGAACACTGGGGAATACACGGCTTCATGGCTGCTTTTACTTAAAAAAAAGGCTTTGTTTTTAAATGCAATAATTTAACTCACTAGCTAAAGAGGTACATACTCCTGTGAGAAGACAGCAAAGTTTGGCACTTGTCAGTGAACTTTTTACATCCAGCCCCAGACACTGAGGCTATGTGTACACTGCAGCTGGGACCATGCTTCCCAGCTCAGTAGACACATGCTAGCTTTTCTGGAGCTAGCACACTGAAAACAGCAGTGTAGCCAGGGGTAGCACAGGTGTAGGCTTGGGCTAGCCATACAAGTACATACCCAGAGGGTACTGGAAACTGGTGGATACATACTGGACATGGGTAAGCCATGTCTCCGCTGCTATTACCCATGCTATCATGGCTACATGGCTATTTATATTCACACTAGTTTGAGGCGAGCTAGCTCAAGTATGTGTACAGAAGCAGGGAAATCACACCCGTAGCTCATAGGGTAGATATAGCCAGAGTGAAAGGGTAGTTCAGCCCGCATCACAAAATGCGTTTGATCCCTCTTATTTAGGGTTTTCGGAGCTTCTACCAGCATCTGTGCATGTGTGTGATTGGGTTTTCTTTAGTACACAGGCCGGGAGTGTTGATTTTAGTTATTTAAATAATTTACAAGCTACGCATCAAGAAAAACAAAACCTCGGCTCTTTCAACATACACAACAATAGAATATGAAGGTTTTAAATGTATAAATGACTCAGTGCCCCAGCTACAAGAGCTTTAAACACACATTTCTTTCCACCTGTGGTGGGGAAATTAAACAAAATAATCCCAACAGGGAAAGATTTACAAGGACCTGTACAAAAACTCGGAGAGGGAGACAGAGAATTACTTCCATAGATGAGCTCCTACTACATGAAGGCCTATCACCTGATCCAGAATGAACATCTATCGTTAACAAGGATCCATGCATCTATACAATAATCTGTAGTTGCCTTGGTAAAATGGAATGAAAGACTATCCTGCAAATACTTATGTCCTAGATTAATAAAGTTTTATGCATAAGTAATTAGGCCTTGAACTATATCCCTTGTCTTATCTATAGCAAATGCAGTTCAGTGCGTCATTGGTTTCCAGGTAGCTATATTATGGTAGGAGTCAGTGGGTAGCTGCATCATCACTTACAGCAGTCACAGAAACAAACAAATTGTCATCCTCTCCTTTTGCACATGGACACAGTCCTATGAAGTACTAAGCAATCAACTCCCACAGAAGAGTCAGCATCTCTCAAGAGGTGCTTAGTACCTAAGAGGATCTGACTGTGAGAGATGCAGAGATAAGAGCCTATTTTTGGCCTGGCTCTGCCATCAGGTTCAAAAACTCATTTGGAATTCTACTAACAGAGGCTGAGTTTCAAGCATCTCTTGGAGCACTTGAAGTGGAATACAAACGTACTGGGAAATGTAAGAAAGGAAATGTCTGTTTTGTCCTCACTTTACTCACAGGGATATTAATAGATAGAAGGTTTCATAGAATATCAGGGTTGGAAGGGACCTCAGGAGGTCATCTAGTCCAACCCCCTGCTCAAAGCAGGACCGATTCCTGACTAAATCATCCCAGCCAGGGCTTTGTCAAACCTGACCTTAAAAACTTCTAGGGAAGGAGATTCCACCACCTCCCTAGGTAACGCATTCCAGTGTTTCACCACCCTCATAGTGAAATTTTTTTTCCTAATATCCAACCTAAATGTCCCCCACTGCAACTTGAGACCATTACTCCTTGTTCTGTCATCTGCTACCACTGAGAACAGTCTAGAGCCATCCTCTTTGGAACCCCCCTTCAGGTAGTTGAAAGCAGCTATCAAATCCCCCCTCATTCTTCTCTTCTGAAGACTAAACATCCCCAGTTCCCTCATCCTCTCCTCATAAGTCATGTGTTCCAGTCCCCCAATCATTTTTGTTGCCCTCTGCTGGACTCTTTCCAATTTTTCCACATCCTTGTAGGATGGGGCCCAAAACTGGACACAGTACTCCAGATGAGGCCTCACCAATGTTGAATAGAGGGGAACGATCACGTCCCTCGATCTGCTGGCAATGCCCCTACTTATACATCCCAAAATGCCATTGGCCTTCTTGGCAACAAGGGCACACTGTTGACTCATATCCAGCTTCTCGTCCACTGTAACCCTTAGGTCCTTTTCTGCAGAACTGCTGCCGAGCCATTCGGTCCCTAGTCTGTAGTGGTGCAGACTAGATGGTTTAATAACCATCCTCCATCTCTTTGAAAGGCCCACCTACCAAAAAGAATGCTGATGCCATGAGTTAGTTCAGGCAGAAAAAGTTGATTTAATACAAGTGCTGTAGGATGAACTTTTTAAAAAAATTGAAGCCTCATGATATGGTTATACTGCCAATTTAAGATTTTTTGGACAAATAGGTTATAAGTAGAACAGGACAATTAAAAGTCTTATTTGGGAAGAATTTTAGTGTCCAAGTCTTGATCCATGGGTGGTAGTATAGCATAGTGGACTATGGGCAGTGGAATGGGAATTAGGAGATCTGAGTTTTCTTTCCACCTCTGCCACTGACCTGCTCTGAGAACCTTGGCCAGGTCACTTCACCTTTCCGTTTCCCATCCCCCATCTTTATCTGTCTTGTCTATCTATGCCCCGGCAGGGCAGTGATTTTTACTGTGTTTTTGAACAGTGCCTAGTACATCAATTTGGCCTTCGTCATGGTTGGGACCTCTACGACATACTGGAATACAAATAATAAAAACAACACTGTAACCCACATCAGTGTGGTGCTCTGCCAGTCTCTAGTGGTAGCTAGGCCTCAGAAGTTCATGGGCCTGCTACAGCACTGGCTGATAGAACTGGCCATTTAGCTCAGGTAGTTGAGGCTCATGCATTAAGATCCAAAACTCAATCCCCCTCTGCTGATGGCCCACCCACAGGGAGGGTGGCATTACAATAGTCACATAACATTTCCTTGATCCAGATAGTCATTGGGCCAAAGAGCGTAACAGGGAATCTCTAAGCCAGAGGTGGGCAAGAAGGACTGTCAGGGGGTGAGAAGTGTGTGGGGGGGTCAGATGGGGGGTGCGGGCCAGGCCACGCCTCGTTGTTTGGGGAGGCACAATTTCAGAAACCCGATGCGGCCCTCAGGCCAAAGGGTTTGCCTGCCCCTGCTCTAACCTGATAGTTTAGGGCATTCTTGTAGGAGGTGGGAGCTCTAAATTCATGTTGTTTGCCAGTTTAGGAAACTAAGGCTGATTTTGCAACATTTTATATTAGCATTTTATATAAGTATAAATATCAAAAGAAATCTTTTCCTCAAAAATGTAATTTCAAACTAATAATGAGCAGATTTCATTTTAAAATGTTATAGACAAATCCTCTCAACTTTCCTAGATTTACTGTACTTTACTAGAAATCAAACCTTATTTATCAGATTAGGATTCTCTGGTACGTCTCTCTAATTTATGTTCAACCACACATTACAGGGTTTTTTTTTAAAATATAGCTAAAATATACATTAGTCAGAAAACATAAGTAACAAAATTTCTGGAAATGGAATATTATTTTAATATTTAGCCTTAAATATGCAAATCTGCATGTGCAGAAACATTTTATAGAGTCTAAAACAGTGTTATATTAATTTAAACATTAATAGAATTTTCTAATCTGAAATAAGATCTTTTTTCCCCACTAGCTACAGTCTTTTATGCCATTATTATTTTAAATCAAATTCAGCATACAAGACAATGTTATTTTTAAATAACTGAAGGTTTTTGGTAGTGGTGGTATTTTAGTAGGCTTTATCACCAGGTTTGGTCAGATTATTATATTTAATTACTGAATACATCTGAACAGGCATCTTTAGGCTAATTTATCCTGATGAAGTAAAGCATTTTAGAGGTAAGAGGCTCCATCTGGTGGACAATTGGAGACCTAGTATATTTTGACTTGCTCAAGCAGTTTTCCTTGTGCTCTGTTTTTTTACATCTTCATTAATTGTCTCCCTGATACAGAAGTCTCATTTTTGTTCTTTAATTAAAATAACTGACTGATTAGGACCAACATATAGCACTAGGATCTAAATAGCCTTGGAATAGCCACAAAAAATAGTGTGGAAACATTGGGGTATCTGTTTTACCTATTTTACTGCCCAATATACTGCGTACACCTATGAGTCAAACAGCTTAGTTTTTACAGAAGCAATTTAATAGAGTGCTGAGGTTTTCCAGATTTGTAGCCAAATGAATACTTAGAGAATATATGTAAAGCCTGATATCAGGCAACTCTTGTTCATGTTAGTAAACCTAAATGGAATGATACTACTAATATAAGGACAGTTTAGCTAAGTGTTGCAAGATTTGTCCCATACTGTATATTGCCCCTTTCCTGTCCATTCTACCCATGCTGCAGGGTGCCATCCACCACAGAGTTGAGCATGCTACAGAAGTGGAGTTCAGCTGTTTCTTCCCCTGCAGTCAGTTTCTGTTTTATGGCTACTTTCACAAAGAAAAGGGCTAGAAAAATATTGTAATAGAATAAAACCTGAGATGCTCCTTCACATTTACATTTCTTCCAAATCAAGAGTGGACTGCAGCACCAGATGTTGCAGGACCCAAAGGCCAGTTCTAGTGGTTGCATTTGTGGGGCTGATGGCAGTTTGGGTGTAGATTGTAGCCAGCATAGCATCTCTTCTCCCTATATTATTTTCCCCATATTCCTGGCCCAATATCTCAAGTACAATTAGATCAGTGGAAAATATGCACATTTACAAATTGCCTTCTACATTAGCTAACAAAGAGCTGCTCTCATTGAAAACATTTTTAAAATTAAAATTTAATCATGGAGTGGAGCAAGTGTTTGCAAAGACAGACTTGATACTGACAAATGTGATTTATGTTTCTAAAAAAGATAACCTAGACTGCACCCAGCATTTTAGGCACTTTTAACAGCAACTGATGTATTAACTAATGCACTTTCAGAACATCCCCTCCTTTGTTACTTTTTTTGATTGATTTTTGTTTTGCTATGGTAAAAAATTGGAAGTCATGCTCTTTGGAAATGTTAATGTATTTTAAGATGTACATTATTCCAGTATTGACAGCAAGATCGACCAACAAGGTTTCTATTCAGCCTAAACCTGGCACCACTATATAACAGGCTCGCCAACAGACACTTAGCAAGTGTTTTGGAAATGAATGTGGCATGAACTTTAGTCTCACTGTAAAAAGATTGGGGGTTATATTATACCACCCTCCTCTACCAGACTAGGCTTTGGTCTTGCTGAGTCAGTTCACTCCCTGGGTTTGTTCTCTATGAGCTCTCTCTCAGGGAATCCAGAGAAGCAGTTCCCAGCCGGGTTGGTTAGTTATATTTTTAAGCTTTCTTAACAGGCAAATCAAAACTTTGCAGGCTCTTCCCTCAACAGTCTGTCCCTTCCCCAAGTCTGTCTCTCACACCAGTAATTTCAGGAACTAAAATCTCTTGGTTCTTATTTCAGAGCCTCAGCAATAAAGGACTCCACCCAGTCTCCTTTTTTTCCATCTGGTTTTTGGACCACCTTCACCCTTCAGTCATTTCAGTATCAGTCGACTGGGCCCACAGCCTTCCAGAATATGCTATACTCTTCCTTCCCCTCTTTCCCTGCTGTCCTCTTTGATAAGGGTCAGGTAATTAAGTTCCAGCTTTTTCTCAGGTGCAGCAGATAGGGATAATCAGCCAGCCAGGCAACTGCAAGCCTCTGTCCCCAGAGGAATGGTATAACTTTATACCTTCACACTCACCATTGTTAAACTACTTAAAAAGATACCATAGCTTTCTGGGCTTGAATATACTTGAAACCCTTTATTTAAATATGCATTGGGTTTCTTTCACAGTTGGTCTAGAGGTAGCACTGGGCTTCCTTGCACAGATGGAAAAAATATTGTCTTGCATGGAAAGAAGAGAATAATTTTGCAGAAAACCAAGGAACTCTTCACTACAATGCCTTATCTCTTGCAGTCAGGGATTTGCAAGACTCAAAAGGTAGCAACATTTTTCTGTTATCTTTAATGTACCTTTCTATTGAGTGCACTTCATTGAACATCCTGGATGAGTTTAATAGAGAAAGATAAGGCATTGGCCCATATTGCCAATTTTGTCTGTTGGTTGTATTTTAGCTGACAATGGTCTTAACATTAAGAAAGTGTTATCAGGTGGTGCTTTGGGCAAATCTGTTGCTTTGCCCTTTGCGTGAACTTCCTTGTGTGCTCTTTCATTAAGGAACACATGGGGGAAAATAGAAGATCCCACTATAATATAGCCAAAATGTTATCCTTCGGCTTTCCCTATGAAGCATGGCATAGTTTTCAGAAAATAATGGAGATGGATGCATCAGCTCTTAGGAGAAGTTACTTGAAGGAAGAATACTCTGTTCCTACATAAAAATTCAACAACCACTGAGCAGGATATTCTATTCTCATCAGGTTCTTATACCCATACGCTGAAAATATTGCGGGGGGGGGGGAAGACAGAAGGAGGGTAAGTAAAACTTATTGGCTACTGTGATGCCCTGGGGGAGAAGAGTCTTGGAGCGCAAACCCAGGCCATGCACCCCACAAGCAGTGGCCTCTGTCCTGCGGGGCGGGGTCTAGCTCCCTGCTTTGGTCTGTTGGCTCTCGCCACTTGCAGATTTGGAGGATCCCATCACAGCATTCTGTGACATTTGTCCACATGCAGATGGGGCCCTCCCTCTACCATGATGCATCCTGCCCTGTTCTTGGCCTGGCACTGCCAGATGTGGTGGGGCTTTGACTGCAGTGCTGGGCATGAGAGTGGAGTGATTCAATCTACACCAGAGAAAAGATGGTGAGAGAGATTTGCGGGGGGCTGGAGGGGTGGGGGGGCAGAAGGAGCCTAGCCATCTGGACACTTTCTAATAAGGCTCATAGACTTTAAGGCCAGAAGGGACCATTATGACCATCTAGTCTGACCTCCTACACATTGCGGGCCACAGAACCTCACCCACCCACTCCTGTAAAAGATCCATAACCTCTGGCTGAGTTCCTGAAGTCCTCAAATCATGATTAAAAGATTTCAAGATACAGAGAATCCACCCTTTACTCTAGTTCAAACCAGCAAGTGACTCATGCTGCAGAGGAAAACAAACAAACAAACAAAAACCCTCCATGGTCTCTGCCATCTGACTTAGGGGGAAATTCCTTTATGACTCTAAATATGGCAATCAGTTAGACCCTGAGCATGTTGGAAAGATCCACCAACCAGATATCTGGGAAATAATTCACTATAGTAATTCAAGAGACTAACAAATTTATTTGAGCATAAGCTTTCGTGAGCTACAGCTCACTTCATTGGATGCAGCTCACGAAAGCTTATACTCAAATATATTTGTTAGTCTCTAAGGTGCCACAAGTACTCCTTATCTTTTTGCGGATACAGACTAACACGGCTGCTACTATGAAACCTATAGTAATTCAGAGTCCGTGGAGTCCCATCTCCAGCCGCTGGGGATATTTATTAAAACTCCCCTTGATTTCAAGCAGAGTCAAATGCCTAAGGACTTTTGAGGATCTGGACATAAGTGATTTGACTAGCATCTGGCACATGTGCTTCTCTCCTTCTTTTTCTCTTCCACTGCCCATAGGGAAAAATACATGTGATTTTTTCTTTCCTCCACTGGTGGTTGTGAGGGAGGGATTTGTTCCATTGTCTTGCCCACTCTCGTGGAAAGCTCTGGTAAACTTGAAAGACAACATCACTGCCCTCTTATTGTTCATGAATCATCCCAGTTCCCTTGATCTCTTTGCAGCCCCACAGCAGAGAGAATAGCTGGAAAAAAAATAACATGCATTTTATTTTATTAACTATTATGATAAATATGATGGGTTCAAATCCCAAAGACCATACTCCTTTGAAACTCACATTAAAGTCAGTGTTGTTGTTGTTTCGTTTTCTAGAGTCAAAATTGCAGGAATTAGCACTGTTTAATGTAGTCTGTGAAAATTAGAATGTGTGCGCGGGGGGGCAGTGGGTCTTATCTTCTACAGAAATTAAAATGGCATCATATTTGCCTGTCCCTCTGCCCACCATCAATTCTTCCCCCTCTGTTCTGCCCCCACCCTTATCTCTGCTTCTCCTGGGATTCCTCACCCTCTCTCCCAGGCCTGAATGAGGAGGCTTGCTGCAGGGTCTTTTCTCCCCCTTCCCAGACTTAGTGTTGGGGGTGGGGGAGTTGTCCTGTTGCTCACAGTAAGGGAGGAGGGAAGGGAGATTGCCCTGAATAGCTGGACTTTATTCCCTCCTTCCTCCTGTGAGAAGGTCTTCAGCTGCTAAGGGGAGAGGGAGATAGTTCTGCCTACTTCTTGCAGCAGCCCTGATTGGCTGCTCTGCCCCAGGAGGCAGGCAAGTGGGGAAAGCAACCATTCAGAAGGCATGTTCTCTCAGGCAGAGCTCAAATGTGCACCCCTTAGTGATCTGGGTCCCTTTGTAGACATTTTGTGTCCTGGGTAGGCAGCCCATTGCCCCCAGGTGCCCTTTAAAGCACTGGGAATTAGTCTTTTGCAGGGCACACGTGGTAGGTCTACACAGCAAAGAAAAACCTGCAGCTGGCCCAGGCTCTAACCGCGGCTCCTGTCCGAGCCTGCATGTCTACACAGCAATGAAACAGCCCTGCAGCATGAGCCCTGTGAGCTTGAGTCAGAAAGCACCAACCACCTAAAGGTCTTTCTCTACTGTATAGGGATAACCACAGTGATTTGCAATACATATAAAACACTAACCAAAGAACAAACATTTTGCCCAAAAGTGCCTATAATTTTAATGCATGGATGGGTGTGAGTCAATGAGCAAACATGACATGTGTGATCATCATAGCTGGAATGTTTTGTAAAACAGGCAAGTTAAGAGGCTTCTTAAAGGAGGAAATAGAGGACATTGCACTGATATACATCAATTAAGAGGCTATTCCAATCATAATGGGAGGCATGAATTCAAGTGTGGGAAAGGAAAGATGAAGCAGATCAAGGGGAGGAATAAGGAAGTTTGGAGACAATGAGAACATAGAGAGCACTGAAAGTGAGAAGTTTGAAGTTTATGCACAATAGAACCAGTTTGAAAATATCTGGAAAAAATTGAAAATGTTGGTGAAAATGTGCTAAAAAAATTTAGGTGGCATGTATTGTGAAAGTTAGTTCTCCATTGTTGAGTGGTTGGAGAGTAAAAGCATAAGGAAAAACAAAAAGGAAGCTCTGTGTTGAATAGACAAGAAGGGAGAGAGATGGGAGAGAGGGCCAGAGATTGCGAGGTCCCAATTGTCAAGGTAAGGAATGCAATTGCAATTCCTTGGGGATTCAGAGAGTTAGTTCAGAGCACACCTCCATGTCCAAATGCTTATTTGAAATTTAACAAAACCTCTTGGGACTGTAAAAGTGACCTGTGGGTTGGCGGGTTGTTTGTTCCAAGTACAGGCTTTTTATGAGATTTCTAGTACTGCCTGATTCAAGTCTGGCTAGAAATGGACCAAGGACAGTCTTGTGAGATTTTGACCAGGTCATCAACTACTGTAAATCATTCTCTCTCTCCTGAAGTCAGTGGTGTTATGCCAATTTGTACCTGCTAAGAGACTGGCCCTATAGATTGGAACCAAGAAGTGCAGATGTAATTTATTTTTTTTTCAGAAACACTAATATTTTAAGTGTAAAAATATTTCCTAACAAAGCATTACTCTGGGTTATATGTGGGGCCTGATTCTGGAACCTCTGAATCTAAAAGCATGAGTTATTATTGCTTGAGCTAGAGAGCAAGGATAATTCATGAACATGCAGGTATCAGACTCATGTCTATATACAAGATCTGACCAGTGCTGGGGGACAAAGTCTCAAACTAAATTAGCTTAGGTTATATTAGGCTGGGTTCAGATTTGAGTCTGGATAAAGGGAAGAACGTGAAAATTGGATTTTGTTCATCCATTCTTGTTAATATATATTCAAAGTTATCAAGGATTTTAATAGTTATTAATGAACTATGGGCATCTTGCATCTTGGCGGGGGTTAGACTAGATGACCCTTGTGGTCCCTCCTAACCCTGTGATTCTGATTCTATGATTCTCCAAAAACTACTAAGTTAAAGGAAATACTCCTAATGATTTCAGTGGTCTTGGACCAGAGCTTTCATACTTTAAACAGGATAACATTCATTTCAGTCTTTTTCTCCCCCCTTTTCTCCTGATCACATTAAGGAATTAGTAGAAGTGCCATTAAACAGTAGAACTGGAACTGTCTGAACATCCCAGGACACATTCACTTGATGAATTTTCCATGTAGTTATCACAGTTTCCTTGAATGATTAGAAATAGTTTGCTGCATAAACTGCTCAAAGCAATTCTTTGTCTGCAGCTTGATTAGGAGAATGTCATCGTAAGAATTCAATACTCAACAAATCTAAATTAAAGCAGTGTTGATTGAACACATAGGCCTAAACAATACAAAATGAGTAGTGATTTTGGATATTCAACATGAGAAACCTTAAAGGTGCCAGATGGTGCTCAGAATTTTCTGACCAATTCTTTTCAAATCAGCTACCCAAAAAATTAGACAACCAAAAATCACTAGTCACTTTTGAAAATGTTGGCCTGAAGGCACATGTCACTTTCCCTAATTTGTTAACAAAGATGAGCTTAACTTTGGTCTTTTTGCACATATTCCAGGCAATAAATTCATTTTGTAGTAGAACAGTATGAAATTTACTGTAGAAATAATTTTTCAATGAAAAATGCAATTGTTGCCAAATCAAAATTTTCCCATGGGAAAATGTTGATTTTGGAAAAAAGATTGTTGGGTAAATCAAAACCCATATTTCATTTCAGGTATTGTTGTTTCATGGGAGTTGGAGTTTGGGTCCTGCTACCCACATTCTCTCCAATGAGCGAGGGTCCCTGGTCAAACTATATTTCCTATGATGCCATGTAGTCTTCCCTTTGACTGACCAGTGTGGTGCATCATTAGAGTTACATGGATTTAGGAAATGTCTTGAAACTTTTCGTTAAATGAAAAAAATAGCTATTTCAACTTATTGTCCCAGATGGAGATGGGGAAAAAAAAATGTAGAGAGATCAGAATTTCCGCTGGGACAGAAATTCTAATTTTCATACTAGTTTACTCTCTTAGAATATTAACAGAATGTGAACACATTCTGCCACTCTTACTCATTCTTAGTAGCACCCATCTCTAATAGTCCCAGTGAAAACAATTGCACTGCTCAGCATAAGAGTGGCAGAATTGGACCTCAACCAGGTACATACACTGTTGAAGCAAATATATTTAAATGACAAGTAATAAAGATTTCACATTATGTTCCCTGTTCTAAGCAGAACACAAGCTATGAATTTTAATGGGCACTTAGATATTTCAGTTCTTGAAAAGATCCAAGAGTCTGTTTTAAACCTCTAATCTTCACCAGACGAAGTTTGGTATCTTGATACAAAAGGGGAACCACATTATTAAGGAGGTAGGGTGGTCTTGTGAGCAAGGTGCTGGACTCGGACTAGGAAGATCTTTAGTTCGGAAAGCCTTTGCATCAGTTTCAAGACCAATCTCAGTTATATTGGAACAACTTTCTTGTGTCGGCAAACCCAAAGTGATTTGTTGAAGTTCACACAGCAAATCTCTGCAAGAGAGGACACTTGAAATTCCTAAATGACATAAGGTAAATTAAAATAAGCCACACTCATTTCATTATAAAAGGTCTATACAGCCCTGGTTTAACTGTTTAAATTCATACCTTAAGTTATGCTGGTGTAACTTTCTCATGTAAACAAACCTTAAATCTCTCTGCCACAGTTCTTCATCTATAAAATGTGGGAAATATTTTTTTGTTTCTTCCAATCCTTGTCTATTTGT
Source organism: Eretmochelys imbricata (assembly GCF_965152235.1). Classification (NCBI taxonomy): domain Eukaryota; kingdom Metazoa; phylum Chordata; order Testudines; family Cheloniidae; genus Eretmochelys; species Eretmochelys imbricata. The sequence continues at coordinate 125,143,157 of NC_135573.1, read as the reverse complement.
ATTGCAAGTTCTTAAAGGCAGGGACTGTTTTTATGTGTTTGTACTATAATTCAAATAAGTATTATTACTAATATGTAAGGCTACCATTTTGGCCTGGAGCTCATGGTAATCATGAATTTAAATAAAATCCCTGATTGGTAGTTCCTGTCATGTCGGGTTGGGCCTGGTTTTCCATTTCAGGACCTGGGCCCACATGACTGCAGCACACTGAGATTTTACTAACTGGCTCTTCCACCTGCATCTATTGAGGGTCAGATGCACCAAACTTGAGTAGCGGTGCTGTGACCACATCGTCTGACTGCAATGCCTGGAGCAGAGAACCAAGCCCAGCCCTGTGGGACAAGAACTGTCACTGCCAGGTGTGTGTGGTGTGGGCTTACTCTCCAAACATCCCCCAATGTGCACGTACCCCCACATATACACACTTTCTGCTCCTCTCTTTGCATGTTTTATATTTTTTCCTGCGACTCTGCCGGGAAATATTAATACATTTCCATGACACAATCACAGCCCTACTAATATGTAATTTGTGCAGTGTGGCCATCCATAAGAGTACTGAAGAGCCTTAATTTTCTTAGCTGCTTTCAGCATGTGTCTGAAAGTGAAATGGAGTTGTAGAATTCTAAGGAATATGTTAACACTGATAAGCAAAGAGGAAAATTCTTTTGGGATTATATCAATTTCCCTCTTATAGAATGAGCACCATAAAAGATGCTGTTTCTACAGGAATATAGATGGGATCTAATGCTGGAAATCCTCAATTTCTTCTGAATTCAGAGTTTATTAAAATGGTTAATGAAGCTTTCTTGACCATGCAAGCACAGCTTTAGTTCAGCTAAGAGGAAAATGAACCAGCTACTCAAAGTTACAGCATGTGGTTTTGATCCTTTTTTGGACAGTAATATTTCTGAGCTGAGGTTCACCTACACACATTTTCAGAGTGGGCTTTTAGCAGTTTGATGTTGATTAGTGTTGGGCAACATTTTTGGACAAATAATTTAATCACCAAAAGAAATGCAGTTTTGGTGGACCTGAAACTATTTTTGAATTTGACTTGAATTTGCCAAATAGTCTTATACAAAAAATCCCCCAAAAACAAGCCACAGGTTTAGGAATCAGTCACAAAATGGTCAGAGAAGCAGGGGTGATTCTAGTAATAGGTGTGGCCCCTCATCACCTTTAGCTCAGTGGCTAGGTTGCCTTCCTGGGATGTGGGAAACCCAAGTTCAATTCCCCCCACTAGAAAAAGGAGTTGAACAGAGGTCTCCAATCTTCTAGGTGAGTGCCCTAACTACCAGGGTTTAGATTCATCCTCATACTCTCTCTCCCTGACCTAATTACTTTTCAAGTATTTTATGCAGAAGTGTTGACAACCAGATTACCTCTGTCAGGAAGTCATGCTTGGGATAAAGAACTTAGGGGCAAATTTAACAAGCAAAGGGAGGAAGTTAACAAAGAGGAAACTAGGGCTGAACCTTGGGGCAATCATCCTGGTAGTGCAATTTCTGGGGATGTGATATGGTGTTTGTCTTATCATTTTTTTTCTGTGTGAGTTCATTTAAGAGTATAGTGATTGTCTGTCTGGTTCACCCTAATAGTTGTTATTGGGGCACTTAGTTAACCAGCTTTGACATGGTGTGTCTTGGTCTATGGGAAGCTTGCTTCTGATGATGAGCTTGGTGAGGCTGGGGAATTGTTTGAAAGCCAGCAGAGGGGGTTTGGGAACAATTTCTTTCAGAATGGGGTCGTCGTCCACGGTGGGGTATCCAGGCAGGTGATTCATTTTTCTTATGACTGTTGTGATGGTGCACGAGTTATATGTCATTCCCTTTTCTTCCCCCCTGCCCCTGCCCCTGCCCCTCACATTTCTAAGTCGCACAGACATACCTGTTTTCTCATCAGATGAGGGATTTCTTGGTTACCAAGTTCTCAGATACTATGGTGTGGAGACTATATAAGCAGAAAAAGGGGAAATATCTAAATATATATTATATAGCTGAGAATGGTTAAATAGATTAACATGAACAGAACTTTAACCTAAAACATGATGTAAGCAGAATATTTTTTGGTAGGATTATTACTCCAAATATGTATTTATTACACACACGAGATGGAAAAGTAGTAAAAAATAATGAAAAACACCAGAACTTTTCCTACCAAAAATGGTGTTTGACCAAAAAGAAATTTCACAGAAAATTCTTGTTTAATTTCCCCTCCCCCGCAAAAGTTGGAGAAGTTTTGAAAAGTTACAAAATCTTAAAATTTTTAAAAACAGCTAAAAGGTGGGGATTAGAAACCGAGACATTATTAAATCTATTGAACTGATTGACAAAAATAAAAGAGGGAGAAAGGGGGGAAATTTTAACCTAAATATTCAGTTTTTGAAAACAAACAAAAAGACCATGCTCCTGATATTTCAGGTCAAGCTTGCAGACCCAAGAGTTTAATAGTTGGATCTCAGCTTTTGGGTGCTTGTCCAAACTGAATTTTAGAACTTTTAAGATATATCCATCACTACACAGTGCACTCTTTAGAGAGGCATCAAGAAGTCAGGGACTGAGTGTGGAGACCCTCAAAGCAACATTTAACATAAACAGTGAATCAGTGTGAGCTTTAAATATTGATATTGCACACAACAAGAACCTGAAAAAGAATTGCTTGTAGAGACTCTAATCCATACATAACTGTGCCTACAAGTTTCAGATGAAGTTTACATTGTGAATAAATAGAAAGACTGTTTGAAGATCGTTTGGGAAATTTCATATACTTTTGTTAGTTTCAGTATAATGTAAACTACCAGTTTAGGGGTTAGTACATTGTTCTTTCAACACAAGTTGCCTTGTTAATATGGTACAAGCAATTTAACTCAGCTACTTGTAAAATTAATCTATTATCCCCAGAATGACTTTCACTAATATTTGCTATAGCACTCGGGGAAAAAAAGTCCCTGCACTTTTCCACAAAATTTGTAATCTAACACCTCAATCTATTTTGTGGACAAAGTGTTTGTATTCTATTATATTTGTTTGACCCGTTGACAGTCCCTGTACAAATTTCTAGTTTGTGACTTAATTATGGTAACATTTATTTTGTTCACAGAGTTGATTGGGACAGCTGCTATCATTTATTTCAGTAATAGATTGATGGAAATATACGTTCACCACAGAATGAAGTTTGACAGAAGACACTTCATCCAGGAAAATGAAGGACTCTAAATTTTCAGCATTCAGGTGGCCAATTTTCATAATGTACAGATGATATGATGGGGTTTTTTGGACATTAGCCTGGAAGTGGTCTTGACCTTTACTAGCAGTGCCTCTGTGAAAACTCACCACATCTGCCTGTTGGAGAAAAAGTTTGGCTGGGGGTTAAGGAAAGCTGCTCATTTATGCTCCCAACTAAAGGCTACTGGGAAGATGAAACAGGAATTAATACACAAATTAAGCCAATTATTTTTCTCTTCTTACAAGTATACCTACACATTTTCTGTTTAGTTAGTTAGATGCAAATAGCTATCTGCTGCATAGACACAGAAAGCTCCCTTCCCCTTTGCAGCAGAGCTGGTGTGATTCTGCTGAGCAAAGGAGGACTTCATATATTGTGTAAAATCTAATACCTCTAACAGCTAGATCTGGTCCAAAAGTTTCCATCCAAACTTATTTTCCCAAAAAAGAAAAGTAACAATTTTTCATGGAAGCTGTTGGCATTCCTTGGAAATTTTCATTTTTTGATCATAAAAAAGAAAACAGCTGAAACCCATTTTTAAAATTTAGAAATGCTTCCTGTGTGTCTCATGGGAGTTCTAATGCAGCAGCATCTTGTCCCCATTTTGCTCTGTAGGCTGGGCTCACTGGCTGGAGTTTATGACCCATGATCAGGGACTCCCAAGAGGCAGAACTTCCCCTATTCAAAAGGAAAGGCCATGGAGCATCATGAGAAATGTAGTCTGACCAGGAAGCCATGCCTTTAGGGTAGAATGGACACAGAAGGTACCCAAACTACAATTCTCATGAGGCACTGCAGCAGCATTTCCAAATCAAAATTGCCAAAACTTTGCCATTTTGACTGAAATGGTTTGATATTTGAATTTCTGCTGGAAACAAAACCCAACATTTTATATGTGAATTTAGGAGCCCCCACTCCTCAACCATTTTCACAGGAGTCTCCACCCACCCACCTTCTTTTGACTAGTTCTAATAGAAACACAGTTGGGTAAGGATCTGGAAGCCATGGGTCATCTGGAGGATCTCCCAAATGCATGGATTCAGCTGACCTCCCCCTTCTGTTAATTGATATTTGGCACATTACATCTCAGCACATAATACATTTGGAAGAATTTCCAAAAGCGCCTTGTGTTCATAAATCAGGAAGGTGCTTTTGAACATCACACCCTAAATGAATGTATCCATACATTCCAATGTGAGGTACAGACGTATTATCCCACTTTCCATATGGTAAATTAAGTCACACCAGGATTAAATGACTAACCCAAGATCTCACAGGAATTTGTGGGAGAACTAGGAATTGAACCCATATTACCTGTATCTAGTGTTGGCAGAATTCTCTCTCTATAATTTCAGCACATAATATTGATGAAAATTGATAAATTTTCAAAAATATTTTAAATAAACATTTTCACAGTGGCATACAATTATTTTAATCTCTTTAAATTTTCACAATTGTGGAAAATTATGGGAGTATCAGAAAATGGAGAGGTCAGACACAGATTCAAAAAATTAAAGATTAAAAACACAAATTGTCATCTTCACATGTCAAAATATACAACGTAAATATCCTTAAGTCAAACTCTAATTGTATTCTGAGGCAGCATTTTTCTTACTTTGCCCACTGCTAAATTTCAATTATTAATGGAAGTATTTTGTCATCGGTTTATGTGTATAGGGTGTAATTGATGTTTACCAACATTTATAATAAAATCTAATCCTTTCAAGACTACTCATTTCCCAGTCAAATACATTTACTGCAAGACCATCCTCCATTTCTGGCAGAGCAGAAAACTATTTCAACTATGCTTCCTCTATTTCTCTTCTATGTATGCACTTCAGTTACTTGGACTAGATGCTAGGCTGAGGGTTTGGCTTTTAATGAATAATTTTAAAGGAATACTAAGAGTCTGATTTAAATCAACAAGAATAGAAATATTTATGGCTTGATATATAGGGTTTGATCCTATTCCCATTTGAAATTGCAAAAATTCTCAGACTTCTAGGAAAGTCGTTGATCCTTGCAATGGGGTATATCTACCTCACACTGGCCCAGCTGGGATTAACCACACCCTGTGGGTTAAGGAAGCCATTCCCCTTTGCCCCTGCTGGGCATGCTCTAACTGGCTGAAGAGGAGAGCCGATTCATGCTGCAGGCTCCTGCCAGGGTGTTGCTGGAGCTCCAGATGGCAGAGGCCGAACTGGTGGAATTGGCGGTGGAACCTCTGCTGATGGCAAAGGATAAGAAGGATGGAAGGCCGCCACCACCAGGGGAACTGATGGAGGAGGAACCAAGGGCAAGAAGTGGCCCAGAGACAATGACTATTAAAATGGGATACAAAGTCTGAGTCATGGTCTACTGGTTTTACAAGGCCCCGGATTAGGACCTGGAGAAGTAGGATGGGCCCAGGCCCTCTGACCTTGCCTTGCATCTGCTGCTGGGTAGAGGGCACTGCTCTGAGGGTTGGGCCCAAGCCAGGCACTACCTTGTGAGAAAGGGTGGCTTTAAGGGCTCTGGCCACTAGTCTATGCTACCCTGAAGACAGAGGACACCCTAGTGACTCTGGCTGCTTGAACCATAGCTACCCCTATAATTGTCTGCTTCAACCTGACATCCTAGATTGGGTGTATTTACCATGGGACAGTCCTCAAAGCAAAACACAGCCCAGTCGTTAGCACTAAGGATTGGGTGTGAGGGCGTATTTATCAAGAAGAGAAAGGAGAATCTTGATTCTGCCATTAAAATAAAATGGATCTTCAATTTCCACTGACAACAGCCCCTTCATCTTCACCAATGTACAGATATAGTCCAAAAATTCAGCAATGACTTAATTAGCAAGTACTTTATAAATAATTTGCTGTTCTTTAAACTTTCATTGCAAGATTCATGTGCTATTAACAATGCCTTATGTACTCAGTCAGTTTGTACTTAATCACAAAAGTAGCTAGATTTCCACTCTGAGTTTTAATAATCTATAGTTCAATTAATAGATGTAATAATGCAGGCATTATGTGCTAAGCAATATGCACACCACACTTAAATATTGTAATTGATGCAGTGATACAGTTTGGGCAGAAGGCTGCAGTAGAAGATCAGGTTGAAATGCCTTAGGAGATCCTTGTTTTCCGTGTTGCCAGGAACATAAGCAGCTACCAAAAATATTTACAAGTTTTCAACAACTTTTGGTTGCACAAAAGCAGTTCTCACTGATTGCTATCGCTAATTGTAACAAGACTGATGATCTGTGTTGCAAAGCAGCTTTTAGCAAGATACAGTAAATGAAAATACCTCCATTATTACATATACAGTCTGAATCAGTGCTCGGCAAAAATCAGTCATTCATACTGACTAAATTAAACAATATTCATACATGCAAAATGTGTAGAATAAAATATAGCAGGCTCTCTAAGTGAAAAGTCATCATAGTTATCAATCAGCATAAGATACATTTGTTCCATAATGATTTTATATTATTTATAAATACATGAATGAAAATAGAAGACCAAATATAATATTAGTATTTTTGTATTAATATTAGTTGGGTAATTTCATCATATTTTATCAATTTATACTAAAGGAGAAGGCTTCAAGGCATGAATAAATTGTAACTGAAAGTCTTACCAGACAATGTGTTTAGAAAAATAGCTACACTATCTGACATTTCAGTAATCATTTGCCATTTAAGGCAACAATAGATTATATGTATTATGTTTCTCCTGTTCATTTGATCAAAGGCACATGATTGCCACAGACCAGCACAGCTGCATTTAACATGTAAAAATATGGAAATGTAACAATGCTACATAAGCTATTGAAGCTACTCTCTCATGTTAATGATACCAAACTAATTGCAATAGTACTAGATATTTCAAGTAATAATAATAATGCTTTGTACTTCTGTTTCACCTTTCACCAGTGATCTCCAAGGGATTAAAAAATGTTAATAGGGGTATGCAGGCATTGTTATATGCCTATAACACTATAATAATTTGAAGCACAGAGACATTAAGAGGGCTTTTATTTGAACACACACAAAAATTAAGAAGAGAGCCAGTTGTAGATCTTCTACTATTTTTCTCTCCTAACTAGAGAACTATGCCTTCCTCAGTGCAACGTGCTCTACAGAAGCCAATAAAGACATGATCCCTGTTTACAATTATAGATAAAAATATCTCACAGCAGTGAATCTTCTTTAAAAATGTACCATATAGATAGTATTCCATTTATATATATATATATATATATGACAGAAATTAATGCATTAGACATTGGGCCAAGAGACAGGTCTTGAGTTCCATGCCTGCTTTTTAAGTAATACTAGAGCTAGTGAAAAGTCATAAATTCCATTCCATGGGAAATTTCCCCTCCCAGCCCCAAAAAATCAGTTTTCGAATGAAATATTGAAAATTTAAAATTTCCTGCAGAAGGAAGCCCCAAAAATGCTTTTGTTTTGAATAATCAAATAATTTCATTTCTAACTGAGTTCAGGAACCTAAACTCCAAGGTTCCTGGCTTAGCCATGGTTCCTGGGGATTTTAGCTCTAGTGGACTGACAAGAAACCAAAAATCCTTAGAGCCACAGCTGAGCAGCAACCTTAAAGCTTGGGAGCCAGGGCTCCCAGCTACGTGGGTCCCTGACTCAAGACAGCACACCTGTGTTTTATTGGAAATTTGTCAAAACACATCATTTCTTCAAAATATTTTGGTTTCAACAAACCAGCACTTTCTGAAAGAAATGTATTTCATTGCAAGAGTCCTGGCCAGCTCTACTTTGTACTTTGCCTTTTACATCAGTTTCCTTTCCCTTCAACAGATAGTTTTCCCCATTGTGAAATCCAGACCATGCTTTCAACAATAAAAAAGAATTCAGAATAACTGTAATTTAATATATATATATATATATACTGGGAAAGGTAGGCAAGTATTTTTAGCTCCGTATTTAGAGATGGAGAGGTAAAATATTTTTATAAAGGGAAGGTAATGGATTAGGTGCATATGATGGAGAGAACCCTTGGTCTTGCTGCTGATGCTGACTTGCAGTGTGTTGTTAGGCTAAATCACTTCTCTTTCCTGCCGAAAGTGTTCTTATCAGTAAAATGATGGTAAGATATTTATCTACTAAATAACTACAGCCAGGGCCGGATTAACTCTCCTGTGGGCCTGGGTCTATTAGATTTTGTGGGACCCCTGGGGGTTTGGAGTGAGGGAGTGAGCCTAGGGTTGGGGCAGGGGATTGGGGTGCTTGAGGGGGAGCATGTCCAGCTGGGCGAGTGGGCTCTGGGGTGGGGCCAGGGATGGGACCGGGGGCTGGGGTTCAGGAGGGAGTAAGAGGTGCAGGCTTCAGCAGGGAGCTGCTTACTGCGGGCGGCTCCTGGTCAGTGGTGCAGCAGGGCTAAGGCAGGATCCCTGCACGCTCTGGCTGCACACTCTGGCTCCACGCTGCTCTCCTCCCCGAGGTGGATGGCATGTCTGGCCCCTAGGCAGAGAGGCCAGACCACTCTGCATGATGCAAGCTGCCCGTGACTGCAGGCGCTGTCTCCGCAGCTCCCATTGGCCATGGTACCTGGTCAATGGGAGCTGCGGAGCCAGCGTTTGGGGCAGGAGCAGCACACAGAGATTCCCTGAATGCCCCTCACCTAGGGGCCACAGGGGCACATCGGTGAGCAGGTGCTCACAGCTCTAGCCCCCAAGGGTGGGGGAGGGGCGCTGAGGCTCGGGGACCGGTGTCCGGCCCATGGCATGGATACTTGCCGCAGGCTGCATGTGGCCCCCGGGGTCTCCCTGAGCCCGAGGCCCTGGGCTACAGCCCCTAAAGCTCCTTCATCAATCCAGCCCTGACTACAGAGAGTCAGAAGTTTTCCAGCAGATTTGTCAAAACCTAAATGTGCTGTGGGAACATCAGTTTAGACAAATCTTACAAATGGAACAAATCAGGGTTAATATGGAAGCCTGCTTGATTTCTTGTCTGTCCACCTACCTCCCTAGCTTCTCAGCAGCCCACCTGGCAGGCTACCACAAAGCTGGGGCTTTCTGGCTTAGCATCAGCAAACCAAACAGGGTACCGTGGAGCTGGGGAGTGTGGGTGCCTGGATATTGAGACAAGACATTTTCAAATAATTCCGTTTTGGTTCTTCTGATCAAAAATGTTGACAATCCATTTTTTTATATGGTTTCAGAATGAAGATTTTGTTGGAGATGTGAAATTTTCCATGGAGTGAAATTCTGGTTCCTCTACAGCTCTGTAAGTAACATCTGTGAAGGTCTATACATATACAAGGTATCATTAATGCTGGCGACTTGCGGAGGGGTCCAAGACCTGTCTGTTTGATTGCAAGCTTTGCATGTATTTGGGCAATACTGGGAGCTGGGTTATTGGATATTGAATGCTTGAGAGAAAAGATGGTCCAGTGGTTACTGTGTTAATTTCAGATTCAGGAAACCCTGTTTCAATCTTGCTTCACTACAGACTTCCTGTGTGACCTTGGACAAGTCACTTAGGGATATGTCTGCACTGCAATAAAACACCTGTTACTGGTCCAAGTCAGCTGACTTGGGCTTGCGCTGCAGAGCTATAAAATTGCAGCGCAGACAGTGATGGAGGCCACATGAGTGCTTAAGATAGATGCTCTCTTGGGTTTATATTTGTAATTCTGGGAGCGCATTTACTCATTTATTAATCTAGCAGTGTTGAAGCTAGCTTACTAAACACTCCGTCATGTGTAGAGATTAGTATTGCTGACCCTCAGGTGTGTAGGTTTGAGGGATTTATATTATCCCCATAATAGCACACATTACTTTAAAAGGAAAACTGGAATAGTGTTAATTTTAAAATATCACAAATGAATAACGGAAACTTGTAAGATATAAAATTCTCCATATTTGTATAGGAGGCAATTAAAAATGGACTTGGATTTGCTATTGGAAAGGCAAAACGCTGACTTGAATTTGTCAAAACAAAAATCATATGTGCTTTTACGGAATGTATAGGGTCTGATCCTTTCTTCCATTGGAGGCAACGGCAAAGTTCTTATTGACAAATTGCAGCAGGATCACAATGCAAATGGGAGAGAGTCTGAGTTTAAAGTCAGAAGGGACCACTAGATCCTTTAGTCTGACCTCCTGTATATCACAGGCCACCAACACCACCCAGCACCAGCACACTAAAGCCAACAACCAAAATGAGACCCAAGTGTTGCAGCCCACAGGAGACTAGACTATTAGAGTGTTGAAAAAAGCAGCTTTTTCTGACACTTCTGCTCCTTCCTCTTGTGCCGTCACTGCACTAACACTGTTAGCATTAGCACACATGGGAAGGAATACAATTAGCAGAACAGCTGCTCACACTCACTGCAGTCCATGAGCTGTTTATATCTCAGAATTTATATAAAAAGTCTAACTGCATAGAGCTGGCCAGTCTTAAACTATGCTTTTATTGCTGTTTCCTTCATCCTCCCTTCCTCACTCCCTCTTCTCCTGCTTTCTGTTTCTTAGATCTACCCTTGTGCCTTGTCTTTAAAATAGAAATGAATTGTAATCTTTTTGGGGTGGGTGTTGTCCTTCTATTCCATATTTCTACATTATCCAGCACAGTGTGTGTGTGTTGGGGGTGGGTACCTCACCCCTTAATTTCCCCCCACCCATTAGCATTAGACTGAATCATTCTTTTACCTACTCTCTTCCCCTTGCTCACCATATTTCAGTATCAATCCTTTGGGAATGACTGGAGGGAAATAAAGACTCAGGTGAGAGATAAGAGGACCTGTAACACAAGAGTCAGACAACTTTCCTCTTTGTTCTGCTACTTTCTACTCTCCCCCTTGGCTCTGAATAGCTGGTGCCACAGAAGTCCAGACAGCGCCTACTCTAAGCAGTGGGGCTCTCTATAAGTTTCTAGAACTCTCTAGAAGTTTCTTGATAAAATCATAGGGTTACAATGGATCACAAGGGTCATCTGGTCTAACCCCCTGCCAAGATGCAGGATTCGTTATTTATTCAACAGCACAGTGGGGCATCAGTCTAGAGGAAGAATAGAAAAGAAGAAAGGTAAGAAATTCAGAAGAAAAAATGGCATGTGGACCATCAGTGGGGGAGGAGGAAGAAAAGGTGAGAGAGTGATGGAGGAGGCTGTAAAGATGGACAGATAGAGACAGATTATGTTGCATTACACCTGGTGAACCTGAAAACTATATTTATTATAGATAGTGCATTGGTCACTCTGGCAATAAATTAAAAAAAAGTGGAAGAAAATTGTCCCTCTTGGCAACTCAAAAGAAATCTAAAAATCATCACATTTGCCCAGAGTAGTGGGAATATAATTTCTAGAAATTTGAACTGTAAGCAAGTGTATGAAAGAGTGAACAGTTTACAAGGAGTTAAGACCGCCTTCTTTCTCTGTAGCAGGCCCCAGATATAGTGGGTCTGATGCCTTTCTGGTGCTGGGGTCTGCAGTTCTTCTCCCCATAAGAGGGATTAGGCTGGGTCTCCTACAGCATGTGGGCAGAGGTGCTATTGACCAGTCAGGTTCCTCCAAGTCTGTGCCAGCTCTCTCTCTCTGCTTTGCGGGAGAGGGAGGGAAATAGTGTTTCACTCACTCCTCAATACACATATCTGTTTTCTTTATTACATCTAGAGCCAGCACACCAGGTGATGCAGAGTTTCAGTTTAGATATTCAGCTAGATACAGACCAGTCCCAACAAAGCTGTGCCTCTTATCCTCAGAAAAGGGGTGGAAGGTCACAGACAGTGTAACATGACCCCAGATGAGTTCTCTTTTTGACATTAGGACAGTGTTGTGTACACCATTCTCTGAACCTTTGCTTCACTCTGCTATCAAGGAAAAATTAATATCATTGTTCAACCACTCTCCTTGAATGTTATTACACTTGAACAGGATTATTTTGAGAGGCTTATGATGCAACCTGCCCTTCCTACTGGGTATGTGACTTTGTATAATCTCAGAATGAGGTGCTGTCAAGGCTAATTCACCACTCTGGCGCTTTGAGTGCAGAAGGTGGGGGCTCACAAGGATCCTAAAAATTAATACTGGCTGCTCTAGGCTTGTATTAAACTCCCATGGCTACAGCTTCTCTCTGACCTTGATGCTGCCACCACCCAAGTGCAGAACCCCATTTGAAAACCCAGGAAGGCGCAATTGGGAATTCCTTCCTGTGGGGTACCCTCAAGCCCTTTCACCCCACACCCCCAGCCCCCGGGGAAGAGCTGAGAATGAAAGAAAAAATAAATCAGCTGATGCCAGCAGCTAATTAAACAAAAGATACACAAGCCTCTTAAGACACAAAAATCCAATTCTGTTCTTAAAAAAGGTAAATTTTATTAATAAAAAGAAAGAAAATACATCTGGGAACTTAGGCATTTGATAGATTTAAAAACAACAACAACAAGGATTAAGCATCAAGAATAGCTTTCTTGAGGTTACAAGCAAAACAAAAAGCACCTGGGTTTAGCACAGAGGAATCCACAAGCCCTAGCGAAATAAAGAAATAAACCTAATCGCATCTTCCTAGACATTTCCTGATCGACTTACATATCTGGGGTTTTAAAATGAGTAGTTTCTAGGTATGATACTGATGATTTTTTCATACCTGGCCCAAGCTCTTACAGCATAGCTCTGTCATGTCTGCCTCTCCCCAGAGAACAACAGACAGACAGACAAAAGGGGAGTCTTTTTTCAATTTTAAAAGGTTCTAGCCTTCCCATTGGCTCTTTTGGTCAGGTGCCCACTAATTTCCTATGCATCGCAGTGAGACTTTTTAACCCTTTATAGGTAGAGCAATTAGAGAACAGCTACTCAGAGGGATTTTACAGCTACTGGCTGGCTGTGTGTCCATAAAAGGGAGCAACCCTCCCGCATTTATCACAGGTGTCCTCACTTATCTTAGTTCATAAGCACACCCACTATGACACATGGCTCAGACACAACAGAAGAAGTTTATTTGAATCAGATGAAGCAATTTCAACAGCATTTGTCTGGCTTTCCCAGTCGTCATTGATTCCGTATTTGAGTCACACACCTTTTGCTGGCCATATGATTATAGACTCATGTGAATGCAACCTGTTATTCCAGACACTATACCACATCAAATATGCCCCAAAGAGACCTCTTCCAATTCACTTGCAAGTTGTAAAAGTCATATTCCGTTCTTGCCATTTGGAGCTGCACATGATGTCATGTATCCCATTTGCTTAGGGCAGTTGCACAGATTTTTCTTTATAAAAAAAGACAAGATATGAGCACAGATAATGAATGCATATTACACAGGTCACATTACTGTGGGGATTATTATATCAGCAGACATCAAAAAGGTAAAACTGAACTCTTCGTCACATTGCATTCTGCATGACTTGAATATACCATTTGGAAAACAGAGTGAAATATTCATATACATTCTGCTGACCTTCTCATAAAATAAATAATATGTAAAATGAAATAGAGAAAAAAAGAGCACCAAACCTAGGGAAGTTCAGTGGGAGGGAGCTTATTTTGAAGGGAAGAGAAAAACATTAAGAAAAATGGTAGATAAAGCTAAGAAAAATCTATTGTAACCAAAATGTTTCTTCTCTTTGTATTACTATCTACTTTTGTTTAATAAAATAATTATGGGATGCCATATTTGATTTGAGGTGGGTTTTTTCATGTGTATAAATAATTCGGATCTAACAAATACAGTTGAGAAATGAAAATTTATCACTACTTTAAAACTCACATTCCATTAGTTTTAAATTAAACAAACAAATAAACAGAAACCCTCTTTTGTTTAAACAGGTTTCATCTAAATTAGTTTTGAGCTGTGTTAATGTCCCCCACCCCATATATCCCTACCACCACTTCAAACTGGAGTCATCTCTACTCAGATGGCCTTCTCATTCAAATCCAGTGGAGGACTGAATCTCTTTGAATGGTGGTTCCTCCCTACTATGGGAGGAAGGGTAAATCCTTTCACAGCACCAGCACAATCCATGCAAATTCTTCAAGTACATGTTGAAATCAGTCAGTGACTCATACATTTGTATGTGTCAAAGGAGGAAGCATTTTTAAATTAATGTATTGTAACAGCCAGGTGGGGTTACATCTGGCCTTCATTTCAGTCCTCCGAAGAAAGGAGGAGGAGGAACTGGGCACATGAACACAGGCAGAGAACAAAGGGAGCACATGGGACCATGCAGTCTTTCTGAAACTGGGTGAACATGCCTGTCAGCTCCTAAAACAAAAAACAGACCTTGCTTGCTCCAGGTAGCCCTGGGGCTTTGTAAGTTATGCCAGATTTCTGTTATGCTTTCTCTACAACAAAGCCATCAAATAGTATGAACATCTTAACAGATAAATTTGGGTGTCCATAAAAGGGAGCAAACCTCCCCGCCAGCTGCATTTATCACAGGTGTCCTCACTTATCTTAGTTCAAAAGCACACCCACTGTGCCACATGGCTCAGACACAACAGAAGAAGTTTACCTGAATCTGATGAAGATGTTCAATTCCACTCCTTACATCTGTTTTCATTTTTCAAGTTTCCTATGATGTCTGATCAAGATATTTGTACAGAGTGTTAATAAATGCTACAGTTATTCTCTGACAGCATCATAAGAATGCTATATCCACCAAGAGCAGAACTTTTCTTATCCCATTAACTGGGTAGATAGGAAAGCACTCAAACCACATAACCCAAACCACAGTAACACCTTCTGTGGTCATCTGACTACAGTGCTGCATCTAGAGCTTCAGGCTCTATCATACAAGAGATGGCTGATTGAATACAATATTCAGGTTTATGCAGCAACTCTCTTGCAGAGTTTTGAGGCATCTATGGCCAAGGCAGTAGCCAGGGTATAGCTACGGGGGCTCTGCCACTGCTGCCTGCCTCTGCAGCACCAAGAGTATTGGCACTGGCAGATATTTAGGATGGTGGGCTGCTGCATGAGTGTAGCTCTAGCCCAAGCCCACCTCCCTCCCCCATCATTTTTGGGGTGTGCGTGGTGGAGAGTCTGCCCCTTATGGGCTCCTCTTGTACTGCCAAGCAGCAGAGAATTGAGACACCAAAGTATCTAGCACCCACTGTGTGAAAATTCAACCCTACAGCTTGATTGTTGAGCATTGAATCCATCCTTTGTTTGCTTGCAGAATTATATCTGATCAACTTGAACCTCTAGCAAGAACTCCATGACGAATTTACCAACAGCCCAATAAGCCTTGGGGTATGTCTACACAGGAATAAAAAGCTGCAGCTGCCCAGATCAGCTGACTTGCATTTGCGGGACATGGGCTTCAGAACAATAAGTCATTGTGTAGACATTCAGGCTCAGGCTGGTGGGCTCCAACATCTATACCACCATTAAACAGCCTCTTAGCCCAAGCTGCATGAGCCAAAGTCAGCTGACATGAGGCAGCTGTAGTTTTTATTTGGAGTGTAGACATACCCTGAGAGTCTACCCACCCACCTACTTCAGTGCCAGCAGAGGGAGCCTAAGGTCTTGTTGGGAAGCTGGGACAACTGTTGAGTGAGTGGGACTGGCTGGGATGCAGTAGATCCTATGGCTTCTGACTTGACTGGGCAATGGTCCTTTCCAAGCTGTCACAAGCATAGGTCATGAACAACATGAATGACAACTACCGTTCTCACTAGCAGTAAGTTAATTGTGTTACAAAGCCAACTCTGAGTGGTAACTATTGTGCTGTAACATTACTATGTGCTGTAGTCTACTAAATCATTTGCATGGACTCAACTCAGGAGTTGGAGAGATGGTGAAAGAAGCCCTCCAAGCTTTTGTTAACCAGTGTACAGGACAACCAAGTTCTTGATCCTTGTGCACCCCTCCGTGAATTTCATTCCATTGCAGAGGCCTAACACACAATGTTTATGGACCACCAAAGTCCCACTTATGCATTGGGCTGGTGTTCTGAGCTAGAAGTTCACCCCCTTACTGCCAAAACTGAGCTGAATTAATGCTAGCAATGCCACTGAACACCTCAGGAGGCAGAAGGACCATGACACTTTAACTGTTACTAATTGTAGGTTGTGCTGTCATGTGCTTTTTCTATAGTTATCATTTGTTCCTAACAGAAAAAATAATCACAATTTGGGGAAGATTGAAATGTACTCGTAATTTTTTTTACTATACCATTCCCTATTGAGGCATCAGAGGTTTTATCCCTCCCCCCACCAAATGTACTATTCTTTTCAATCAATTACAGATATAAAATTGTTCAAAAGATAAATAGTCAGGATTACAAAATCAAGACATCTAAAGCTATTAATTAAAGTAAATCAAGCCCTGCTATGAGAAGTCCATAAAAAGACACCATAGAAACAGGAACTCGGAGGATAGTTGATTTTTTTTTTAAATCCCTAGATGGTTAAGAGACTGTTAGAAAGAAATGTGTACTATTGCTCCTGTATTATAAAAAATAATTCTACCTTTTTATAGGCACAATATCATTAGAATACAAGTAAATCTGTACAGAAGGCATTCAATACAGTCTAATGCATCTACAAAGAAGCACAAATCTTTTGAATGTCAAGATGCCTCAACATTGTAAATAAGAAACTAAAATGCTTGTTTCATTAGCTATACATATTCATTTTTAACTCTGATACAGAGACTATAAAACTCAGCTGACTTGCACACTTCTAGTAGGCTCCAGAGTCATCTGAGTATAATTTTATTACTTTGAAAATACTACACAACTCAACAATGGCTTTGCTCATATCTTTGGCTGTCAGTGTCTAAACAATACCATAAAGCAAAACTTCCCTGTAGGTTAACTTGCATATAGCAGTTAAAACTGACAATTCTTTTGACATTTTTATATCAATTTACCCTTGTACTGGTGAGAGAAAAAAAATGCAGTTAAATAACTGTATGGAACTGAGAGGTCTCATAGATCTTACCCAATAAATATTTCAGTGTGGTTCAGCAGAACCTATCTTCATAGTAATGCTTTACTACTTGATTGCCCTGGCTTTAGGCTGTGATACCTTCTTTTGACTTTTGCTTATACAATGTAAAAGCTGCAACAAACTAGCATCCAGAATTTCAAAATGACCAATAAGTCTTTGTAGTGACCCTTGCAAAAGTTTGCTAATTAAAACTCAGAATGAAGAGCAAGGTGTTTGTTTGTTTGTTTGTTTGTTTTGTTTATGTGTTTGTTTTAAAGCAACATGCTCTATTCTGTTGCAAAACATGAAAATTCTACATCAAGGAGCAAATCAGGAAGTGAAACATAGGGCTATCTACACAGGGACAATCAGAGAAACTAATCTGAATTAAAGGTATAATTTTCAAGTAGATTAGTTAAACTGCATTAAACTCCTGTGTGGACACACACATTCAGAATTGAATTAAACTGAACCAAATTTAGTTCACTTTAATTCTGAATGAGACTGTCTGCACAGGGTTTTAGGGCAGTTTAACTAATCCACTTGAAAGTCTCACCTTTAGTTAATTCAAATAAATTTCCCTTAGTGTCCCTGAGCAGACAAAGCCCTCAGAGATGTTCAAACTTATATCCCCATGTATCGTGATCTCTTTTTGAATTATAAAGGGAAATTTGAAAAAGGGCGGGGGGAAAGAGGAAACAAAAATGCATCCCACTTTTGTCAAGGAAATTTCACACCAATATTACATCTAAAATATTTTTTGTAAGTTGGCAACTTGCTTCCAATTTTGCAAGCACCGTTAAAGGACAAAGTAATACTTTACAAACTTTTTATTGCAAGGAATGGGAGTGTGGCAGGACAGTTATTTCTTGGAATTTCTTATTCACCATTAAGAACATACTGGACCAAACTTACTGTACAACCCTTGCCTACTTATTATGGCATAAATACACTAGACCAGGAGTAAAGGAATAAAACATTTTATGCAAGAAAAGGAAAAATGATCCTCTATAGATATTAGTCCACTACAGGGTTTCTTGTGCCTTCTTATGAAGCTAGAAAGGATACAAGACTAGACTAATCAGTGACCTGATATGGCACTTCTTATCTTCCTATGCTAACATTTACAAAAAATGTTAATTTATATTCATCCTGAGGTGCTAACTATTTGTACTACTCATGGCGAAAGCTTGCCTCTTTCTCAAGCTACCTCATAACTGGTTGTGCACTTTCTCATTTATTGGGTTTTAAAAGCATGCTGCCTAAAAGTCATATTACCACCAAGAAAGCTGCCACACATGAACATGACACAGGTGAAAACAAAGAACACAAAAGGACATGCATTGATATCAAGATGTGGTGTGGAACATTTTTTATTTGTATTTATATATTTCTTTATTGTTATATGTTTAATCAGAATGAAATCCTCCCCCAAAAAGAATCATAATGGGGAAGTTTATCAGAGCAGGATAAGGATAGCAAGGTTTGCTTGCCATGAGTATAAAGTGAATGAAGAAGGTCTAATAAATCAAATTAGATGTTTGGTAAGGTCCAGATTCTAAATGCATTAGGTACCTAGCTCCCATTCAAATTAATTGGTTAGTTGCCTAAATACCTTTTGTTAGTAGAAGCCAGGGTTAAGTTTAATCAGAAGTGAAATAAAGTTACATGTTCAGATCAGTCTCATATCTAAACTCTTCCCTCTATCATTCTCCCTTTAGCCTTAGATGAGCATGCAGGAGTTGGAGAGATGGTGAAAGAAGCCCTCCAAGCTTTTGTTAACCAGTGTACAGGGCAACCACGATCTTGATCCTTGTGCACCCCTTTGTGAATTTCATTCCATCGCAGAGGCCTAACACACAAGGTTTATGGACCACCAAAGTCCTACTTACGCATTGGGCTGGTGTTCTGAGCTAGAATTTCACCCCCTTACTGCCAAAACCGAGCTGAATTAATGTTAGCAATGCCACTGAACACCTCAGGAGGCAGAAGGACCACGACACTACACCTTTTTGGCACCAGCCATTGGCCTGCACTGCTAGCCTGTGGAATGAACACAACCTACTCTTCAAAAAAGATGTAGAAGCTCTATCTGCATGCACTGCAGCACAACTAGAGACTTTTGTGCTCCTCTGAAAACAACAAGGACTAACGGGCATTCTCCTCCACACCGTCAGCACTGCTACCATGGCATGAACCTAATAGCACTATGTACGGGAAACAAATTGACAGTTGAGATGTCTATCTCTTTCTCAGCTGTGGCAATGTTGCTTTCTAACCAATGGGAGATTAGTCCTTCAACCTGGAGGCAATGGAGGATCAAGGTAAGTATAAAGCCACAAAATAAAATAGCAACATTATCAGCAAGTTTGATGAAGTGTCTAGAGAAACTTAACAAGGCTATTGGATGTATTTTATTGTTGCATTTGGAAAAAAAAAAAAACACATATGACTAAACCTTATTTTTTCTTTATATAGTACATATTTATAAACTGGATACCCCCTTTTCAAAATTATGGACAGATCTATTCAATTGTAATCTTAATAAATATCATATCTATCTGATTAGAATGACTGTAAGGAACACATTCTATATAATGTAACTTGATGACTAAACAATGGAAAAATGTCAGTGTTCTGTAAACAATGTAAGTCATGCTGGATTTTGTCTGCAGGGTTATTCTCAGTCATTTACATGTGTTTATTTGAAAACATTTGAACATTTGCCACAGATGCAGAGCTAGATTATGGCAATCAGGGACCCTAGGCATACCATGACATAGCTCCACACCCACCTGAAGCATCAGTGTCAGAAGACATCCTTCTCTTTCCCAATTGGTAGATGCATTTCCCCCTCCACTCATCAGGAGCACCAGGGGTCCTCTTTTACCAAGGAGAAACACAGGTACCGGTTGGGAGGGACCCACTAGTCACCCCAGAAGCTGGGGTGTGTCTGCTTGGGAGAGGGTTGGCTTGAGATTGCTGCACACTTCTCCTCCTGCCACACACAGAGTCCTCTGTACGGTGGTGAAAACCGGGAGGCCCCCAGAACAGTGGGTCGTGGTGTATGTTCTTCACTGCAGAATTAATCTGGGTGATCCGCGCCTGGGTCTGAGCAACAGGTTAGTCTAGCCCACGATATGAGCAGCCATGCTGCGTAGCCATATTCAAGTTCCTGTGTCTTCCCTAGTGCTGCCCATCCACTTGTGTGTCACTACCATTTTTGGTATTGTATCCCATAGTTCTTAGCCTTGCAGTAAGATGAGCCATTCTATGATTTTTTCCCAGTATATTATGGGTGAACTTGTCTGTTACCTTCTGGGCACACAGGAAATTGTGGGAAGGCATTTGAGGGACTATTATTACTTGAGTGATTTAGCATGAGTCCTCAATGCAAAAGGAGCAGGTTACCACCTCAATTTGGACAGGGAATCTGGGATCTAATCTATGCCCCCAGCCATAACAGTTAGCCTGTGTTGAAAGCACCAGTAAACTTGGTTGAGAGGTTTTTGTTTGTGGATAGGAAGGTTGCTTGGGGCAACACCCAAGTAAAGGCCCGGTTTAACTCTGCATTGAAGACATGTCCTTGACGTTAATGCCATTGTGAGATGAATGGAACAATTCTCCCATCTCCAAGTTATTATTTCAGGCTGTCTGCAAACTCAAGCAAGCTTCCCTGCATCGGTTACACTCAAGTCACATTGTCAAGCTTTGCAATCATAAGGTCCAGACACTTAGTTCTTTATTAAATGTAATCTGAGATTCTGCTGTAATTCACATGATTCCAGGAGCTCAGCACATAGGCACAGACCCCTAGTGCAGGTGTGTGTTTTGGATGCCATCATTAATCAAGCTGTGGGTGCATTCAACACCTTTTTTTAATTAATCTTTTAAAAATGCCCCCTCTATACCCTCTGAAATCTTGGTACTTTCTGGTTCATTTAGAGTCTGCCAGAATTCATCATTCGATAGCATCACAATTACCACAAGGTACACTGGCTGAAGTGAGACTTCTTATATACGTAATGTTACATTGTGGGATGTCTTCAAAGGACCAAAAAAAGATCAAGAGGATTTCACAGATTGGTGGGGAGAGGGGTGTTAAAAGAAAAAAAAAAGATTAGTTAAAGCTTATTTAAATGCTTAAAGACTCCTTAATCCTCACTTCATGGCCTAGTTAGCGGGAACACTTCTGACAGAAATCTATGATTTTCATTTTTGCTTTAGTTCATTTTAATATAGTTTGCTAAAATCAGTTTTATTGCTTTCTACAATGCTTATTCTCAAAGTAATTAAGGAAGTGAAAGTGAACATCTCCCAAAGCACTGTATTCCTTTGGGCCTCTGGAGAATTGGGATGGTTGCTTAACTGACATGTTTTGGCTTCCATGGGCGTTTGCCAGTTAATATATTTCTGCTGTAGCCATTTTATAATCAGAAACTGCAAGATAAAAAAAAGATTGTATATATCATAATATTAGTGGCTGATGCTTGGATTAAAAAACATTGCTTGACAATACTAGGAAAAAGTTAATTTTTAAATAACACTGGAAAATGAAAGTAAAAAAGTGTGTGTTTGTGAAAGAGGAGGAGAGCGCTGAGCAGATTTAGGAACTCTGAGTTGTATTCCCAACTCTGCCCCTATCCTGTTGGGTGACCCTGGGCAAATTACTTGGTTTTTCCATCATTAAATGGAAATAATCTTACTGACCTCCTTGGTAAAGCACTTTGAGATCTATGAAAATAGCTATATATGAGCTAGAGTTAGCGTCTTAAAATAATTTTTGCATTGCAGAAATCAAATGCAACAGCATGAATTCATCATGCCCGAAGTCATACAGACATATTTGTATCAACATGTTACTGAAACATTCATATAGTACTAATACAGGACCTGAAGCCATAGGCTTTACTAAGGCATAACTCCCATTTGAGTCAATGGAAGTTTTGAGTTGAGTAAAGACTGTGGGCTTGCCCTAATTCAACACTGAGATTTCTTAAGGAGAAAAATCCATAGTGAGGCAACTAGTTATGTTTCTGTATTTGCAAACTATTACCTTCAATGAGAGAATGAATCTCAATAATATAATAATCTTACATTTGCACAGCATGTTTCAGTCCAAAGGAACTCATAGTGCTTTGCATAAGTTAAAAGCTAGATTGATGCAGTCGGACTGTGATGGGGTGCTCACCCCACACTTGCCCACATGGGTTAAGGTAGGCTAAGAAGGGGGACAATTGACCAGACAGGCCACAGCTGAGGGGAATCAGGTGGCTCAAGTAATCCCCTGATTTAATGAGGGAGCCCAGCTGAGGATGAATGAACTGGGTTGGGTTTATAAAGACAGGAAGTTGGCAGCAGAAAGGAGGCTGCAGAAAAGAAGTCTACAATCACTTCCTGGGAGAAGGGAAGGTGTGTTTGGGGGCTAAAGAGCTAAGTTAGCCTTCAGCACCTCTCTGGTAGAAGGGGGAGCCAGAAGTTTAGGAAAGGCTCATGGAAAAAACAGTAAGGTCCAGAATGGAACAGACTTGGGCTGCTGATTAGAAGGTTCCCTCAGCTGGAACCCGAGTAGACGGCAGGCCCAGGTTACCCTATCAGCTACTGAGGAAGTGGCACTGACTTGTCAACAAATGGGAAGAATGCCTAAGCCTGTTCATTAGATGAGATTTTGATACCCTGGAAGGGAAGGATACATCTGACTTTGTCGGAAGGCTAAACCACAAACATGGCATCTTGCCTTGCTGAGACTCAGAAAGAGAAGACAGGGCATGTGGTGAAAGGTGGAAAGGAAGTGTTGGACCTGGTATAAGCTAATCAGAGTGACTAGCAGGAGAGACACTTGCAGTGCACTAATTCATTATGAATATGTAGTTGAATACAGATGTTGAAACAATGCTACATTCCAATCTGCTCAGTATTTTAATTGAAACCAGCAGTTTTTACTTCAGGTAAAATTTACAGCATTCACTTCAGTGTAATACTAAGAACGGGGCTCTAATTTGAACCTTTTTATTTGAACTTTTCTCATGAGCTCTTTTCTCCAAAATATGGTGGTTCGTACAACCTAGAGAAGCAAAAGAAGACAAGGGGTGGGAGTTCATGAAAGGTGCAGATTATCATTAGAACAGAAATGGGTTGAGGGGGACAGTCAGAGAGAACACAGAATGGAACTATAAATAGGGAAGAAATCCCTTGGAAAGAGACAGTGGATATTGGAGAAAAATCAGGGAATATTTAAAAAGATTTTAAAATTAAAGAAAAATAGTCTGAGGCAAAGCATGGCACATGATAAATCAAGATATAAATAAAAAAAGGTTAGGAAGAAGAGAACCGAAGACACTACTTTTAAAAATAGATGTGAACAATTTTATAACACATATTTCCTGTAAACCAACATCTAAAAATGTTCTTAGCCTTTGCCTCAGAAGTACATAATATCCAGTGGCTGGATCCATTATCAACAGACTGATGACTGTACAATGGGGTACTGGGCCAGGCTGAAACACTGCTGTCTTCATATATAATATAGATGTATATTTTTCCAAAAGTTGACATGCATTATTTGACAGGCAAGGGTTGAACTGGAAAAAAGAGTAATGGTATACCCCTAAGCTCTGCCCGGTGTGGGGGAAGCTCTACCCTACTGGGACACAAAAACAAAATGCCTCTCAAATTGTGCTGACTTCAGACTATATTCATGTGTGACCCCTTGTGATGGGGTGTGACTCACCACTGCCATGCCTCCTGACAGCTGTCACAGGAATTAGCTCTGTTCTCCAGGGCACCCTCCTCTTGTGGTTCTTTATCACCATCACTTTTGCTGAAGACCCACATCACTCCCAGAACTGCAGCATTCTCTTCAGTGATACTGCCCTTTGGCTGTGCCACACTCCATGTTCCACCCCCCTTCCAGGGCACCTGCAATCTCTGTCCAGTCACTCCTTCAGTGGCAACTCCCATCCATTGTCCTGTCCCGGGGCCACTTCCCATGGAACTCCAGCACCCTCTTCTGCCCTTATCTCAGGGCCTCAGCCCGTAGGCCCTAGGAGCCAGCCAGGAGCTCTCTCTAGCTCCGCTGGTCCCTTCTTGCAGCAATGCTCTGTCTTAGGAGCTGGTGGCTTCTTCCTCCTGTTAGGAGCCCGGTCTTCTCCCCTGAAGCTCCAGTCAGTTACTGAACTCTACTTGGCCCTGAAGCCCTTCTTATATGATCCTGAAATGAATGGAGGCAGTTCATCTCTCTCGGAGAGATTGTTTCAGTTCTCTGCAAACTTGGTCAAACAACTATAACAGCTAGAGACTTTTTTTTTAAAGGAAGCCTGAAATTCTATAAAACAAGATGGCAGCTTGAGAGAGATGCCAATATACAATTCCAGACCTATTGACTGGGCTCTTAGAGTTATAGAATGCTTGCACTGCACATTCTGCAACAACTTCTAAGGTGACAGTTCATCATCCTGAACTTCCCAGGGATTATCCAGACACCTTAAAATGAATACTCGTGAAATACATGTACTTTCTAATTGCTGCCTGTAAAAAAAAAAAAAAAAAAGATACCTGAGAAACAGGAGTGAGTGGGTGAGGTTCTGTGGCCTACGATGTGCAGGAGGTCAGATGATCATGATGCTCCCTTCTGGCCTAGAGTCTGAGTCTGAGATCCAGCATCTTGTATTTCTATCTTCATTTCTAGAGGTTGTAGCATTTCAGTTTTTACACACACACACACACACACTCCAAAAAAACCTCACATGTGAAATACTAAGCATAACAAATAGTCTGCCTTCCTGATGTCTGGAACAGATTTGATGGTTCCATGCATAATTCCAAACAGGTCTTCACACAGGGTGATGCACCCTGTGTATCATTTAGCGTTGCACCATTCCAGCTACCTTTGTGGAACTACTTAGTTTACCTTGTCAAATGCTTGCAAGTATTAGGAATAGGCAAATGGGTTCAGAAACAATATGACCTATCGTGAAAACATAGCTGACACATCACATCATTGTCTGTTTGAAAGCCCAAAATAACAGCCATGTCTAACTAAGGTCTGTTATTATCTCACTAGTTTCCAACCTCATTTTAAATGATAGTTGATGTAATACATTGAAGAGTCACAAGGGAAAGTCAGACTTTGCAGGGTGGCAAATATTTTACACAGTGCAGTCAGAGGTACATACTGCGTTTGGACTGGATGAAAGGGAAAGATTCACTGGGGCTAGAGTTCATAGTACAGTCACCCATTTAGAATCAAGGAAATTTTTGTCTGAGTATGGACTGAGGGATACATTCATCACTGAAGTAAATGAGTATAGATGTGAATTAATTCCATTCCAGGTTTACACTGTGTTAGTGCAGATTTTGGCTTTCAATTAAAAAAAAATCAGGATTTTGCCCCAGGGTTT
The DNA here is from genome assembly GCF_965152235.1 of Eretmochelys imbricata. NCBI lineage: Eukaryota > Metazoa > Chordata > Testudines > Cheloniidae > Eretmochelys > Eretmochelys imbricata. The sequence goes on along the minus strand of NC_135573.1, from coordinate 125,117,642 downwards.
TTACAAAGCTAAGGGCAAAATTCTCTTCTCCGTTACAATGATCCAATTCAAAAAGTTATTTAAAAAGATAACTGGCTTTTAACATTAATTTTATATATAATATTAAAAGCTAATTATGGTTTAAATAGATATGTGTATATACACACACATTAAACTATGAAAACATCATTAAAAAGTGGAATCCTAAGGCACAAATCTAAACCTAGTAAAGACAAAAAAAATAAAATATGCATCCATTATGGGTTACTTGTTCATGTACATTTTTAGCAACAATTGTTTGCCTTTAATCCATCCTCTACTCTAGGCTGCTGTGAACAATAATATTTTCTTTAAAAACTATTGAGGGACAAAGTGTCAAACCTGCAAATTGAGTGCTAATTTGGTCCATCTCCATGTCCTAATTTTATTTTTTTTAAACAGTACTAAGTAAACTAGAACTCACGATTTCACAATAAACTGAATATAAAATGAGACTATTTCAAACTGTTTAGCATACTAATAAGACTATTGGTGTAACAGAATAAACATGAGACAGTTAAAGAGGATTATTTTCAATTCCTAATGTTGTGAGATAGGCCAGGATTCATTCCTGGACATTTAATGATTTTTTTTTCCCCCTTGTTATCTGATCTATTTGTGTTACAAAATTTTTGAGACAGATGAAAAATTATGCATGTTAGTTCCATGGCACGTCTCAGAGGAATAGGTTTCTCATTATTTTACTGAAATCATTCCTCGCCTATCAGCCAATTGTTGCTTGTATATATATATGTGTGGTACCAACTTGTTTTACCTTTTAATTGTACTCAGGGGAGTTCATTAGTGTCACTAAGTTTAATAAGGGACCTCTGATTCATTCGAAGTGCATTTTTCCATGCCTGCAGTGCCTCCATTTTTCAATCAGGCAGGACTGATTCAAGTACAATTGACATCAGAGTCTTAAAGATATAGGGCTTGATTGTGCCAGCCCTGTGCAGCGGTGCAAAATTCAAGAGAGGTGCCAGGGAAGTGGGCCAGGCAAAGTCTTGGTGGCAAGAGTTAGCATTGTTCCCAATATTACCCCTTTCCAGAGCAGTGAAAGATTTTTGGGGTCTTGCAGGTCCATTTCCAGGTTGGCGTAGATAACAGCAATGCAGAGTCAGGTGTTTTCTTAGCATAATCTGTTTAAACATTTCCATCATGTTCACAAATCCTGTTTCCTTGAACAGAGGTGGTAAACTACACACAGGCAACTCTTGCAGATACCTGAGGTGAAACCCCACTGCCCTGCTCCAAGAACAGGCAGACCTGCCTCTCTCTCATCGGAAATCTAAACACCCCTTTCCTTTCTCAGCCCTTATACTTTACGTCAGAGAAACCTCTTGTCCAAGACTCCCTTTGGCCCTCACAGTCTGGACAGGTGGCTTAGACATTAAGCGTCCTACTGCTCTGCTGTTCGGAAGCACAAAGAAAACTCAGACAAAGGCTATGTCTGCATTACCATTTATGTTGATATAACTTATATTGCTCAGGGGTGCGAATAAATCACCCCCTCCCTCCCAAGCAACATAAGTTACAACAAGAGAAGCACCAGTGTGAACAATGCTATGTCGGTGGGAGAGTTCGCCCAGCGACATAAGTACCGCTGCTCTGTGCAGGCAGATTAATTAAGTCGATGGGAGAGCCCTCTCATGTCAATTTAGAGTGGCTACAGTGGAGAGCTTACAGAGGTGCAGCTGCATCAATATAGCTGCCCGGCTGTAAGCTCTCTAGTGTAGACACAGCCAAAGAAGAATGCATTAACTCACAAGATCTCCTTCATTCAAATCTTAATGCTTTAAACTCAAAGATCCCTAATGGGCAAGAGATTAGCACCATTCCACGTTAACACCCAGCTAGTCCTGCAGGCAATATTAGCCGCTTCAAAAAAGGGAGGGGTGGAGAAGTTGTGCAATTGTGGAGCCATGTCTGCCTCCACTTCCCTACTGGCCAAGAAGGGTAGTCTGACCTGGAGGTGAACACAGGCTGCAGCCATAGGTAGTCCAATCCTGCAAGACACTTAGCCTCTTCTGAAAGTTGACAAGTGCTCTCAAATCATAGAAATATAGGGCTAGAAGGGACCCCAAGAGGTCAAATAGTCCACACACACACACCCCATGCTGAGGATTAACATTCTGACGTACCATAAATCCCTCTGATTTCAATGGGAATTGAAGATGATGTATTCCTTAAAGGAAGGTCTGAGGGTACACCTCCACTGCAATGCAAGATGTGATTTGAGCTCCTGTAAGTGTACCAACCCTAGCCTCAATCTAGCTAGCATGGTTAAAAATAGCCATGGAAAGATGGTGGCATGGGGCTTCAGCACAGATTAGCAATAAGGGTATGCGCCCAAGATACTCCTGAGAACTTGTACAACCAATGCTGAAGCCCACACTGTCACACCTTCACTGCTATTTTTAGAGAGCTAGTAAGAGTAAAGCTAGAGTGGGCACATCTACACAAGCTGCAAATCACACCTCTGACTTCAGAGTAGGCATATTCTCAGTGTTATGAGAGTGCTCTGTGGCTCCCTATATATGTAAATATTTAATGAGGTGCCAGAAGATGGTATTAAAGAGTATGCATCATAGTTCTAAGGTTTTGTTAGGACCCATAAAACTTGTGATGTTGCAAATGGCTTCCTTTATTCTGCTCTTTACATCAGCTCCTAACACTTAGCACGTACAGGATGAGGTCCCTAAGGATATGTCTACACAGCAATGTAGAGAGAACGGGAGTGAGCATCTCAGCCCAGTAGACATACCCTTACACTAAGTCACCCTTACACTAAATCAATTTGCAAAATGAGTGCAAAGTAAGTGTAAACCACTACTAAATCAATTCTATTGTATTTTACATTCACTCTGCACTGCTTTAAATTTCTAAACAATGTGCAGTGTAACTTAGGCCTGATCTACACTTGAAAGTTTTACTAGTATAATTATGTTGGTCAGGGTGTGTGGGTTTTTTTGTTTGTTTGCTTGTTTTTACTAATATCATTATATTGGTAAAACCCCTAATATGGATGCAGTTATATGGATATAAAGGTGATTTACACTGATATAGTTATTTCTCTTCCCATGGGGACTAAGGGGGATATAAGAGAGGTCTATAAAATCGTGAATGGTGTGAAGAAAGTGAATAAGGGAGAGTTATTTATTCCTTCACATACCACAAGAAGCAGGGGTCACCCAATGATTCTAATAGGCAGCAGGTTAAAACAAACAAAAGGAAGTACTTCTTCACATAACACACAGACAACCTGTGGGACTCATTGCCAGAGGATGTTGTGATGGCCAAAACTAAAATGTGGGTCATAAAAGAATTAGATAAATTCACAGAAGATAGGTTATTGGTGATTAGCCAAGATGGTCAGGGATGCAACCCCATGCTCTGGGGGTCTCTAGCCTCTGACTGCCAGAAGCTGGGAGTGGACAACAGTGGATAGATCATTCGATGATTGCCTGTTTTGTTCATTCCTTCTGAAGAACCTGGCATTGGCCACTGGGCTAGATGGACAATTGGTTTGACCCAGTATGGCTGTTCTTATGTTCTTATGGGAATAGCTATACTGGTATAAGCACTTGTGTACCAATATAACTGTGTCCACACTACAGGGTTGTATCATTTTAACTATGTCAGCATAAACAAGATGGTACAACAAGGTGTAGACAAGGCCCTGAGTATCAGGTTCAAAGTAATTTTGGCTTGGGAATGAATATTTATGATCCCAATCGTTTCACCAGTAACCTACAGGAAATGCCTGTACCAAACCTGATAGTGTTAAAATACGTCAGTGTTGCTATTCGGAATGGTTTGGTCAAATTTACCTCATATTCCTGAAAAGAGGAAATGGTCAAGGAACCACAGATGGCTGGTTATCTTCCTAGTGAACTAAAAAAACACAACAAAAACAAACAAACAAACAAAAAAAACCCAAACCCTATAACAACAAAAGACAAAACCAAAACAAAAAAACCCACCACCTTAAATATGATAAATATGAAAATATGATAAGCTTGGCCGGTCCTTTAAAAGGCTTTAAAATAACTTTTAATCCAACATTGTTTGGCATTTTTAGGAAGCCATTTTGTTTCCAGTTAACCCCCTTGTCCCATGAATCATGCAAATACTAATAATAAATAATATTAGGAAGCAACAATGGATGTGTCAATCATGTCTAGTAGCTGGTGTGAATCAAAGTGTGTTATAGAAATCAGAGCTGCAAGAGATATATGAAATCACTTATTCCCATCTCACTGCCAATGCAGATTGTCATCTATCACATATTTTCTATGTTTTGTCAGACCAGTTTTAAGCTGTCTCAAGTGATAGGATTTCCACCACTTCCCTTGAGAAACTCTTTCAGCACCAAGTAACTTTCACTGATAGAAAGTTCTGCCTGACATCTATCAACCTGTTCCCCCTTTCTCTTACTTATGCCTCCATCTACCACTTTACATAATTCTTCTCCATTCAAATATTTGTAAGCTATTTTCATGCCACCACCTGCCTTAAGTCATTGCTTAGCCAAGTGATACATATTCAGACAATACCTCCAGCTCTGTGTTTAAACAATCTGTTGGTTTTTCTGTGAAGACACGCTAATCTTTCTTGTAAAAAGGAATCCAGAGCTGAATTAAATATTTCAGGTACAGTCAATATCTGAGCCACACAGAGATGGATTATTTATTACCTTCCTGTTCCTGTTCTGCATATGAAGCTGAAAATTAAAATAGCTATTTTGCTGCCTTACACTGAAAACTTGAGTTTGACACAGTGTATGCTACTACCCTTAATGCTCTTTCCTCATTACTCTCCCCTCCCACCCACGAATGTGCTTCATATTGTTTCTCCCCAGAATTACCAGAATGCATTTTTCCATTTTATAGTTATTTTCTTGCTCATTTCTTATCTCATTAGGTACCTTTGTGTTGTTTCCCTGTCCTCATTAGTTTTTGCAGCTCTGGACAATGTAACATCCTCTGGATTTAATGTGCTGTTTACTCTCTCTTCCATGTCATTAATAAAGATGTAAAATAAGACCAAAGCCAACACTAGTCCTTATAGTACCCCACTAGACACTTATATTAAGCTTGTTACAAATCGTTCTACTTTATTATAACAATCATATTCCACTAGCCTATTTTCTCCATTCAGTGCAACTTTCCTATTACAGTCCAGCTCAGGACCTGTTCTGTCCAATTCCCTAATTTACCTCTGTTGTTCATTTATTTAAAATGCATAACATTTTTGATCATCTTAGTTTCAAAAGTTACCATTCTGCATGTCAATAACTGAGTGACCACTTTCAAACTTGTAGACCAAAGGGAGAGCCCCTAAATCCTCAAGTTGGCTCTCAAATTGGCGCTTAAACACCCCATACCCACTTTACAACCCATCAGTGCCAATTTCAGCACTCAGAAGTAGAACTGGGCATCCTAAGGCTCCAGAAGTTTGAAATTTGGGTTCTGGAGTAATACACTGGGAGATACCATAAGGACAGTGTGTGATTAAAGAAAAACTGGCATCTGAAATGAATGATGCACCTTGTAACGAAGTAGAGTTGAGAGAGGTGAAAGGCAAATGCAAAATAAAAATAATTGACAGGCTGAGAGGCCTGACAAAACTAAACCTACTCTTTTCTCCCAGACTCTCAGGACTTTTGCCAAAGCCAGCTCCAACTGGCAGTTTAAGAGCACTTTGTCTCAAACAGCCTGAGGATGAGCGTGGGTCTGTGAAGGATTAGGGGTAGAACTGACAGCTGGGAATACAGAGAGCAATCATTATTATTTTTAATAATCATGATGTTCAAAACACAGGTGTTGTGTGTAATGAAAAAGCAGTTGTGTGCAAGTGGGAAGAATGAGGGAGGGTTAATTTTATATCTCTAAGACAAGAATAGGTTGCTCTAGCAGATGCCTGTTGAGTGACCTTTAGAGAAGATTTCATAAGTACAGGACCCCATTATTGCAGATAAGTGTGCTCAGTAATCATAGTATTACCCAACAAGGTCATGTGTGTTTTTTATTATCTTAGAAACACGGGTGTTTAAAACTCTCCCTGCTGTTCCAAAACCACAGACATTATTGAAAAGCTAGTGTTATATAATGAACAATTTCTGAATTTATAATAGAACTCATTTTCTGGGAGAACTTGCATTCCTTTTATCTCTCTGATGGTATTTAGAAAGAAAAGTAAGTTTTTAATGTGACTCTGCCAAAAGATTCATGTGCCTTCTGTTTCGGGCTTACAGTATGCAAGAGAATGCGTCTGAAGGAATTCCTTTCAACAATCCTTGTCAGCCTTGAGCTTGAGGTCACCCCCATAAAACAAAATGAAGCTGATCTGTCTTTAATGTCTTAACAATAGATATGACAAAATACAGCTACCTAGGGAAGAGGCTGAGGTATGTGTAAATGAGTGTAGCAAAGGAGAAGTAGTTCTGTATTTGCTATTACTCTTTTTCCTTCTATCCTCTCTCTCCAAAATAATACACAGTGGGCTGTAATTCTCCAGTTATGGCCAAAGAGATGAGAGACCAAGGGGCACTAGGAGCTGAAGTCACAGAAAAGGTTATGGACAAGCAATTCCCAAGCTGACTCTCCAGGATCATCTTTGTTGTAATTTTAACCCTGTTTTAAATACACAAAGTATCACTTTAAATTTGTAAGTGGTTTCCTGGTCCTGGTTGAGGGGTCCCGGGTGAGGGGGCTCTGTAGGGAAATGTGCTATCTGGGTCTTGTGCAGTGAATCTGCAAAGAGTCAGCCTAGAGCAAGATGGGTTGAGTTGTGCCTCCTTGCCTAAGGGAGCAGTCTGCTTTGTCTTTCTCTAAGAAATAAAGAAGTTATGTTGTAATCTTCCACAATATAAAAACATAAAACACTAACTTCTCTCTGTGTATGCTGTGAACATAGCAATCCTCAGTAATTATATTTGCAATATTGTGATTATGCAATACTTTTAGAAAGGAATGGGGAACCTTTCTTCCCACTTGAAACTTTACCCATTTATAAAGTGAGATTCATCCACACCATTCTGTGGCTCTGAATTGCTCACACACACCTAGGTCTGTATTGGACATTCCAAAATATCTAGAGAATAAAATCTTTTTGTGATATATACAACCATGGTCCCTTATTAAGGAGTGCTTCTTGCTAAAAGCACCTTCCAGTGCGGTTATCTTCACTGCCTTCCAAGGTTATGTCCAGATGCAGTTTAAAATTCTCCTTAATACTTTCCTTTTCCATGGTGTCTACAAAAAACTTGACAACAGGCCCCCAATGTGCTGATACCATTGTCTGTTATGCTGACCACTACTGTCCCATTGTTTTCTTGTACTGCCCCATTTATCTGTATCCATCTGTTGTCTCTTGCTTTAAATTTATAAGTTGTTAGGGGCAGAGACTGTCTTTTTTTTTTTTCCTGTTTGCACAGCACCAAGTAGAATGAGGTTCTGGTCCATAATTGGGGCTCTTATGTGCTATGGTAATACAAATAATACATAGATTTGGATCATGGTTTCCTTAGAAATGGTCTCCCTTCTTGTGTGATACCAAGGCAGTTGTAATGAGCTGAGATAGAGATTTAACAATGTAATGTTCTCACTACGGAATTAACTCAGGTGATTGGCATTTGTGTGTGCGCACCCATGTTGGCCTAGCCCGGGTGTGAGCAGACATACTGCAAAACTACACCCAAGTTACTGGGTCCTGACTGGGGGTGCTGCCACTAGGACTCCTGCGGGCATAGCCCATGTTTCTTTGTACTGCAGTAAGCTGAGACACTTGGATTCTTTCCCGGTGAACTTTAGGAGACCTGTCTGTCCTCCTGGGCATATGGATTGATTGTGGAAGGCATTGGATGATTATCAACACTTGAGGGATTTATCCTGCATCCTCATGACAAAATGGGCAATTACCAACTTGAGTGTAAGCAGCACTTTAGGTTAGCCTACACCACAGGATAGCTAGCTTGGGTGTAAAGCACTGCCATGCCCAGGGCACAGGAATAGGAACAACAGCTGAGTACGAGCCTGAGTTAACTCTGCAGTAAAGACATACCCTGAACATGGGAGAGGAAGAACATTTTCAGTGTATTTGTGTGTAGAATTTGTTTCTCCATTGGTTCACCACAGCCAAGGCTTTTTAACATTCAGATCACACACTACCAGGGAAAAAAACAGAGAAGAGCCCGTTTCAGTTCCTTGCTCTGCTACCAATTTCTGGTGTGGCTTTGTGCACGTTGACCTCTGTAAGCTTCAGTGCCCCCATCTGTACAATAAGCATAATATTACTTCTGTACCTTCCAGGGGTATTATGAGGACAAATACATTGAAGATTGGGAGGCATCCAGACACTACAGTAATGGGGGCTATGTAAGTGTTTAAGATAAAGATGGTTTCATTCCTCTAGGAACAGAAAAAATCATCCTAATATACACAGAGAGAGAATCATATAATAAAAGGATTGGAAGGGACCTCAAGTCCAACCCCCTATTAAAGCAGGACCAATCCCCAATTTTTGCCCCAGATCCCTAAATGGCCCCCTCAAGGATTGAGCTCACAAGCCTGGGTTTAGCAGGCCAATGCTCAAACCACTGAGCTATCTCTCCCCCCACTGAGCTATGAGACAGATGAGAAAGAGTGTGCGCTCTCTCTCTCTCTCTCTCTCTCTCTCTCTCTCTCTCTCTCTCTCTCTCTCTCTCTCTCTCTCTCTCTCTCTCTCTCAAATTGCAGAGGAGCACCCAAAATGTGCTTTCACAAAAGCATTTAAAGTTCACTCACCACAACTTTTAGATGGATAGTACTGTGCTTGATCTTCATAAGCATAGAGCATGTCACATTGGAATATAAAATCAATTTCATGCCATGCTTGAACTTAAATACACCCTGAGTATGTAATTTATTCATGGTTAGTTTAATAAAACTAAATATAATTAGGATGTTTCTGTAACTAAGGAGATTTTGCTACTATGAATTGTGGCATTTCTCTGTTTTCTATGAGCATTATTCATTTTAGTGGTAGACATATTAGTCATATATTGAGTTATTGCACAATAAATCTGACAAAGTGAGCTGTCGACATGTAAGAAAAAGATGCCATTAGCCACAAACATAATATTCAATAGGAGATGGCATAATGATAAAAATGTATTCAAACGTTGCATAATTAAGTAATGCCATTGCTAGACTTATCAGCAGATGGCTGGTCTAAATGAGAGACAGGCTATATGTGGGGTAAGGGAGATCATTAGGTATAGAAACTTAAACAGACTAGCACTGAAGTGTTCCCATTATCACACATTAAATGTTAATTGCAAAATAATATTTGGCTGGAATTTCAATTTCTGATTTTTTTATTTTAATTCATATTTTAATAATACTTTGTGCCTTTTGTTGCCTTTCCATTGGCACCTTGTATCCAAGAATCTCTAAGTGCATTGCACAGATGGAAAAATATTGTAATGAACCAGCTAAAGTCTGTATATGTACCATTGCCTTCTAATGGATGGAAAGGCAACTGCTTCGTTGTGTGACCTTGACCCTGTATTGCCAATATCCTTTAGCTTGAGTAGAAAGAGTCTATGCTTCTGCAGCAGAAGGACAATATCTGTCACTGAAGTTTTGAGTGGCAAGGGTGAGTACCATAATGACATATTTGAAGGCAAGGGAATTGACCACAGAATTTTTACTGAATTATTATTACTTCTGTTTTATAGATAGAGAAACTGAGTCACAGAAATGTAAAATGACAACCAAAGTAATATAATGAGTCAGTAGCAAAGTCATATTTTGGTATAAGATAAGAGTACCTATCCCAGCCTCTATCTGCCGCTAACAAATTTTAAAATTCAATGGTTATCAATTGAAAAAGCAGTAATTTCAGCTCTAACACAAACCTTCGCCCCTCCACCCCGAAAAAAGTTTGAGAGAATACAAGGGTTTCAAAACATACCCTGAAGGTCAACGGATTTGGACTGTTCTTGAATAAAGTGGGTAGGAAGTGAGTTCCAAAGGGATCTTCAGAGAATATCGCCCAGAAGTTCCCTCTTCAGTAATACCAACCAAACTCCATTTATCTCAATTGCAATAGTATTGTACAGGGAGAGAAGCCACCTCTCTGGTAAGTGGTTCCTAATCGGTTTAGGGATTAGGAAGTAAAAAATGACACCTTAAACTTCACCCAGAAACCAGTGCATTTGAAGTGTCCACTCTCTTATACAAATTATTCCTTTACAGGGGAAACATCAGGATCATATGACTTTCCCTTCTTTAATCTTCTTCTCCTCCAGAACCCCTAAACTGAATGGCCAGGCTCCAAGAAGAGTCAGGCCTGACTGATTATTGTCGAACATGTGTCCAAAAAGAATCATTTGGTTTCAACCTGACTTTCAGTATAATCAAATGTCCTAACATGGGCCCTGACTCTTGAACTTTTCAGAGTGTCTGGGTAACAAACTGATGATGATTATGGTATCTTTATTTTAATCACATACACTCTGGAGCTGCTATGTCTCAGGGTGGGCAAATAGGACTTGGGGTAGATTTCAGACAATAATGAAGGGAGATCTTAAATTTCTCAGTCAACAGAATACATTCTTGCCAAGCATAGCTTTTAAAGAGGAGAGGGAATATGTTTCTGAAAGCTTGTGTCAGAATGTATGCAAAATTAGATGAATGGGAGAGATGCAGAATCTCACAATCAGAGTTTCCAAACTACTGCAGTTTAATAACCTGTATGAGGCATACTGACACTTATTAGCTTGATTTGCTATCTTTGAAGCGGATACATCAATGGGGGAGCCCACTAGAATTACCCTGTATGACAGACATGCTTTTCACTCAAAGTGCTGCTTAAAATATCTCTACAAATGTTTTGGCTTTCTCTATTTAATAGTGGCAAGGGCATATGCGCTCTTTTTTCACTTAGCACTAGACAATGGATTTTCATAAAAATAGATGCATTTTCTCACCATTCCAGCCAATATTGATCTTTTTAATACTCATGTCATGTCATTTTTGGAGGTTTCAAAGTGACAAAAACAGATAAAGCAAAGAGCTTAAAACAAAGTATGAACTGTCTGGAAAGTCGATGAAAATCCTCCTTTGCCAACTGTTCTTGACAAACTTTTTCTGCTGTGCTCCTAGTCATCTACAGGGTTTTTTACACAGCTCCCAGAACAAGTCCTTCAATAGGTTTAATCCTTCTGAATACGGTTTTATTATAAGTAACAGCTGAACAGTCTGATTGGCAGCTGTGTTGGTCCCAGGATATGAGACAGAAAGTAGTTGAAGGAATATATTTTATTGGACCAACATCTGTTGGTGGAAGGGACAGCTTTTGAGCTTCACAGAGTTCTTCTTCAGTTTTTTGTTTTTGTTTTTGTTTTGTTACTAAGAGAGGCCAAACAAAATAAAAAGTATACAAATATTTTTTAACAGACAGACAATTATATAATAATTCTCACCCTGGTAAACAGTTGCACCCTATTAACTCAATGAAGTAAAGTAGAAGCAAACATCACTTCTAGGGGGAACATTGCTTTATTAATAAAATTTGGGCATATACAGTAGATTCTTAGTCCATATTATGCTAGCACAGATAGCACAGAAAAAATACAGTACAGTTTAACAACACTGGGTTATAAAGTCTGCAGTTTATCTTTTGGAGTATGGCAAGGCCAGCAGCATTGCAAATGCACCACAACGTGCCATATTCCCAACCTGGAGAGAAGAGGGACCTAATCCAGAGCCCAGTTTGAAGTCAATGGAAAGATTTCCAGTGACTACAGTGGTCTTTGAATCAGGTCCCAGACCTCTAGCGGAGAGAAGGTGAGTTTAAAACAAATCAACAAAAATCTTACCAGCTCTATATTTCATTGATCTTTCCCCCTTTTTATTTTTTTTTTAAAAATTCAGAAAATTTCAGCTAGTTCTAGCTAAGCAATCTGGACTGCTATCAAACTGCTATCACTTTCCTTAGACACTTCACATTAGTTATCCCATCTTGCTGTGCTAAGTCAGCTCTTTACCACCTAGAGCATCTCCACTTACAGACTGAGGACAAGTGCTTTATGTGACAGGATGGCATGGGTGAAAAGCACAATTTACAATCTAACCACTCCCACCACCAACCCACAACAGGACAATCTGGGGACTTAGCAGAAATAATACAAATAAAGACTAATACTACCAATAAAAATTAAGTCCCAATCCACACATTTCACCTCAAAATTAGGATTCATATGAACCTCAATATTCAATTCAAAACACGGAGAAAAATGGTCAAGTGTCATTGTTTTCATTGTGAAATAGATGACTGAGAGGTTCAAGCTAGAACTGACAAGTTAACGCAATCATAAAAAGCAAAAGATAGCATTTTTCAGGAGAACTTTTCACTGAATTCCCTCAGGGTTCTGCTAGCTGCAAAAGGAGTTATCAAAATACTCATACAGACCTCTTCTAGTTCTTACTGGCAGGCCCCTAACTATGCAAAACTATGCAACCAATTTCAGGTTCTGATAGATTTGTACATCTGGGACATAACATCCCAGTTTCCCAGTCAATCTTTGACATCTTTCTGACTATCAAAGAGTTTGTCTTTCAGAAAATTACTTTTATGATATAAACCTTAGAGTTCTGGATAAAATGATCCATCTATTCTTTCTCTACAGGTGATGAGCCTTACCTGCTTTTATCACCCAAGTGAAGCTCTTTAAATCCATCATAATAGTTTAGCATTATACTGATTGTATCCTTACCACAATGAAATGTCCCACTGGAAAGTCTTCCATTTGAAGTGTGTCTGACATTTTGGAATTCTACAGAATCATCTTAGAGGCTGTACAATATATTTTTTCCAGAACTAATATAGCTGGAGTTTCTACTTCCCTTCAGAATATCTTTAATATCTTTATGGTTCAAGGAACTCCTGAATGCCATGTTAGAATTCTATACAGCATTTTGAAGTATATAGCTAATAAAAATATTGGTAAGAAACAGATAAGTGGGCAGGTGTGACCACAAACCATTTTAAAAGAAAGCAGTCTTGGAGTTCTCTTCCAATAATAAGTACCAGCTGACTCCAGATACAGACCATCAATTGTTGTTGCAGCTTCTAGTAGCTGGTTGTACTGAGAATCGTAACACAGATGGAGCTGCAGAAAAGGTCATGGATACCCAGAAAATGAACTTGTTTTCAAAATGTATGGCCGATCCTATCTGGCCTTTAGCAGCGGGCTCTCCCTCATATTGTGGCAATAGACGTGGGCACTAAAACCAGTACTTCCAAAACGACCTTTTGAAAACAACTACTGGGAGTGCCATGCTTAGCTAGAAAAATAGTCAATCTGCTTCTCATGGGGGAAGCTATGAAAGGGCAGGCAGGGTGCGGAAGGTTCCAGGCTAAATTTGGCCCAAGTAAGGTAGAATTCATGCTTTTCCATGAGGCTGCCTTCTTCAGTAATCAAATGATCACCCTAACTCCAGAAGAAAATTATAGTTTCTATTATGGAGAGGAGGGTGTGAAGAGGCAGGAGAATTACTGGATGAGGTTCTATGATGTGTAAAGCTATAGGAAAAGGAGGTAATTAAGAAGTGGAGGGATGTTGGTGTTTAGACCAAACTAGAAATTACTGAAAGAAGCAAATGGAAGAGATTCTGGCGAGAGTGCAGGAGTGAAGGTCTGAGCTGGTTCAACTGGCAACAGCAGCAATCCTGGTGGAAGTTGTTCATGGCAATGATAAGGTAAGAAAATGTTTAACCAGACCACAGGTAAGTACATGAAAAGGGGTTAATTTGCCAAAGCCTTTTTTTTTTTTTGCTAAATATATATAAACTAGATTTAGCCAAAATTAGCCGTACAGTGCATAAGTGCTTGCTGTGCAGCATTCTCCCTCAAAAGAAACATGGCCTTGTCAATGGTACATATCACTGAAGATGGTTTATATATGAGTTGAACTTTCCAGCATGCTGCCATCCCTTTTCTTTTCTTCTTTTCTCCTACTAAAAAAAATATATATATATCTTACTCAGCATTTTTCTCCCTGACCCAAGGAAACAGTCCATATAACTTAGAGATAGAGAATCAGGCACAATAAGTGGAAATCAAGGAAATGTCACTATAGAGTATTTGCAACCTTCTGAATGTTTTTACCTCAACACCCAATCAACTTTTCAGGCCCCTTCCCTCTGGACTGTAGCAATCAGCCAGCAACTCCAGGAATGAGCACTATCTATCCCTCAAGATGAGGAAAACAACAGAATGAAATAATCTTTATCTATCTGCTTCATTTCTCAGTTAAGACCTGATTGCCCCTCCCATAAGCCTGTTTCAAGGAGGAGGCCACTAGCAACACCTGCCCCTCTGGGGTATCTGGAACCAGAATTCTCAGTCAAACGACCCTGTCAGAGGGAGACAGTAAAATCCCAATCCGGGGAAGCTTTCAAGATCAGAAGAGACCTGGAGCTTCTGCATGAGATCAGAGAATTGCAAAGGAAGCCCATTATGAAGACTCACAGAACAGTGCTGTTCCTCTGAGACTCACAACAGAGTCAATATGAGTGTGAGGAGTCATCTGACTTGGTCACCGGGTTCCCAAGACAGAGGTTGCATAGGACATTATGGCTGCAAGTGCAAAAGCAATCAGATGAGATGTTGGGTCAGAATCCAGACCCACATACTTGTGAAATAGAGTGTTTTGGTTCTATGGAACAGTGGACCATGTTCAAAAAGTACAATGTACAGGAAGAAAAATATTTGTCATGGAGGACTTCAATCTGTGAGACGTATGCTGAAGGTCTCATTATGCCACTAGACAAATATACTTAGGAACTCTAAGAATAAGTGACTTTCTAACTCACAATATTGAACCCAACATTGGGTACTACCATACTGAACCTTATTCTGATGGGAAAAAAGATGAACTGATCATCTATGAACTAACATTCAGTGAAAAGAAAAGGAGTACTTGTGGCACCTTAGAGACTAACCAATTTATTTGAGCATAAGCTTTCGTGAGCTACAGCTCACTTCATCGGATGCATACTGTGGAAAATACAGAAGACATTTTTATACACACAAACAATGAAAAAATGGGTGATTATCACTACAAAAGGTTTTCTCTCCCCCCACCCCACTCCCCTGCTGGTAATAGCTTATGTAAAGTGATCACTCTCCTTACAGTGTGTATGATAATCAAGGTGGGCTGTGGATTTGTGCTGGAAATGGCCCACCTTGATTATCATACGCACTGTAAGGAGAGTGATCACTTTACATAAACTATTACCAGCAGGAGAGTGGGGTGGGGGGAGAGAAAACCTTTTGTAGTGATAATCACCCATTTTTTCATGGTTTGTGTGTATAAAAACGTCTTCTGTATTTTCCACAGTATGCATCCGATGAAGTGAGCTGTAGTTCACGAAAGCTTATGCTCAAATAAATTGGTTAGTCTCTAAGGTGCCACAAGTACTCCTTTTCTTTTTGCAAATACAGACTAACACGGCTGTTACTCTGAAACATTCAGTGGTAACTTAGATATATGTGTTCATGATCTGGTTACATTTCTTATCTGCAAAGAGAACAATCCCACTGATATACATATAGCTTTAAAATGGACAATTTCCTTAAGCTGAAGTAAAATTGACTAAGAGGAAAAAATTAAACTGAAATGTGCATAATAAATGCTAGTAGTTTAAGAACATTTTACTAGACACTTTAAAAGCCACAGCCACAAGTTATGCTCCTATGTGATGACATTACAGCTACTAGAAATGAACATTTGACAAAAATCACCATGGGTCAATTGTTTCTCTTCTTCTGTCTTCACCATTATGAGGTAGGGAGGATGACTGGGTTATACAGGTGAGAACGTACTCTGATATGTTCTGTCTGCAGAGAGCAGACAGTAACATACCTCAACGCCTCTGGTGAGATGATGTAAAGCAGTCCTTGTACCTTCTGTTGCTCCTTTTCCTTGCCCTAGCACCTGTTGCCAGGCTATGTGCCTGTATTGCCACTAGTGATCAGGTGGTGGAGTCAGCAGGTTTCTTCCCATTAGAAAGTCAGTCCTGCCCTTCAGTGCCCTAGCTCAAAGGTTTCCAGTCCTCCCCTTCTGCACAGGGCTAGCAGGGGCTGGGTCTTTGAGTAGTAAAGGCCTAGTCCAGCAGGCCTCTCATCTTAGATGAAGGCCTCAGGTGTTGCACTGTCTTCTGGGAGTGGGTGGGTGAACACAGGCCCACCCTCTCCACCAAACTCCAGTCCAGGGCCCAACGGTGGGTGGTTACCTTCAGCCCATGGGATGCTAATCTGACACTCCCCCTGGACCACTTATTACCCCTGTTTTTAGTTGCACCAGAGTAAGTCACTTCTCTCAAGTCTCTGACCTGCAAAGTCAGTCACTTATCTCTCTTTTGTAGATTCTCCACTGAGAGTAGTTAAGCTCTGGACTAGGCTTCCAAGAGAGGTCTTGGAATCCCCATTATTGGACGTTTTTAAGAACGGGTTGGAGAAACCCATCATGGATAGTCTACATTTACTCAGTCCTGCCTTAGCGAGGGGGCAGAAGTAGATGATCTCTCGAGGTTTGTTCAAGCCCTACATTTCCATGATTATAACTGAGACCCAGAGTTGGAAGCTGAACTTTATAAAACCATTTAGGGCATTTAGCCACACAACTCTCAACTTGGATTTGCCAGGCTAATTCCTTCAGACAGCATTAAGAGTCTTATCCAATAAATTTAAAATGCAATGTCCCATGAACATGGTGGTTCCTCATCAGTTGCTTTGGGTCTCTGGATGCTTTAAGAAGGCTATTTAAGAAATTTAATTTTAAGTGAATTCCCAGTTCAGTTTCTACAGCCAAAAGTGAGAGAGTAAACTGGCAATTAGCTCACAAACTGTAAAAATCTGATCGCATGTTTGAGCAGTCTAAGGCTTCACCCTCCACTCTCCTTGGGTGTTTGAGACAGTCTACACTATTTGGTCACCACTTTTACACAATTATGATAAATCTTGTGCAAAATATGCCTTCTGAGGTATCACTGGAAAAGTCATAATCTGTTTACCATTTCTGTGCTGTTCAAATGTATGTATCATCATTGTATACGAAGTTATGATATTTTTCTATATGTTTGTCACATATTGTGGGTCTGGTAAATGCCCAGAGACTAGCCCTTCAGAGATGACAAAGAAACTGTAAACACAGAGGCCTTACATGCCAAACCTCATGTAGCTAAAAAGTGTGAACAAGAATTTTCAATTCATCTGAAGGACACTGGGCAGCTCATGTAGGGACTGCCTAACCCTATGACACAGTATGGATTTTTCTAGCACCTGGAGAAAAATATAAAAGAAGGGACAATGACATCACCATCACCTCTTCTCCCACAACTACGCTGAGGGCCACAAGATCATTTGGAAGACAAAGGAACATTTGAACTGGGAAAAGTAGTCCTAACTGGAAAAGCTTTCCAGTTAGCACAGGAAGTTGTAGGTTTTTGGGCAAGAGAAACCGTATTACTTCAAATTTGACTTAGCTTGATAAAGTTTAGGAATTAGACTGCAATTTTATCTTTTATTTCTTTTTGTAACCAATTCTGAACTTCTATGCCTATACCACTGACAAATCACTTAAAACCTATCTTTCTGTAGTTAATAAAGGTATGCTAGTGTTTTATATAAGCCAGGGTGGTTTTGATTGAAGTTTGGGGAATTTACTCAGGCTACAAAAGCTGGTGCATATTCATACACTTGGGTGATACGGCAAACTAATTAATCAATTTACTCTGACCAAGGGGATCTTGAGCAATATAAAATGCACAAGGCTGGGACGAGGGATGTGCAGGTGTCGCCCTATATGCAATTGAAGAGTGGCTGTGCATAGCACTCTGGTATTTCTCTGGGAGTGACTTGTATGCTAGAGACTGGGATGAGTGGCCACAGTGGCAGCTCACACAGCAAAGCAGGGCAAAGTGCACACCAGACTGGAGAGTTAAGGGGACACTACGATCCTGGGGCATGTCACAGTGTATATCCCAACTCTTTTGATTCTATCCCTGCCAGAAGGGATGGGACTTGAGGACTAGAAGGAACCCACTGGGTCATATGTAGCAGAGAGGTCAGGAAGAAAATGGAGACAGAAAATAATGAGAAAAAATTATTAACTGTTAATATTCTAATATTTCAAAATAATACATTAAAAGGCATTTATAATCACTCTTTTACTTTATGTTCTATTAGTAGAAGACTGAAACAAACATCCTTAACCATGATTTTACTTATTATTATCTTTAAAATGAAGCTTAAAATTAAATGGTTGGGCTCTAATAGTAAGCCTAGAGTGTGCACTATTGATGCACTTCTTGTGCAGATGAAGTCAATCTGCCTTTGGTCTTATACCTCACAATGCATTCAAGAAGTACTCCAATAGCTCTTCAATGCATGCATTCATAGTAGTAAATTATAGCTTTACTTTTAAAAGATGGCTTTCATTAGATATACACAGCTGTAGCTCTTGGGAATTTAGAATCCTGAAATGTGGTTAGACTTTTGCAGATAGCTCCTCACTCTGATGGGATGAGCCAAATCCCAGCTCAGAACATCCCCAAACTTTTGAATTTTGCAAATCCACCTCAAAATCCTGCAGCACAAGACTAATCTTTAAATCCCCCCCCACCCTCAAAAAAAAATCTATTTATGTTTTAACACAATATAGTAATATTCAGATGGAGGATAAGCAGAAACTCCTTTGATGTATCAACTCAAATTAAACTTGTCAGTACTGTAATGGAAGAAAAATTAAACCACCAAAGACATATTTAGTATATTAGAGTGGTGCTGTATTGAAATATTCCAGGCCATTTGTTTATACTGACTGAGTGACTAAGATAAGGACAATCTAACCTCTCTTTATTTAAAATAAAATATTTACAAAAATGAATTTCTCTGTCCTCTGCCAAGGTCTATAATTATAATCATGTTAATTTATGTGTGGGGGTGGGAATTTGAGGGGAAAGAGGAAGGCAATATCTTAGTCTGACACTAAATCCTCCAGGCTAAAGGAGGTTGATTATTTAAAATTAGACATGGAAAACTGGTTAGCATCACAGCTTCCTTTTGGCTACAATGCTCCAGTATGTGTTATATCGATAGCAAGCTTTTAATGAGATGAAAACATAATGAATGAAATATTAATAGCAAGTAATGATGTAAATCAAGTAAAATTTAAGAGATCAAGTCTTAGGTATTACAGCATTAAAAAATTTGTTTTCTCCTGCTGTAGTCTTGTGAAAATGGGTCTCTAGATCTGCAGCAGGCCTTTGATTCATGGACAGGTTCAGATAAACAAGCCTCTTAAAGCTCAAAATCTCTAGCTTGAGAGATTAGTGGCATCCATGGAGTAGGCTGATTTTCATCATGAGAACTATCACCTCATTCTGAACATGATCTTTTTATTATTGCTGTGTGGGGGTGGGAGGGTGTGGAAAGAATGGGGCCAGACTTGTGAGAACGTCTATGCATGAAACAGTTAGAGAAGAGGGAAAGGAATCAAGGATTGAGCATCAACTCTCAAATTGGGGGACTATGGAGAGAAATGAAGCAGCCCCAGAAATGAATAATGCTTTGGAGTAAATGGTGTCACTGCATCTTTAAAGGTCTGTAGCCAGGAGCCTTGCAGACAGGATGGAGCAAGGCTCTCCTTCCCCTCTTTCTCCCTGCCCCAACTAACTAGGAATGAGCTGGGACAAGAGGACCAGCATAAATGCTGCCTGCTCCCCACACAGCAGGGCAGATGCCTGTAGATGCTGAAGGGGGAATGAAGTAAGTAGGTCTTAAGTTAGCAGGGAGAGGCTACCAGCAGGAGAAAACTGTCTGCTAGATCCTCCTAGCCTGAGGATTAGTGGAGGAAAAAGGGGCCAGCTCAGGAAGAAACTAGCTAAGACCCTACAGCTGGCTAAATATGACCCAGTTCCAAAGAGTAGGGTTGGGGCTCCTGCTATGAGGAGAGATATATGGAATGTTCAAAGCACAATCCCAGCTCCAGGAACGGGGTGGGGGTGGTGGGATGTCTCCTGAACCCATACAAAGAGATGACCAGGACTCTTAGGGACCCAGAGCAGTGTCATGTAGGGCAACTAACAAACTTTGTAAAAAAGTTAATAAATCAGACTTTCCCCCCTAAAGGGGAGGGCACGTCTTGGAGTAATAGACTGAAAAAGCCTGAAGGAGTGGAGTATATGGGAAGGGATATGCGGGAGAGGTTCATCCCTTGATAGGGAGAAACCCCAAAATAACTCTTCATGAATCATGTACAGAACTGCTTTGTGTGTGGATCATTTCAAAAGATCTTTAGTGTGAAATTCTGCCTCATTTCTTTATATTGATGTTTTGAAATGGGAAAAATAAAAGTGATGCTCCGCTCACTCTCCCTGCCAGAGCCAGGATGCCCTGAAGATAGCTATTTTTATGATCCCTCTCTTCACCTAAATGTAGGAACATTAAATACCTTAAACATAACACAGAATTCTCTCTCTCATTTTCCATTTTGTTATTCCTCTGATCTCTATCATGATATATTGAATCAGTCTTCCTTAATCTGAGCATGCTTATTAAAGAAAGCAGTTAGTACTTACAAACAAAAGACTGTGGTCCAGCTCGTTCTGGTTGGGTCTCCCTTGTTCATACTCTATCTGAAACTCTGTACAGCACACACACATCTAGTGGCTGAACAGTGCAAGTAATTATTAAACTTTCTTTCCTTACTAACATTCTATCTTCCGTAAAATTTTCTTTTCTCATATATATTTTAAATGTTTTTTTTTTCTCTTTAAGATGTTTCCCTTTTCCTTAAGTCCCATATCTCTTTAACTCTTCTTTCCCTGCCCCCCCCTTGGATCTTTCATGACACTTCTCTCTGCCCTCCCTCTACCCACACTGTCCTTCCACTCTTCCCTGCCCTCCCCCCCAACCCCCCGTCTATTCTACTGGAACTGATTGAGAGTACTGCGGTGCCTTGAAGATGAAAGCATAAACTCTCCACCACCACCCCCCGACACATACCTGAGCTAGTGACTGATTTCTTCATCATACTGTATTTTCTTTATAACCATACTACAGGGGACAGAAAAGAAGGCATAATCATTTAAAACAAATTGTTGACACTCATTCATGGGATAATCTAATCTTTCTAGGAATTTGTTTCTTTCCAAAGTTTGTTCTTGCTTATGAAAAAATGTATTTACATAAAATTTATTCCAGCAGCAATGCCATAGTAAGTGTAATAAATGAAATGATCCAATCTACAGTGAAACTGGCACAGTATCCAGTTCCTCAAGTTAACAGGATTTTTTTCCCCTCCTCATACATGTACTGAAATAAAAATATGTGACTTTTAAAAACCGTGACAGATGCTTTAGAAGGAAAAAAATAACCTATGACATGTGCATGATGTTGGTTTTGCTGGCTTAATTGCTATCTATATTATAAAATCTGCCACAAACATGCAGACTGGTCAGAAATAAATTTCAGTGCAGCAGGTCTCTTTTTGGAAAATGCTGTTCAATCAAAATTGGAACACTTTGTTGGAATGTGTCGATTTTGATGAGATTGACAGAAAAAATTTCAAAACAAAATGGGGTTATTTTGTTTTGACATTCTCTTTGTTTTCTTCAGGCTTAATTTAAAAAGACAGTTGTATTATTTTATGATATTTTAATGTTTTGGTGCCTTCAGAGTGAAACATTTTAATAAGGTAATTTCAATGTTTCTGAAACAGTATTTTGAGATTTTCATTCCTCAGTTAACTCTGACTTTTCATCCCAAATAAGGACAAAAGAAAACTTGTAAGTGTCACAATGTCCCATTTGCTGACCATCTCTGCAAATTGTACATTTTTGGTCAAATTGTGCTTTCAGTTTCACCAGTGAAATCAAAGGTAACTCCAGTGAAATCAATAGTTACTTTGACTTTACACTAGTCACGGGAACTAGTCAAAAATGCCATATTTTTGAAAACAGCATTAGGAAAGTTTCTGAGGTCTGGAAGGGAGGGGGCAGAAGAGAGAAATTACTCCCTAACCCAGTGATTAGAAATGTGGGAGACCCAAGTTTAAGTCCCAGCTCTGCCTGATTTGGAGGAGGGACTTAAACCTGGAACCCCACATCCTGAACAGACTGTGTGTCATAAAAGCAATGTTATGATCATAGTAGTTTCAAAAAGAGAACCCTCGGCCCTTTGTATTGGTTAGATACATTAGTTGCTGAAGATGGCACAGAGAACCCTTTCCTACCTCTGTAACATGGTAGGATAGCCATTTAGCACTCAGAGTGCTAGAAGATGAGGGCTGGAAAACATGACTTTTCATGATCGAAAGTGGTAGGCCTGCTGGTTTGGAGGCATGGCTCGTTGCACTGTAAATATGTCGCAGTTGCCAGTGCACACTATGGAGCCTACATACCATCTACTCTATTTTTAATGATGATCTCAGTATGGTTGAGAGACTATGGCATGACCAGCACCTCTTTTGTTTCATTTTGTCACCCAGAATGCGGGACAGGATAGGGGCAAAAAGCTTTTTTTCCCGCTGCCATGAAGTCATACTTTGCTACGTTTGGAGCAGGATTATAAATATCCTTCTATAACTTCCAGATTGTAAATAGGCAGGGACTTTGTTTTGTTATGACGATTTGTCAGGGATGCCAGACTGCTGTTTCCCAGTAGGACCACCATTTATGTTGTCAATCAAGGGCTGAGCCAAGTACCCTATAAATCAGTGAGCTGTCATCTTGTCTTGTATTCAGTGGATAGTACCTGCCATTTCTCATCTAGCTGAGTTCATGTTTCCTTTTAGCTTCAGAACAGGACAGAATATTTGGTTAAAAGTGCATAAATTTGAATTGGCCCAATCAAAACTAAAAACAATGCCTCATTAGTTTTTCATTTCAAAAACTCATTATAGTTGGTGGTAGTTATAGTGTAACAACAACACCCAGAAGCCATACTCAGAATTAGGGCCTGACTGTGCGGTGCTGGCAAAACAGAAGACAATTCTGGTCTTAAACACCTATTGTTCCGAGGTCATGAAAAGGCTCTTACAAAAGGAGACCAGCCTCTTGAGATTGATGTACTACTGTATTACATGTTCATTAAGCCTGAGAGTTCAGGCTTTGAAGCCTGAGAACATCATAGTCATTCACAGAGAATGAAAAACAGTAGTCAACATTACCTTAAAGAAAATGGTGCTAGTCTTTATTTTTTCCTTTCCTATGGTGGGTTGAGCAACAAACTCATATCAGACTTTAGTATTCATACTAAGCTGTGTTCCAAGTTTTTGAAATCATGTCCTGGCCTGCATGTAGGTTCTGGAATTACAAATCTCCTATCTCTAGTATATTGAAAACTTTAAATTTAAAGCTGTCACTTTAAGTTCTAAGGGTTTTCCTGGTCCTGTTTGCAGGGAAGCATATGATCTAGATCTTCAAAGAGCCAGCCTACCAAGGTGGGTTGATTTGTGCCTCTCTGCCTTAGGGGACGACCTGTTTTTTCTCTCTGTTTTTTTATTCTGATTTTAAGAAACACATTGGTATTAGGTTGCAACCGTCTCGAAAGATAAAAACATGAACAATTCTAACTTTTCTGTGTTGATGCTGTGAACATAACACAACCTATGGATAATACAGGTCAATACCCTGATATCTCTGGGAAAACAGGGAAAGGATGTCTTTGGATGTCAAGAAGCCCCCAAATCATCATTCAGTTCTTGTCCTATGCTTGGTGAGTAGTCACATTTGTAATCCCTATCTCCACATGGAAACTTCCATTGAACCCCAGACCTTGGGCATCCTTGGGTCACAGGGATGTTGTGCATTTGAACACTGGAGTTTTCTTCATTTTTCATTCGTTTTCCATTTCTGACTTTGCCCTGTCTGTTTCAGTGAATGGTACTTTTCAATGGTAGCATGACCTCAGAGCTGTAGTTGACTAAAGGACAGGGAACCAAAGGCATTTCTCAGAATGGTCTCCTTATGAACAGAGAAACTTCTTACTGTAGTACCTCTGTTTTCAGCTCTGTTTCACTTAGGTAGAACCCTAGTGGTTCAATCCTGTAAGATTTTGAGGATTCTGGCCCAGATCCAGTAATACACTTAGGGTCATACATACCTTTAAGCCTGTGAGTTGCATGCAATGGAACAAATTGCAGGCTTAAAGTTAAACCTGATAACCTATGTGCTTTGCTGGTTTCAGGACAGAGCGTTCAGCACCTTGTTCAATCAGGCCCCAAGTCTAGGTATTTGGAGAGTGCTCTGGGTGGGTTACGGTACCTTCATTCATCTCTTTCACTAGTCCTGGTCCCCACATCCTCTTTGAGTCCAGCTGCTTCAGAGCTTGCTGGGTTATCTTATAGGAGACTGCATATATAATAACCAGACTGGAGATTGAACCAGGATCTCCAGAGCTAAAGTATGAGCCTCTAAAGCTTGAGCTAAAGGACTAAAGCCCAGATTTTAAAAAGTATTAGACTTTGCTCTGCCCAGGGTTGCAATGCTTAACTGACTTAGCAACCTAAGGGCCACTGATCTTCAGTGAGACTGGCTCCTATGTCAGTTAGGTGTTGCAATGCTGAGTGGAGCAATACCTGTAAAAATTGGAGCCTATGTCCAAAAGATGGCAGCAGCATCAGCACTTGTATCTTCTGTGGATCAGACATAGGAGGTCTGGGGAAAAGGTTATGTAAACACTTCCTGAATGTTGGGTTAAATTCAGAGGTGGTTTTCTGGGCCCCATTCACTTTGTTCCCAGAACATCCCTTTAAGTGAGCGTAACCATTTCCAGGTTATGTCAGATTCATTTAGATCCCCTAAGCAATACCAAACATCCCCACTGCTATACTGTTGGGTCTTATACCACCATCTATATCAGCTCCCAACTTTGTAGGCTCTCAGAATCCATACATCATTTATTTAGAATAGAGGTTAAAAAAGAATACCCATCCAAAGCTTTGAGGGTTTGTCTACACAGCCTGCACCAGCAAGCCTCCCATCCCGGATTGGCAGACCTAAGCTCACGGGGCTCATGCTACCATGCTAAAAATAGCTATTTAGCTTGGGCTCTGAAGACTTAGGACAGGAGTAGGCTTCAGAGCCCAAGATGCAGCCTAAATCACATCTCCAAAGTGCTGTCTGCACAGCTATTTTTAGTAGAGGAGCATGAGTCCAAGGCCGTCAACCTGGGCTGGGAGGCTCGCTGCTGTGGACTGTGTAGCCATACCCTGAGTGTCCAGACAATAATTAAAGTTACAATAATCATGCCATGTCATAAATATGAATAACCTCTCTCCAGTAACCATCCATAATCAAAAAATAGATTACAAATTACCTTCGCTGCAGAGAGTAGTGGGAAAAATCTCCAGAAAAGACTAACACCCATAACATACCCTTATCCTTTCCCCAAATGGCTTGTCTGTAAATTAATCAAATTTGGGAGTATTTGGGACCAAACAAGGGAAACAAATTGCACAGTCCTGGTGCCCTCACTAAGAATCCTGTCAGCAGCCCCTTCTCTTTTCTCACTTGGGGGAACCCAGCTTGAGCATCTCCTCAATGCAGATCATAGTATAACCTGGGGACAGAGGTCATCATGACTATGTTTACTAGCCTTGCTAGAGTGAGAACACAGCTGATCAGCCTTTCTTTGTCATGGCCTCCATACTCCTTCATACTCCTCCATACTCCTCATACTCCTTCTAGCCTTCTTGTTTCTAGCCATCAGTATCCTAATGTTAAATTAGGACGATCCCTTCTTTACTCAGAAATCAATCTTTGCTGGTCACTATGTCCTAGTCATATTTTACCCCCTGCCTGCTGTTTAGAACAGCACACACATTTATTTTGTCTTCGTTATACTTGGATTTTATTGTTGTAAATTTTCACTTCAGTGCTTATTTTTCCCCTCTGATCCACTATATCTCAAGCACAGGAAACATCATAGTTTAGTTGGTGAGACCTGTAAAGGTTTTTGTCTAAATGAAGCCTCTTGCCATTCAAATATTTTTGCTTTTCTCCATGTAACAAGTTTAAATTTCAATGACCGTATAAAATAAGGACTGTGTGACATATTGTACCCTCCTGTGGAAATACAAAGGGCTGAGGAAACTGAAGCTTATCCTATAGAGAATCCATCTAATCTTTCCCTTCTAGGGTAGGGAGGGAAGGGTTCAGTGAGTTCTTCAGGTCCCACAGATTTTGGGGACTGGCAAGGAAGGAAAACTTTACTAATAGTGTGCACCAACTCTGCATTTCTCTTCTGGTTACCCAACTCCTGCCTTTCTCCAACCAGGAGACACACAGAGAGCCCAAGATAATGCTGCATTATTAACTTGACTGCACTGAGAACTACCACTTCTGTCTGGAGGAAGGAGGAGGAAAATGGAGCCATTGAGCCAGCACTCCCCCTTCCTTCTGGCTTTCCTAGCAAGCTTTATCTCTCCCCTCGGAAGGGGTGATCCTACTCTGTTAATATCACCTCTAAAGAAGCAGGCCAATCCTCTTCTATCTGTGTCTATGAACTCCACTAAGGGTCCTGAAACTTCTTAGACAGAGACAACTGACGCATGGTGCTGGATATAAACAACACTAACAGCATCTAAACTCTAAATGTATCTTGCTTACTATCAGTAGGACCTCTGCTTTTCAGCTGCAAGGCTGATTTACATTTGCAAAACATCTGGGATGGCAAGTAAAGAGAAGTTCCTCTCCTGGTTGTTAGCACTCATTTCATCCACTTGTCGTATTCTTCATATACATATTCTGGGAACAAATTCAAATATGAAGGGTGGGTGGGTGAGAGAGAGAGAGAGTTACATAGTGGAGTTTAAGGTACATTTTGAAGTAGTGGAAGGGTACAGATGTAGCAAGAAAAGTAGTAAACTGTGGTGTAAAACAATGCAGGTTTTCCTGTACCACACACCCACTGCGGTTTACCAATGTATTGCTTTTGCCACTGTTTCTCACATCTGACTTTGGCCTAACAGTATATGTTTGTAGGATAGGAGAAGAGAGATGTAGGATGAGAACTACTTATTGATACCTCTGTTTGTTTTTCTCTCATCCAATTCTACGTCCCTTCATCATTCTCACATTGTGTTCTCATTCTATAGTTAAGTGCCTGATTCCTCTCATGGCTGCTTTATAAATAAATGAAGGAAAATAATGGATCTAGTCTACTTACGGTGTTTTGATCTCCTTGCTTCATAGTTGATGGCTCTAATGATTGGTCTGTTAGAATCACTGTTTTAGGCCTGAAACTACAATGTGCAGGATTTTGTATAAGACTATTTCATTGCAGGACAGAGAGGCTAGGAACAAGGATTGTGAGGGAGTAATTTTCTCTTATATTCAAAAGTGTATGTGTGTATATATATGCCTGTGATATTTCACTTTTGTTTTGTTATATCTTGTATCACTATTTCTAAGTGCCTTACAAAATTCTGTTCTAAAAATTCTCAGATAACTTC
This sequence comes from Eretmochelys imbricata, assembly GCF_965152235.1. Classification (NCBI taxonomy): domain Eukaryota; kingdom Metazoa; phylum Chordata; order Testudines; family Cheloniidae; genus Eretmochelys; species Eretmochelys imbricata. Next base: position 125,090,110 of record NC_135573.1, on the reverse strand, counting down.
ATGTCCTTTATCCTTAGACTTTTTTTTCTCTTTTGGTAGGAGTACAAAGGCAAGACAAAATGTAGCATACAGAGGAGGTACCCGAAATGTGTACATGTTAAAGAAGCATTAATCCAGTCTGTATCTATATGTTTGTTTGTATATCAACAAGGGAGCAGAAAGGAAAAAGACAGAAAAAAACATGTCATAGGGCAAACTGTTCAATATGTATTACAGATTATTAGAGAAGCCTCACATACAGGATTGACGCTGACTGTCAAAAGGTATGTTTTATTCTTTTTTCCCCCTCAGTACTGGATTCAGAGCAGCAAATTTGGCTTGCTCTTACACCGGCTGCTGTCTACTTTCTTTAGATCTAGTGCTCCAAATTCACCATATTTTTTTATTATTTTTAAAGAAGAATTAGATTGGCACTGCTCAAGTCCTAAAAATGGGTCCCTCCCCAAAGCACCTATCATTAGGGCTGGAGAGAGAACTGTTTTGATATTTTGAAAAAAAAATTCTGTCAGAACTAGGGACAAAAAATCAATCTCAAATTTTTTTAGGAACCAAATACAAAAATCAATTTCAATTCCCCCCTCTTAATTATGAATTAGTATAAACTCTGAAACCAAAGGTTGCTTAAAACTTTTTTTAAAAAATGTCAAAACATGACAACTTCAAAACCATTTTTAATCAGTGAAACATGTCAAAATAGACCCTTTCCTACAAACAGTTTTAGATTTAATGAAATGGCAAAAAAACACTTTGTCAAAAAATTCCCAACTAGCTCTACTTGCAGTCCAAAAGCCGGCCAGAGAAGATATGGCATGGGGAAATCTAAAGGAAAGAGCTATCTTGAAATTGTGTTTTTATTTATTTAATCACATTTAGTACTCCACTATTATGGTTTGGTAACAATAGTAAATAATAAACACTTCTGTGATTATGGACAAAGGGTCATTTTTTTCAAAAAAATGTTTCAGTGACTTAATAGCCTAAATTCAATAGACTTTCAATGACATTGAGAGTCCCAAATTCCAAAGATACTTTTGAAAATGGAGTTAGGTGCTTCTGTTAATTTTACCCAAGGTTATGGGTTTTTTTCAATTTTTTAAAAAAGACATTTGGTTAACTCATAAATAAGACTGTCTAGCCCCAAGGTTTCTCAGGATAATACAAAAGATTAGTTTTCCAAAATAGGACACCAATAACTGAATTATGGCATCTCCCTCCTCCCTCCAACTTGTATATATAGAGCCCTTCTTGGCAGCTTCAGTTGGGCATGTACGCAGCAAGCAGGATAAAAGCTCTTAGAGGCATGAAGACATATCAGATAGATAGGGACTTTCAGACATTGAATTGCAAGGAAAAATATCTACAAACAGAACTGAAAAATCCTAATAATTTACCTGTCTCATTTCCAGGAAGGCTCCCAGCCTTGTCCTCCTGAGATCAAGGACAACGATCATTTCTTCCTATATGTAGATATTCCCATAGAAGCTAGACATGGACTTTATGGATGAATGAAAAGGCAATAGGGAGTATCCTGGAACAGAAACAGACTATGAACCTCCCATATTTTTAAGAAATGTGGCAGGTATACCATATGGAATACAAATGCCATATTGCCTCTTCTAAAAAAAGTGCATGATGCACAGTAGTGTGCAAACAAGTAGAGCTTTGCTTTGCCAGAGGCTGATATCTCAAATCAGACACCTGACAGACACTTACAGAAAACATCAGACCTCTGATAACATCAAAGGAATTGGCTGCTGTTACAATGTGTGATAAGTAGTATATGTGATAGATGACTGTTTAATTAACATACTGTAAGTTTTACCTTGATTAATCTGTAGTGTATCAAGCACATTAATCAAGAAGAAACCTTTCTACTAATTTAACTTTGTAGGAGTTATACTGTCCTGGGAGTTCTTTAATTGGTACATGAAGGCTTGATTATCACAAATCGTATCATGATCAAATCATAGAGCTAATAGACTCTTCCCCCTTCATACATTTCCTGACCTTTTGGACATACCGCAAGAGACATCTATTGACCAGGCTTCTGGGAGAGCTGAGGGTAGGGTCCTGTGGGTGGGGTGGAATGAGGTTTGTTTCTGTGTCTATTGGCTGGCATATTAAGTTTGTTATTGTTTTGGACTGCTGGGTAATATTTTAATTGCTGGCTATTAGATTATGTGGAGCATAGGTATAGACCTTCTTTGCATTAAAGAAAGAACTAATAGGGAAGAACTGTGATATAAAAAGTTCCATTCTGCTATACAGCAATGCTATTATATTGCCTCTCCATCACTGAAAGGTAACCGCTGAGGTTTTCACTATAAATGTAGCTTGGTAGAGAGTTAGTTGGAGTATTGAGAAAGTGTAACTCAGTAAGTACCAATGTTGCTAGTACACAGACAAATTACTTAATGGCAGCAATTTTTACCCAAACACTACTATTAGCTTGTTAGTAAATATTAACCTTTTTCTTGTACATTAATTTCATTTGCACATTAACTATTCACCCACAATCTTTTGTACTAGCAAAGTGTGTTTGAATTCGGAGGCCCAACGTGTTAGTTCTTATCCCGCAAGAAGACCTGTCCTTAGGAATTTCATGTGATTTTGCATTGTACTACACCTCATTATTGCTAGTGCCTCCAAGTTTGTGGGAATATAGATGTCTAAAGAAAAGACCCTCAAATTGATAAAAAGTATCTACAGAAGTATGGTATAAACAAGTGATTGATAAAGTGGGTGATTGATAAGGAGTGCCTATGATATAACTATGTTCTATGATTGATAAGGTGTACTTGGTATTGCAGGTGTTTTCTGTAATGGATGAAATAAGGATCCATTGAAAGATGCTTTTAACCCAGTAAGAACTGCCAGTTGTCACAACTGTCACTAATAACAATGAGATTAGAATTCCCTTTAGTTTGTCAATCATGTAACCTAACAATACCATAAAATAAATTCCATAAGTAATTAGGTAAGATGAAAATGTCAAAATTGAACACAAAGTGAAATTAATAGTGGAAAAGCAATTTTACCTTCAAAAAATAATGCATTTATATGCACTCTAAGCATAGGACATGATACTACTGGGGGTTTATAGGAGGAGAACAGTGTTTCAGTGGCATTGGCTCCTTTTTCTCTCCCCGCACCCAGCTTTCTCTGTTATATGTACGATAATTTATTAATAAACATGGATTTTTCTCTTTCTAAAATTCCAAACTCCCTGCATGTTTGATACTTCTCACTGTTCAACTTCTTTGACATTTGTCAAAGTCACATAACTTCTACATACTTTAGCACAATTCAGCTTGATTGACAGGCCCAGAATGGAGTTCTACACTGAGATTCAAATGCATTGGCACAGCTCACCAGAAAACCAAGCATATAGATGAGCCCTACCCAAGTTCTGCCTGGTTCTTTATCTAATTGACCGTATCACTAACCCCAAGCATTCAAAAATGATGAGTCAGGCCCTAAAAATCATGAGTTTTTTTAAAAATGTGAAAATTGGGGAGGGGGTTATTTGCATTTGGGATTTCAACTTCTAGGGTTCACATTTTCATGCTTTTCTCCACCATCATGGGACCTTGATTTTTTTTATTTTTAATGAAAGCTGCAATTCTCATGCCATCCTCTGACTCCAGGAACTTGCCTCATGATAAAGCTAGATATAATTGTGAGGGTTGGCAGTGCTGCTGTTGAAGCAGAAATCTCCTTACACATACTTACATCTTATCATATGAAAAATGCCCTGTATATGTATGAGAAGAGTTACCACTGCCTTTGTAGTTTCTTGGTATTTAAATACTCTAACAATCACAGGGTTATTCATTTACATAGGTCTTCTATAATTGGAAGTTACTGTAAGAGGAATTAGCAGCTTCTTCATTTCCTGAATAGAGGGAAAGTGGGTCAAATGTTCCTAGTGTAATATGAGGAGTCCAGATAAAATCAGATTCTGCAGTGTTTCCAGTAAGTGGAAATATAAACAACACATTTGACTAAAGATTCAGAAATATAGAAGTGTGTGTTACATTAACATGAAGTACAAGTGTATCTGAAATAACTATTATACAAAGAGTGAAAGAAAATACTATTTTATATAACATGTTTAAAAAGACTGACATGACTCTTGAATAACTGATTAGTGAACCTTATTTTGAGAAGTCCAAGTTTGGATGCTTATCAAAATCCTATCTGAATCAACCATGCCTAGTGGGTTTGCAAAACTAGGTTAGAAATTTTGCAGGAACATATTTTAGTGATGTGTTTTATACTTCCATTTCAAAACCCAGTTAGAATGAGGAAAGATGTGCACCAAAATGGACAATGGAGAAGAGTTAACCTCACATTTTCAAACTTTCAGATGGATCATTTACTTCAGATCAGTTCTTATTATATGATCTGATTTATTCATTCTTAGTCCTGATTTTGCAGACACTTATACATGTGCTTGACTTTACATACCTGAATAGTCTTAACTGAAGTCAAAGGGACAACTTATGAGTAACGCTAAAATGTGTACAGTTTTGCAGGATCACTAACTTAGTCTTGGTTAGTACAAGAAATCAGAATATAGCTAGTCACTGGCCAGACCTTTCTAGCTAAGCACAACATTCCACTCTGAGGAAGTGAGCCAAAGCCCACTGAAGTCAATAAGGATTTTGTCACTGACTGTGTAGACCCCACCTGATGAGAAAGGCAACCAAGAAACACTGTGTCTAGGGCTAGCCCTGCCCCTCTGGCCCTTCAATCAAGTATGGTAGGGAGAAGGCCTTTAAAAAGGAAACTGCAGTCACTTGGGATGGGAAATCATTCTGAGCAGGAAAGTTCTTGCATAACTGCTGAAGCCACAAGGGGTACTCCCATCCAGGATATCTGATCTCTGCCCTGCCCTGCCCCTTGTGGGAGCGCAGCAAACAGAGTGAGCCCAATTCATCAGCCCATCCAGAGGGACCCCTCAAAAACCACTATACAGATGCTGTACTATTGTACTTTTTCCCCCTTGAGGAACCTGGAGTTATTCTTGGGTGTGCTTTTTAAAAACTTTTAAAACTTTTTTCTCGATCCCCTATCAGAAGAGACTTAAAAGGGCCCACAAAGAGCAAGGCCCGCTTGCAAGAAGTAAGAAACTGGGACTTGTGGCCAAGCCACCCAGTTTAAATAACTGGGTATGTACAGGATCTCTCACCATCTTGGAGAAAAACCTAAGGGGGTTCTTTTACAATATTTGTACATTGCAGCTGAGAGTTCACCTCCAGCCCAGATAGACAAACTTGCTAGCTCTGCTCAAGATAGCATACTAAAAATAACAGTGGATGGTGTGGTACAAGCTAACCATCCACTTAAGAACCAATGGAGTCAGGCAGGCTTGTATCTGGGCAGCTAACTGGTGCTACAACATCCACACTGCTATTTTTCACAGGTAGTTCAAGCAGAACTAGCATGTCTGTCTACCCAGGCTTGGATGCATACTCCCAGATGCAGTGTAGACATACCCTATGGGTCTTTCCACTTATTTTCAGGGTTTTGCATCAGGCCCTAAGTGAGAGGCTCTGAACAAATTGCATTATTCCACTAAATATGCTTGGGGTTGATCTCTACTCAAAAGTCATCACACACTATAATCCAAAATATCACATTCTATTCAAAAGGTAGCATTCTTCCATGTATTTATCATAAAGACTATCCTGAAAAGTATTCATTGAATAGTTAAAGAGTGTTAAGGAGAACATATACCCCTATTACTGCACAGATTAGCTAGAATTTTCATAGTATGAGTCTGTGTGAACTCTAATTCCAGTTCTGATAATGGAAAACTCCTCGCATCAAGACACATTTCACTCTCTCTGTATCAACTACAACATGAGAATCCATACATAAAAATAGACATTTCAAAAGATTGCAGGTAAGGTTTTGTGCTATGCCTCTTCGAGGCATAGCACAAGACTCACAGCAGGGGGCAGGGCTCAAGTAGCTTTCATCTACCTCTGCTTCCTCATGGGCCATTCTGTTACCCCCAAAACAGATGCAGCATACCCCCAGAATAGCTCACCTATTGCCCCTTTCTGGGTTTACTAGAGGTTCCCTTTAGTTGACTCATTGATCTGTTTTTGTAAGGTGAAAGGGGGCCTGCCGTAGAGAAATTGCCAGGGTTTTGCAGGAAACACTTTTAGGAAAAACTTCTCAGTACATCTTAGACCAGCTACCATTAGGAGGACATGGATACAGCCTTCCGATATAATTGATTGATACCCAGGCAGTATTTTTCCACAACAAAGTATTTTCTTTATTTAGTGTAACCAATCTTCCCTGATACAATTAATCTAAACATAAATAAAAACATAAACATAAATCCCTTAGCACAATTCCTGAGTACAGGTTAAAAGTACCAGAACCATAAACATATAGTTAGAGCAGGGGTGGCCAACCTGTGGCTCCGGAGCCATATGTGGCTCTTCAGAAGTTAATATGCGGATAGGCTCCAACTCTGGGGCTGGAGCTATAGGCGCCAACTTTCCAATGTGCTGGGGGGATGCTCACTGCTCAACCGCTGGCTCTGCCACAGGCCCTGCCTCCACTTCTCACCCCCTCCCCTGAGCCGGCCGTGCCCTCACTCCTCTCCCTCCCCTCCCACCCAGAGCCTCCTGCATTCCACGAAACAGCTGATCGGGAGGTGTGGGGAGGGAGGGGGAAGTGCTGATCGGCAGGGCTGCCAGTGGGCAGGAGGCGCTGGGAGCGGACAGGGGAAGGAGCGAGGGGCCGGGGGGCTGATGTATTACTGTGGCTCTTTGGCAATGTACATTGGTAAATTCTGGCTCCTTCTCAGGCTCGGGTTGGCCACCCCTGAGTTAGAGCAATACTAAATAGTTCCATTCTGCATGAAGTGATCAGTCACCTGCAGTCGCTGACAGCAATCTTAAACTTTATAGATATGAAACAATGTAACATTCACAACCCAAACACACATTTTTATTAACCCAAACATACAGCACATACTCAGTAATTCTAATTCTATTTTACACTATAGTGAACATGCTTATTGTTCCTAGCCTTCTCTCTCTCTGCTCTGTCGGGGTCCTTTTTTTGCTCTCTCCCAACACTGCTGTGACAGCCGCCACCGTGGAGTAGGAGTAGGAGGAGGAGGAGTAGGAGGAGGAGCAGCTGCTGCTGTTGCTGCTGCTATCTTGACTGATCAAACTCAACTCACTATTGCCTGCTGACTGCCTGTCTTTTATTCCTTTTTCCAGCCAATAGATCCCTTCAGGTTGGCTTGTTTTCCAATCCTGACATTAGCAGACGCTATCCTCCAATCACCTTTAAACCCACTCTAATTGGTCCATACTTATAGACCACTCACAGCAGCTAAATGTAACTGTCAATCGAAGCTGTTATACAACTAGTCTTAGTATTATGGTCTGTTTACTATTATGGTCTGGTGACTCTCACCTAGTTTTGGACTTATCAGGCCTGACTGACCCCTCCTTGCAGTTTTGGAGTGACCTTTATTTGGCCCAATCTACTTCTCTGCCTGCCAACATGCTAGCCATAGGCTAACCTGAAATTGCTATTTCACTCTCCTTAGCTGTGTGCAAACATTTTACACATACCAAATTACCAAAAAACTATTAAACTGTAAACAATTACCTCACCTAATTTAATATGTATCCAATTGTTAATTTATGCATCTTAAAGTTAAAGTCTGTTGTTGCCACCGTGTTTCTCACCAATTTAGTTAATTTTATTTTAGTTTTTTCCCATTGTCAGTTAATGGCGGCATAGCAATATTTTCAGTGCTGTGCTTAGGAAACAGAATAGAGGAGCTCAAAATTTCTCATATCAGTTCTGTGGACTGGTGAGACCCCTGGGGACATTTAGGTATTGCTAGGGCACTGTCTAAATTACAGTAATCTCCCCAGTGCTGCTCTATGGCCATAGTACTGTGTTTTGTATCCTCATTGCTCACATTCTGCTCCTGCCTACAATGACTCTCTTATGCCAGGTTTACAAAGGCATCTTTGTGGGGAAGCCTTATGGCTGTCTTTCACAGTATGTGACCCAGGGGAACGTCCCTGGGCCAAATATAGGGGTTCTAATGCCCCTTTACACCATTTGGCCCTTTTACCCCAGTAAAGTGGCCAGAGTGGAGGATGAGGATCTCATCCTATATTTGAGTGAATAGTGGGAAAAGTGTCAATAAATATTCAAATTCCAAAGCAAATGTATAGTAGTGTCTATTATGTTCAGTTTAAGCAAGCATTTGAGCAGGTAAACTCTGCTAGTACGAATACCTGCAAAAACTGAATTTTAATCCTCAACAGTGGTTGAAAGTGAATTTTAAATTGCATATTTGATTGTAACATTCACAAGTCCACCACTCTAGTTGGTTACATATCACAAAGAAGCCGGTCATTTACCCCAGACATGTGCTTTATATAACTAACTATAATAGCTCAGACTGCAAATATTCACAATGAACTGTTTGCCAATGATCTGCAGACCAAGAATTATTTATTGAGAATTTTGTGACCAGGCATAATCGGAACAGGAGGGGAAAAATAATGAAGTGAAATTTGTAGAATGAATTATTTGCAGTGCACACAGCTACAATGAAACTGTTTCCCTGGGTGAGTTCCAAGAATCCAAAAGCTCTAGTATTTTACTATTGCTAGTTTTGAGCTAGATTATAATTATCATTCTAAAAAGTCCTTATATAGGACTTTCCATCCAATGATTTCAGAGGGCCTGGAAGATCACTTGCGTTATTTCACATCTATTTTATGTTTTACTAGATGGAACATGCCTTGCTCAGAATATATTTCACTTTCTTGAAATGCTTTCTCTTCAATGCACTTGTGTTAAAGCTGAAGTCTATGGTAGCTTTCTATTTTTACATTGCGGCATGGAGTCCTGGAAATTCCTGCTCACTTCTCATAATCCATCAATAAAATCAGCTGTAGATCTGAGAAAAGAAATTAAGTTTTTCTACAGAAATCAATCCTGTAAATATAGCTCTAAGCTGAATTGTGCTGTGTTTCCATTCATAGAGGGAAAAAAGGAAAATAAAGACATGTAGGGCATGTTTTTCATCTGCATTTTAAAAAAAGACTTTTTACTCTGCATAACCTTGTTTTGAACAAGGCAAAACTGTGAGAAAAGTACAGTTCCATGCTAGATGATCGTGCATCAAAAATAGCATTTAAATTCCCTTATTTTTCCCCTTGATTTAAATTATTGATGGTATTTTAGAAACCTGTGGGTGTAGGCAAAAGTCCCACCACTTTTAAAATGAATATTAGCAAAGCAGCAATGCCTTGGGCACGCCTGTGGAGAATTTAATTTTAACACTGAAAATGAGAAACTTCCATAATGTTTTGGTATGGATCATACTGCTGTTTTAGTCATGTAGGCCTGATTCTAAGCTCACAGAGGCAAAAGTCAGAAGAGCTCTATTGATGTCAGTAGGCAGACTAGTAAAAGTGAGGAGCAGAATCAGGCCCCTTGATCTGGAAAATCTATTTTATTGAGTCTATCTTGCTAATATTGATTGATCTGTATAGACTCCTCTGCTAAGGCTCACTGGGAGAGAGCTGCTGTGCCAGCCTTAAAGGCTGACACATATACTCCCCTCCTGAGCCAGTTACAGCTCTCAAATGTAGTGGAGTTTACAGGACGCTGCAGATTTTCATGGATCCAAGCAGCCTTTTGCACTGAAGCACCAAGGGCAGGCACAGTCTTCAGGGAATGAGAGGAAAGACCCCATCCAAATACTCCGTAGCCTAAAGGGAAGTGCACTGGGTTGGAATCAGGAGACCATCCATTTAAGTCTTGTTGCTGTTTCTATTTCTCTGTGTTGTGTACCTTCTTGTTGAACAAAGCCTCAACATCCCTCCAGAGGATACAATTGAATATCATTCTGCTCCCATTTTTGAAATATTGAGAGGCTGTACGAGGTCAGGCACAGCTTGGAATATAATCCTGTCTCAGATATGGCAGACTCAAATCTCATCCACACTGCCTTTCAAAATAAACATGCTCAATCTGTGTGTTTAGCTCTTCTTTTAGAAACTCCTGCTTGAACTACTAGATCTTTCTCCTCTCCACAGCCAGGCAGAGAATCTAGCATTTCTATCCCAGCATTCTACTTCTGTCTAGTAAATAATTATGTACCCCACTGAAATATGCATTTGAAATCACCCTCCCATTGTCAGTCTATAGATGATCACAGTTATATCTTGAGCTCAAATCACAGTGGATCTGAAGTTCCAGGATTTAAATCCTTTTGGTAACCCCGGTGTATGTTTGTAGTCCCTTACGGTTGTAATTGAGGGAATTTGTTGTCCAAGTTTGGGGGTTTTTAAACAACTGGTTTAATTCATACACTGAGAAGACATTTAATACACATTTTATGGTTTGAAAACATTACAGTTTGTCAAGGGATAGCAAAACATGCAAACACAGGTGTTTCACATTTCAGCAACTGGTCACACATTTTGACTGTAAACCTCTCAACCTTCAGGGCAGCCAGTGTGGGTCACAGTCAATTAAATCATTTGAAAATGTGACTCTCTTAATCTGAGAGATTTAGAGGGGGAGAAAAACCTGTAGTTGAAATATAATCAGTTTGATGAGAATTGGCCCATGTATATCTTGCTTTCATTACTATTCATCTTTCCTACATAAAACAATTACAGGAATTATATTTATCACTCACAGAAACTATTTTGTATTAGACCAAACATTCTCTCTCAATACCATTCAGCACCACTACCAAAAATTGAGGCAGGTGATGGTAACTTATGAGAAACAGCCTCTTCTCCTGAAAACATGTTTCATGATAATTAAATGATCTTTACTATCCTTCACCTAGACAAAGCTTGCCCTCTTATAGAAACATTTTTTTCACATTTTAAATTGGGCAGAGACAAACAGCTGTAACTCTAAAGAGGCGATTTTACAATTGACTGCTTCTTGTTATGTCTCCCTCTCTTCTAGCTGGTAAGTACCCTAAACTTCTACTGTTTTCTTTTTCTTACTTAGAAATATATCATGGTTTCACAGACATGAAGTGGGCCAATATGTGGTTACAGCCAATATAGCTGTATCTATTCTTTAGTATAATTCAGACTCAGTTTGCTTGACTTGTGCTGCCCCTCCCTAGTCTGATAAGAAATAATTTGAACCAAAACACTGAATTAATTGCAAAACATGACAAGTGCAAAATGAAGGTATTTAAAAGCCACATGTTTTATAATGATCAGTTCTACCTTTTCAACTATAATTAAGCCAAGTTCCCTCTATGAGCAACTGTAGTAGTGACAAGCATGATCTAACAGTTTTTGTCAATGTTGTGGAATTCTGACCTTGGCTGCTTTCTTAGCTCCTACTCAAATTGGAGCTTGTATTTGGATATAACCCTATTTTAAAATAAGCCTGCCTTAACCTAGCACTCTTGCTACTGGCTGGAGCATGTCTTTCACCATTGTTTGAACATCATTCCTCCTCCCCTCATTTTCTCATTCTTACTGGATAGCTTAACTGTGATTGCCTCAACTAGTTTTAAATTACTGTATGGATGGAACTGAATAATCAAGGCTGACTTCAGTCATAGGGGCCAATCCTGGAAACACTTATGCACATGCTTATTCTTATGTATGGAAGTAGTTTGCTTGACATCAGTAAGCTTACTCACTGGCATAAAGTGAAGCATGTAAGCTTTTGCAGGATCAGAGTCTTCATTTGTTACACTCTGGGATAGTCCAAGAACTTTTGCTTGTTAGTTTCAAAGAGCGCTGATAGAAAGCAAAATAAGATACTCTAGCATATTTTTATTTGGCTGTTTTATTGTGTATAAGCTGGAGAGAAGAGGTAGAATGAAAACAGTAGTACTGAATATCAGAAATCACTCCCCTGCTGTCAGCTGATAGAAATTAGAGATGGAAGGCTGTCTAACTCTGCCAGTGCATAGAAAATTATTGTTTGGACATTCTAAAGAGTTGTTTTAGCATCAAGTGGATGTCTTTACATAGCTAACAATGTTTTCTGATGGGTATTTGTTTTAGAGTTGGTCAGAATATTTTCAGTGTCCTCTGAGGGGTATAACACCATTTAAGAACTGGTTTAAACATTTCAGCTGCCGTGATATGGGTATAGTGGCTTGCATTTGTTAAATAGCCAGACAACAGATGGCTATTGGAGGAGTGTCAGTTTTTTTCACGAAGAAAGGAGGCAACATATTAATAATCTTCTGTAGTAGGATCTGTGCTTCTTCTAATGTCACTGGTCCCACAGATGGAGTATCTTTACAATTCTATGTTCTACCTAAGGATTTAGGAATGTGAATGTCTGGATAGGAGTGGCTGCAAATCCACTATAGTTGATGACTATAACAAATACAACAAATAGTCCTGGGTAATTAGCCCTTACCTCTCAAAAATACCTCTCACTTTTGCTAATGCTCGACTGTTTCAATGAAGACTTTTGCATTTGCAAATCACGTAAGTTTCTTATCAGGATCTATTTTCAGAGTAGCAGCCTTGTTAGTCTGTATCCGCAAAAAGAAAAGGAGGACTTGTGGCACCTTAGAGACTAACAAATTTATTTGAGCATAAGCTTTCGTGAGCTACAGCTCACTTCATCGGAAAGCTTATGCTCAAATAAATTTGTTAGTCTCTAAGGTGCCACAAGTCCTCCTTTTCTTTTTATCAGGATCGAGTACCTGCACATTTCTTCTGACAAGACCATTGGGGTAGAGAAAAAAATCCATTTCTCCCAGGGTGCTCTAAAAGCATATAAAATAAATAGATGTGTGTGAAACTGTGCACAAAAGAACAAATGGAATCTACATATCGCAGTAGCCCTGTAAGGCCAAACCCAGCATTCGGTCTTGCCACTAATGGGTGCTACTGGTTCTAAATCCACTGGTTCTAAATAAGAAGGGAAGTGTGAGATCACCATTTGTGTCAGAAAGTTGCTAGCATGACCAATATACCTTTCTAATCTTGAGATTAGACTGCTATAGTGTACTTTATATACAATGCACATTGATGCTAGTGCAGAATGGGGTGGATCACTTGTTAGTGGAGTCTTTCACCATACACACACAATCTCAGTGCTCTGTGATCCACACTGGCTGCTTCTCTGTTTTCAAGCTGTGTTAAGTGTGAGATTTGACCTCTAGACTATAAATAGGCTTTGGAGCTGCTTATTTTGTATGACTGCCTCTCTCTCCATGCAGTATTGCAGTGGTGTTACTACATATGGGACCTCTACAGTTCAAATGAGTGGGAAGTGCTGGCAGGTCACTCTCTCTGAGATGGGACACAAACTTTAGAACTCATCATCTTTTCCCCCTTTGATCTGACATAGCCTGAATCTCTCGACATTCAGAACATTATGCAAAATACACCACTGTTTCTTGGCTTTTGCAAAGGGAAGTTTGGGCTGAGAGTTGGGATCTGCCTGGAGTGAATTTTATTCTCCCCTTCCTAGTTTTGGGGAGACTATAATGTATTTTTGCTTATATTAGTTTGTTTATGTTTTTAACACAGGACAAATGCACCTAGACCTTTCAAAAGTCACTTTTAAATGTTTTATATAAATGAATGAAAAAAAATTAAATAACATCTATCCAGCCCTCCTTAGCCATTAGTTAGCTAAAGTGATTTATTCAGTTTTCTTCATGAGTGAAAACCTCCAGCCTCATCAAATTCAATCCAATTTGTTGACTTCTTTCTGGTCCTGAGCCAACCAGACTGTGTGCAAAAAGCAAACTGCAATCTCACCAGTGCTGTATAATAGTCTATGAAGGTATGCCACAGTGAATGCAGCCCCAAAGTATACTGAATTATCTTATCACCTGGTGCAGTGATTTTGTTTGGAACTCCATGGTAAATGTTGTTTAAAATGGATTATATAAAACATGTAAGTGCCTTGGCTGTTAATGGAAACTGAACACAATTTGAAAGGTGTCATAAATATAAAGGGAAGGGTAAACCCCTTTGAAATCCCTCCTGGCCAGAGGAAAGCTCCTCTCACCTGTAAAGGGTTAAGAAGCTAAAGGTAACCTCCTGGCACCTGACCAAAATGACCAATGAGGAGACAAGATACTTTCAAAAGCTGGGAGGAGGGAGAGAAACAAAGGGTCTGAGTGTCTGTCTATTTTCTGTCTTGGCCGGGGATAGACCGGGAATGGAGTCTTAGAACTTTTAGTAAGTAATCTAGCTAGGTACGTGTTAGATTATGATTTCTTTAAATGGCTGAGAAAAGAACTGTGCTGAATAGAATAACTATTTCTATCTGTGTGTCTTTTTTGTAACTTAAGGTTTTGCCTAGAGGGGTTCTCTATGTTTTTGAATCTAATTACCCTGTAAGGTATCTACCATCCTGGTTTTACAGGGGGGATTTCTTTATTTCTATTTACTTCTATTTTTTATTAAAAGTCTTCTTGTAAGAAAACTGCATGCTTTTTCATTGTTCTCAGATCCAAGGGTTTGGGTCTGTAGTCACCTAGGCAAATTGGTGAGGCTTTTTACCAAACCTTGTCCAGGAAGTGGGGTGCAAGGTTTTGGGAAGTATTTGGGGGGGAAAGACGCGTCCAAACAGCTCTTCCCCAGTAACCAGTATTAGTTTGGTGGTGGTAGCGGCCAATCCAAGGACAGAGGGTGGAATATTTTGTACCTTGGGGAAGTTTTGACCTAAGCTGGTAAAGATAAGCTTAGGAGGTTTTTCATGCAGGTCCCCACATCTGTACCCTAGAGTTCAGAGTGGGGGAGGAACCTTCACAAAAGGTATTTCTAAAAGTAAATATGAATTCAGTCTCCTACATAAGAGAATATGTATCACCCAGAAAACAAAATACTGTAATACTTATTAATAAAAGATTTCCTAAGATGTCAGTAGCTACACTGTAATGCTGGTTTATGTAAGTTCTTGGGTTGCTTACAATGACCCTCATCCTGCAAACACTTGTGCATATGCTTAACTTCATGTAGTTACATTAACTTCAACAGTCAAATCTTCTTGTTTCAATACTAAGCATATAAATCCAGATATTGCAAACATTTATGACAAATAGTGAAACAAGAAGAGTATTTAAATGGCATTTTACTATCCTCAAACTTGTGTTAATACAAGATGATGTAATTTAACAATTGCTTGATGTTATTAACACTGAGCATTTATACAACACACAGCTAATATTTATCATTTAATACGTGTTTAACAATGCTTTCTTGGTACTTATAACTGACTTAATAGATCTTAACTGCATATTTTAAGGTCTCATTATTGTTGTGTGCTTAACAGGCTAAAATTATGTGAAATGTGAGATTTCTGTTTGTCTGGGAAGGACCCTCCTTGTCTTTGCATGAGGAGGAACTTGATAAAATAAAATAATTATACGTGGTTTAGCCTTTCAGTACCAATAAGCCCCACTAAACTTGTTTGGAATCACTCTGTGGCCAAAAGCATATATAAATTGCAACAGGTTCCATTGCTTGTCTCCTGTAAATCTGGAATACTCACTCCCTTCAGATGCAGTCATCTGACTGCTACTGATATAAACAAAGAAAATTATTGAACTCTTTACTTCCTGTGTGGCACTTGTGTAAACTTGATTCTCACCTATAAGCTTGTCAATCAGCTTCTCGGCTGCTTGAAGCTGTGATGTGAGGTTTCCTCAGGAGAGCTCCTTGTCTCTTCCTGGAAGGTGCTTGTCCTCACTAGGTATTCCCTGGAGACTTGTTACCTCAGCAAGACTTTTCTTGGAGAAATCTGAGTGAAAGATGATGGTTCTGCTGCTAAGTTATTTTTGGAGTTTTTCTTCTGCTCCTCTAGAACATTTGAAATTCAAAGACAAAGACATCAAATACTAATATATCTTGGGGACATCTTTGTGTTGCATGTGACTTTCATTAGTTTATATGAAGAATACATCTCCACATTCCTTCAGATTATTGTTTACTTGAAAGTATTAGCTCATCTAAGTCTCAGAGATTCTTTCCCCTCTATGTCATCTCTTGATCTGTAGATAATACTTTGGCTCCAACTAATTGTGTGTGTGTGTGTGTGTGTGTGTGTGTGTGTATGTGTATATATATATATAAATTGTTTTAAATCCCTTTGTCAGCAGGTAGCATGTCTTCAGGAATGGCACTGATACAATCTTTGGGAATCTGTTTTCTAAATCTTTCATAATGTATGTTTGACAAACATCTATCCTGTATAAATTCTCTAAGAATTCTTTATTACATTTCATGTTACCTTCCTCTCCAAAGCCCCTGGAGCCTTTATATGTTTTCATGTTTATTCATTTATCGTATGGAAATTTGTTTGTTTCGATTCAGATCCGCACAGCACAAATGATCTCGTCCCACTACTTATAGATCTGGAAATTTCAGTAATTTCTTTAGCTAAGTGTGTTAAATAAGCATACATGGTGATAACTAACTTTTCACTGTTTGGTAAAGAAAGTGCAATTTCAATTTGTTTCCTAAATAATTTTGTTTAAACTTGACAAGATTATCCATGAGTAGACTGAAGCATTCTATTTTATCTACTAAACGAACAGGGGAGGGAGCAAAAGAACCATTCTCCTTTTCTGTGACCATAAAGTTCATTCATTCATTTGGCCTAGTACATAGAGAAAGTGAAGCATGTTATGTGCTTTTTAACCTTTAAAAAGAAAACTGGTGAAGATTAAGATGCACCTGCTAGACTATTATCATTTATTTACCCCCTTGTTTCTGACTTTGGATAAGTCCTTTCATCATTCTACACCTCATTTTCTCCATCTGGAAAATGGACATACTTCCCTTTCTTTGTAAATCACATTGAGACCTTACAGATGAAAAGTTCTACAATATGTGAATTTTTAATGTTACTTTTATTATACTTGAGCTGATTGAATACTGGACACTTATATCCATGAATATACATTCAAAATACCTAAAATGTTTGTTCAGCCATTTCATGGCTTGTTTCCCTTGAACATTGTGACACTGGCAGGCTGGTTGCCAGCTTATTCATGGGCCCCAAGTCAATTCACTTGTGTATTTGTATACATCAAAGTGATTGTTAGATATATAAGAATGTCTTTGGTGTTTAAACTTCATGGAAGGTAGTGATATGTTACTTGAATTGTTTTCACTTTTCTGTATCCTGTTATAATGTAGTAGCAAACATTTACATTGCGTATACCCCTGTAACTAAATAACACATAAAACAAGGAAGAAACTTTGTGGAATGAAGAGGAGGAACTTTTAACAGAAAAGAGCTAATTTCAAAGCAAATGGTCATCTCTCGCTCTTTATCACCCATGGAAAAGCCCAAGTAGGTAGTGACCCTGTCAGCTTAGTTTCCCTGAGAAAAAGCTATAAGTATGGATTCAAGGAAGGATCCTGGATCTCTGGACTATTTGGACTTCTTATAGGGAGGTACCAGATGCAAAGTGGAGATCCCCAGAGACAATCTGGATATCCTCAAAAGATTTGGTAAATTGGCAGTTTTTTACATCACAGACCCATTTGGAATTACGAACTGTGACTCACTTGTGCATATATTTTACCTGCTTTAACCTCTTAACTCTCAGTTCCTTTTCTTAGCTAATAAGCCTTTAGAACTTACATCAAAGACAACTCTAGTAGCCAATTCTATAGTAAACTAACTAGAGAACCAACTGATCTGTGGTAAATGACTTGTCACTTGGAACTGGGGAGCAACCTGATGTGGTGTGATTTTTGGCTTCAGTGACCTTTTATCACAAAGTCTAGTTTGTCTGGGTGGCACAATTGGCTGGAAAGGCTAAGGGGACTGTCTGTGACTCCATGGTAAGATTGATATAGTGACCCAGGAGTTCACATTTGTTACTGGCTTGGTGAAATCTAATTATAGAACACAACACCAGTTTAGGGTATCTGTCCACTTTTCTGAAAATCTGCCTTGAGGTAGGCACTCATGGTAATGAGCTACTCCAGACAGTGTGGCAAACATACAAGAGCATTGGCTTCACTAGCAGCAATGCTCAGCTATTCACCATAAGTGCATATGAAATTGTATGTTTGATTGTAAAATTTTCCTGCTGGGAACATGTTCATTGAGTTTTGTTGGCTCACTGAGTCACCTCCTGACAAAGATGGAAATAGCCCTCAATGAAAAAGACAAGGAGTTTAAACTATACACGTTCTGCAGGAAAAGGAGCCTTTGGATTAGGCAAGCACAGGTACCATGGTAATAGGTAAGTTTAAGAACCTGAAAAGAATGGGACGCATATAGGGTGAATATAGGAGCAAGTAACACCATGGGCCACACGTTGACTGGGATTCCATTGTATTCTTCTAGGGTTACATTTTTATTGTTAAAACAGACTTTCTTGACTCCACAGAGGTGTGGGGATTTTTGTCTGGAATGGGATGGGGATTCCTTGTCGTGTGCTACGATGGTGATTTTTTTTCTGCAGCATCAAACTAAGCTCCCCTAATTACACGTATGCAACACATTGTAGAGGAAGGGATCTTTCCAAAACCTGATATGAGCCTTTAAATAGGCTTTGTAAGAAATATAGGATTTGAAGACAGAGGTGCAACTAGATAAAATACGTCCCTAAAACTGAGAGATCAAATAGCCAAGATATTCTCAAAAAGAAAAGGATTACTTGTGGCACCTTAGAGACTAACAAATTTATTTGAGCATAAGATATTCTGTTAGCTTCTTCCCTAAGTCCCATGACACATTTTTATAGTTCTGTCCCTCTCTGATGGAAACACCCAAGCCTCCTAGGGCAGCCCCATAAAACAGCACTTTTGGATCCTCAGGAATCAATCTGAATCAACAGGACAAACCTTATTCCGAAAGGACAAGCCCATTTTAAGATTATTTGGGGGGTGGGAGGACTTCAAAATATCTTCCTGGATAACTAAACCATACTAGACGCTGTCACAGGCTCCTCTTTTTATAATGGATTCAACCAAAACCCTGGAACTTTAGAAGGTTAAATCTACATCCAAATTTTGTGACTTCATCCTTATCTCCACTACTTAAATTTAGTTGTACGGATGCACTAAGGCGTGTATTTATCTAAAATAGAGGAAAAAAGAAATAGCATAGCAACTGTTCCCAAACTCAAATGTGAACTTCACTTTTTCAAGACGTAGCTACCTACTTGAGGGCCATATCCTGGAACTAGCTTCTATTCAAAGCTTTCATTAAGTTCAGTAGAAGTTCTTTGTGAGAAACAATGAGAGGTTGGATCCTTGAATCATTGACAAACATTTTGATATGTCACTTATTTACTGCTGTCTGTACTGTACAATAATGATCATAGAATCATAGAAAAGTAGGGCTGGAAGGGTCCTCTAGAAGTCAAGTCCAGCTCCTTGTGCTGAGGTAGGACCAAGTAAACCCAGACAACCTGATAGGTGGTTGTCCAACCTGTTTTTCAAAAACTTCCAATGAAGGGGATTCTTTGGAAGCCTATTCCAGAGATTAACTACTGTTATGGTGAGAAAGTATTTTTTTTCTCCTAATATCTAACCTAAATCTCCCTTTCTGCAGATTAAGCCCATTATTCTTGTTCTACCTTCAGTGGCCATGGAGAACAATTGATCACCGTCCTCGTTATAACAGACTTTAACATATCTGAAGAGTGTTATCAAGTCCCCCTCAGTTTTCTTTTCTCAGGATTAACCATGCCCAGTTTTTTTAACCTTTCCTCATACGTCAGGTTTTCTAAACCTTGTATCATTTTTGTCGTTCTCCTCTGGCCTCTTTCCAAAAGTGTGGACCCCAGAACTGGATACAGTACTCCAGCTGGGGCCTGACCAGTGCCAAGCAAAGCAGGACAATTACCTCTTGTCTTACATGCAACACTCATGTTAATACACCCCAGAATGATTTTTAGCCTTTTTTGCAGCTTCATCAAATTGTTGACACACATTCAATTTGTGATCCACTATAACCCCCACAATCCTTTTCAGCAATACTATCATCTAGCCTGTTATAATCCATTTTGTAGTTGTGCATTTGATTTTCTTTCTTCCTAAGAACTCTGCACTTGTCTTTGTTGAATTTCATCTTGTTGAATTCAGATCAAGTCTCCAGTTTTTCAAGGTGATTTTGAATTCTAATCATGTCAGCTGACATTCTTACAACCCCATCCAGCTTGGTGTCGTATGAAAATTTTAGAAGCATACACTCCACTCCATTATCCAAGGGATTAATGAAAATACTGAATAGTACTGGACCCAGGACTGACCCCTGCGGGATACCATAAGGTATTCCTTCCCAGTTTGACAGCGAAACATTGAGACCTACTCTTTCATATAGTGTACCAACCTTAGAGTAATTTCATCTAGACCACATTTCCCTAGTTTGCTTATGAGAATGTTATGTGGGAGGTGTCAAAAGATCTACTAAAATCAAGATATATCACATTTATGGCTTCCCAGCCCCCGACCCAATCCACTAGGCCAGGAGCCCTGTTAAAGAAGGAAATTAGGTTGGTTTGGTATGATTTATTCTTGACAAATCGATTCTGGCTTTTCCTTATAACCCTGTTATCCTCCAGGTGTATACAAATTAATTATTCAATTATTTGTTCCAGTATCTTTCCACATATCAGTTCAGCTGACAGGTCTATAATTCCCCAGGTCCTCTTTGTTTTTCTTTTTAAAGATAGGTACTATGTTTGTCTCCAGTCTAGGACTTCACCAGTCCTATAGCAGTTCTTAAAGGTAACTGCTAATGGATCTGATGTTGCTTCAGCTAGTTCCTTACATACCCTAGGATAAATTTCATCAGGCTCTGGTGACTTGAATACATCTAATCTGTTCTTTCCCTGTTTGGTCTTGCATACCTTCCCTTCATTGTTAATATTAATTGTGTAGAATATCTGGTCACCATTATCCATTTTAGAGAACACTGAAGCAAGATAAGCATTAAACACCTCATATTTCTTGAGGCCATCAGATATTAGCTTTCCTTCCCTGCTAAGTAGAGGACCTACACATCACTTCATCTTTCTCTTTTTATTCCCTTTTATGTCCCTTATGAGATGTAATTCATTTCATGCCTTAGCCTTTCTGATTTTATCCCTACATGCTTTGGCTATTCTTTTGTGCTCCTCCTTAGCAATCTGTCCATGTTTCCACTTGTTTTAGGATTTCTTTCTGATTTTCAGGTCATGAAATTGCTCCTGATGGAGCCATATCATCCTTTTACTAGTCTTTCTATTTTTTTTAAGAGTTTGCAGTTTGTTTGCAGTTGTGTTTCTAATATTGTCTCCTTGAGTAAGTACCATCTCTCCTGAAGAGACAAGGTGGACAAGGTAATACCTTTTATTGGGCCAACTTCTGTTGGTCAGAGAGACAAGCTTTAGGGCTTACACAGAGCTTGTCTCCTCCCGAACTACCTTTTCCCTTAGATTTTATTCCCATGGGTCCTTAACTATCAGTTCAATGGGTTTGTTAAAACCTGTTTTTTTTTTTTGTAGTCCATTGTCCTTATTCTGTTACTCTCATTCCTTCCTTCCTTTCCTTAGAATCACAAAATCATTTCACCCAACTTGCTTTGCGTCGTCAGAATTGCTACCAATTCCTCCCTGTTAGTCAGAATGCCTGTCCCCCTGGTTACTTCCTGGAACAAAATGTTGTGCCCAATATATTCCAAGAACTTACTGGAAAATTTGCTGTATTATTTTTCTAACAACTATCTGGGTTAAGTCCCCAGTTACTACCAGGTCTTGTGTTTTGGATATTTGTTGTTTGTTCTAAAAGTGTCTCATTCCCCTCCTCTTCCTGATTATCACACACACACACCCTTCACTGGGTTTCAGAGCCTGGGCTCCAGCCCAAGTGGGAAAGTCTACCCTGCTATTTTTAGCTTGGTATTGTGAGCCCCATAATCCTGAGTCAGTTGACCCAGGCTCTGAGACTTGCTGCCACAGGGTATTTATGCAGTGTAGATGTACCTTAAAATTCCCATAGCATTTTTAAAATAGAAGTACAGGGTTGTCCCAGAGTCTTTGGCCATAATTTCCTTTCCCTTCCTTCTGTGTACAGCAATGTATCAACTGTCTGTCAGACTGCTGCCCTGACTACTTAGAATTGCCTGAATTTCAATGGTGACTTTCATTGGTATGTATAAATTAGCAAAGGACTTACAGATCCTTTTGAAAGTAAGGTGTTATACCAGGGATCAGCAACCTTTGGCACACGGCCCGTCAGGGAAATCTGCTGGCAGGCCAGAAAGTTGCCGATCCCTGTGTTATACGAATCAAAGATATTACTGAAGCTTCATACAGTTGTTTCTGAAAACAAGTTTCAAATTATTTTAGACTGGTAAACATAGAGCTGTGAAGGCATGCAATAAAATGGCATATTTTAAAAATTATAATAAAACACTACAATCTTGGTGACCTTTCTTTTCACAGGGGGCAGAAATAGGAAAATATTTTGTAATTACATGGTACTTAGTAGATAGTAAGAAGTTCCTTTTTATACGATTCCTCCAATCCAATTTCCATGTAATGTACAGATTGTAAATAACCATGTCACTTGAGTAGTTACACTGTTGTTTTCAGAATAAAATTAAACATTTTTCCCTCCTGATTAAGACCTCTTTTTGAATGCACTAATGCCAATAAATAAATAATCGAAAGTGGTATTACAAGGACAAATTGTCCAGTTTCAAAGATGTTCATAACTGTAATGAACTGGCATGTGTGTGATACTAGTGATACTTCATAATATATATAAACACTACTGTAGCCCTTTCTGTAATGGAATCAAAACTGGTCACCTCAATTTGTTTAAAGGAAGCTTCTCCTTTATCTCAACAGAGAAGGGATTTTGCTTTTTTGGAGTAGGAGCAGATGAGTTTTAACACTGTAGCTGCTGTGAAAGTTTGAGTGATATAATGTGTAGATCACTGAACACCATAGACTCCTTCCTATGTGGACACAGTTATTTTCCAGGCTGCAGCCTCATATGTATTGTGAAATTTAATGGAGCTCTGGTAGGGGTTTGTGGTCTGTACATTCTTTTTTTTAAAAAAACTTTCTAGTTCTTTATTGAAATGAATAGTTCTGTTCAAGAATATTATATTGTAGGTGGCTCTGGTAGTTTTACCTACAATTAAGGTTTCTTGGCAATTCACATGTTTCCAGTTACTGATAACTTTGCCAGAATGTAGTCATTTGGACTGGAATTTGTCATGGCCAAGTGTGCCTCAGGTTGATTTTATTTATCTATCTTTGGAAAGTGCCAGCAAAACTGATTTACCTATTTACAGTAATGAGATTAGGGGGAAATATGTTTTGTCCATGTTTAAATAAATACATTTTACAACTGTTTTATTGGGAAACTAATGTCTCTGTGCTTTGGAGTAGGGAATTTAAATTTGGTAGGGGAATGTCCTTTGCATCAGGGATGTGCCTTTTGCCATCCCTACAAACATCTTTCCAAATTTGGTAACATTCTATATGTTTTTGAAAAAAAATCTGAGTTTGCACTCAGTAGAAACTGGTTGGAGTTTGGCTACTAACTTTTCTGAAGAGTCCATCTCTACTGGATACGCTACAGCTCAAGTGCAGGGGATGAGCAGGACTTTCCCTGCCGTTGCTGCTGCAGGCTGCTGTCAGACTGCACTCTGGAACTGATAGAAGAAATGAAGTTTCTCCTGTGCTTTCAGTGCTCCTGGTACTGGTGCCTAGACAGCGTGGAGGAGAAATCAGGCTGACTTGAATGCAAAGGGGACAAAAGCTGGACTTGTGCAGGGGGGTGGAGGGAGTAGATTAGGATAAGGAGCCTGGGGGAAGCAGTTACTGAGATCCAACAAAAAGCTGGAAAGGAGGGACACTGTGTGTGTGGGGACGGGGAGACAGGTATTTTGATAATAGGGAATCTGGAGGAGGGAGATTAGGACTGGCTGGGCAAGTAGACTGGGATTGAGATGATGAGCCAAATGGGAGGGGTCCAGGGAAGACAAAAGACCGGGGTGGGTTCGAGGCGACATGAGCAGAAGGTCTGTGACCATCGGAACACACACCCCTCCAGAATCAGAAATGGAACCCAAGATTCTTGAAACTCTACATTTCTCAGTTACAGCCAGGATATGTGAAACCTACTAACAAAATGTGTTTCTTATCCCTCTCTGTAGTGCTGACCCACATAGAGGATGACAACTTACTACTGCAGTCAGTTACTTTGTTAGCTCAAGTGCCAGCAGTCTGTGCTGAGGATCTTAAGGTTCCAACTACACCTGTGCAGAGAGAGGTAATTCCATTTCATGGAGGATTTAGAATTTTGAAAATTACTTTCATTCCAATTTGGAACAAACACCAAACATTTCAAAATTCCCCACAAAAGGGAATAGAATCCTGGCTCCAAGACAGTCTGGTGAGCTGCCAAGGAGCTATGGAACCTGGAAGCCCGGGTGTCCCCAACTTTGAGGCAGTATGGCAGGCGGATTGCCAAGGAGCCAATTATGCAAGCTAACAGGAAACCTGATCAGTGTTCAACTGAAACCTGCCTGAGTTCTATTCAACCATTGTAGAAATTAAATGCTCTCCATGGGACATTTCAGGCTAACTGGTACATTCAAACAAAAATTTATTTATATTTATTTTTTTCAGACCAGCAGCGTTCTGACCCTACTGAAGTAATGACCCTGGTATGTCAATATGACACCACATGATGAAATTTTGTTTTCCAATTTACCTTTTTAAAATCTAAAAATTTCTCTCTCTCTCTCTCTCACTCACAAAAAATAAATAAAATGAAAATGTTAAGGATGCAATATCAAGCACTCAGCAGGAAATACCAGTATTAAGATTACCTTAATTTGGTTCCTTTGTATGTATGCACAATAAGTTCATTTTTTAAATGATATGATCACATACTATTCTTCCCCAAGACATATGTCTCCATTCAGTGCACGGGACAGACCTGCTTTGGAGATGGGTCAGAGTTGTATAGTAAAGGACACTGTTGTCTATAGCATCTCTGTTGTATTTGTTGCACAAGTTGGATGATGTGTGCTAATTTCAGGTACTGAGACAGACTGATCAAGGTCTGCCCAAAAATAAAGGCCCCCTCCCCCTCAACTAAGGGGGAAGAACGACAAAGCCCATGTCACCACTGAATACTGGGGACATCAAAGGATAAAACAGGAACAGGAGTGAGGTCAAAGGTTAAAAGTGAGGAAACCAGAAGGGGCACCAAGCGGAGAACCCTAGACAGTACCCGCTGCTCCTCAAAGATGTCTAAGGAGTCAGTGGGTGCTCTCCAGAGGAACTCTGCCAGGAGACATGATCCAACAAGTTAACAGAAATAGTCCCCTCAGTTGCTGAGCCATTTCCCCTTACAGCTCCGGTCCAGCTTCTTCCTATTGGTATGGTAAATGCCCATCTTGGACAGCACCAAGAGGAGGTCCTGTGACTTTGCGGGGCCAAGGATGGGGGATCTCTTAGGGCCAAGGATGTGGGATCTAGGATCTCACGATCCTAGGACCACCCATCCTGATCTTCCTGGTCTAGGAGATGTCAGGAAATGTGCAGCCACAACCTCAGTAGGGGCTGCTACCTGACACACTCTATGTAGATGTGTGCCAGCATCATCACAAAAGAGACAGGTGTCATGGGAGTTGGTGAATTGTACCAGGTAAGGGCCTGTGCTCATGGTTCCATGAAGCAGATGAAGAAAGAACCTCTTTTCCAATAAGATTTTTCAGCAATCCAGAAAGCTCACATCTTTTAAGGTCTGCCAAATAATACCCCCAGCAGGCTGTGGAACCAGAGTGGAATATAAACTGGTCCACAGGGGTTGGGAAAGTGTGTAGAGAATGAGGGAGGGGGCTGCAGGAAAAGCAGCTAAGTCCTCCCTGGAGAATGGATTCTGTCCCTGCCTCTGCCACAGATTTCCTATGAGGTTGGGCAAGTCACATAAACCAAACTTTCCACAGGTGGTCATCGACTTTCAGAGTGCTCAACTTTAAGACTCTGGGGAACTGATTTGTAGAAGTTCTGAGCACTAACAACTGCAATGGGAATGGCTTTGAACATATGAAGTCCCATATAATGCTAAGTATTCTCTAAAGTCAGGCTCTATCTGTCTCCAACTGAGAGGTTTGATTCCACCTATGGTGGATGGAAAACACTTTTTTATGCAGAATAATTTTTCCATTTGGAGAGTCAAGTGTTTAGTCATTTACACAATTCACATCAGGTAAAGCAACTCCTAAAGTTATGAGTGCTCAACACCACTGGGAAATAAAACCCTTGGATTGTCAATTTGGTATGTCCCCTCTGCTTTGAAAATTGACTAAATGTTTAACAAGGTGTTCATTTGCTGGTTACTGGCGATTTCTCAAAAAATGGTACAGAGCAAGTATTATGCCTTCAACCTATAACCTCTGGAAGACTATGTATATTTGGGGAAGGAGGTATTCACAGTAGTCTAATGGGACTAGATCATCAGGGCATTTTTCCAAAGGGGCAGGTGGTGACCAGCTCCTAATACAAAATCGTTACTCTACCAGTTACACCAGCAATCACTTCTGAAACCCTTGAAACATCTCTCTATTAAAAGGAAAACCTTTCTCTCAATATTCCCAAAGATTTTGCAATGTTTCTCAACTGTGGTTCTCCATGCTCCAGAGGACCCATAGGAAATCTGTTCTGCAGCAATGATCTAAAGTATCTGATCATAGCTGATACTTATTTGTTCCCTCCTCTGCTACTGAGCTGCCTTGGCCTCTTCTATAGAGTACAGTTGTATGTGTGTCATTGTGACCAGGGTCCTACTGGAGAGCCAGCTGTGGTCACTCAATTAGGGGGAACTGCAAAGAATGGGGCAGACAATCCAAATGTTAATATTCCCTTTTGACCTCTGAATCAATAGTTATGGTGACAGACAGGAACTGACTGTTTATGGGTTGCATCTAAGATACACACAGTTAGTGTTACTTTTAACAATATAGGTTTGCATTTCAAAGTTCTAGCCCAGTGGTACTCAAACTTTTTGTGTGTGTGTGGACCACCTGAAAATTGCTGAGGGTCTCGGCAGACCACTTATCGATCTTTCCAAATGCTGTTTGTACCATTAGCTAACTATTGTAAAGCCATTGTGAATAGATAAAGGAAGGGCTTCTGAGCATCCAAATAAGAGCAGAGGAAAAGTTCAGGGACTACAAGACCGTAAAGCAGCTGAAGATAACATCTCTTTTCTGATGTTTGTTTCCCCCCCCCCAGCAACTCGAAAAACCCATTTCTTTTGAGGTCTATATAAAGCTGGTTAGGGATTTTCCAATGAAAGTTTTTCATTGGGCAATGCCCATTTCTCAAAAGAAACTTTTTTTCAGGGAAAAGGTCAATTTTGATTACACTTTTTTCAGCAAGATCTCTGAGGCTGGGGGTCAGGAAGAGGAGAGAGATCCCACAACACACACTGCAGAATAGCTAGCAGCCTGGTGGTTAGTGCGTTCACACTGTATCTGGGACACCCAGGTTCAAGTCCCTGCCCTGATTTAGGCATCCTAGGTGAGTGCTTTAGCCTGTGTTGGGAGTCTTGGTTTCATCCTGAGGTACAACAGGAAATATTTTTGAAATCTCACAAATTTTCACATGATGGGAAAACAGTCATGGTCTCTCTCCCCTCCCCTCTACTTCTGTATTACCTTGTTGCTGTTTTAACTTAACAGCTTTTAGAAATTCACACTAGTATTATACTGCTGTTACAATCACTGTACGTTTAATGAATCCCTTCTCTCTCCCTCCCTTCCTGTAGCTCTCAAGTGGAAGTCTGTTTTTTTTCCTTTTTTCTGCTCCTATTACTACTTTGTGTCCCTGGTTCCCTTTGACACTCTGGACAAATTTCCTCTTTCCTCCTCTGACAGGAGGCTGCCCTGTTCTCGCTTTCTGTCACTGGAAGCATCTCACACTGTCACAATCTAACTGCTAAACTTTTTGCTGCATGACATTCTCAAGGTTTAAATCTGTCACTTTAATCTCATTAGACCATGCTACTAATTTTAAAGCTTAGTGCCTCCATTTCCAGGCAGAGCAATACCCCAGCTGTTCTGTTAAAGGGTGAGGTAGACTGCCAGCACACCAGGTAATAATTCTCCTCCAAGAATTACTGTAGTAAAGCAGGAAAAACATAACCATACACTTCTGTGTGCTTTTACTGGAGGCATTTGTCAAGGTTCCTTCCCCACTCTGAACTCTAGGGTACAGATGTGGGGACCTGCATGAAAAACCCCCTAAGCTTATTTCTACCAGCTTAGGTTAAAAGCTTCCCCAAGGTACAAACTGTTTTACCTTTTGTCCTTGGACCTTATGTTGGACCTTATGCTGCCACCACCAAAGTGTCTAACAAAAATAACAGGGGAAGTGCCCACTTGGAAATGTCTCCCTCCCCAAAATATCCCCCCAAGCACTACACCCCTTTCCTGGGGAAGGCTTGATAAAATTCCTCACCAATTTGCATAGGTGAACACAGACCCAAACCCTTGGATCTTAAGAACAATGAAAAAGCAATCAGGTTCTTCAAAGATAATTTTAATTCAAGAAAAAGTAAAAGAAAAACCTCTGTAAAATCAGGATGGTAAATACCTTTCAGGGTAATCAGATTCAAAACATAGAGAATCCCTCTAGGCAAAACCTTAAGTTACAAAAAGACACAAAAACAGGAATATACATCCCATTCAGCACAACTTATTTTATCAGCCATTTAAACAAAACAGAATCTAACGCATCTCTAGCTAGATTGCTTACTAACTCTTTACAGGTTTCAGAGTATCAGCCATGTTTGTCTGTATCCACAAAAAGAAAAGGTGAACTCATGGCACCTTAGAGACTAACAGATTTATTTGAGCATAAGCTTTCGTGAGCTACAGCTCACTTCAACGGATGCACTCCGATGAAGTGAGCTGTAGCTCACGAAAGCTTATGCTCAAATAAATGTGTTCGTCTCTAAGGTGCCACAAGTCCTCCTTTTCCTTTAACTCTTTACAGGAGTTCTGACCTGCATTCCTGCTCTGGTCCCGACAAAAGCATCACACAGACAGAGAGGACCCTTTGTTTCCCCCCGCCCTCCAGCTTTGAAAGTATCTTGTCTTCTCACTGGTCATTTTGGTCAGGAGCCAGCGAAGTTCTTAGCTTCTTAACCCTTTACAGGTGAAAGGGTTTTTCCTCTGGCCAGGAGGGATTTAAAGGTGGTTAGCCTTCCCTTTATATTTATGACAGCATTAAATACACTGAACTATGGTTTCAGGAAGGGACAGGATTTCTTAATAGGTCCCTGATTCCTCCATAGAATTAAGGGTCCCTACCTCTCAACAAGCCAAGCTTCTGCTCCTGGTGTTAAGAGAAACAATGGTATACTAACAGAATAAAGGAAAGAGATTTTTTTCTTCAGGTGCTGTGGAGTGTGTGGTTTCCTGCTGGGTTGGAAAGTGCTTTCCAATGGAGATATTCAGCAGAAACAGGTAGGGATGGTACTGAAGTTCTTCAGTTACAGCTATGATAGGTTGCACTTTGGTTCAGTATTGTGTATTCTGGTGCTCTCCTGTAAGAGCTACCTATGGACTCACATGGGCTTCCTGGATGCCACTAATCTTCACCAGTATATTTTTTTCCTTAGAACTGAGGGGAACGGCTCTATTTTAGTGTTTTAAAAATAGATTATTAATGTCATATAGCTACGGAATGAGTTCTGGACATTTATTATACAGCTAATCCCTGCCACTTTTTGAAAGAATGCTGCCATTTTGATCAGTTCTCGTTTTGACCAGGGACCTTAAGAAGCAAAAATGAACTAATTAGCCATTTTTTTGAAATTAGCTAGGGATCCATTTTCAATTTTTCAAAGACTTCATTTTTTTCCACTCTGGATAGTGAGATTCAAACCCCAGAAGTTGTTCTGCGGGGAAAAATCTGCTGTCAGCTGAGAATGGATCAAGGCATGAAACTGTAAAATTTTCTTGTTACTTTTCTGCACCTGAAGAAAGTATTTCCATGTAAATGAACATTTACTGTAGTGATTTGCAACTCCATCACATGATTACATTTCCCCCTTTGGGGGGGGATTCCTGTTGCTCTAAAAGGAAGGGTGGGAGAGAAGCTCTTGGGCCTCAGGAGTGGCAGGAGACTTGGGTTATTTTCCCAGTGCTGCCACAAACTTGCTGCATAATTAGGGGTAAATTACTTAACCACTCTGTACTGTGTTTTTTTCCCATTGGCAAAATAGGAATAATTATACTTTGTTACCCTTACAGATCTGTGGGGCTACCTTGAGATTAGGTATAACTAAAAATTGCAATGTAATTGCATCTAAGTAACATGGCAAGTCCTGAGTTATTGATGTTTTTCGTCAGGGTTTGAAAAACACTCTTTCCCTGCATGAATGGGAATTTGGAGCAGGCAAGTAGATTGACTACGGTCAGGGAGCTGAGTGTCTGAGGCTGCCAGCTCTTTCATTTTAGTTAAATGGGGCAAGCACAGGAGCAGAGCAGCTTGGAAGCTGCTGCTCCTTCAAGATTACAGGAGGGCCTAACTGCTCTTACTTCTTTAAGGATAGAAGGAGAGATGGAACAGAGCAGCTCAGGTTCTGTTACTATAACAGAGGGAATGGATAAATTTGGGTCAGGCATATGGCCAGGTGAATGCATGTAGGTCAATGAAAGTTTTTGACACTCAGTGACAACCTTTTACCACAACAGAAATAGGAATTTATCTAAATAAGCAGCACTTGCCATACACTGATACATCTTCATATATATAATATGGGGTTGACTGAATTATATTATATATACGTTTATATAATACACATGCAATTCAGACGTCCCGCATACCAATAGAGCTTTATGTCACACACATCTACTGTGAATGCAAGACAGATAATACGTTTCAGGTACTTCATGAAACGTTATAGGTTTATGGAACCCCATAATCCGAAATAAGTAATCAGAAGTTGGATATCTCTCCTACAGAAGCAGGTTAGCAATTGTATTAATGTTTTTTAAAAATTTAAATGAATCACTCTGTAATGAAAAAAAAATGTAATTTCACCTTTAATATCAGATTCATTTTTTTTAAAAAAGCCACGGATAAGTAAGGAGAATTTCTGACAGAGCAAACTCATCTTCCCAAAGTAATTCTGAAGAATAAATTGCATTAAAGGCTTTCAGTTAATTTCTTGCACTGTGCCTATAATCAGTAAAACATAATATTTCATGTTTTACCCAAGACTGCTATCATGTGCTGATTATCTGGGCAAAAATGTCCTAATTCTGAAAAGTACTTAAGTGTGTTCCTAATCTTCTGCTATTTTATATAAAACTGTAAATTACAGAAGACTGAACAATCAAACATTCAATGTAATAATTAGACTACATGCCTCAGAAGTGAAGTGTTGCTTTGCAGAGCCCTATAAATATATTAAGGATGTAGGAGCTGATTTTCTTTAAAAAAAATAAAAATCTAATAATGCATGTTCACAGCAGAAGAGTGACCTTCTAGGAGATGTAGTATAAAATCAGTAATGTCAGCTCAATTGATATTATCAGACTTTAATGGTCATCCAGTAATTGCTCATTAAAAGTTTCTTTCAGTTTGAAAAAATCTACCAGCCTGTGAAGACATTCCCAGTATTTATAAGGGGGTTATTTGGTAGAACTAGGAATCTCGCACAACAAAATGTAAATGTGCATATTGTACTTGGGGTACTTAAAGCATCTTATGATTTTCAGAATGTTGTAGGACATCAGAACTTTTGCCTGTGTTCAGAATGCCTATTGTCTCATATTATTTTCAGTGAAATTGTGGCCACTCTTCCTTCAGTGTAAATGGTTGTCTCCGTAACCCTATTTCTCAGTGCATAGTTGAGAGAGGAGGCAGTATGGGATGGAGGGTATGTGGGGAAGGAGGGGGAATAAAGTGAGAAACCTAGGGTACAGTGGGAGGATGAAGTAATGGGGGGGGGAGGGGAGAAGGAAGCCGGGGGAATGCATAGAGAGGAAAAGGGAGGATGGGAGACCTGCAAATGTGTGGGAGGAAACAGAATTTGAGGAGGTCTGGAACATGGAGGGAAACAGAATGAGGAAGGGAGGGCCAGGGAAGGATAGGGAGAGAACTGGAAGACTTAAAAGGGTATGGATAAAGAGAGACTACCAGCCCTCCTATCCCAGCTTTTAGAGAGAGTCCTCCCTGTAGCAACAGATGAGAGAGATAAAGGAGGAGGTTTGCTTTTGTGTGTGTGGTGCATGTTGAAGGTTGATTAATTTTTAATCTGAAATGATCAATCACAAATTGAAGATGAGGGGTTGATAGGTCAGTGGTGGCTTCCCCTAGTGGCTCAAATCAGATGGCAGACAAAGAAATCATTTTGATGGGTCTGACCTATATGTCAGAACTAGGGTGATATAGCTTTACAAAAACTTGTTTGGATATTTTTAGATGTCTGTAAAATCAAAACGAAGGATGGTTTGGATTTAAATTCTGTCTTAACCAATTGGTCAAGATTCTTAATATTTCAGGGGGAAAAGGGTGGGTGTTAATGTTATTTTGAATAAATGGTACTAATTGTGGCCTATTTAACGATTTGATATCTTCCTCTCCTGCTTGTTACCTCAGCCTGTAAAATAAATACAAATGTGATGAAGACAGGATCAAGTTGAATTAATTTTTAAACCAAAAAACTTTTATTCAATGTAAGACTAAGTAAATACTTTATAAAAAGATATTGTTGTAATATTGGGTGTGTATTAGGGTTGCCAACCCTGAATGCTCAAAAATCATGAGTCAGGCCCCCCTAAAATCATGGATTTGCTTAAAAAATCATGATTACTGTTATGTGTCATTTTTGTTGGCAGCACTGTTACTGGGTTGTACGTTGCAAAATGGCAGTTGCTGACATTAGATGTACAAAGTTATAGTGTATGGCAATGTTCTGTACATTAACATGGAAGTATTCCTTGAAATAAACATTTTAAGTGATTTCGTTTAGTCCTAACACTTTAAATACACTAAAAACAAAAATTCTTAACAGCCTCATCATTATTAGTAAGTTCTCAGCACTATAACGTTCTGTTGGGGATGAATAAAGTAACTGGACCTGGAAGGGAAACTATCTAAACAGCAGTGTAGTTTCTCAGATGGGGGAGTGAAATATAAAGGGCAAACAATGTAAATGATGATGAAAGCAGATTTTTCTTTTCTTTTAGAAATCAAAAGACCAGAAGTGTCAATAATATAATTAAAGACTTCTTTAAATAAAAGAATGACATATAGATTTTGATACTGAATATTTATTTTACATTTTCAAGAAATGGGCCAGTAGAATAAAATACTTTTTTGATAAAAGGATAGCTCTACAACAATAAAGAGCTGTCAGTGGTTTTTAACTACTTAGTTATGTGATTGGGAGAATAAATTATTGCTGAGGATGAATGCACAAGGCTCAGAGCATCACTTAAGACTGATCCTTAACTTAAGACTGACCCCTCCCCCCCATTACCCCATGAAGTTAGAATTTCACTGTTGATTTCACTGCATCAAGGCTGATCTTAACCTTGGCGTTTAGATGGTGCTTACAGGGCCTTCTGCAACTTCACCCTCATTGAGCGATAGTCATTTGTAGTTTTATGGGCTTCACCTAAATTAAGGATTAAAAAGAAGGGTGAAGTGATTTCCTTTTCCTCTCTGCTAGTTGCATTAAGACTTGCCAGTGCAATAATTAGGGATACAGTCATGGATTTCTCAACACCTCTGAATCAATAGTAGCCTAGCACTGTGAGAGCTTTGCACACTCTGCAACATTTAGCCTTTTTTTTTCCCTCTACTGGGGATGTTGCTATGGGAAACAGAGCAGAAGAGTGGATTGTATCGCTTAAAAGTGATTTTTTTTCAACTTTTCAATTACAAAGCAAAGGAATATGTATATGTAGTAGCAGCTGATATGATCACCGAAGAACATCAGCGGAGTCAGAAGGGTACTATTGTTTTGTATAATTATGATTTATATAATCTGGATTTTTGACAATTTGTAAAATCAGTCATTTCTGAAACTTGTGTTAATTTACGTTAACATTTTAAATGTAAAAGTGAGGTTAAATTATAGTCCCTCAAAACACTGATAAATCATATACTGTATCACATGATCGAGAGTCTTTTCAATCCAGCATCATGATGGCATTTTTTCTTTTATCTTGGAAAAAATGTGCAGTCAGTTAATTGTTTCAGGAGGCACAGTACATCTGACATGAGTCAAAACAATATTGTTAATATATCCGATGGAGAGACAAGTACAACATGTCAGAAAATAGTAGAGATTCAGGGAAGGAGGGAAAGTACTACCTGATAAAATTAACAAAGGAAGACAACACAATGAGGAGTTAAAATTAAAAAATGGGGCTGAGGCTATGCAAATACAATTTGGAAAGAAGTGGAATGAACTATACAGCAGCAGCTGCTACTAGGAAGGTTGTGTAAATTTCCATTCTACTCTCCAATGCTGAGTTGTTTGTGACTATATGAAACCTTCCCCATTTACTCTGAAATTGTCCAAGCTTAGTCTTTGCCCAAATGTAACGTTTTGAAAAGTCAGAGCAAAAACAGATGAACCTTTCTTTTTTCCTAGTAGGAAGAATGGGGAGCACATGCAAAGCGCGTGTGTGTGTGTGTGTGTGAGTGTGTAAAGAAACTTACTATTTTGGCAGCCTAATGGGATAGGTGTAAATAGTTTTAAATAGCCTAAATAGGAAGAACATTTTAGTATTCTGGTGAAATTTGGCTTAAATTTGACCAAGCTAATTCTCTTTCAGAATGGCATGCCATCAATACTCAATACATTTTGGGGATTTTCGCAAGCAGCTAAGAAAGGCTATATTGCGATTCGGAAATTCAAAAATTCTAAGGCCAGAAGGGACCATTGTGATCATCTGGTCTGAGCTCCTGTATGACACAGGCCATAGAACTTCTCCCAAATAATTCCTAGAACATATTTTAGAAAAAAACACACACACACAAAAACATCCAGTCCTGACTTAACAATGGTCAATGATGGAGAATCCATGATGACCATTGGTAAATTGCAAGCCTTATTTCCAGTCTGAATTTGTCTAACTTCAACTTCCAGCCATTGGATATGTTATACCTTTCTCTGCTAGATTGAAGAACCCTTTATTAAATACTTGTTCCCCCTGTAGGTTGTTAAAGGGTGACTTGATTAGTCTATAACCTTCTCTTTATTAAACTAAATAGATTGAGCACTTTGAGTCTATCACTGCAAGACATGTTTTCTAATTCTTTAATTATTGTCATGGCTCTCCACTTTATCAACATCCTTCTTGAACTGCGGGCATCAGAACTGGATACAGTATTCCAGCAGCACATGCACCAGTGCTAAATACATTGGGAAAATAACCTCTCTACCCCTATGCAAGATTCCCATGTTTATGCATGCAAGGATCACGTAGATCTTTTGGTCATAACATCACTCTGGGAGTTCATGTTGAACTGACTCTACACTACAATCCCCAAATCTCTTTTGGAGTCACTGCTTCCCAGGATAGAATCCTCCACCCTGTAAGTATGGCCTACATTTTTTGTTCCTAGATTATATATTTGTATTTGTGTGTATTAAAACACACATTGTTTTCTTGTGCCTAGTTTCCAAATTGTTCTGAATCAGCAGTGACCTATCCTGTTTATTTACTACTCTCTCCCACCATTTTTGTGTCACCTGCAAATGTTATCAGCGATGATTTTGTTTTTTTCCAGGTCACTGAAAGAAATATTAAATACCATAGGGCCAAGAACTGACTCCTGTAGGATCCCAGTAGAAACATACCTGTTCAATGATGATTTCCCGCCCGCCCCATTTATAATTGCATTTAGAGACCTATCCGTTAGCAAGTTTTTAATCCATTTAATATGTACCATATTAATTCTCTATTCTAGCTTTTTAATCAAAATGTCATGCGGTATCAAGTCAGATGCCTTGAAGAAGTCTATTTTATCAACACTATTACCAAACTTGTCATGTCATCAAAGAAAGATATCAGGTTAGTTTGACAGCATCTATTTTCCATAAATCCATGTTTATTTGCATTAATTACATTATCCTCCCTTAATGCTTTATTAATCCAGGCTGTATCAGCTGCTGCACTATCTTGCCTGGGATCAACATATGGCTGGCAGGCCTATAATTACCCAGTAATCCCATTTACCCTATTCAAAAATTGGCACAACATTAACATTCTTCTAGAAATTCCACCATGCGCCAGGATTTACTGAAAATAAACCGCTCCCCAGCGACCTCTTTTAAAATTCTTGCTATCAGGACCTGCTGACTTTAAAATGTTTAACTCTAGGTATATGCAAGGGTTTACATGGCTCATTTAGATGCATAGTGGAAAAAATCACATGAGCGGAGGCAAATATTCTGCCAATGTCTTTGTTTTGCTACCAGCAGACCTTTTTAAAGAAAAAATGTGATCCATTGTATTTGAGGAGTCATATATGATCTCATGAAAGGTATGGCAATTTCCTGCAAAATCCATCGGAGACGTTGAATTCAGTGTTTTAAGTATCTTTTTGGGGTCCTTTGTATTAAATGATTGATATGTATTTTTGTGGGCTGGGATTGTATGTAACCTTTCAAGAGAGAAAGGTGTGATAACTGTGAGATCTGGGGTTCAAAAGACTCTACTGAAAAATGTGCCAGATAAGAATGGACTTCTGAAACAAAAAGTGTTCAGTGGTCTTTTGGGGGGAATATCTAGGGGGAGGTGAAAGAAAATTCTCCACCTCTGGTTATGTAAAAACCCATCCTTCTGAAGCTTCATCATTCCAGGATATCAATCTGTTTAATTCTGGACGAATCTGAAAATTTAGTAAATCATATCTAATTCTCAATATATGAAAAGAGACCAAGAAAATTCAAAATTTTATAGAGTAACTTTACATTTTCTAATATATAACAATTTCCAACTGGCCCTCCTTTTTTCCCAGTATTTCATCCTTCTGTCCTTTTATGCTCTGCTGAATTTCCTCAGCTGCTGCTGCTGTTGTTACATTCCAGCCTACCATTAATTACAAAACAATTTACATTTAGTTTAAGGAAAGGGAAACCATAAACAATGTCAACTGAAATTAGCGCACTTGAAACCCAAATTTTACAAAAGTAAAGGAAGCAACAAAATTGGAGCAACTCTAGTTTTATGGATTCTAGAGTCATACAGAGGCATGCCATTTTAAAAAAGAATGTATACAATTGTGAATTTTCCTCTAGCCACTGAAAAAGGATCAAAGCTTAATATTCAGTCTAGATAAGCATCTAAAGTTTGTATGCCCTTCTGTAACATCTTATGAAAACTTTTTTGAAGTCTGTCTTCCTTCTGCCTTCATGTACTTTTACATGTTTAAACTAGTAAAGCAGAGACTTCTGTATATGTGGCAAATCAGGTAGGTGTGTCATTTTAAGAAGTCAACCCCACAGATCTGACAAAAAGGGTAGATTAGTTATTTGTATTACAGTGCCCCTAGAGTACAAACAGCACCTAGAGAGTACAAACACATAACAAACCACACTCCTTGATTTGAAGAACCTACAACGTGCATAGTCAAGAAAAGGGGGGGGGGGAGAAAGGAAGTCATTTTACTGATGAGGAGCTGACAGAGTAATTAACTTGCCTAAAGTCAGAATGGAAGTCTGAGGTAGAGCAAAGAATTAAATTGACATCCTGAGTCCTGGTTCATTGCCTCAGCCAAAAGACCCATTCTTCCTCCTGCGTGGAGAACTTCAATCCTGCATTCATAGTAATATGCCTGCTTGATAGGTGTGACCAGGACTAGGCCTACCACATGGCAGAATATGGTAATATTTATGGCAGCAGTAATGGGGGGGGGGGCAGTTGAGTGACCCTTTCAGAGATATGAATGCTTTCAACTTGTTCATGGCTTGCATTCAAGACTGTCTTGATCTAGGATTTTCTTGAAAATAATTGAGTCATATCTAAACAATGTTTTAGTGAAATGCTACCTTGCCAGACACTAAATCTACTCCCATCCTGCATCTGAAGTCTCCAGGCCTCTCTGTTGACTAAAATCTTGTTATGGTTGGGCTGACTTCTGAATCTGACACTTTGCCTAGCAGCTAATTTGAATACAGGCCCATTCATTTTAATATAGTAGTAATAGAGCTGCAGGAGAAAGTGTACTGTGTGTTTATATACTCTAGGGCAATCAATAGATTGTGGCAGCAATTGTCTATGAAGGCTTTGAAAGATGGCACACTTTACCACTTATCTACATTTATTATGGAGAAGACTTGGTGTGCACAATTACATGCATGGGGCTAATTTTTCCCTCCCTACCAACCACACGCTTTCTGGCAACCTAGTTAAAGATGGATGTATATTGCAGGGTGAAAACTCGTGTGTGTGTAACCTGCGAATATGATTCAAATTTTGCTTTGACTGTGATTTGCATCCTTTTTGTCTTCACTTTCCCTGAAAAATTTGCTGAAATTAACTTACTGAAAGGAGTATTCATTAAAACAAGGAGTTTTAAACTGATATTGCAGAATATTTGTGTTTAATTGAATTTCTAAATAACTGTGAGCATTTCCACAGGTAACGTGGTTCTAAAAGTCCTTCAGTCAAGGAACAGAAACATTTCTACTTGGTCCAATTAAAACAACATCATGTCAGATTTCAAATTCTGAATATGGATAGAAAACACCTCACCAAACAATCCACAAACCATAATTT
Source organism: Eretmochelys imbricata (assembly GCF_965152235.1). Taxonomy (NCBI): domain Eukaryota; kingdom Metazoa; phylum Chordata; order Testudines; family Cheloniidae; genus Eretmochelys; species Eretmochelys imbricata. Next base: position 125,051,341 of record NC_135573.1, on the reverse strand, counting down.
ATTTGGTGAATTTTGAATAATTATTCAACTTGAGAAATTCATCATGTCATGTGGATAATTCAGGAAAAGAAAAGCACAAAATCTGCAGATTTGTTTTCTAAATGCCTAGGTGTGCTCTTTTGGGAGAGGGACTGTATTTTTGTTTTGTTTGCACAGCAGCTAGTGCTTAGCTCGACCTAAATTAGTAGCCTAGACTAGGCCCTAGGGCTCCTACATGCATAATTGGACAGTTTTTATAGTGGGGTGCTGAAAGCCATTTAACAAAACTGTAAACCCTATACATAATGGAAACCTCTTCAAGCCACATCCCTGCAAATTATAATTTGTTCCTTTCTTTAGTGTCTTCTTTAGAGCTAACTTTAAAATGGTAACTACGTTTTGTGGGGAAAAAAATGTTGCCCCCATTTTTTGGTAAATGAATGTTCAGTTTTTTTAATTTAAAACTAACAAACCCAAATTAAAAAATTGAAAACTAGTCCGGTTTTTCAAACTCAGAATTGATTAAATTTCCCACTTAGTTTCCCTTTCCTCCTATTTTCCATTTTGTCACTGGGGGAAAAAAAAGACTAAACAAAAACAAAAAAATAACAAAAAAAGGGAGAAAAAACTCCCCAAACTGGGGAAAAAAATCATGTTTTCGTTTTTATAGAAGAGCTGGAAAATTTTGGAAAAAAGGCAGTTTTTAATTGGGGGGGAAAAAGTATCAAATTGAAAATTTCAGCCAGTGTTAGTCTCTGTCAATGGTGTCCAAACAGAAGTAACAAATGGCCATGTTCTGCTCTGTTATAATTGCAAAACCCACTTAATTCAGTGGGGTTGCATGGGAGTAAATAAGGGCGGGCTTTGGCCTGGAACCTGCAAATTGCCCTTGTTGCCCTGGAGACTCCTGCCCCCACCAACAAAGAAAACCCTTCAGATATATATTTTGCATTTTTTTCATACAAATTCTAAATTATATTTTAAAAATGGATGAGATCTCTTGGAGGATGTAAGTGCTGTTAGTGCTGTTTATGTTTAATTGTCCCTTGTTGGAGGAGAAATAATTTACTATATCAAACAGAGATGTATTGGAGCTGGGTGTTCTAGCATATGAATAATGTACTTTCATCCCTGGATTCTGAGTTTCTTTAGCTAAAAAGCCAATTGAAATGATGAAAATTATGACTTCAAATGTGAAACTGCAAAAAGGAAAGGGGGAGGGAAAAAATGTAAGTAGCTATTGATTCAGAGATGCCTTGGAACTCTTAGTCAAGTATAAAAGTAGGAAAATATGATGCTGATACTTATATATTATACACTTTTGCAATTGCCTCTTGAAGTTTAAAACTTGTGTGCATAAAAGGTGGAGTGTAGACATTTCTGGAGACTGAAATCTTCTGTATTTCTACAGAACACTTGCAGTACAGACAAGAAGAGTAAAGATCTATCCCACATTAAAAGCCTTTTTTTTTTTTTTTTTAAGCTGTTGCAAACAACTACCCTATAGTCCTGGGTCTCATCCATTCCAGGTATCCATGTGCGTGTGTCTTAAGAACTCAGCACAAATCTACCATGCATTTCTGAGAGAATAGACTCATAAATTATCTCAAAATTTCTTAATGACTGAGGGTAAGAGGTTTGGCTAACCTCTACATTTGCATTTAGATTTGCCATGGATGTGATAATGACACCTTAAACTTACACTATTTACTGTGCATGTATTAAGTGAAGTTTTAAATCTAACATATTCAGATATTGCTACTATGCTTAATATCTTCCATTATAATGAGACCTCTACAGTGGTTTAGTGGGCTGCTTAAAATTCGTCTTAATGTCTTAGCTGGTACATTTTTTATTCAGAGAATTCAATTAAGTTAGAGCTACACTTTCTTACTCTGACAAACTACCTCACTTCACTTGTTTCTCTCTGTAATTACCTTAATGGTTTAGCTGCCTGGTGCTATCCACAGCAAACCAAAAGTATTATGGCAAGTTTATCTTGCAAAGCTTCTAACAGTGAAGGCTTGTTAACCTGATGTCAGGGCTCATTGAAACCACAGTTAGACGCTAATAAGCTGAAAAAGAAAATTAGATGTTATTGTAATTACTAACGGTATCTATATGTTTCAATGGAAAATGTAAGCAATACTTGACTCCATATACGATGTCATACCATATCTTGAAAATTGTCATATAACGACTTCTCTCTTCAGAAGTTCTGCTATCCACTGTTGTCTTCCCTTCTTTTATAATGCAGATTAAACTTCAAATTGTTCAGAAGTTTTGTCCAGTTTGAATGAATCATCCAAATTTAATATTAGGATCTAGACCTTAGATTTGAATACATGTTAGAGGGAAAAAATAAGTGACAGTGGAAGACACTAGAAAATGGATGTGTGTGCTGTGTTGTTTTTTCCATGTTGTTTGCTTTAATAATAGGAGCTGGATTTATTTTGATCTTTGTGGTAACTACTGTGAGTGGTAGTTGCTCAGCTCTTAATGTTTTTTCATTGGAGTTTTATGGTAAGAATTTGCACGACCCCACTAACATTGTGTGGGAGAGGAGAAAGGATGATCTTTCCTTCTGTTTCAAGTGACCAGGGAACAGATGGAATTGGAATTTGGGGTGCAGGGATAGTAAGTGAAGAGAGGGGACATAACTGTGAGGGAAAGGACAGGTTTCTGTAGGCTATGTCTAGTGGTGTCTGCTGTAGCAAATATACTAGGGCTGGTGGAAAAATGTCCATTAAAAATGTTTTGATGGAAAATTGAGGCTTTAAAAAATAAATGTTGGCCAAACCCCGAAATAACTCCAGCTGAATTTGCCATCCTTCTGGTATTTGGCCGTGTTGGTCTTTGTTTGTTTTTTTTCCCAGTTTTTAACAAAAAGAAAATTTCAGTTTTTGGCCAAAGCCTTTCGGTTTTCAGTTTCTAAAAACTATTTTTCTAATGTTGGTGTTTTCAATGTTTTAAGTCAATTTTCTTCTGAAAATCTTGACCCAAACCCATTTTTTATAATTTCTGGAGTGGAAAAAACGTGTATGTATGTATTTATTAATTACCTCCAACATAAACCCAAACCATGTTTCTGCAATCCCTATTTTTGGACTATTTCCTATTACAGGATCAGGGCTGGAGTTTGGGGTGCAGGAGGAGGATCAGGGCAGGGGTTTGGTGTTCAGGAGGGGGATCAGGGCAGGAGGGGTTTGAGGTGCGGGCTCTGGCCCTGTGCCACTTACCTGGAGCAGTTCCGGGGTGTCAGCGGCACCACTAAGGCAGGCTCCCTGCCTGCCGGATCCCTGCACCACTCCCAGAAGTGGCCGGCACCACACCCGAAGCTCCCATTGGCCGTGGGGAGCTTCGCATCTGGAACCACAGGTAAGGGCAGTGTGTGGAGCCCTCAGCCCCCTACTTCCCCCAGCGGCCGCAGGGACATGGTGCTGGCTGCTTCCGGGAGCGGCGCGGGGCCTGCTGTGCCACGGGGGTGGCAATCCTGCAGGCCAGATCCAAAGCCCTGAGGGGCCGGATCCAGCCCACGGGCTGTAGTTTGCCCATCCCTGCACTGTCTAAATACAAAATAAGCCTTATAATGAAAATATTTCTATTGTGGTATGTCTGAATGCAGAATAGCAGGAAAAAACTCCTTCTCTTATGAAAGTGATTAAGGATGTTAAGCAGTTGTCTGAATTTATGAAGTATCCCGCGCAGTAATCAGCATGTAACTCAATTTAGTTATTTCAGAAAGATGAGTAAAATGCACAGCCCTTAGGGGCTGTAGCAACATATGTTGGCTCTGTTTTCTGTTGGGCACTAATGCAACAAGGTCTGTGTGGTTTTGTCTCTATTATCTAATGAGAAAACATAGATAAAGCCCAGTCCTGCTCCACTAATGGGAACAGTCTAGAGTAGACTCTTGTAATGGGAAGCAACAACAGACAAATCGGTCACTGTTTCCACTCCCGATACTATCAAATAATAGTGCTGCTGCCCCTTACTCTTATTTTTGTGAGCCTCAGTGTACAGTAAAAGGATTTTTATTCAATATCTGCTTATTAATACTAGTAAATGCAAGTGAAACTTTCTTTGGTTTATACTGCTTTTGAAATACCAACACATTTTTCTTTAACGTTATTAGTCTTAGTACCATGTCACATAGGTTGCTTTTAACATTACTGCATTTTTGTCTTATGGTCCTTAGGATGCTCAGACAACATTGTTCCTTGCTCTGTAAACATCCACATTTATTCAAAAAGGTAAAATGACAGCACCTTATTCTCTATTTTACTGTGGGGAAGAGGGAAGGATAAAAACAGAAAATAATTCCAGGCCTGAAACCATACCGATGAAGCAGTGATCAGGCCATTTCTACCTGCTTTCTGTTTTAAAATGTTCTCTCCCTTTTGGAAGTGCAGGAGAGGGGTATTAATTAGAAACCAGTGTTGGGGGATCTTTCTGTTGAACTCCTGATGCCAGAAATAAAGAGTTTTGCACTTGTTTTTATCATTTTAGTTTGGGAAGTTTCTTGTTGAATATGAGATATATAAGTATTACCATACATAGCTGTTGAATCAGGAAAAACATGGCATTAACAAGATACTCCTGCTACAAGCTCAGTTGTGGAAAGCTGTATTGTTTGCAGCTGTGTGGGTGGGTGTGGTTTATCTCTTCCCCAATTTGGTGTCAAATGGTCTTTATAGATACCGTAAATTCAGGAGCCTCCTGCACAGCTATTAATATGATGGCCTTCTGAGCTGGTGAAACAATTATACCTTATGTTTCATGTGGGCACTGTCTAACAAGCCCTCCAGTTCTGGAGCCCTCTTTCAGCTACCAGTCTGACTCCTGCAATCCTGAAAGCCACAGTAGGAAAGCCCAGAACTAGAAGAGAAACCATTCTTGTCTGTATCTGCACAGCACAAGTAATATCCTGAGACTACAGGCCTTCTTCGGTAAAAACTCCAGTGATTAAGTAAATGTCACATGATTAACTTGCAAAATTTGTGAATCCAGCATGTGGAGTCCAGATACCCTTCCCATTCACAATATGCTTCTCTTTCTTCTTCATGGGCAGTGATAGGTAGGCATAGACAGTGGTAGAGGATAAATGGGCTCTGTATGAAATCCAGTGAAGCACACAGAATAGCTACTGCTATACTAGGTAGATGGCTTACTCACTTGAAGTACTGAGCAAATATTTTAGGTACTGCAAGAAGTAGGGTTACCAATGTCTGGGTTTTCCCAGACAGGAGCTCTTTTTGGTCCTCCGATCTCAATCTGGGCAGATCTTTGAAATATGAACAAATGTCCATGATTTGGTATTGCCACCTTTACTTTTGTGCTGCCTTCAGAACTGGGTGGCCAGAGAACAGCGGGTGCTCTACCTGCCCTTCCCCTCCAGTTCTGCCTGCCCCGGCACTGTCGTCTATTTGAAGTGTGGTAAACCTAGCAAGAAGTAGACCTGTGCATGTTGCTGGATCAGACCCAAAGTATACTCTTCTGGTACAGTATTCAATATTAAACACTGGAGTGGAAAGATGGTGTTTTGGGTAAGGTACTGTGCTGGAGTTAAGGAGTTCTGGGGTCATTTCCCAACTGAATCAGACATTTCTGTCTGGGCAAGTTATTTAATCTCTTTGTATTTCTGTTCTGTATCTGTAAAAATGGGGATAACACTTCCATGCCTCATGAAGATAAATTTATTCATTAATTTTGAGGATCTCAGATGCTCAGATTCTATGGAAGAAAGACTACATAAGTACATAGATGGGGCACATACACACACCACACATAATATGTGTGTGTGTATAAATAAAGACAAAATTACACTTACAATGCTATTCTCTGCATTTCCTAAATTAGTACAATCTTTTCTATTCTAAGAAGGTATCTTTTGAATTGACCCACCAACTTGCCTATACTTACACAAAATGTCACGTTAGCTGCCTCTATCTGCCATCTTGTGGTCTGTTAGCTTCATCTCAACTGTATAAGTATACACATGGATTTACGTATTTTAATTTATGTAATTTCTCTCCGATTCTAACTAGTAATTACCGCAGTACACACAAATCAATTTTATTTTTGGGAGCCTTTATATGCAATAAATGGCTTTTGATGCAATACTTATTGGTATTAGTACATGAAAGTGAGCAAAATCAGCCAACTGCAAAGCAGTTTTTGGTAACTGCAATTCTTTTTGAGAATCAAATGTATTACAAATAAGCATTTTATGACTGTACATAATACTGATTTCTCTTGATAAATTAACAATTCTCCAATATTAAAATTTTACAACAATAATGTTTTTCTACTTTCAAAATTCAGATTTAGCTCTATGAGAGAGAGATTAATCTGCACCAATACTTATATGTACATCTCAGAGGCAGTGAATTGCCATATTGGATCAGACCATTGATTTTATCTAATCTAGTATCCTGTCTCTGACAGTGACTGATACCAGATGCTTCACCAGAACGTGCAAGATACCTTGTAATGGATAATTATGGAATAAACTGCCCATGGGAAGAGGGAGTTCTTCCTAAACTCCATTCATTAATTTAGTCTGAAACATGAAATGTTATGGCCCTTACACGTTTTAGCCAATTTTATATACCTAATGCTTCAATAACTTTATCAATATAAAGAACCTTTCAGTAGATCAGGACTTGTCAGGAAAGCCTAAACTAAAAAAAATGGAGTAGTAGAAGATGTAGGAAAAATAAAATTAAGTATTGCAACATATAATCTTTATCCCACCGATGAGCTTTTGACCTAAACTTTTAACTGGCCTCAAATCCATCATGCAATCGTTCCCCAAAGAGTTGTCCTCTTGCATTTGGTTCTGTGAAGGTGGATCCTTGTGCTCCTATGGAGCTCTGTTACTTTAACTGAGATTCTGCCTATGTTGTATTCACAACTTATTCACCCTTGTCTTGTATTCACCCTTATCTGCATGAGAAAATATGGCTTACTTGTGTTCACTGCCATGTTAGTTATGACTAAGGATTGAACCGGGGATCCCGCAAAGCTAAAAACATAAACGTTGATGACCTAAACCAGAGATCTAATTCCTATAGCAGTGAGCTGTAACAGTGTCATATCCTCTCTGGAACATGCACAGAAAGTGATGCATACCACATGCTGAATAGTACGGTTACATTCATGTAAATGCAGATTTTGCACGTGTAACTTTTTGCACTCAAAGCCACAGATCTGACTCAGAGTATAGTATGAATGTCAGCAAGGTTGTGAGGACCAGGTCCATCAACTGTAACCCAGTTTACAATGCAGTGTGGATGCTCAAGCCTAGGTGTGGAACCGTCAAGTCCACAAGCCTAGGTCTCACAGACCAGGGTTTATGGTGCAGTGTACACATACCCTAAATGGTTGGTTCAGTTTCCGAGGCTGGCTTAGAAAGTTTGGTGTAATATGTATAAGAATAAGGGTTGTGTTTTTAATCAGAAAGTTATAAAAATAATATCCTGATGTTCATTTAATAATCACTGAGTATAAAGAAAAATTTGTATGCATCTTTTTGAAGATCATCACTGACTTTTAAAGAAATATCAACCTACCTGCTATGATAATCTTATATTTTGAAAGGAGTTTATAAGAACACTGTAGTCTTATATTCAGTATTGTTAAGACTCACCCACTCATCTGATAAAGACATACAAAATAATATCTGTTTTATTGGTCTATGGAGCCAGTTCAGGAAATATGCTAAAACTGAGCATATTTCCTGCCCCAGATGTGGTCAAGACTACAATCTAATACAAAAAGAGATGAGCTCAAGAGAACATACTGTATAAATATCTTATAAAGCCTTGGAACACTCAATAATTAATTTTCAGCAAGGAGATGCTTTCATTTTGAAAAAGAATAATATAAAAGGGAAGATTTCTTCAATTAGCTTAATGAAAAGGAATGGTACAGTACACTTAATGAATACTCGAGAGAGGGCTGTTTTGGCTCACCCTATAACTTAAATATGCAGATTGCATCCTGCAATATTACAGTAAAGAACAAGGAAAACATCCTGCTTCCAGTTTTGTTGTTTAATTCATCTTGTGGGTCAGCAGTCTTGCTAAACCATTCCCTATCTTTAAATTTTAATTAAGTCCCAAACTGTCAAGTCCTGGGAACCTGGGCCTTTAAAAACTGTATGTGAAGGTGGGGAGGGACAGAATCTTAAGAAAACAGCTGAATGCAACTTCCTACCATTTCTTTGTCTGCAGATCACTTGTACCTCCCCCCCCCCACACACACACACACCACCCCCCCCCTCTCCCCAGTGTGGATGGTCCCCACTGAAGTCAATGGTGAAACTTTCATTGCCTTCATTCAGGCCAGGATTTTACCCCTAGAATCTATACAACTACCAAATCATAACAAACTATTCATGATGCTGTTTTAGTTGCCAGTATTAATTGCATTTCTATTTGGGCTTACTGAACATTCCCAACTGAACGCCATATCCCCACTGCTGTAAAATGCAATAAAACTAGTATAAACACTAGCCATGTCCAACCAGTGGGCACAAGCAGGGGTAGCAGCCTATCCCCACCCACACAGATGAAACTCATCACAGGAACACTGTATGTTTGGGAGTATAGAGACAGGTGGAGTGGTGAGGGAGTAGGGAGCTGACATAATACCAGGGGGTACCCAAGGCTGTGAGGAATGTTGATACTTATTGTGAGGAAAACTTGTCTATGCCTTCTAGGAGTCAGCTCCCCATCTCCACAGACAACTCAAGCACTCCCATTTAGGCCTACACAGGCCCCCGTGCTCTCTCTACGGGTTAGTGATAGGCACACCCCAACTCTCCGAGCATCTCCATGGAATTTCCAGCCCCTGATCTATTGAACGCTCACAGTATTTACAGGCTTGCTGCTTCCAAAGGTAGAATGCCTCCAAGTGTAGCAGTTTCACCTCCGATCATGGCTCTGCTGAACACACAACGTTTCTCTGTTTTTATAGTGAAAAGAAGTGAAAGTTTATTTAACAAACTAAAGAGATTCAAGTGATAAGTAGAAGTTTTGGAAACAAATGGTGTTATATACAATAAAATCATAACACTCATTCTAGAGTAAAGACAAAATTTACAAGATCTTCTCATGTCTAAAGTACTGTTGACCAATGTTTTCAAGCCAGGCAGGCTATGATCCCTTCTTCATGAGACAAGACATGCTGTCAGCTTCCCTCCTAGGTGAAAGATAAAATCTTGGCCCCTCTTCTTTTTTTGAATGCAGTTACTGACATATTATCTTTTAATCCAGGAGATCCCCTTTTCAGATACCTATCTTGGGGTTATTTTGTTGTTGTAAACTCTCAGGTGAGCTTAATATGCATTAAGTTAACATCAAGGTGTCCCTGGGTCACAGGATCTATGACTGTGACCCAGGGCATTATCCTTTATGTGTGGCATTATCATCACTGACATGATCACAAGGTTATTAATTCCTGCTTCATGACTCCTCTTGCCCCACCATCAGAGATTAGAAGAGGCAGAATTATATACAGCTTGAGGCCAGGTCACCAATAGCAATTTGATTCCAATGTGCAAGTAGGGAAAGGCCGGAGAGCAGTGCATAGAGGATAGTTCACATACCATTGTGGTTGGTGTGGAATATATAATTGCAGACCTTGAGGGAATCCAAGCATATCTTACTAGAGGGCTGTGTCCCTTCTCTCTGTGGCAGTAAACCCATCCCTTGCAAGGGAAGTTGTAATGCATGAGAAACACTACACTGTGAAGTGCATAGGAACTTCCCTTCCTCTAGGTTTTCCCTGTGGGAAGGGATGGTAGATCCCTATATTCAGAAGCCAAACAACCATGTAGAACAACCAAAAAAGTAACAATTTTGGTTTCTAAAAGCCCAATACAGGTTGCAGTTGTATGTAAAAGGAAACTGATTTAAGGTTATTTAATGTTCTATTTGGCTAGATAAGTTTTATTTAGCTAATCCCTTATGTTTCCTCATTTCTACCTACGTGAATTCACAGCATCTCTCTTTTGCATTTGGACATCATGAGATGGTGTCCCTGTCTTTGAATGTGATTGGTCAAAGATGTTCAAATACTTTAATAATTCTAACATAATCCTACTTCCCTAATTAAAGTATTTCACAGTAAAATAACTGCTGGCATAACAAACCTTAATTCAACTAAATTGAAGAGCTCTGTACTTTAGCTGCCCTAAGAACTAGACAGAATAATTCATACTTTATTTAGCACTGAAATAGACTGCTGCATACTTATAATCAGTCAAATGCAGTCATAGATAGGATTCTTCCTTGGCCGAATCTTGAATAAGGTATGTTTCAGAACCTGAGGAAGGAATCACAGTTAACTGTGGGGTTTTTTTTGGTCACCAATGCAACAGTAAAAATACCTTTTATTTTTAGGGGAAAGGTAGCCACCTAGTGTCATACATGAGAAATGAAACATGCTTGCATGTCCTTTTCCTAAATCAAGTCCCGAGAGGTGAAAAAAGTTGTAACTTCAATTAGTTTTCTTTGTAATCCAGTGTCCAGCAGACATGAAAGAGTTTGACGAGTCTTTAATAATGTGATGATAGTAACACCTCCAGACAGGTGCCTAGACGAGGCAGGAGAAAGCTCACGTGACATAGCTTTGCTTTGCCTTTTGTGTACCAGGAGAACTAATAAGCAGGAGACCGTAAAAAAGGAACAGCCTTGTAATTCTTTTCCTCCAGGAGATCCCAAAGCATTTTCCAAAACAACAAAATTATATGAAGGGATCATTTATCACTGAAACGTAGTCATTACAGGAATAAAACAGAGCAACAAGTGCACAGAAACAGTATGCAAAGATAAATGCTGAAGAATGCTGCACCAGATTAAAACTGAAGGAGACATTAGGGTGAGTTAGAATGATATGACCCAAGACATAATCTGGCCAGGTCAACCAAAGTTAATCCCTTATTTTTAAAAGAGGCTACCACTAGATCTTTAATGACTACAAGTGATCAGGAACTTGCTTTTTCTTACCTGAAAAACAGCACCTCCACTGTAGTGCACATTACTGGGTCATCGATTCAGAACTGGGTAAGAATGCTACCAGCAAAATCAACAACACCATGTCCTACAACTCCTACATGTTTTTTGAGGCCTTTCAATCAAACACGCCTAGCTTGTGAGAGCTGATAAGGTCATATTATGGAATGTAATTCTTCAGCAGAAGATTTGAAAGTGGAAGAAAATTGGGAAGAGCTCAAAAACTTTTTCAGAGAGTTTGAATTCTGGGTAGATCTTGACATCAGAAAAGGTTGCTCCCTAAAATGTAGGGACACAAAAGCCTACAAGTAAGAGTGCCTAGATTTGGGTGATAATTTCTTCTTAGGTTTTTTTTCTCCCCTTACAGATGACAGGAATGCATTTCTTTATTTCTTGGAGAAACACAACCTATCAAAATGCTTTCAAGACATGTATTTTGGGAAGAGAATGTTCCAGTATTAAATCTTCTTGCAGGATATGGTACTTGTGCACCAAACATACGATATCAAAGCTTTCTTAGTGGCATGGCCAAAAAAATATTTTTTTATCCCACCATTATGTACATTACAGTAAGTTAGAGGAATTGTCTACTAGTTCCTCATTCGGTAGCCAGACGTTAGGCCAGATTCCCTGGCAGTGCAGGGGCTAGATCTCAGTTGAGAGCCTCTTGACACTAATCAGTAAACAAGATATTGGCAGTTTTCCCAGCCAACGGAGGGAAATTATGGATCTGTGAGTCTTCTGGAAATGTCAGAAGGTGACAACTGAATTGTGAGTCATTGCTGACTGCTCTGCTGTCACAGAATCCTTTAAGGTTTCAAGCCTTCAGGAAAAACTTTCAAATTATGCTTGGCAAGATGTCAAGTGTCAACAACACGTCATGTAACGGAATAGATAATGACTTTATCACTTGGAGAAAGTCAAGATAAAAAGATCGAGAATGCTGTATTCAGATTAAATCAATGACAACTGTCTTTAGCAAAGAAAAGCAGGGGAAATATGTCTACCATTAGTGTTTCAGCTTCAATTTTCCCACATTTTCCTTATTCCTAGTATTTTCAAATGAAATGCCCTTAACATCCGATGCGATGAAGGCATTCAAGACAATATGTGCACAGGTCTAGGATACTGATCTTTCTTTCATTTCACACTAAACAAAAATCTATAATAGTTCATATTCAGTGAAGCAATTTTTTGCAAAATTGGCTTGCTCTATTTTGGTTAGCGTGGTTTAGAAAAAAACTTCGGTTAAGGTGATTGTATTACCAGACTCTGTGAAAGTGTCCTGGACAGATTAAATAAATGACCTACTTTATTACATCTGATATTTCTTTGTGTCTCTCTTTTTGAAAATACTAAGCCAGATTCTCATCTCTGTTACAGTGTAATCTGATGCAACTAAAATGCCTTTACTGCAGTTATTTTTGAATCTACACTGGTGTGTAACTAAGAGCAGATTTTGATACAGTGTATGTATGCTCTGGAGGGGAAAAAAAGGCTAGAAGGCACATTTTTAAAGTGATACTCCATGTCTTCCTGTTGGGAATGCTTAAATTGACATAGTGGAGTATGTTTGTTTAAAGAAGCGGATTGTGATATTCAGAAGTACCTTAACCTTAGATAAAATATCATAATTTACTTAAAATAGTACTGTGAATCAGGCTACAGGTATATGATTATCTGATGTAAACAGTGGGAAGGGATCAAGTTATTAAATATATTTTAACCCAATTTTTATATTCAAATGTATGTTTAACATTAATCAGTTTATTAATTGATGAAAACCGTCTTCTGTAATTACAAAGATTTATTAAAATTGTTATAAAAGTATGCTGCATAGGGTGTAAATTCTGTTGGAGATATATATCTTTACAATCTGTTAGGAAAGGTTAATATTGTGTTACATCAGCAAAGATGAAATGGCTCATAAACATTTTGTAAAACGTATTGGAGATATAAAATGAAGCATATAAATTTATGTTTGTTTCATTGCCAGTTACTAGATGTTAGTTGTTAACTCTAAGCAACTACTAGGGATTCAACAAACTTTGCTGGCGTGCCAGCACTTACAAAGAGCAAGGTACTGTTCCAGTTGCCCTTTTGTGAACACACAAAATGGGGGAGAGGGTGTGGCACTTTTCCCTTCCTTTCTCACTTGCAAAGAGGCAGACAAAATCCCTGAGTTTGTTCTTCTTTGGCAGAAGACAATAGGTGGTGATAGCCTCACCAGCTGTGACAGTCATTTTAGAGGGAAGCATGGCTGTGCAGGGATATGGCAATTGCCCTATCTTCATTTTGCAGCTGATGGAGTATGAAGGCAAGCGCTGGGACTATGCTTGTTTTAGCTTCTTAAAGGATATGCTAGGTGCTGCTCTGCGTAAAGTGAGAAAACAAAGACAGACCCTGGACATAGGTCTGTTGTGCCATAGGAGGGCACAAAAACTGGGTGTTTTTAAGTTGGACTTATTACTTAGTGAAGGGGTGGACTCCTGTGCTTGGCTGATGGGCTAAACTACCACCCACAACCATGGGGAACTGTCTCCCTGGAGAGTGACTTACAAGCTATCTAGCAACAGAGGGAAAACTGGACCAAGGAGAGCAAACCAAGGCAAAGCTAAATTCCTGCTACCTGAAAGATAAGAGACCTATGACAGGGACATATAAAAAAGGCAGGTGTAAAGTAAGCACACAAATAAAAGTATCATAATGGCTGTAAATCAGATTCAATGTCTCTTCTTTTTTTTGTTGTTTTTTGTTTTTTTATGCTAAACTAATTTTGGTTTGGTCTTTTACATAGATCTAATATGTTTAACATTTGAGTAGTCACAGCTTGCAATATGTTAACTAGATTTGTTCGTATAACAAATTTTTCATCCCATGGGAAACTTTAACATTTCAACATTAGTGTCTGTTCTGAATTGGAATTTTACAGAAGTTCTTTGGTGCAGGGCATGTCTCTGTGTTCTACTTTCACAGCACTTAGTACCATGGGACACTGATCCATGATTGGGGGCTGGGGGCACTACAGAAATAACAATAATGTAACTGTTGAAAGTAGATGTGAACTCCTTTCTATTCTGCTTATCCTATGTGTTTTTGTTTTGTTTTTAATCTGGGTTGCTATATGGGCCTGCACAGTACATGGAATAAAACAATAACCTCTCCAATCTGGAGTATGGATGTTGCTCTCCCACCAGAGATACTTATATGAACAATGTCAAAAAAACCCTGTCAAGGTTCCTTCCCCACTCTGAACTCTAGGGTTCAGATGTGGGGACCTGAATGAAAACCCCCTAAGCTTATTTTTACCAGCTTAGATTAAAACTTCCCAGGTACAAACTGTTTTACCTTTTGCCCTTGGACTTTATTGCTGCCACCACCAAGCATCTAACAAATATATAACAGGGAAACAGCCCACTTGGAAACATCTTTCCCCCAAAAATCCTCCACAAACCCTACACCCCCTTTCCTGGGGAAGGCTTGATAAAAATCCTCACCAATTTGCATAAGTGAACACAGACCCAAACCCTTGGATCTTAAGAACAATGAAAAAGCAATCAGGTTCTTAAAAGAAGAATTTTAATAGAAGAAAAAGTAAAAGAATCACCTCTGTAAAATCAGGATGGTAAATACCTTACGGGGTAATCAGATTCAAAACATAGAGAATCCTTCTAGGCAAAACCTTAAGATGCAAAAAGACACAAAAACAGGAATATATATTCCATTCAGCACAGTTTATTTTCTCAGCCATTTAAACAAAACAGAATCTATCTAGCTAGATTACTTACTAAGCCCCCTCCCATACTCAACACCCCTCATCTCCACCACCCCCAGCCCAGACCCCCCTCATGTACCCCAAAACCCTCATCCCTGCTCCACACCAGAGCCCGCACAACCAGCTGAAGCCCTCACCCCTCCTGCACCCCAACCCCCTGAGCCAGCCTAGTGAAAAGTACGGGAGGGAGGAGGGATGGAGTGAGCAGGAGGCAGGACCTCAGAGAAGGGGTGGGACAGGGGCAGGGCCTTGGGGTGGGGTGTGACAAGGGTGTTTGGTTTTGTGTGAGTAGAAAGTTGGCAACCCTATGTACAGATCAGCTGGGATGAAGGCTGATTTTGTTTTGTGGTGTTTGGGTTAATCAGGACTGCTTGAGGCCTAGAGGCCAGTATCTATCACAGGACTATGTCAATGGGATTCCATGTGGGGATTGTTTAAACCTCTTTTGAACTGTAACTTCTTAAAGTGCCCTAAAGAGGAAAGAATGAGAGGCAGGGGCCACAGAGAGACCTCATGCTTGGGAGATGGCTACCCAACATATACAGGAGCCTACAATGCGAACAGGGGAGGAGTTGCATTTGGATTTGATCTGTATATAGTCTAAATGCAGTTCACATCCAGCATTATGCTTTTCTTCTACCTCAACTTGTGTGCGTACATGTCAGGAATTTGGGGTCCTGCTTTGTTTCCTGATTCAACAGCTGCATGCTTCTATTGCTTCTGCAAAACTTACGTAATAAACATTCGAGTGTAAGATATTACCATCAAGAAATGCTTGCCTGGAATAAACAAAGCTCCTTGCTTTTTTCTAATTCTCGGGTCTTCACCTATGTGTCAGGATGAATCGTTCTTGTACTGCTTGAGCAAGAATGCTCGGTTTTTCACAGCTCTTTGATAAATCTTGGCACAGAAGGAAGGGCCTGTTCCACTTCACAGTGCTTCTCCTTCCCATATGAATGACACTAATGCTTCATGACCTGCTAAGCCCAAGTGTGATGCCTTGCCGTGCTCTCTGTTAAAATACTGTACCACTATGTAACCATAAACTCAAATTCCTTTTGGCTGAGCACTGTGTACTAAAATTAGACAATGCATCACTAGCATATTGTAAATACGTTCAGCTTGAAACAACTCGGGGAGAGGAGAATTTGTCTTCGGTGTCTCACTTTTTTCAGTTCCAAGCTTCATTTATGTATAAATCATTACTTCTCTCATTCCACTTAGTATTCCCAGGAGGGGGTCACACCTGAATGAGGCAGTCAGCACTGCTTCAGACCAACCAGTGAAACATAAGCTGTGGATGTGTCTTCACTGATTTAAAATGTGAGGCAAAGTTTATATGAAACTTCCTGACATATAAGGTTAAGCTTATGAAATAATGTCTCTAACTGATATTTCCTTCTTAGGCACAACATGAAAATCAAGGTGTGATTCCAGCTACAGTGGTATAAATTAGAGCTGTCAAATGATTAAAAATTTTAACCATGTGATTAATTGAGCTGTTAAACAATAATAGAATACCATTTATTTAAAATGTGTGGATGTTTTCTACATTTTCAGATATATTGATTTAAATTACAACATGGAATACAAAGTGGACAGTGCCCACTTTATATTTATTATTATTTACAAATATTTGCACTGTAAAAAAACAAAAGAAATAGTGTTTTTCAATTCACCTAATTCAAGTACTGTAGTGCAATCTCTTTGCCATGAAAGTTGAACTTACAAATGTAGAATTAAGTACAAAAAATAACTGCATTCAAAAATAAAACAATGTAAAACGTTAGAGCCCACAAGTCCACTCAGTCCCATTTCTTGTTCAACCAATTGCTCAGACAAACAAGTTTGCTTACATTTGAAGGAGATAATGCTGCCTGCTTCTTATTCACAATGTCACCTGAAAGTGAGAACAGCAGTTCACATGGCACTGTTGCAGCTGGCGTTGTGAGATATTTACATGCCAGATGAGCTAAAGATTCATATGTCTCTTCATGCTTCATCCCCTATTCCGGGGACATGCGTCCAGGCTGATGACAGGTTCTGCTCGAAAACAATCCAAAGCGTGGACCGACGCATGTTCATTTTCATAATCTGAGTCAGATGCCACCAGCAGAAGGTTGATTTTCTTTTTTGGTGGTTCAGGTTTTGTAGTTTCTGCATCAGAGTGTTGTTCTTTTAAGACTTCTGAAAGCACGCTCCACACCTCATCCCTCTCAGATTTTGGAAGGCACTTCAGATTCTTAAACCTTGAGTTGAGTGTTGTAGTTATCTTTAGAAATCTCTCATTGGTACCTTCTCTGTGTTTTGTCAAATCTGCAGTGAAAGTGATCTTAAAATAAACAACATGTGCTGAGTCATCATCCGAGACTGCTATATCATGAAATATATGGCAGAATGCGAGTAAAACAGAACAGGAGACATACAGTTCTCCCCCAAGGAGTTCAGTCACAAATTTAATTAACGCATTATTTTTTTTAACGAGCGTCATCAGCATAGAACATGTTCTCTGGAATGATGGCTGAAGTATGAAGGGGCATACGAATGTTTAGCATATCTAGCATGTAAATACCTTGCAATGCTGGCTACAAAAGTGCCATGCAAACACCGTTCTCACTTTCTGATGACATTGTAAATAAGAAGAGGGCAGCATTTTCGCCCATAAATGTAAACAAATGTGTTTTTCTTAGTGATTGGCTAAACAAGAAGTAGGACTGAGTGGATTGTAGACTCTAAAGTTTTACATTGTTTTGTTTGGGAGTGCAGTTATGTAACAAAAAAAGCTACATTTGTAAGTTTCATTTTCATGATAGAGTGCACTACAGTATTTGTATCAGGTGAACTGAAAAGTGGTATTTCTTTGTTTATCATTTTTACAGTGCAAATATTTGTAACCAAAAATAATATAAAGTGAGCAGTGTACACTTTTTATTCTGTATTGTAATTGAAATCAATATACTTGAAAATGTAGAAAAACATCCACAAATATTTAATACATTTCTATTGTTATTCTATTGTTTAACAGTGCGATTAAAACTGATTAATCGCGATTCATTTTTTTTGAGTTAATCACGTGAGTTAACTGTGACTAATCGACAGCCCTAGTGTAAATTTGAAATAACTCCAACACCTCCAGTGGAGTTATTCAGCATTATATCAGTATAAGGCATCAGAATCTTGCCCACAGTACCGTCAAATGTAATATCTATCTAACGTGTGTGTACAATCTGCATTAGCTGAGCATCTCTCAATCTTCAATGCATTTATCCTCACAACACCCTGCGTGACGAGTGCTTTTATCCCTATTTTACAAAGGGAGAACTGAAGCAGTGAGAGTCTTAAGGTATGTCTACATTGCAATAAAAGCTGGTGTCTGGCTAAAATAGCAGTGAACAAGCCCACCTTGAACCCTGGGTACATACTTGCTTTGCTTAGCCCATGCTGGGTCTGTGCTCTTGCATTTTCATTGCTATTTTTAACTCTGCTAGGTAGTTTAAAGCAAGTGTGGGGACCCCTACAGGAGCTGTAATCACACCTTTAATTGCAATGTATTCATATCCTAAGTGACTTGCCCAGTGTCATATAGCAAGTTTGTGATGAATCAGGAAAATTAACCTCTCTCCAAAATCCCATGCTAGCACCTTACCCACTGAACCAGCCTTCCTCTCTGTCATAAATATAAAGGGAAGGGTAAACCCCTTTGAAATCCCTCCTGGCCAGGGGAAAGCTCCTCTCACCTGTAAAGGGTTAAGAAGCTAAAGGTAACCTCGCTGGCACCTGACCAAAATGACCAATGAGGAGACAAGATACTTTCGAAAGCTGGGAGGAGGGAGAGAAACAAAGGGTCTGTATGTCTGTCTGTATGCTGGTTTTCTGCAGGGGATAGACCAGGAATGGAGTCTTAGAACTTTTAGTAAGTAATCTAGCTAGGTATGTGTTAGATTATGATTTCTTTAAATGGCTGAGAAAAGAATTGTGCTGAATAGAATAACTATTTCTGTCTGTGTATCTTTTTTGTAACTTAAGGTTTTGCCTAGAGGGGTTCTCTATGTTTTTGAATCTAATTACCCTGTAAGATATCTACCATCCTGATTTTACAGGGGGGATTTCTTTATCTCTATTTACTTCTATTTTTATTAAAAGTCTTCTTGTAAGAAAACTGAATGCTTTTTCATTGTTCTCAGATCCAAGGGTTTGGGTCTGTAGTCACCTAGGCAAATTGGTGAGGCTTTTTACCAAACCTTGTCCAGGAAGTGGGGTGCAGGGTTTTGGGAAGTATTTTGGGGGGAAAGACGCGTCCAAACAGCTCTTCCCCAGTAACCAGTATTAGTTTGGTGGTGGTAGCGGCCAGTCCAAGGACAACGGGTGGAATATTTTGTACCTTGGGGAAGTTTTGACCTAAGCTGGTAAAGATAAGCTTAGGAGGTTTTTCATGCCGGTCCCCACATCTGTACCCTAGAGTTCTGAGTGGGGGAGGAACCTTGACACTCTCAATTAGAGCAGGGTGGGAAACTGTTTTCTGGCCTTGCCCATTTTGGGGGCGGATTTTAAAAAGACAAAATCCTGAACTGGGGGGGAAAAAAAGTCAATCTCAAAAATTCTTGGGAACCAAAATTCTGAGGGGCAGGGATGTTTTTTAGACTATTTCTAGATAACTTCTAAATATTGCATTTTGATTTTGATCATTTTTTTTTACTGTAATTAGCCATAAATGCTAAACAACTATTTCAAACAAGAGAAACTGAATTTTTCATTTTGAAGATGTCAGTTTCACAACTTTGAAAAGGTTTTCAAAAACTGAGTTGTGAAATTCATTGAAACTGACCCTTTCCCACTTAAAAGTTCTGTTTTGAAAAAAAATGACATTTTTCAGCAAAATATTGCTTCAGAAAATTTACAGCCAGCTCTACTCTTAGTATTGAACTACATGGAACAGTACACTCCTTATAACTGAGCTATTTTTAGCTGAACATGTTTGCTGAGTGACAAATCTCATTTTCTTCTGTCAAATCCTGATACAAATCTGAACTAGGCTTTCCTTTAATTATATCTTCATCCCAGGCTGGTGTAAATATAATTGACTCTATAGTCTCTAAACAATATGTTGTCTCCATTCATCTGAAATTTAGAAGTCTTCCAAGATTATCAGTAGCTAATATGCAGGTATATGGTGATGGTGCTGCTCAATCCAACTCAATGAAATTAAACATCCAGGATGAATGTGTCCTATTGTGTACTGCCAGGACTGTGATATTCTCTCTGATGCTGGATGTTATCCTTTCATGATCCTTCTGGGGTTCATTAAGCTCCCTTTACTTTGAGTCACTTTGCATTGCAGGCAGAAACTGTGTTCATGATACTGGAGAATCTTGTCCTGGGGCTCCAACGGACCGTTCGCATGGAATGAAGTTCCACAGTTGAGATGGGATCATCCCCCAGAATGCCCTGACACTAGCCCTCAAGAGTGCACATGTAGAGATAGGCAGCACCACTGACTCACAGAGGGAAGAACACAGAGAATAAGTTACGCAAAATATATATCATTGCAACTGAAACTGGCAAAGCATAATTTGCCAGAGTTCACAAGAAAAAAGAATATACAAATACATATTACTTAAGGCAGATTATTGTCATTTTAGTGTAGATAGTTTTCACTGTAAATGCAGCAATTTATTTTTAAAGAATAACTTGAAGTAAACTCATAAACATTTTTTTGTGTGTGGAAAAAGAGGGGAGCTACATACCTTTTGCTGCAAACTTAAGATGTTTACAACATCCTCTGTTTTCCATAAACACTACTGACATACTGCACTAGTTTCTGATAGCTTAGTTAGAAATAAAGTGTGTCTGGATCTGGTTTGTGCCTTTCCCGATATAGTTTAAAAAAAGTTCTGGGAAAGAACAACTTTGCAATATGAAGAGAGGAAATTTAGATTTGGAGCTAAGGCATTAAAGTAAGAAACATGAGATCCACGTTCAATTCCTGGCTGTGTTGCAGAACTTTCTGAACTTAGGCAAGTTACTTATAGTTTGTCTCCGTTCTCTGTCTGTAAAGTATGGCTAGTGAAACCTTTCTTGAATCCTTTCTCTTGCCTATTTAGATTGTAAGAACACATACCATTCTATGTGCTGTACAGTCCCTAAGACAATGGGGCCCTGCATTCAGTTGACGTATAAAAATGCTACTGTAATATGAATAATAAAGTGATAGATAAATTATAGTGATAGATAAAGCCGTTTTAATTTTTTCCTCTTTTACATCTAACATTAGTGTAGACTTACACTTGTAGAGTTCTTCATAATAGGGTGTAATAAGGCTCGTTTGGTCAGTGAAATTTACTTTGGTGCAGAATATAATTTGTTACACTGTGTCTCTTACTATCTGGGTTGCCATGAGCTGATATACCTGATCTTTGTGAACTAAACACCCAACAATCCAGCTTGCTGTCTGCTGATACTAAAAATCATTCTTTCCTCACCACAGAATGGAGGCAGTTACTAAAGTTTCACAAACACTTGGTCACTAGCTTCGGTTCCTTTTGGGTGGGGGCATTCAATGCATTTTTTAATTTATATATTTATTTATTTGACGCTGGAAATGTGGTAAAGGCATAAGACAACTTTACTGGCACTTACGTTTGACTGCCATGTTTGGCTCTGGAATAAATATTGAAAATCAATTGATGTAACACAGTATGTGCTGAGTTTATTAATGATTTTGACTTTCCTAACTGTTTACTATATTCTCTATTGCTAGGATGTTTGACTGGAATGACATAGTCTTATATGCCATCTGCAACTCTCAGACTGTAAAAGACATTAAATATTGGGACATTAAACATTTTGAAAACTATAATTCAGTCTAATCCCAATTGCACTTAAGCAAGATGCTTTCCTCTGAACAAACCACCCTCAGAGATAAGTACCATAATTGACTACACCAAGCCCCCAATGTTACCAGAAGAGTGAAATATCATTCCTCTTCCATAATTCCAGCTGCTAAATTGTCACATACTGGAACATGGTAAAAATTGTCTAAATCTTCAGACCCTCTCTGATTATCCATATTACTTTTAGAAATCAGGTATTTTGTGGCATATATATAAAGTCGCCTCCAGCATATATAAAGGTATAAAGTCGCCTCCAGCATTTTGTCATGTTGCCTGCTGCAATATTCAAAATTTAGAATCCTGCTAGTAACAAAAGGAAATTGACACATTCTTTTTTGTCTTCCGTGAAGAAATCAGTGAAGAACCTAAAGTTCTTTTCTTTCATATAGTGAAAAACACAGAGCTGTGGAGGTATGGAATTAGTGATTCATGGGATTCAAGATTCCATCTAATCAATATTTTGATACAAAATCTTTCACAACCCTCCTTTGAGGAAGATGTTTACAGATGGGTAAACTGAGGCACTAAGATTGCACACCATCAAAACTCAGTGGCAGAGCTAGGAATGAGACCTGGATTCTCTAACTTCATTCCCTCTTCTAGCCATCAGATATCCTTATGCAAGTGTAAAAATACCACATCCATTCTTTTTTTTTAAATATGTCTAAAGACCAGTATTTGGGTCCTGTGCTAATAGCTAATATCCAATTTTCTTTTCCACCACTTCTCTTGCTCTCCTTTCTCTTTCTCTGAATAGATCACTATTCTCTGTTAGTAATACCAGCTCTTCCATCTGTTCAATTATACCGAACTTTTTCATATGCATAACCCATCTTTTTATATTTTTATAAAGCTATTTAGCTAGATTTATTTTTTGTTTTTCATGTTTCCCTGTTTTAATATTTAAATCTGACTCCCCCAAATCACTGCTTTTCTCTTGAAAATGTTGTATCGTGCTGTTTTCATACCAGGACCCTAGTCTACTCTAACATGAGTGAAGGCACCAAATAACTTATCATATGCCAAATTTCCAAAGGGCCTTTAGCACAGCTTGTAAACTAAGACCTGGACTTTGGCACTAATATCATACATGTAGGCAGTTCTGGTGGGTGATTAGGCACCCAAATTCAAAATATGGACATACATTTAGGTGCTGCTTTTGCAAATGTGACTCTGAAACTTTCACGCATCTAATATTAAAAATTCAACATTCATCACCCAGGTACCTACAGTAACCACAGTTCTTTTACTTAGAACAGGAAATGCTTAAGAAGGGTTTCTTTTACAATTGAAATGAGCAGTAGTGAACAATGGTCTCTGGTGTCTGACAGGGAATCATTTGAATAACCTAACAAATAGACTATATTTACATCTCTATAATGTCATTATACACACACATCTTGCTTATGCATTAAAACAGAAAGCAGAGGGCAAAAAGATTAGGAATTGTGCATTGTGATTTTTTTTTCTCTCTCTCTCTTTTACTTAGAAATATCAACTTTGTCTAAAATATTTCTTGCTCCTTGGAATGGGTTGGATACTTTAGACTATCAATCCTGGTGGCTGCAGTTTCTGAATTAGGTGCCAGAATTTAATTTGTGCCAGCTGAACAGATAAAGGTTTTGGAGAAAAGAAATAATTCCCTTGACTGATTGATTGTTTTGTGACAAAATGTGTTGTGTTGCCCAAATAGATCAAGATATCTGACAAAAATGCATTCCTTAAGAATGGTTTAGTTAGTTGACACCATGAATTACATGTGCATGTGTTTTGGTTTTAGTGGTGAGCAGTGCCATATCTATGCAGAACTAATCACCAATCTTCAAAATAATAATATAGCAGATCTATTCAAGCTGCTATACTTAAAGATCTGTTAGCATTTTCATGAGAACCCCCCACCTTGAGAAGCTGGTAGCTCACTATGAAGAATTATTCTTGGGCTTTAACTTGGTAAACAATATCGGACATTAGAACTCAGAGGAAATTTTAATATAAATAGACTGCCATTTACCCTACTTCCTTCCTAGGCCCTGGTCTACACTAGGACTTTAGGTCGAATTTAGCAGCATAAAATCGATGTAAACCTGCACCCGTCCACACAATGAAGCCCTTTATTTCAACTTAAAGAGCTCTTAAAATCGATTTCCTTACTCCACCCCCAAAAAGGGGATTAGCACTGAAACTGGCCTTGCTGGGTCAAATTTGGGGTACTGTGGACACAATTAGACGGTATTGGCCTCCGGGAGCTATCCCAGAGTGCTCCATTGTGACTGCTCTGGACAGCACTCTCAACTCAGATGCAAGGGCCAGGTAGACAGGAAAAGGCCTGCGAACTTTTGAATTTCAGTTTCCTGTTTGGCCAGCTGCAGGTGACCATGTAGAGCTCATCAGCAGAGGTGACCATGATGGAGTCCCAGAATCGCAAAAGAGCTCCAGCATGGACCGAACGGGAGGTACGGGATCTGATCGCTGTATGGGGAGAGGAATCTGTGCTATCAGAACTCCGTTCCAGTTTTCAAAATGCCAAAACCATTGTCAAAATCTCCCAGGGCATGAAGAACAGAGGCCATAACAGGGACCCAAAGCAGTGCCGCGTGAAACTGAAGGAGCTGAGGCAAGCCTACCAGAAAACCAGAGAGGCGAACGGCCGCTCCGGGTCAGAGCCCCAAACATGCCGCTTCTATGATGAGCTGCATGCCATTTTAGGGGGTTCAGCTACCACTACCCCAGCCGTGTTGTTTGACTCCTTCAATGGAGATGGAGGCAACACGGAAGCAGGTTTTGGAGACGAAGAAGATAGCTCACAGCAAGCAAGTGGAGAAACCAGTTTTCCCGACAGCCAGGAACTGTTTCTCACCCTGGACCTGGAGCCAGTACCCCCTGAACCCACCCAAGGCTGCCTCCTGGACCCAGCAGGCGGAGAAGGGACCTCTGGTGAGTGTACCTTCTAAAATACTATACATGGTTTAAAAGCAAGCATGTGAAAGGATTACTTTGCCCTGGCATTCGCGGCTCTCCTGGATGTACTCCCAAAGCCTTTGCAAAAGGTTTCTGGGGAGGGCAGCCTTATTGCGTCCTTCATGGTAGGACACTTTACCACTCCAGGCCAGTAACACGTACTCAGGAATCATTGTACAACAAAGCATTGCAGTGTATGTTTGCTGGCGTTCAAACAACATCCGTTCTTTATCTCTCTGTGTTATCCTCAGGAGAGTGAGATATAATTCATGGTCACCTGGTTGAAATAGGGTGCTTTTCTTCAGGGGACACTCAGAGGAGCCCATTCCTGCTGGACTGTTTGCCTGTGGCTAAACAGAAATGTTCCCCGCTGTTAGCCACAGGGAGGGAGGAGGGTTGAGGGGGTAGCCACGCGCTGGGGGGAGGCAAAATGCGACCTTGTAAAGAAAGCACATGTGCTATGTATGTAATGTTAACAGCAAGGTTTACCCTGGAAGAGTGTAGCCACTGTTTTATAAAATGTATCTTTTTAAATACCGCTGTCGCTTTTTTTTTTTTCTCCTCCACCAGCTGCATGTGTTTCAATGATCACAGGATCTTCTCCCCAGCTAGTGAAGCTTAGAAAGAAAAAAAAAACGCACTCGAGCTGAAATGTTCTCCGAGCTCATGCTGTCCTCCCACACTGACAGAGCACAGATGAATGTGTGGAGGCAAATAATGTCAGAGTGCAGGAAAGCACAAAATGACCGGGAGGAGAGGTGGCGGGCTGAAGACGGGGCTGAAGCTCAAATGTGGCGGCAGCATGATGAGAGGAGGCAGGATTCAATGCTGAGGCTGCTGGAGGACCAAACCAGTATGCTCCAGTGTATGGTTGAGCTGCAGCAAAGGCAGCTGGAGCACAGACTGCCACTACAGCCCCTGTGTAACCAACCGCCCTCCTCCCCAAGTTCCATAGCCTCCACACCCAGACTCCCAAGAACGCGGTGGGGGGGGCCACCGGCCAACCAGCCACTCCGCCACAGAGGATTGCCCAAAAAAAAGAAGGCTGGCATTCAATAAATTTTAAAGTTGTAAATTTTTAAAGTGCTGTGTGGCATTTTCCTTCCCTCCTCCACCACCCCTCCTGGGCTACCTTGGTAGTCATCCCCCTATTTGTGTGATGAATGAATAAAGAATGCATGAATGTGAAGCAACAATGACTTTATTGCCTCTGCAAGCGGTGATCGAAGGGAGGAGGGGAGGGTGGTTAGCTTACAGGGAAGTAGAGTGAACCAAGGGGCGGGGGGTTTCATCAAGGAGAAACAAACAGAACTTTCACACCGTAGCCTGGCCAGTCATGAAACTGGTTTTCAAAGCTTCTCTGATGCGTACCACGCCCTCCTGTGCTCTTCTAACCGCCCTGGTGTCTGGCTGCGCGTAACCAGCTGCCAGGCGATTTGCCTCAACCTCCCACCCCACCGTGAACGTCTCCCCCTTACTCTCACAGATATTGTGGAGCACACAGCAAGCAGTAATAACAGTGGGAATATTGGTTTCGCTGAGGTCTAAGCGAGTCAGTAAACTGCGCCAGCGCGCCTTTAAACATCCAAATGCACATTCTACCACCATTCTGCACTTGCTCAGCCTGTAGTTGAACAGCTCCTGACTACTGTCCAGGCTGCCTGTGTACGGCTTCATGAGCCATGGCATTAAGGGGTAGGCTGGGTCCCCAAGGATACATAAAGGCATTTCAACATCCCCAACAGTTATTTTCTGGTCTGGGAATAAAGTCCCTTCCTGCAGCTTTTGAAACAGACCAGAGTTCCTGAAGATGCGAGTGTCATGTACCTTTCCCAGCCATCCCACGTTGATGTTGGTGAAACGTCCCTTGTGGTCCACCAGAGCTTGCAGCACTATTGAAAAGTACCCCTTGCGGTTTATGTACTCGTAGGCTTGGTGCTCTGGTGCCAAGATAGGGATATGGGTTCCGTCTATTGCCCCACCACAGTTAGGGAATCCCATTGCAGCAAAGCCATCCACTATGACCTGCACATTTCCCAGGGTCACTACCCTTGAAATCAGCAGATCTTTGATTGCGTGGGCTACTTGCATCACAGCAGCCCCCACAGTAGATTTGCCCACTCCAAATTGATTCCCAACTGACCGGTAGCTGTCTGGCGTTGCAAGCTTCCACAGGGCTATTGCCACTCGCTTCTCAACTGTGAGGGCTGCTCTCATCTTGGTATTCATGTGCCTCAGGGCAGGGGAAAGCAAGTTACAAAGTTCCATGAAAGTGCCCTTACACATGCGAAAGTTTCGCAGCCACTCAAATCATCCCAGACCCGCAACACTATGCGGTCCCACCAGTCTGTGCTTGTTTCCCGAGCCGAGAATCGGCGTTCCACAGCATGAACCTGCCCCATTAGCACCATGATGCATGCACTGGCAGGGCCCATGCTTTCAGAGAAATCTGTGTCCATGTCCTGATCACTCACGTGACCGCGCTGACGTCGGCTCCTTGCCCGGTATCGCTTTGCCAGGTTCTGGTGCTGCATATACTGCTGGATAATGCGTGTGGTGTTTAATGTGCTCCTAATTGCCAAAGTGAGCTGAGTGGCCTCCATGCTTGCCTTGGTATGGCGTCCGCACAGAAAAAAGGTGCGGAACGATTGTCTGCTGTTGCTCTGATGGAGGGAGGGGCAACTGACGACACGGCTTACAAGGTTGGCTTCAGGGAGCTAAAATCAACAAAGGGGGTGGCTTTACATCAAGGAGTATTTCAGGCAGGACTTCACGGAGGGTTCCAATAAGAAATGGTGCACCTAAGTTATTGTTCTTATTGGAACAAGGAGGTTAACCTGGCCTCTGATTGATACATGGCTAGATTTACCTCGCTGCACCTTCTCTGTGAGTGACTGCAGTGTGACCTAGAGGAATGAGTCCCCTAGACAGGGGAGGAGGCAAATGAGTACAAAACAAATCTGGTCTATTTCTTGTTTTGATCCACTCCATCTATCTTTTACATCTTTGGCTGGCAGCAGACGGTGCAGAAGGACTGCATGCCATCCACATCTCATGGCTGCTCAGCAGAAGATGGTGCAGAAGGACTGCATGCCATCCACATCTCATGGCTGCTCAGCAGAAGATGGTGCAGTAGGACTGCTAGCCATCCTCATCTCTTGCCTGCCCGGCAGAAGATGATGCAATAGGACTGCTAGCAATCCGTATCGCCTGCCTGCTCACCATAAGACAGTTCAATAGGAGTGACTGCAGGACTAAAGAGAATGACCTGGTCAAGTCACTCCAAATTTAGTCCCTGCACCCATGTCTGCCCAGGCGCTCCCAGCCGACGTGGCCAGGAGCACCTCGGACATGACGAGGACGGCTACCAGTCGTACTGTACCGTCTGCTGCCAGAAGGCAATGGGTTGCTGCTACTGTGTAGCAATGCCATACCGCGTCTGCCAGCACCCAGGAGACATATGGTGACGGTTACCTGAGCGGGCTCCATGCTTGCCATGGTATGGCGTCTGCACAGGTAACTCAGGAAAAAAGGCGCAAAATTATTGTTTGCCCTTGCTTTCACCTGCGACATTGTTTTAGACATTGTCAGTTTGACAATTTAGACATTGTCCAGAACCACCTGCGACAATGTTTTAGCCCCATCAGGCATTGGGATCTCAACCCAGAATTCCAATGGGCAGCGGAGACTGCGGGAACTGTGGGATAGCTACCCACAGTGCAACACTCCAGAAGTCGACTCTAGCCTCGGTACTGTGGAAGCACTCCGCCGAGTTAATGCGCTTAATGCACTTAGAGCATTTTCTGTGGGGACACACACACTCAAATATATAAAACCGATTTCTAAAAAACCGACTTCTATAAATTCGACCTTATTCCGTCGTGTAGACATACCCTAGGATTTCTTGTATTTTAAAGGAAGGGAGGCAAGAATTCAAACCTCCACTTTTCTTATTTTCATATACACACATACCATACCTTCATGTTGTATGTGCTATTCTTCTAGTGAACGAGGACTAAAGGGAGACCTCTTAACCCACCCATGGTATGGGCTTCTGTACAGGGGAGACCTCCTCAAGAGTGTGATTGGCCTCCGTGGTTTTGGAGTCTTGGAAGTTCAGTGATACTTTTGTCAGTCATAAGCAGTAGAGGATGACTTTTGCTTGGGTCATTTATGTGACACATGAGGTGTGCTCTACACCTGTGGTTGCACATGCTGTGTCTATGTAACCCACTGGTGAGTGTAGGTTATGTTACAGGTCCACCTTATACCTGATCAGTAAAGAATGTAAGTTTGTCACAGCCCCAGCTCAAGCTGTAGCAATTTTTGTGGAGGTCCCTGGTTTGAATTCCTGGTGTGTCTGCCAAAATGACAGTTCTGTCTGCAGTACTCTCAGGCCCTGATGGCCAAGAAAATGACAAATAATCTAACCCAGGTCTTCTAATCCACTGGTTCTCAAAGCTGGTCCACTGCTTGTTCAGGGAAAGCCTCTGGCGGGCCGGGCTGGTTTCTTTACCTGCCGCGTCCGCAGGTTCAGCCGATTGTGGCGCCCTCTGATTCGCTGCTCCAGTCCAATGGGGACTGCAGGAAGGGCGGCCAGCACATCCCTCGACCCGCGCCACTTCCCGCAGCCCCCATTGGCCTGGAGCGGTGAACCGCGGCCAGTGGGAGCCGCAATCAGCCGAACCTGCGGATGTGGCAGGTAAACAAACTGGCCCGGCCTGCCAGGGGCTTTCCCTGAACAAGCGGCAGACTGACTTTGAGAACCACTGCTCTAATCACTTTGTTCAGTCATTTTGAATGTTAAAAATAACTCCCAAAAATATTTAAATTTGGAATTGTTGAAGCTTGCCATTAGTTGGAGCTTCCTGAATTTTGGGTGCTTAATGTTATTTAAAGTATTTTAATAGAACAATAATAATATCTAGCATGTGCATACAACCTTCTATCCCAAAGGTTCCTAAAACAATTTGTTAGACTTAATACACTGTATGTACGCTTACATTTTCTTCATCCATCAATAAAATGCGGGCTGTAAACATTTGAATAGTAAAGAAATATTACATTCTTCCCCCTTGCTCACTCCTCCCTCATTCTGTCTGTTTTGTTTTGTCTATCTCAGGTCGTGTCTTTTTATCATTCAGATTGGATTTTCTGGAGGCACATATGTGTTTAGATTGCTCATATAGTTCTAGCATTGTTAACAGTGCTGTATGAAAAGATAACTGTGCCAAACAAATAGGCTGCTTGTCCCAAAGTGAACTAAGGCGGCAAACTAAGGGTAAAAAGGGTATGAAGCATAGTGCAACTGTAGCTGAAAAAAATAGTGGAACAAGTAGATTTTAGGGGGATTTTCAAAGATGGAGAATCATAGAATCATAGAATCATAGAATATCAGGGTTGGAAGGGACCCCTGAAGGTCATCTAGTCCAACCCCCTGCTCGAAGCAGGACCAATTCCCAGTTAAATCATCCCAGCCAGGGCTTTGTCAAGCCTGACCTTAAAAACTTCCAAGGAAGGAGATTCCACCACCTCCCTAGGCAACGCATTCCAGTGTTTCACCACCCTCTTAGTGAAAAAGTTTTTCCTAATATCCAATCTAAACCTCCCCCACTGCAACTTGAAGCCATTACTCCTCGTTCTGTCATCTGCTACCATTGAGAACAGTCTAGAGCCATCCTCTTTGGAACCCCCTTTCAGGTAGTTGAAAGCAGCTATCAAATCCCCCCTCATTCTTCTCTTCTGCAGGCTAAACAATCCCAGCTCCCTCAGCCTCTCCTCATAAGTCATGTGTTCTAGACCCCTAATCATTTTTGTTGCCCTTCGCTGGACTCTCTCCAATTTATCCACATCCTTCTTGTAGTGTGGGGCCCAAAACTGGACACAGTACTCCAGATGAGGCCTCACCAATGTCGAATAGAGGGGGACGATCACGTCCCTCGATCTGCTCGCTATGCCCCTACGTATACATCCCAAAATGCCATTGGCCTTCTTGGCAACAAGGGCACACTGCTGACTCATATCCAGCTTCTCGTCCACTGTCACCCCTAGGTCCTTTTCCGCAGAACTGCTGCCTAGCCATTCGGTCCCTAGTCTGTAGCGGTGCATTGGATTCTTCCGTCCTAAGTGCAGGACCCTGCACTTATCCTTATTGAACCTCATCAGATTTCTTTTGGCCCAATCCTCCAATTTGTCTAGGTCCTTCTGTATCCTATCCCTCCCCTCCAGCGTATCTACCACTCCTCCCAGTTTAGTATCGTCCACAAATTTGCTGAGAGTGCAATCCACACCATCCTCCAGATCATTTATGAAGATATTGAACAAAACCGGCCCCAGGACCGACCCCTGGGGCACTCCACTTGACACCGGCTGCCAACTAGACATGGAGCCATTGATCACTACCCGTTGAGCCCGACAATCTAGCCAGCTTTCTACCCACCCTATAGTGCATTCATCCAGCCCATACTTCCTTAACTTGCTGACAAGAATACTGTGGGAGACCGTGTCAAAAGCTTTGCTAAAGTCAAGAAACAATACATCCACTGCTTTCCCTTCATCCACAGAACCAGTAATCTCATGATAAAAGGCGATTAGATTAGTCAGGCATGACCTTCCCTTGGTGAATCCATGCTGGCTGTTCCTGATCACTTTCCTTTCATGCAAGTACTTCAAGATTGATTCTTTGAGGACCTGCTCCATGATTTTTCCAGGGACTGAGGTGAGGCTGACTGGCCTGTAGTTCCCAGGATCCTCCTTCTTCCCTTTTTTAAAGAGAATGAGATGTGTACTGAGAAGCTAGGGAGCAGTTCCAAATATATGAGAGGGGGTGGAAGAAGATGTGAAGATGGGAAAAGAGTGAAGGAGACTATAGGGTTTCATCAAAGATGGAAAAGATTTTCCATGAATCCAAAGGGAGCTGGGAAGTGGTAATCCTTATTAGATGTGATTGTCAAAAGAAACTGCTTTTTTTTTTCTTTTTTTTTTTTTTAGGATGCAGATATTTGGTCTATTATTGTATCTTTTGTTTCTCCTTCGAGTGTTTTTTCTCTAGCTTGATTTCCTCTTATCTTGTTCCTCCCTCACATTAAATGCGAGTTTCTCTTCAATTCCTCTCTTCCTTCTCTTCTGTCACCTTGGCCAAGATTTCCAAAAGTGACCTGACTTTTGTGTTTCCCCATTTTGGGGAGTCCAACCCAAGATACCAATGTTCTATAGGTGAAGGTTATGAATTAATGTGCATTCAGTGGCCAAAATCTGCCTCACTTCTCTGCAGCCCTACTGAAGTTAATGGTGATGTAAAGGTGGAAGAAAACAAAGAATACAGAACACTGTCCCTTCTATGAATTAAAAAAGACTCAAAATATTTGACTTCAGATTTAAAGATATTTGTGCTAACACGGTCAAGCTCAAAGAGACAGAGGTATGTGCCACATTAGCTTTAACGAATAATTTTTAGTGGGTTTTTAAGGAGAAGTAATTAGTAGAGACAGTGGCAGGCATGATGTGCTAGATCCTAAATTCTATTTGCCTAGTTAATATTCTGCATTTAATTTTTCTTAGGTGAATGTAATGATCTCATTACTTCAGAATTGTGAAGGGCATTTCAATATTTAATTTGAAGTAATGTGATAAGCAATCTTCCAGAGTTAAAAAAATGACTGCCAGCTCAATTAGAGCTTAACCCTGTGCAGACTGACATTTGATTTTGTCAGTCTTTCATGCTTAGGGCCTGCTTTTTTATTCCTGACACTGGACACTGAAGACTCCGGGATTTTTACCTGTCAGGACTACAGGATTATGCCTAATGTTGGTGTTTGTTCTAGGCTTTTTTACTGACATATTTCCACTGGGGTACAGCATACCAGAATCTCCCTTACACATGATATTGTGCTCCAGAATCTAAGCTTCCATTTCAGCTCTCCCCACAAAAATACTATTATGAAAGACAGTTTTTAACGAAAACTGTGAAAATGCAACCTGAGTGGAACTAATGCAGCCAGTATAACACTGAATTTGCAAAGAGCCTACAACAACTCTGAGCCTATTCCACTCAGTGAGGTTTTCAGTCTAGGTGCCCATTTGTGATACATTAAATGTCAAATCTTTCACTGCTCATCAAAGCACATAAGAAAAAAGAAACATGCATATTATGAAGGTTTTTTTATCATGTAACATGAAACCTAAATTTGACATCACAACAATGTGACACTTGAAAGGGACCATGCTTTTTGCCCCAAGTCAAGAAGGAGGCATGCCTACAAAGCTTAATTGAATGCCAGCAGAGCATCTGAGTCGCATTGAGGGGAAACCCAACCTTAAGGAGTGCCACAGAGCTTATGGACATATTTGAATCTCACTTGGGGAGAGAGACAAGCCCCCAGAACTCAGAAAGCATACATTATCATATGTTCAGCATCATCCCAGTCTACTGTGGGCAGTGTCTCTTTTTGGCATCTCATGTGGACAACATTTTGATCCCCATGTTGCAGCTCTACATGAGATGATACTGAAAATATAAATGGCCACCATGATCTGTCTAAACAAGTGCTATCACCATTGCTACCACCAAAAGAGATGCACAGGGTTAATAATGGTGAGAAGTTTTAGAGAAATAAGTCTCACAAAGACATAGCATAAGAGGAGAATCACTGAGTGTTACAACTTGGTGCACACAAAACACTGTACATTGATTGTGAACACTGTACAATTTATATGAATACTGACCAAAAATTCCATTAATAAAACATAAACTTACTTAGTTTTAGCTAGTTACAACAGAAACTGTGTACTACAGTATTTATTTTCTAAGTTATTTTAAAGTAGCAAAAAGAGATCACATAAATGGCTTCTATGTATGACCAATTTAGTTTAGAAAAAAAATCTGTCCTCCTCTGTCAGTTGGTTTTACATGGGAGAGAAACTGTGGTGTAGGATACAATGCAGAAAAGTATTTGGAATCTCTTAGAACATATAACTCTAAATGTAGACAATTGTAGGCATCTTGACTCATAAAGGTTATTAATAAATCATAAACAAAATTACAAAAGACACAAAAATCCAAAATTTTATTACACTGACAAGTTTGCATTTTTTATTGTAAAGCCTTTTCATT
Organism: Eretmochelys imbricata; assembly: GCF_965152235.1. Taxonomy (NCBI): domain Eukaryota; kingdom Metazoa; phylum Chordata; order Testudines; family Cheloniidae; genus Eretmochelys; species Eretmochelys imbricata. The sequence continues at coordinate 125,017,606 of NC_135573.1, read as the reverse complement.
AAAAAAATTAGATCTCCCCCATTCCACTCGGATAAACCATGTTCTACTGCCATATGTATCTACAAAGTTTGTAGACTGATAAGCAAAACAAGGGCAAAAGCAGAGCCTAAAGTAGACTTGAGATTTAATTTGCCTTAGTGCCTTCATACTGCCATTAAGCAGAACACAAACAATGTTGAGCTGCTATAAATTATTGCTTATAAATTGAAGCATGCTTTTTCAGAGATCCATTACATGGATTCTGCTAATCATATAAAAATAGTTGATGTCATAAAATGACAGCATTGCCAAAGATAAATGAAGTCATTTAGTTTAGCCACCGCATAGGCTACAATGTTTTTAAAATGGTACTCCAACTTATAAGATGTTGAAAGCAAAGCATTTATAGAACAATGCACGTAGTAGAACCTAAAATGTTTATTTGGCCTTTGGTGGCTTGTTCATGATGTTAAATCTAAATCGTTTGTTTATGTACATACTAAATATGTGTTCATGTTTCCACTTTTAAAACATGTACAGTGAACCTTTTGCACCATTTGAAAAGCTGTACTTTTTAATTATTGTGGGTGATGAAAACTTTATAGAACTGTGTGAGTACAATATTGGATTGAAGGAGATAGTGCTTCAAAATTAGAGATGAATGCCTTCCATTTAATTTTTGCTGGATCTAGGCCCAACCATTTTGCATGCTTACTGTAATGTCTCTGAGGCAGATTTTCAGTACACAGGTGGAGTGAAAAGGTAATGGAAGATGAAGCAGCTCCTCCCCACTGGTTCTGTGTATTCCTGGGATCACAAATTGCCTCATGGGGCGGGGTGACAAGGTGAGGAAGGATGTGGAGCAATGGTACCCCTACACCAGCCCACAAGCTGTCTGGCTATGGAGTGGTGAGTGCGTTGTTTCTCCCCTCCCTCCCCACGCCACACCCCAGTCCTTCCTCCTCCCAGGCTCTCAAGACCTGAGGGCAGGACAGGTATCTCTTCTGAAGCACAATTCCTCCCAGAGCTCCCCTGGTACAGGCTAGTCTCTTATTTGTGATTCAACATTTTAAAAAAATTACGTGAGAGTATTTTCTTTTTATAATAATGATTCCATTCAAGTACAGGAGTACCTGAACAGTCTAATGAGGTCATATGTGGGAGAAAGTGGGAGATGGAATTTAAAGGTCAGATGTAAGCTCATTCATTTGAAAAGATGTCATAGAGATAGGCATACTCCAAGTGGAACAGAGCTGAAAGGAAGCATAGGGCAAAGAGACCTGCTATAAAGTCTGGAATCCAGTGGATGGCAACAGGAATAAAAATATTGTAGGATGCATTGCTTGGTCTTGTAAACAGGGATTCATTACAAAGTATGAAGGACATAATGATCACACTAGATAAGGCTCTTGACAAGTTTAATGTTGAAAAATATATGCTATATTGATTGCCAAGCTTCAAGAACATCCAAATGGCAGATAGTATCCAGAAAAAAATGAGTTGGCTAACTTTGAACTAAGAGAGAATGTCTTACTAGGAATGGCACCAAGAATTAAGCATAATTGGCTAAAAGGGGAGAGGGTGGAAGCAGCCAAGACAATTAATTATGGCTTACAAATAAAAGTGGATCCTCAAAAGTTGTGGAGTACAGTTTTACTGTCATTACTTACGAGAATTGAATCATTCTTGTCAGTCAACTGATTTCATTTGGGCTACACTCATTGAGTAAAGGCTCCATATCTGGACTCTGGTTACTGGTCTGTTCTTACTGTGCAAGGGTAAAATCTAGGACTTAGAATGATTAAGGAGATAAGAAAAATGGCTTTTCATATATGGTAACTGGAGGTTTTTCGCCTTCCTCTGTAGCATGGGGCACGGGTCACTTGCTGGAGGATTCTCTGCTCCCTGAAGTCTTTAAACTACGATTTGAGGACTTCAATAGCACAGATATAGGTGTGAGGTTTTTTGCAGGAGTGGTGGGTGAAATTCTGTGGCCTGCGTTGTGCAGGAGGTCAGACTAGATAATCATAATGGTCCCTCCTGACCTAAATATCTGTGAACCTATGAACTTATGGTAACGTAAATTTAGTGATATGGTTAGATTCCAGCAGTGGCATGTAATCTAGGACTGATTATTTATTGATCGATTGATTGTCAGGCCTCTGGCACTTCACATCACAGTGTAAATTCTATTGATGTCTATAGATAACATTCTGGATCACATGTGCGTCCCTCGGAGACATGGGATAGTCTCGGTAGACCTATGATATCCTCATCGAAACATTTATCCATATAGTTTGAGCCAAGGCTTGTCAGAATATCAGTACCTTATCCCTCATATGGCTGTTGTTTCTCCCTGGCACAGAGGTTACAGATGTTACGCACCATTAAGAAACTCCAATGTTACCACTCAGCCTAAGAACAGGTGATCTTTGGTGGGCTGCCCTGCATTTCAAGAAAGGTGATTTGAAAGAACAAGTTAGCTGTGTGAACTATTAGAAGTCAAAATTGTCAAGGAGAAGAGGCGATTTGTACAGTCAACTTCTCAAGTGTTCATAAAGTTTTAAAAAAGCTGCTTTTAGTATTGCAACATGATTAATAAGGAATATCTACGAAGTAAATTAAAGTTCTTAATTGTGGCTAGCTCTTAGATTTCTACATGGTGTGGACAGCTAAGTTCCTAAATGACTAGTGATAGATGAACTTCGAAAGATGAGCATCAGCCTGTCTGGAGTGATTCATGACCCTGAGTACCAAACTCAGGGCAAACGCCCTGAACTGGTGTACGTTCTATAATCAACTTCATCAACCCAGTAACATATGTGTACACCTGGATCACTGTAACAGTCTTACCATGGAGTCACAGACAATGCCCTTGGGCACTCCAGTCTATCTTGCCACCCACATGAGCTGGACTTAGTAATAAGTGGTCACTTACACCAAAAATCACAAAATATTTAGGTTGCTCCCAGAGAGACCAGTCACTTACCCCAGATCAACTTGTATTTTTATCCCCTTGTTTCCAGAGTACAAACTGATGGGATGAATTCATGCATAGGTTTCACCTTCCTGGGGGCAGTTAGGAATGCAGTCAACAGGGCCTCTCTCCTTTGATGCTACACAATACTTCATTTGCCTTCAGTGGGCCATCTTGTCGTAGGATGCCCTTTCCTTTAATTAATGCTTCTTTTCCTCTTTGGTAAGTTACACAATTAGGGTATGTCTACACTACCACGTTACAGCACGGCCGGCGCTGTGACGTGGGCCGTGTAGTTATGCTTTATCACCGGGGGAGAGCTTTCCCGGTGATAAAAAATAACCACCCTGAACAAGGGGCGGTAGTTTTATCTCCCGACGATAAAGCACTGTCTATACTGGCACTTTGTTGCTCAGGGATGTATTTTTTCACACCCCTGAACGACTAACATTTCAGTGCTGAAAAGGCAGTGTAGACACAGCCTTACAGAGGTTTACAATCCAGACGCGTAGTGTAACTTAGCACCATTGGCTATAGAGATTATAAGTGAGATCAATACATGTAGCATCCTACAAGCATTTTATAAGTCTATACACATGTTTATCACCTTAATATCTATATCTATTTTGAACAATACCAACATATAGGTGAGCTGGTCTGGTTTCCGGCTGTGAATTTGTCAGTGCTCAGCTGACACCTGCAAGACCCTGGTTCTCCAACGCCACAATGAGGATGTTCAGTTTGGTTGAATACATGTCTTTAAAGGATTATGTTCTGATCTGAACTATCACCATCCTTTGAGCCAAAAAATTTTCTGAAGTTTGAAAATTTTAGAATAATAGATCTCCTGTCTCCCAAAATTTTGTGAAACAATTCCAGGGCATCACTAAGTCAAGTAACACTTCCATCATCCCATACAAATTCCCCACACACACTTTTTCTGCTTCCAAAAGTAATATTGTTGCTATGAGACCATTACTGCTAGTACTACTGAGTAATGGCTATTACTCTGAGTGTTAGGCAATCACCTGAGAAAGATATGGCTTTTTTTTCATATAACTCATAAAGCAGGTAGAGTTTTAAAGTCCATTTTGGTAAATATATATGTTGCAAACACAGTGCTACAGTTCTATTTACCTCCTAGATGGTAAGGTTTCAACGGACATTCTCTCTAATATTAAAAAGAGGAAACAGGTGGTGAAAAACTGAAACAGCAAAGTGAACAGAATAAATGAAACCAATAGCTATGTTAAAGAGAGCAGTGGGATGCAAGAATTCTAAGCACTTTTCTGTAGTTTCCAGAAGACTTAACGTGCTGCAGCATTGATGATACTTAGCAATTTCACTTGCTTCACTGGACCATTCAGTTAATTTGTAACTAGGTGTGACCATTGAGCAGTCAATGTGAATTAAGGACATGTATTTGTAATGAGGATGACGTCTCAGACTAATAGATTTAGTTCTGGTAGCCTGCTTAGCTTTCTGCAAAGATTATTGCCTGTGTGCTGCCTGTCAAAGCAACAGGGCTAATGGCATTAGTTCCTTGATCTCATGCATGTCAGGCAGAAAGATAATTTTAGTCAGTGGTGAAGAACAGGCATGTGTGCCTTTCTGCTGTCCTTAGCTTTCAAGAGCACCTCCTGTTCTCTTCCAGCAGTAAATGGCAGGGGCCTGGTGCATGAGTTACATTATTTCGCCTGTGCAAACCAGATGGCGAATATGACCCTTTGATTGGAAAGGCAGAAATTAATGTAAATCAGTTCAAATATCTATTCTCATAAGTTTTGGATAGATTGAGTCTTAAGCAATGTCCTTATTTTTGGTCATTAAGGAGAAATTCCTATTTAAAGGGATGTCCGATTCATGTGGCCGAGCTGAAGAGTTATAATTTCTCCAAATTATAAATAAAATGAAGTGGAACTGGCCAGTTTCAGAGTTTAAATGTATTTGGTCATCATACATCACAGCCACACTGGTAGTGATTTTTATCCCTTTCAGCAGTCAGGGATAAAGAGGGGTAACAGAAGCTAATACTGCAAGATTTATTGTGGTGAAGGGATCATCTCTAAAGGATACAGTTGAAGTACTTCGGGATTGAATGGCCACTTCTGAAGCTGAATCTAAAATTCAACTGAACATTAACATTTCCAATCTCCCTTGGCCCTTATGCATTTCATTTTCAATTGCACTTGAAATGAGAATTCCATGTAGCTAGGATACTGTGAAAATCTTCATTTAAACAAACTGTGATCCCATTAGCATTTCACACTTTGATGAGGTTTTTTTCTCAGAAATGGCTAAAAAATATTTGTCATCAACACATTAAAATAGTCAGTCTGTTTCTCCACTACTTATACCAGTTTTTGTGACTCTCATGAAATCAATGGAGTCACATCAGCATAAAGCAGGACCCAGTGTTGGGGCAGCCCCTGTATATTCTTTTCTTTTCAATGTACACATTAGCCTTCCCCTTGCACAAACTACATTCTACATCTTCTCTAAAAGCAACATCTACTCCTGACACACCTGATCTTAATTTGTAGCACATATATAAAGAGGAACACCACTGTCTTGCTGTGGGGAAGTGCACACAAATTTAAAAACAACATGAGAATGTACCCTTAAGACAACCTATCAAATGACTCATCACATTTATTGTTTCTTGCCATGATTTGCTTTTTCAGCCTCAGGACGCTGATGGATTTATTTCCACAGTGTGCAAAGGTTGCTACCAAAACACTGCATCAATTTCTGAGAACTGCACAGGTTCAGGAGCCCAGTGTGTACTCAGCAACTTCCCAACACCATCTGTGCTCTGATTTTAAGTTCTTTAAACTGTACTTATCATGTGCCTAGGAGTATTTACTTCTGAATTAGGTTCTCCTACTCCACAGGCAGTGCTTTTTTGTTAAATAAATGAGACTTTATCTTGTTCAAACTACCCTTCAGCTTATTTCTGTTCTTAAATATGATGATGGAAACCTTGAAATAAGCATGCGTACATTTGCATGTGGGTTAGCATTGCAGGGTTTGTATTTTTTATTCTATTTTTGCAAAGGATCTTCATATTGGGAATGAGAAGAATAGTTCTTAATGTGTAATTTATGGTCGTCATCCAGGAAGCAAAACTTATGCAATGCTATTCTATTTACTGAAATCCATTAAAAGAACACCTAGGTGACTGGATTCAGGTTTAGAAATAGGTAGATTCACACGTATTCATCATTATCTTGCTGCTTTGAAGCAATGACCAAAAAGTTCCAAAAGCACTTAAATCCTCTCTTGAAAAGTGACTCAGGGCTCAGTTCCTGAAAGGTATTAAGGCACCTGACTCTCATTAGATACTATAAATACCTCTTAGTATCTGGACCTTTGGAACCTAAGTCTCTGGCTATGTCTACACTGCCGGCTAGATGTGTGATTTTCCCCTCCCCCCCACTTGTGTACATATACTTGTACTAGCTCTCTTCAAGCTAGTTCAAGTATCAAGAGCCATGTAGCCACAGTAGCACAGATAGCGGCAGCAGAGGCTCTGCTTAGCAGTGTCAAGTACAAACCAACCTGAAACTGTAGCTGCTATTTACATTCATGCTACCTCAGTGAGGGGAATCGTGCTAGCAGGGGAATCACAGCCCTAGCTCAGAGAGCAGGCTTGAGAAAGTCAGAGAAACACAAGCTCCTCAGTGCCTGCTGCATTTGAAAATAGGATGTTGTATGAATTTTTGAAAATTGTACTCATCAGGTGTCTTCCAAACGGTAGCATATAAAATAATGCTAGACCATCTCCTATACAGTATTTATATCCCAAGAAAAGATTACAGCCAGCATTATACATCCCTGTGCCAATATTGCTGAAGTTTGACTTGCTATTCATTTCCATTTATAATGATCTTTGCTAGGGTGGCTTTGTGGCATAGCAGGTATCATACATGTTGCACAAAAATATCTATACATATTCTTGGCATGTTTTAGTCCAGGGGTGGCCAAACTACGACCTGCGGGCCGGATCTGGCCCCTCGGGGCTTTGGATCCGGCCCGCGTGTTTGCCACCGCCACGCGCTCCGCGCTGCTCTGGAAAGCGGCCACACGATATCCCTGCAGCCCCTATGGATGGGGGAGGGGCAGCAGAGAGCTCTGCATGCTGCTCTTGCCTGTGGGTACCTCCCTCAAAGCTCCCATTGGCCAGGAACAGGTTTCCATGGCCAATGGGAGCTTCAGGGTAGGTACCCACAGGGGAGGGAAACACGCAGAGTCCTGTGCCATGCCCCCACCCCCCCCGCAAGGGCCACACAGGGACATGGTGCTGGCTGCTTCCCTGAGTGGCGTAGGCCGGGGCCCGGGCCTGGCAAGCAGGGAGCCTGCCCTGGCCCTGGTGCACGCCGCTGCCACCCTGGAGCCACTCTAGGTAAGTGGCGCCGCGCTGGAGCCTGAACCCCTCCTACACCGCGCCCCCTCCTGCACCCCACACCCTTTCTCTGCCCCAACCCCTTGCCCTGAGCCCCTTCCTGCACACCGCACCCCCTCCCACACCCCGCACTCCGCCCCCAACCCCCTGCCCCGGCCCTGCAAGCAATTTCCCCACTCAGATGTGGCCCTTGGGCCAAAAAGTTTGCCCACCCCTGTTTTAGTTGGAACATCTTTAAAATGCAGAACTCATGTGAAAACAAACAAACAAAAAAAACACATGCATGCATTTTTATACACTGCATTACTTTAGCTGCTGATTTATTTAAAAAAAGTTGTATTCATGTCAAGTGGAGTCTTCTGTCTTACTTTAGACTTAGAAGCATAGTGGATTGCTTGACTTTTATTATTGAAGCTTTCATAAAATTCAAGTGTTGACCAGCAAAGCTAAGCTCGTAGATCAATCATAATACCATCTTCCTTCTTTATTTTAAAAATCTTGATTATAGGTATAATCTTATTCATTTTAAAATGTTCCCAATAAAATAAACTTTGTGTTATAACTTAAGTGTTTTGATTAACTGTATCTTGATACTTAGGGGTCTGTTACTCCTGGTATGATGGACATTATCAAGTTATTGGCATAAAATATTTGCCGTGCACTAATCTGATCAGCCCTATACTTTGGGCAAAGAGTTGCATTTAAAAGTACCAATCACTGCCAAACAAAGCTCTTTACTGATTTTTGTTTGTTTTAGACAGTGATAAACACTGAAAACCTCATTTCTAACACAGCAAAAATGTGAAATATAAGGCTTGAGCATCAGTGGTGTGTGTTTAGTCTCACGGGTTGTCAAGGTTCCTTCCCCAGTCTGAACTCTAGGGTACAGATGTGGGGACCTGCATGAAAGACCCCCTAAGCCTATTGTAACCAGTTTAGGTTAAAAACTTCCCCAAGGTACAAACTTTGCCTTGTCCTTGAACAGTATGCTGCCACCACCAAATGTTTTAAACAAAGAACAGGGAAATAGCCCACTTGGAGACGTCTTCCCCCAAAATATCCCCCCAAGCCCTCCATCCCCTTTCCTAGGGAAGGCTTGATAATAATCCTCACCAGTTGGTACAGATGAACACACACCCAACCTTGGATCTTAAGAACAATGAAAAATCAGTCAGGTTCTTAAAAGAAGAATTTTAATTAAAGAAAAGGTAAACAAATCACCTCTGTAAAATCAGGATGGTAAATACCTTACAGGGTAATCAGATTCAAAACATAGAGAATCCCTCTAGGCAACACCTTAAGTTACGGAAAGACACAAAAACAGGAATATACATTCCCTCCAGCACAGCTTATTTCACAAGCCATTAAACAAAAGAAAACCTAATGCATTTTCTAGCTAGATTACTTACTAACTTTACAGGAGTTGTAAGGCTTACATTCCTGATCTGTTCCTAGCAAAAGCATCACACAGACAGCTCAAACCCTTTGTGTCCCTCTGCCTCCAGATTTGAAAGAATCTTGTCCCCTCATTGGCCATTTTGGGTCAGGTGCCAGTGGGGTTACCTTAGCTTCTTAACTCTTTACAGGTGAAAGGATTTTGCCTCTCGCCAGGAGGGATTTTATAGCACTGTATACAGAAAGGTGGTTACCCTTCCCTTTATATTTATGACACGGGTCAAAGGCTGAGCCAGTACTAATCATTTCCCCTTCCTTCCTTCCTTCCTTCCTCCTTCCCTCTCCCAAAAAGAACTTCCCACAGTTGAACCACTGGTGGTTGTAATGGTGAGAACGCTGCTTCTTTGTCAGCTGGTGTTTTATCACTGTTTTGTCAAATCTTGCTCAGAGCAGGTCTAAAAGGCAGGGTAATAAAATGGCAGCTACCATTAGTGCTTTGTCTCACTAGTGTTCTCATCCTTGCTACCACAGATGAAGCTGAACCAACAATGGGGGAGGAGGAGGTATTCTGGTTTCTGTGATACTTTATATCTGTTTCTTCTTTAGGCAGATGACAGATGATAGTGCAAAGTCAGAACTGATGTTGCTTATTGAAACTTAGCTCCACATTTTCCCTCATCCATTTTTTCTTTAAATTTAATATAACACATTTGTTTATGTTCAAACTAGGGGTGGGAGTGACTTTGTGTATCTGAAACTTTAATTCTACTGTAAAGGGTTTTTTCTTAGAATTTCTTCTGAAGCTACTAGTTGCCACATAGATGTCAGACAAAGTAATGGAGGGAAAGTTACTGTCAATTCAGGGAAGATTGTGGAACTCAAAATGCCTTTAGAAGATACATTCACTAGTTTGTTTCTTGGTCGCCTATGAAAAGCATAACAAAATCCCCATATCATATCCTTCTGCTTTGCACCAGTACAATGATCAAGCCTAAATATCTAGCACATGACATATGGAATCTCTGCATCTTGCTTAACTTCCAAAATATTAAAACTACAACTCAGACTGAAATTGGAAAAATGTTTGTGGTTAAATTTAGGTTCATGCTACCTAGTCACCTGCTATCCAGTCTATCACTTACTAGTTAGAATGCTTTTATCTCTAGTAAAGTGTGTTAAACCTACTGGCCTATCCATATTCACTTTTATTGGATTACAACTTTGTTGTACACTTCAGTTAACTGTATAAAAGAGAAAAAGTTGCCTATAACCCATTCTCTGTCCTTCTGGTAACCTACTGCCTATGCAATAGGTATCCCGGGAGCAGTAAATACAGGACATCTCATTTTTATTTTATGATATTTTATTCACACACTTCAGCTTTTTCATATGAACACTAAGTATTTTCCCCTTTTATGTCAATCCTTTAATGTTCTTTTTATGAAATTTGGAGGTAATATACCTCCCTAAGAAGTTTCCTATTCAGTATCCAGCTAAGTTACTTAGGATGTCCTTATTGTGTATCCTTCAAATTCATAAAAATGCCATCAATGCTGTCAACATAAAAGCACTTAACAATTGCCTAGGAAGTATGTAATTATCTGATCACAAATGTCTTGCACAAAAAATAGATGCAAAAAGCTTGTAATCTGTAATAATGTTACCACTTTTTTTTTCTAAATGACACAAACTCTTTAGCCCTTTAACTTGACTTATTTGTAACTCTCTGATCCCTGAACACACCTTACAATTTCTGTTTCATATTGGCAAGTAGCTCATTTTGTAGTGATACAGTGAAGCTTTCTTTCATCGCAAGGATATACACTATACTAATATATTTAATAGCTCCAGCTGCCAAGGTAAACTAGCATTGAAATTGCTTCAGTGGCCTTTGATTGAATGTTGCACAACATTCTCCACAGAGTGCCACCTCTCTTTAAAAATATGTCCCAGGACAGTGTTGAAATGATTTCTGCTCCATTCGTCGCTGTAGCACATAGTCATGAATAATGTACATCTTGAGCCATCATACTTTGATGAAAAATGCCGTGTGTGTGTGTTTGTGTGTGTGTGCGCAGTTAGGAATGGAATAATAAAGATTAAGAAATACTTTCTTACACAGAAATACTTTGCAGTATGCTGTTTCGCCTCCTATCTGCTCCAGTGTAAAAACTAGTTTTAACATATATTGGACCAATTGCTTTGTCCGTAGTGTTGACTACAAGTAGTAAATTTAATTAAGGCTGTTTTTGAAAAAACAAAACAAAACAAATACCATTGCAAAACTTGCAGGGGGAATTGAGAGTGGTGAGACTGACTTTGAGGAATTAAATCTGAATTTTCCAGAAAATCTTACCCTTGTGAGATAAAGAAAAGACTGCTTCATACACTCCAGCACAAAAGCCTCACACAAAATCTCTCACCATCATACATTCATCACACTGAAAAATGATGGCTATATTTGTATTCCATTCCTGTTCATATAATATTTTTATTCTGCAGTTTCTACTTCAGTGATCACTAAGGTGTGAGAAGTCTGAGAATGTTTGGAATGATGATGCTGTTAAAGAGTAGGCTTATTGTTTGTATGAACTTAATGGGCACACCTTCATAGGGTACAGAAAACAGGAAATTTATTAAGGGTCCTGCATATAAAGAATCCACTTGGGGAGGTGTGTGCACATGTTTGTGTTTGTGTAATTGTATTATAGAAATTTCTCTCTCTCTCGTGTTTGTGTGAGATCTATATATCCGTATATTTGTGTGTGTGTGTGTGTGTTTGTATAAAGGATGCCACTATGTGCAATAATAATTATTCTTGTAGCTCTTGCTCTAGGTTCTTTTCTTTTTTAAATCACTAGGCCAGACTTTGCTTTCAGTTCCATTTGCACAAATCTGAAGTAATTTTGTTTACTCTAGTGGAGTTACTAGACATTTAAACCAGCATAACACATCAGAATTTGGAGACGTGGTTGGAAAGATTTGGAATTTAGATGTGCTTTTATGGAGTTTATTTAGTTGCAGCTCACTAATTGCAAGTCTTTGAGAAGATGAAGGGTTTGGTAGTTAAAATAGTGACGGACTGCTTTACTGCGAATAGTGCTTCAAAGTGCTACATTCAATCAATATCAGGAATTTTTATGTATCATCAACTCAAGCAGAAATGACAAATTGGATAGAATGGAAGCCAGTCAGTGTTTGGTGATCTCATTTAATGTTAATGATGTGAGAAGAAAACATATAAGAAATAATTTTGCATTGGATTGGAAATACTCATTTGTCTCTTGGCTCCCATGATGAGATCTACTGGATGATTTTTCTGAGTGCAGAGCACAATGCACTGACACAGAAGTCATCATTCCTTTTTACACATGAGCATTATGGTCTGATCTTGCATAGAGTTAAGCAGTGGGTGAACAGAGGAATTGCACTTCAGCGTAGGCTGAGCAGGCTTGCTGAGAAGGTGTTTAAAGCATTCTCTGCATTTTGCACAAGGTGGCTTCCTTTGGCTGCATTCTTCTACCATTCAAGAAACACATGCTTAAACAAATAGTCTGAAAACAGAGCAGAGAGAATGCGGGTGGGGGGAATTCTAAAGTAAAAATGGACTTCTAATTTTTCCAGGTTTTTTTTCTTATTTCCATTATCATTAAAATCAAAGCATTGTAAGATTATTCAGCCATGGCAACATGCAGAACTACCATACTACAACAGAATAATGGTCCATGATTCTTAAGTAGCATGTTGTGTAAATTGGTGGCAAGCATAAAACTGCCTCCTTTAGGGAAAATCCTATAAAATAGAATATAAATGAAACCAATAGGGTTCTATAGAAAGTCATCTAAAAGCCCAGATAATTCAACAGAGAAATTCCCACTCTACAGTTCTATAGGTTGGGTTACAAATTCCAGAGAGGCTGTCATTCTCTATAGGATTCTTGCATAAGGGGCATATGTGACTGAGTAGGGAGTATTAACCTGGTACTTTTGCATGGGAGTTTTACTAGTTTACTGTCTGCATTAATACTAGATGATGATGGGAAATAAGGGTGTGACTTCACTGAGGTGAACACTTGACGGGCAACATGTAAGGGATGGTGGCTGCCCTTCATAACCTGAGCCAAGGAGGGGTTTGGGCCAAGTGACACCTTCTGCCTGGGAAACTGGACAAAGCTGGAGGAGGAGCCGGGGTGTGTGGTTGGGTGAGGCTGCTGGAGGGAGTTTCAGTTTTGGAGTTGGCTGGGGAGACGGGGGGAGGCCCAGAACCTGAGTCTGTGCTCCCCACCCCCGCCAAGAGGGACCTGCCTGAGAGGTCTTGTTTTCTGTACCTACAGCCTCTGTTTTAGACTGTGTTCCTGTCATCTAATAAATCTTATGTTTTACTGGCTGGCTGAGAGTCACAGTGAATAGCAGGAAATGGTGGGTGCAAGGCGCTGAGTCCCCCACACTCTGTGACAACTGGTGATAGAGGTAGGATGTAGTGCACCCCATGGATGACTCTTCCTGCAGTAAGTGACTGGGGAGCAGTAAAACAAAGAGGCGTGCTGAAGGCTCAGAGAGGAGCAGTTTCAGGAGGCGGAGGAGCTACACTTAACCACTAGGTGTGTGTGACCCAGTGAGAAAGACTGTTGCAGTAATGGGGTCACCCTGGGGACTGCCGTGAGCGGTTCCTGGGGCAGAGGAGTCTGTGGCTTGACCTTGGGAGAGAGAAAGACCGTTGAGGAATGGGGTCCCCGTGGTGAGTGGTCCAGGGCGGAGGAGTCTGCGACTTGAACCTGGAAGAGAGGTGGTGACCTGAGAAAGGCTGGCACAGTAGGGGTTCATCCTGGAAACCGTGGGGAGCTGAGCGCACACAGGCCTGTGAGTCCACAACAACTTGGGAACAGCAGGAAGATGTATAACCATCTCCTTAAGAGGGACCTTGTAGAGCTGTGCAAGCAGAGGGGGCTTTGCAGAGGGAAGGCCACCAAAGCACAGCTGATTGCCCAGCTGGAGGAGGAGGATTGCTCAGAGGAGCTGATCTCTGCCCCGGAGGGAAACAGCCCAGCAGATGCACCGCTGGCACCGGTGTCTGTCCCAGATGGGAGTGGTCAGGCTGCTGCCGAGGGCACCCCGAGGTCCCTCCTATCTATCACTACAGGAGGGGCTAGAAGGAGAGGAAGGCCACTCCCGATGGAGAATCAGTGGTGGAGTATGTCTCCACCTTCCGAGAGACTTACTGAGCTCATGGGCTTGGCTGAGGAAAATCTGGCCAGAGCCCAGAGGAAACAGAAGTTCTGGTATGACCGCATGGCGCAGGCCCGTGCCTACACCACTGGAGACCAGATGATGGTTTTCATCTCCATGAGAAAAACAAACTACAAGTCGCCCGGGAAGGCCCATTCTGGGTTGTCAAGCAGCTAACTAACTGAGGTAAACTATGTGGTGGAACTGTCTAACTGGGCACACCATCACCAGGTGTACCATGTTAATATGATGAAGCCATATTATGACATGGGGAATGTGGTGTTGGTTGTGTGTGGACATTGGGAGGAGCAGGGAGATGACCTGTTAGTAGATGACAGGATCTGGCTTGTCCCTGGAAACAATCCCCCTCTCTGATCAGCTAACACCTGCCCAGCCAGCTGAGATCAGAGGGGTGCTGCATTTGTACCGACAGCTGTTTTCCAGCCAGCCTGGACTCACTAATCTGACTGTCCACCAGGTGGAGAGAGGGTCACATCCTCCTATAAGATGCTACCCCTTCTGAGTCACAGGGAAAACTGCTCAGAAACTGGAAAGAGAAGTCAGTGACATGCTGGCTTTGGGGCTAATTCAGCCATCTTCCAGCACTTGGGCCTTGCCTGTGGTACTGGTCCCCAAAAAGGATGGGTCGATCCAGTTTTGTGTGGACTATCAGAAGCTTAATGCCATCACTGTGTCTAATGCCTACCCCATGCCCAGGCCTGACGAGCTCCTAGACAAGCTGGGAGGAGCTCGCTACCTTACCACTATGGATCTTACAAAGGGTTACTGGCAAGTGCCACTGGATGCAGATGCCAGGCTGAAATCTGCCTTTGTCACCCCTCTGGGGCTCTATGAATTCCTGGCCCTGCCTTTCGACCTCAAGGGGTTGTCTGCTACCTTTCAGCATTTGGTTGATCAGCTACTGAGGGGGATGGAGAATTTTGCAGTAGTGTACATTGATGACATCTGTGTCTTTAGCCAGACCTGGGAGGACTATGTGTCCAAGATTAAACAAGTGCTGGGCTGACTCTAGGATGCTGGGCTGACCATAAAAGCTAAGAAGCTCAAGGTGGGGATGGCCAAAGTATCTTACCTGGGCCACCGGGTGGGAAGCAGCTGCCTAAAGCCAGAACTAGCAAAGGTGAAGGTAATCAGAGACTGGCCCACTCCCCAAAAGAAAAAGCAGGTCCAGGCCTTTATTAGGATGGCTGGGTATTATCGAAGATTTGTGCCATGCTTTAGCTCCATAGCCGCCCCCATCACTGAGCTATGCAAGAATGGAAAGCCAGACAAGGTGGTCTGGACCAAGCAGTGCCAGAGGGCTCTCTATGCACTGAAGGAGGCTCTGGTCAGTAGCCCAGTCCTGGTAAACCCAGACTTTGACAAGCTCTTTATGGTGTTCACTGACGCCTCAGACACGGGGCTGGTGCGGTGTTAATGCAAGTTGATGAAAATGGGGAGAGACATCCCATCATATACTTGAGCAAGAAGTTCTTACCTCAGGAGAAAAGCTATGTGGACATAGAGGAGGAATGCCTGGCTATGGTATGGGCCCTTAAGAAACTACAGCCATATCTATTTGGGCAACACTTCACTGTGTACACTGACTACTCTCCCCTGACCTGGCTACACCAGATGAAAGGAACCAATGCCAAGCTCTAGAGGTGGAGCCTGCTCCTCCAGGATTATGATATGAAGGCGGTCCATGTGAAGGGGAGCGCCAATGTGATAGCTGATTCATTGTCCCAGAGAGGGGGGCCTGAACTTGCCCAGGTCACTGGTTAGAGTGACCCCACTCAGTTCAGTCTCGAAGGGGGGAGAGATGTGACTGAGTAAGGAGTATTAACCTGGTAATGCTGTATGGGAGTTTTACTAGTTTACTGTCTGTATTAATACTACATGGTGATGGGAAATTAGGGTGTGACTTCAATGAGGGATGACACTTGATGGCCAACAGTAAGGGATGGCGGCTGCCCTTCATAACCTGAGCCCAGGAGCGGGGTGGGGCCAGGTGACACCTTCTGCCTGAGAAACTGGACAAAAGCTGGAGGAAGAGCTGGGGTGTGTGGCTGGGTGAGGCTGCTGGAGGGAGTTTCAGTTTTGGAGTTGGCTGGGGAGACGGGAGGAGGCCCAGAACCTGGGTTTGGGCTCCCCACCCTCCCAAGAGGGAACCAACTCTAAGGTCCTGTTTTCTGTACCTACAGGCTCTGTTTTAGACTATGTTCCTGTCATCTAATAAACCTTCTGTTTTACTGGCTGGCTGAGAGTCACAGTGAATCGCAGAAAGTGGGAGGTGCAAGGACCTGACTCCCCTACACTCTGTGACAGCATATAATTCACTGCTTCTCGGCTCTTTGTGGAGACCATTATCTGGGGTGAGTCCATTTCCTTCACCACCAGCTCCACTATCTCAAATTTTTTTTGCACGTTATACTTATTGTAACAATGCCTCAGAGAATACAGGGTGCTGGAGGCCTAATACTATGTTCATAACCCATAGTGATATTGAGTTAGCACCCGTTGTGGGATTGTACCTGATCTAGTACAAAACACTGAATCTAAATACCCCTGGATTTAGCATAAATTCAGATTCAAAGCTGCAACCAGTACTCCAAGAGTGCACATTTCCCTTGCACTGGGCAACAGGATAGGGATGGTCTAAAGCCATTGTCAGTTCGGCCTTAGCCAGAGGTTCATCCTGCAGTGAGGGAATTTTCATGAGACCAATTAAACTACCTTCACAGTCCCTTTGCCCCATCAGAGTGCTACAAAGGCATTTTAGTAGGGTTGAGAATAAGACTCTTTAATCCGTCTGTCTAAATGCCAGTATTTATGGCTGCTTTGAAATTATTCTTAAATTTGAGGCTTTGAAAATTATCTGAGAGTTATAAAACTATTCAACCTTCATGACATTGTCTGTGGAAAGTTTCCTTTTTCATTGTAGTGTTGTGATTATTCTCTCCATTATAGGAGTAATATTATCAGTTTGCTATCTTACTGTTTCCGCTTCTTGGGTGTATTTTCATCCTTTGGTATGATGGGTCTGAGGAAGTGTAAATTTCCCAAGAAGTCGAGACAGCATCACCAGCTAGATAAATGTATACAGTATGAAGTTAGAGATGGTGGAGATTTTTTGGAAAATATATTGTCCTCTGACACTTCAGACCCTCCCTCTGGAAAGTCCAGCTTTTTGATTGGTTTGGTGTTTTTTGGTATCTTCTGAGGAAGATTAATTACCTTGTCCCTACACAACAAATACAAATATCAGAAATTTAGATATTTTTCTTAAGATTTGGTTATTTGAGACTCCTGTGGAACAGCTGGAGGAAAATCCCAACCTGTCATAACCAAGTGATGAAATCAGATTAAAGTATAATCTAATACAATGGTACAGGTTAGTATCACAAGTTGGAAACATGGGGAAAAGATCCGAGGCCTGTAACCTCCAAGTAATAAGTTTAAAAGTCACTGCAAGGAGAGAGATCCTCTTATTTCTTTGTCAAGACTATTAAAAAATTAGGATAAGAAATTAAGTCTTAATTTGTGCATACAAAACACATTTTGATTGTCTCCTCCTTACACCAGCTTCAGTGAAGAGAAAGCTGAGAGGTAAGAACTGTTGTTTGCTATTGTCTGCTGTAGAATTTTGAAAATAGCTATACCGTGTGTACACACCAGTTTCTGTACCGGTGTAACAATCTTGGCTCTGGAGAGAAGGGGATAAAAATCCCTGAGAAGGAGAAACTTGGGTTTTCTGCTGCTTGGACTCTAAAGGGGAAAGAATCAGTAAGCATAAGCAAAAGATCCCCAGCTGTTTTCCCTGGCTTAGCCCTAAATGATATATGGAGTTTTTGCTTAGTTATGGAAGGTTTCAGAGGCCTGGTCTACACTGGGGTTGGGGACCGATCTAAGATACGCAACTTCAGCTACGAGATTAGTGTAGCTGAAGTCGACGTATCTTAGATCTACTTAGAATCACTTACTTCATGTCCTCGCGGCGCAGGATCGACGGCCACTGCTCCCCCGTCGACTCCGCTTCCGCCTCTTGCAGTGGTGGAGTTCTGGAGTCGATGGCAGAGCGATCAGGGATCGATTTATCGTGTCTACACTAGATGGGATAAATCGATCCCCAATAGATCGATCACTACCCGCCGATCCGGCGGGTAGTGTAGACGTGGCCAGAGTAGCAGCCGTGTTAGTCTGTATCAGCAAAAACAAAAGGAGGACTTTTGGCACCTTAGAGACTAACAAATTTATTTGAGCATAAGCTTTCGTGAGCTACAGCTCACTTCATCGGATAGATTATAGAAGTTTCTATTATCTTTTGGAATGTAAAACTAATTCATCTGTGTGTGTGTGTGTGTGTTCCCTGTTTTAACCTTGTAAATAGCTCTTATTTCCTTTTCCTAGTTAATAAATCTGTAGTTAATTTATGACAAGATTGGCTACAGGCATTCTCATGAAGAGATCTAGGGTACTATTGACCTGGGGTAAGTGACTGGTGCTCTGGGAATAGGAGTAACATGATGCTTGTTGTGGTTTTTGGTATATGGGACCATATGTCACAGAGGCAGGCGTGGTTAGATGGCAAGATAGAGGACTATCTGTGACTACATTGTAAGGCTGTTACACTGCTTGTAGAGTTCAGACTAATTACATGGTTGGTGAAATCTAATTATAGAACTGTGACGTTATTGACATAATTGGGGACTGTATAGATCATCGTTGCAACCAAGGTCCTGTAGTGGCACCAAATCTTATATAAAGGGGGTCAAATGAGGTGTCTAAGTCAAGGTTATGGTTTGCTGATTATGATTGTGCTGTCTATATGTAAAAAGAAAAGGAGTACTTGTGGCACCTTAGAGACTAACCAATTTATTTGAGCATGAGCTTTCGTGAGCTACAGCTCACTTCATCAGATACATACCGTGGAAACTGCAGCAGACTTTATATATACACAGAGAATATGAAACAATACCTCCTCCCACCCCACTGTCCTGCTGGTAATAGCTTATCTAAAGTAATCGTCAGGTTAGGCCATTTCCAGCACAAATCCAGGTTTTCTCACCCTCCACCCCCCCACACAAATTCACTCTCCTGCTGGTGATAGCCCATCCAAGGTGACAACTCTTTACACAATGTGCATAATAATGAAGTTAGGCCATTTCCTGCACAAATCCAGGTTCTCTCACTCCCTCACCCCCCTCCAAAAACCCACCCCCATACACACACAGACTCACTCTCCTGCTGGTAATAGCTCGTCCAAACTGACCACTCTCCAAGTTTAATGTGTGTATCATTTTTGTAATTGAAATTATGAATATTGGCTCTATACTTATACTTTCAAACTTATGCTATGCTTCTGGGTGACACCCCAGACAAGTTAGTGTCAGCTCTGCCTAGCTTGCTTGATGGCCCATTAAGGACCATCAGCTATACAATTGACCCATTGAGAGAAGGCAGACGCCTTGTGACTCAGCAAGGTATGCAGGGACCTGCCTATGCACAAAACTCAGGTTTTTCCATACCATGTGATGGACAGCTTGTCTTTGGAACAAAGAAAGAAAGACCACATGGCAAGAGAATATAAAAAGCTGCTGCAGCTCCTCCATCTTGTCTTCAATCCTGCTTCTTACCTCTGGAGGAACTTTATTACACTGAACCTTTGAACCAAGGACTGAAAGACCCATCCCAGCTGTGGATGTACTCCAGAGACCTGATTTGAACCTGCAGTTTATTCTATCACTGCTGCAAGCCTGAACCAAGAACTTTGCCATTACTGTATGTAATTGATTCCATTTAACCAATTCTAGCTCTCATCCATATCTTTTTCCTTTTATGAATAAACCTTTAGATTTTAGATTCTAAAGGATTGGCAACAGCGTGATTTGTGAGTAAGATCTAACTTGTATATTGACCTGGGTCTGGGGCTTGGTCCTTTGGGATCGAGAGAACCTTTTTTCTTTTACTGGGGTGTTGGTTTTCATAACCATTTGTCCCCATAACGAGTGGCACTGGTGGTGATACTGAGAAACTGGAGTGTCTAAGTGAATTGCTCGTGTGACTTGTAGTTAGCCAGTGGGGTAAAACCAAAGTCTTCTCTGTCTGGCTGGTTTGGTGTGCATAGAAAGCCTGGCCTTGGGCTGTAACTGCCCTGCTTCAAGCAGTTTGTCCTGAATTGGCACTCTCAGTTGGGTCCCGCCAGAACCAGCATTATTACAAGAACATATAACCAATTTGGGATCTGTGCTCTGTTTCTTGATAGAAAACCCCAAGGTTGACACCCATGTTCGTGAGCCACTCCAGATAGCGTGACACACCCATCTGCATCTTTAAATGCCTACATACTTTTGAAAATCTGGCCCAGAGAAACTAAGGTACATCTATACTGAAACCCAGCCCCACCTCCTGCCCTACAACAGTGGAAGAGAGTCTCAGAGCCCAGGTCAACTGACTGAGGCTCAAGCTACATAGCTAAAAGTGGCAGTTTAGATGTTTGGGGTCAAGCTGGAGCCTGGGCTTTGAGATCCACCCAGGTTTCAGATGTCTACACTGCTATTTTTAGCCCCATAATTTGAGTCCCATGAGCCCAATCAAGGTGACCTGGGTTCTGAGACTTGCTGCCATGGCTGATTTTTTTCCCCCACTGTAGACATAACCCTTGGTAACTTGCTCAGGGTTCAGAAGATGTCTGTGGCAGTACAGAGAACTGAACCCAGATGTCCCAAATCCAAAGCTAGTGCTCAAATAACTGGATCATCCTAGACTTAAAAATGTACACGCTAGTGATATTACTAGCAAACTGTACCTAAACTTCTTCTGTCTGACAACTGACTTCCATTTTCAGTGTCCTATTGTTTCTGTGCAGCAAAAATATAAACACTAAAGATAAACCTTTAAAAAAATTATTTAATCCTGCGTGTGCACCTGATTTTTGTACATGAACACTAGTACCTTATTAAACTGACAGCCTTGTATAAAAATCCAATTCCTTATAACTGAAAGTTGTTTTCTTTTTTAATTTTGCTCAGCTTGGACAGACAAGCTTCTACCCTGACAGTTATAACCATTTTCACTTTTAGATTCTGACTTCAGTGATGGCCAAGTGCTGGGGAATATTTCTGTTTAAAAACAGTTGTTTCCATTGGGGGGGGAAATGTGCTCTAAGAATTTCTATTTATCTTAATTTTTGTAAAAGCTTTTTTTCTCTCCCCAAAATCTGTATAATTGGAGTCAGCAGTGTACCTTTAATTTATTAAATTCCTTTATCAAAGGATCACACAGAGCTGGCTCTCCCACCATGTTTCTTTTTATTCAGAGCTTTGATAGCAGCTATTCAAAAGGTACCAATGAGCCAGCTTCCTCCATGGGTGCCTGTAGCTACCATCTTTCCACCCACGCTAGGCCTGAGTAAAACATTGCCATTCTGATAGTGTTGCACACTCACTTTGTAAATACCGTGACAAAGTTCCTCCTCTACCTTGGTGGGTCTTGTGCTTATTGGCGGATTTGCTTACGTTGGAGCTTCATGGCAGCCCTTAGTTTGGCCATTTTCATGAACCCACAGTCCAGGTCAACTCCTCCTGTGTCTGACGAGGAGTTGGGAGGTTTGGGGGGAACCCGGGCCCTCTCTTTACTCCGGGTTCCAGCCCAGGGCCCTGTGGAATGCAGCTGTCTAGAGTGCCTCCTGGAACAGCTGTGCGACAGATACATCTCCCTGGGCTACTTCCCCATGGGCCACTTCCCCATGGCCTCCTCCCAACACCTTCTTTATCCTCACCATAGGACCTCCTTCCTGGTGTCTGATAATGCTTGTACTCCTCAGTCCTCCAACAGTATGCATGCTCACTCTCAGCTCCTAGTGCCTCTTGCTCCCAGCTCCTTACACATGCACCACAAACTGAAGTGAGCTCCTTTTTAAACCCAGGTGCCCTGATTAGCCTGCCTTAATTGATTCTAGCAGCTTCTTGATTGGCTGCAGGTGTTCTAATCAGCCTGTCTTAATTGTCTCCAGAAGGTTCCTGATTGTTCTGGAATCTTCCCTGTTACCTTACCCAGGGAAAAGGGACCTACTTAACCTGGGGCTAATATATCTGCCTTCTATTACTCTCCTGTAGCCATCTGTCCCGACCCTGTCACAATACATAAGGGGCAAGGCAGTGATGAATAAGGATCTTTGGCTGTATCCTGTTACTACTCTAATGACCACTGCAGCTCTCCATCTGCTTCTCTGCACAGTTACTAGTGTTTTTTTCTGTACTACTTTTCACATCTGGAAAAATAACCCAGGAATTGCAAAGATTCATACAGTTTCTTCTTTGTCTTTTTGTCACTTCTCTGTTTGGGGTTGGTGACTTTTGTAGCCTTCTTCCAAAACTCATGATTTATTTGCATGTCAGCCAGGCATACAATGACTCGAAGGTCCACTGATTTCCAGTCTATGTACTGAGTCTTTGGCCTCTCCCTTGGTCACAATTTTTAAAGGGTCATCCTAGCAATATAACACTTGCATCTCCACTGAACATGCCCACACCAATATAGCCTAGACTGCCTCAGTATGTCTTCAACTGGGGCAACCCACATTAGGCCTCTCATAATCTCATTTAATTTCCTATCACAGAATGTCCAACCATTTGACCATCTCAACATCTTCATTTCTGCTGTGGAGAGCATTCTGATTTATTTTCTTGTGGCTAGCCAAGTCTCTGTTCCATATGTTAGGATCGATCAAATTAGATTTATGTGTTCTCCACTTTAATGTTATTGGCATCTTTTTTTTATCACAGAGCACTGCGTTCAGCTCCCACCATTTGTACGAAGCAGCTTTGGTACAATGCTGGGCATCATTTAGGAGGGCACTGATGTCAGCAGCCATTGATCCAGCTTTTAAATTCTTTCATGCTTCTAAGCTCTCTGCCAGTATGCATTCCTCCATGGTGGGTCCTCCTCCCTCAGTTATCATAGCCTTAGTCTAAATCCTGCATGTTCAAAATGTGTTGCCGCTGTTCTAAATTGGTTTTCAGCATCTCACAATCTTCCACAAATATCCTCAGCAAATGGCATATGCCAAGGTGGCTATGACATACGAGGGTATAGTCTGGACCAGTGTGTGTGGGGGGGGCTGTGTCACGCCATACCTTATGATGCCTTGGGTGCCTTATAATGCCTTGCTGAAGAAGCTCCTAATTGGGCCTCTCATAATCTGCCTTCCAACATGTAAGCCACAACCTAAGTGTGTGTGTGTAACTGCAGACTGCTAGCCATGCTTGGGTTATACTCTGGCTCTTACCAACCTTGGTTATACTAAAGGGTGACCCCAACAGACATCTGGTCTCAGATTTTCTCCCAGAAATGTGTGTCCTATACTTCCCAGCCCACTCCTAGGCAGTACACATATCATAAGTCTCTTATTCCTTTAAGGGAATGATATGCCAGTTGATTATCTCAAATAGTTACTCAGAGACATCAGTTTAAACACACTAGATTGAATAAAACCATAAAACAAGTTGATTGACTACCTAGAGATTTTAAGTGAGTACAAATAATGAGGCATAAAGGTCAAAATGGTTACAAGAAAAATAAATGACATTTACTAATGTCTAACTTATTAGATTCAAGCAAAGTTTCTCACCACATGATCCAGCAGATTACTGACCAAACTCGTCAGGTCAGTACCCATCCCCCATAGTCAAAGTGTAGTGAATGTGATGAGCAGGGATAGAGAGAGGGGTGCCGTGTGGTGTTTGTCCCTCCATTTTATAGTTAGTCCCACACTTTGGAGAAAAAAATTCCAGTTGAGAACCAGCAGCCAAAAAGTCTATGTGAAAGGACGTTCCCTGCTGGTTTTTTCCACCTCTGATCCTCCTTTTTGATGACTTACCTTCCTTCTTGATGACTCCGTTCATTGCTTACATGTAAATTAAGTAGACAACACTTTCCTTTGTTTAGGACTGATCTGTTTGCCAACTATTATTTGGGCAGGATGGTGGGCATGGAATGTGTTAATAACAACATGCAGGAGAATTTTATAACTAAGGCTAAGATTTTGTCTCCGTGACTTTTACTAAAAATATCGGACAATGTCATGAGCAAAAAATAAAAATTCACGGAGGCCATGACCTGTCTGTGACTTTTACTAAAAATATCTGTGACAAAATCGGATCTGCAGGTCCCCACATCACCTGAAGCAGGGCAGCTGCACACTGTTGGAGAGGTCTGTAGCAGCTAGGGGCTGAGAGGTACCCCTGCTGCCTGCAGCCCAAGGGGTCCCCCCCACTGCCTGTGGGGGCTGGGAGCTCAGGGGTTCCCCCAGAGCCCGTGGTGGCCAGGAGCTGCTGTGTACCCCACCACCCACAGCAGCTTGGAGCTCCAGGGCCCGCCAGAGGCAGTGGGGGTACCCTGCAGTTCCCTACCCCCATGGGAGGCTTGGGGACCTTATAGCTCCCAACCACTGCCGGCTGAAGTCATGGAGGTCGCTGCGAGTCCGTGGTTAAATCGTGGTCTTACTTATAACTTTACATACAAGGTTGCCACACATTTTGTCAGGACAATACTGGCCAGCAAATTATGAGTTTTCAAATGATGCCTTACAAAGATTATTACAGTAGTGTGTAGGATGTAATTACAGTGGTGTATTCTGTTACAATAGCTCCCTTCATATATTCTCACTTAACACAGCCGAGACAATTGCAAACACAAGTGTAATGCCGTTTGACTACCTGACATGTGAGTCCATTCCAGCTAGTCTCTATTTTTGTTTTGTTTTTTGGTTTCTCTGGAAAATTCCTCCTTAGTGTAGGATTAATTGTTTGGATAACAAGAAAAAAAAAACATAGGCTTAGAGACCAGTATGCATTTCTCTTGGAATATGGTGAGAAACAGAATCCTGCAGTTCTCTATATTGGGAGCCTGTGCTAACATTTTTACTAAAAATTCAGATTACCCTCGTATGTTTCAAGTCCACATACTGGGTTTGATCGTGAAATGGAATGAATAACTGAGCCTCAGAAATATCTATCACTTTCTGGTTTTATACAGGTAATCTTGTGAGAATTAAATGAATGGACTCCCAAGTGGAATGTGATGAATCTAAATATAAAGTGATCAACTTGAGCAGAAATAGTGCCTAAGTGAAGTATAGTTTAAATGACAATGAATTAGTGAAGAGGATAGAGAGAAAGGCTCTATTTGTACAGACCCTAAACTTAAATGCTTGGTTGAGAACATAAGGGTAATAGGCTGCCAGCTTGTATTAAGAAAGATACATAAATACAAGGATATTGTGTTAACTTTTAATAAAGCTCTGGTTAGAACACATTTGGAGCATAGTTTCCAGGCTTGTTTGCTTCATAGGATCAAAGGTACAGTTTATTTCCATAAAACACAGCATCTAGGAAAGAGATGAATCATGGAGAAGGCATTTATATAGGAGGAAAGGGACAGCATTGTCTTAAGAGGAGACAATTAATACTTCAACATGATTGAAGTATTAAACTTGCTAAAGTTTATTATAAAAGGGGACGCTTTTATAATATTATATTCTATTATATTAGAGGGGACGCTTGAGGTTTTAGGGAAATCAGAACTAGTGGAGCTTACAGTAAGCATTAAGAGAATCAAGCAGAGACATTTATGGTTGACGTTAATGAAATGCAGAAGGATGCATACACAAAAAACTCTGCAAAGTTCACCATGTAAAGAAAAAAATAAAGCAATATTTGCCAATATCTACCACGGAATGGTGAGGAAAAATTTTTCCTTAAATCATTTCTCCACTCTAAATAGAAAAATAATGTGATATCTTGGAAAGCATATGGTGATAACTCTTGAGAGTACATTTATAAATAGGTTTCAGAGTAACAGCCATGTTAGTCTGTATTTGTAAAAAGAAAAGGAGTACTTGTGGCACCTTAGAGACTAACCAATTTATTTGAGCATAAGCTTTCGTGAGCTGCAGCTCACTTCATCGGATGAAGTGCGCTGTACCTCACGAAAGCTTATGCTCAAATAAATTGGTTAGTCTCTAAGGTGCCACAAGTACTCCTTTTCTTTTCATTTATAAATAGTTTATAAAAGGGTTGTTAACTATTTAATAGATGTTCTATTCATGCCTGGAACATGCTTAGTATGTGTTAGAAATGGTTATAAGCATATCAACAGGTGTTATAGATGATTATAAGGCATGGTGATAGGAAACCTATTAACTTGTTGAACTCTAGCCATCTTCCACAAATTGAGTGTTTATTGCACCATCTCTTAATCCATGTATTAGCTCTTTATAAA
The DNA here is from genome assembly GCF_965152235.1 of Eretmochelys imbricata. NCBI lineage: Eukaryota > Metazoa > Chordata > Testudines > Cheloniidae > Eretmochelys > Eretmochelys imbricata. The sequence goes on along the minus strand of NC_135573.1, from coordinate 124,991,343 downwards.
CTATAAAGGTACTCTTAACATAAAACATGATCCAGTAACCCAGGTGAAACGTTAACAAAAGTAAATAAATATTTGTTTTTCCAGTAAGCTTTTGATAAGTATTTATATAGCAATAGGATACGGATTTTTATTGTTTAGGGTCCCATTTGTGCTAGGTGCAATACGAATACACATAGAAACAATGTTCCTGCACTAAAGAGCTCATAATCCAGGAATCTACATGTAGCTGTCTATTGATACCAGGAGTTCTATTGAAATAGTAATCATATTTTTCTATTTCCCAAACCTGTGCTGACTCTGATCTATCAAAGTGCCTTTTCCAAGTGTGTTCTTACAATTTTCGGTCTTCCTTAGAAGTTTTCTGTTTTAAACAGAGGAACAAGTTAATGGTTTTTGGGTCACTTGATTTATCGTATGTTTTACAACTGAAAGAATCAATAAAAATAACAGGTAAACTCTTTAACTGCCAATCGTACATCACCCAGGGAACTAACTTATGGCCACCCATTCCTTTGTCTACCACAAATATTTAATTTTTATTTCGATATCACCTCCAGTCCCTGCAGGGATTTGGGCCAATTGTCCTGGGCACTATATACAATTATTCAAATGCGTTCTAATAGTTGTTTCTAATCTCAAATTCCTGTTTGCTCTGTGTGACTACACTGTTACTAATTGCCTTCTTCAAATACTGATGTGAAGAAACCATTTAAGTTTTCCACTGCTTATATTTCAGGAAGTAATTATCCCTTATGTGGCTGCCCTCTTAGTGCCCCACTGGTTCCCTCATTTTTTGTGTCTCTAGTGTATTTAAAGATTGTGTTAGGTGCAATTCTGCAGACAGTTACATCTATGCAACCACTGAAGTCAATAAGGTAGAATTAATGTATCTGACAGCATGATTTGGGCCTTATTTTTTTTCAATCTTAAAATCCCAAGCTATTTCTGTTTCACATTTCTCCTTTGCTCATTTAAAACTTTTTGTCCTTCTGGGTTGTTGCCCCTTTTCCCTCCCTCCCACTCCCACTTAAAATCTCTAAAACCACTACACAATAAGAAATATCTATTTGCGTGTTTTGTGTTTTGGGCCATACTTCCTCACCTTCATTGGATTTGTCCAAGTTCTTCAATATGTGAGAACTGGTTTTGTTCTTTAGCAGCAATGTCCAACAGGGTTAGCTGAGCTCCCATTGTTTCAGCCAATGAGAAATTTGTATTTAACTTGCCTGCTATAGTTTCTTCCACAGGATTATTAAACTGCCACTATTAAAACAAGCATGCACAAAAAATAATTTACTTTGAAGACAAAGCTGTAAAAAGAGGGATAAATAATGCAAAAGGGGCATTGGGAATAACCTGAGCAAACTATATAGGAGAATGTTTGATTTGGTGGAATAATTCCTCTGATTTAAGTGACTCTAGAATTTGTCACTGGCAATAAAAGGGTTAAGTTTTTTCTGCACCTGATGGCTCTAGAAAGCTATCTTCTGCCATTATTTTTCCCTTAGAAAGAAAGAAAAGAGGGCTGTGGCATTGTTGGTTCTGATTAAATTAGGGTATCAGGAATGTGTTTTAATCTGCTTCTTAAAACTGGTTGATGTGTTTGCATGATACCTATAGTATTATTGAAACCTTAAGGCACTACATTTGCTGTACTCAGGATCAGAATAAAATACTTAACTGCATTGCACTTGCATATTTCATCCAAGGAAATCACAGTGCATTCAAATATTAATTAAGCCTCTCAACACCCTTTTGAGGTAGATAACCAAAATTCCAGGAGGTAGAGTACCTGTCTGAAAACATTTTTTGTGTTCAGAACTTTTGTTTAGTATTTTTTTCTCTCTTGTCATAAAATAACTTATATGGAGAGACAAGATTGTGGAATCATGGCAGGATGCTTACCTGGCCCTGGGAGGGAGTTTGCGGACTGTGAGGGGTGGATCTATGACTGGAGACCATCTGCCCATTCAGATTTGCAGCTGTCAGCTCTCACTATCAGTTGAAAAGAAGCGGTTTTTCACTAGGGCCTGCTGTGTAGGTAATCTTACTGTGAAGAGGACTGAGGCAGCTCCACAAGTGTCTGTACCTCTGCAGCCACTTAGGAAGCATGTCACACTTTTTTACTTTCTGAGGTAAGAAGATTTTCTTGACCTGTTCATCCTCTTTTTTCTATGGATAGATGAGGGGAAGAGCCCGTTTTTCCAACAAAGAATAGGAGGTGGGGAGGAGAGAGGAGAATGAAAGAGAAGAGATTAGGGTGATGATGTAGAAGAGGGGAGAGAGAGAGTGCTGGCAATGGGACAGGGAAAGAGAGAGAGTCCTTAGGAAAAGAAACACCGGAGAGGATCCATCCTTTCTTTTTTTTGAATCAGCAACATCTCAGGACCAGAATTCTAGAAGAAATGAATGTAAAACTCAGCATTCACAACGTCTCTCATTTCAGCATCCTCAAAGATCAGAATTGGAGTCCAGGGGACAAAAATGTGATGGAGTAAATGCCTTATCTGCATCAAACAGAGAACAGTTGGTGACATCACTGCATATAGAGCTGGTCGGGAAAAATAACAAATTTGCAGAAACCTTGAAATCACCATTGAAAAAGCTCAATTTTTGTTTTCCAAACTATTCCATGAACTATATCAATTATTTTTGTTTCAGACTTGGTAAATTGTGAAAATGTTTCAGTTTTGAAATGGAAAAATCTTCAAAAATGAAACCTGTGGCTAAGCTGATTTACCAATGGAAAATTCAGAACCCGCATAGGTGTTAGAGGGTAGTCACAAGAGACCAAGTCCTTCAGATAAACCCCCAGTTTTTACTCAGTAGAGAAAGGGTATCATTGACTTATATGACCCAATGATCAGGCCAATAGTGAGAAGCCAATAAGATACATGTTTTCAATGTTAGATGAACGCAAACAATTTTTACAATTTTAGTAACATGCACAAGGGCCTCACGTCATAGAGCAAAGAAGTCATAGATCCTCTATATTTCAATGACTTCAGGACTCCATATTACTGCAAATATGTATTGACAATTTGGAGTGAGATTCAGGAAGAGTCAAAAGTGATGATGGGCTGAAGAAATTGATATGAGAAGATTTAAATTGTTAAATAGGGACATATTTGCTTGGCAGTGAATGTGGGTAGACAAATCACCAAGAAGGGATGGGAATTATTGTAATGTGATGTAGTGAAAATCAGGAAAGGGAAAAAAACATGCTGAATATCATGAAAAAACATCCTGACAGTGAGATACATTAGACTGTGGAATAGTTTCCCAAAGGGAACCAATCACTTGAGTCTTTTCCATCAATAACTTCCTCGATTCTCTGAATATTGGTACTCAGTTACTCATGTTCAAATGGCAATTGAAACAAGAAAGAGATATTAAGCAACTCCCTGACTCCCTCATTAATTTCCAGGAAGCTAAGTTACATACACTAATTCAAATATCCTTTGTCAGGATTTAAGAATAGACCCCTCCCCACCACTCTATATATGTATATTATTAAGATCTGTTTTATATATATAAAAAATAAGAGTTCAGCTCTTTCACGAAGTGCAGGCTTCAGTCTTATTTTTGATGCTTGTCACTTACTTTGTCAATCTTCTGCAAAAATTCTGTGGCTTCAGGCAATTGCTAGAGTAAAGATCAGAGCTGTACAAAAACTTATGTTCATTTTGCAAGGGATGTGAAATATTGTGTACAGTGAAAGTCATGTGGGGTGACAAGGCTTGAAGTTCAAATGATACATGGTTGATCTCATTGCAAACACAAAGGCAAGAATGAGTGATTTGATAAACTAAAAGTAGGAATAGACCTTAGATCTGATGTAAAATCAGAACTCCAATCCCAGGAAGCAGATTTCTCCTCTTAAAATCTGCTTATTATTTTAAGAGCCAAAATCTTAATATGTGGACAATTCAGGCAAATGTGAAAATGGGGGTTTGGCAATACACCTTTGTCAAGAATACACAGAGACTTGGCCTCAGCTCAGATCTAACCAATTTCACTCATCCAGAGAAAATTTCCCTTATTTTTTTCATTAAAAACATCTCCCGCTTCTGAGGAAGAATTTTACTGTCTGTTTCAAGACCACAGAAAAGTATGACTTTTTTTTAAAAATAGTCTTCCTTGTTCATATTGTCACAGCTTGACAGCCAGGACACCTCTGATGCAATATCAGAACTGTGGTCACAAAAAAACAAATTTCCCAAGACAAAAATGAGCTATAATTATTATTGAATGTAGTGTAGTTGTAGCTGTGTCAGTCCCAGGATGAGGTGGTCCAATAAAAGAGATTACCTCATTCACCTTGTCTCTCTATAATTATGTCAGCCCAAATATAAAATACTGGCTGTTTCCAATAACAGTGGATTACAAGGGGAGCACATCAGATTCTTCAGAAATACACAGAGAATATATGCTTCCTTTACAGGTTCAACAAGAAAAATGTGATCTTGGGGGGGAGGAGGGGAATCTGACACTGTTGAACAGAGCTGAATAGAGTATTAAAACTATTTCCAAAAGTTCTTAAGGACATGCTTAACTTTAACTTGAAACCAATTTTAAAATCTTTGCAACTCAAGCATTTGCTTTGCAGAATGTGGGCATGGACAAGTCAAACATAAAATCAGATCATTACCACTAAGGGTGGAACTTAGAGCAGTTTGTGATATCTAGGTCACTGCTTGCCAATGAGATACTGGGGTACAGGATAAAAGCGTGATATTTTTCCTCTGACTTTTCTAGGTGGATCAGAAAGCACTACTAAAATGCATCTTCTTTCTCTGAGGAAACCAAGTGATAATGGCTTCTGATTAAATGGACTGATCCTCCTTGTTGCACTGAATATGCTTAGGCAACTGTGCATGTCCCGAACGACCTTGTGCCTTGCCTCATGCATTCCATCCAAACAACCCAGGTGGAAAGTTGAAATACCCCATGCAAAACTGCCTGAAGAAGTACACAGATGACCAGTTAATATGGGGTGGGAGAGGGAGCCAACATGTATGTTTGTGGAAACTGTTTGCAGATATGAAGAGGATTTGAATGAATCATAGCCTGGATGCTGTTCAAGCTCAAACCAAGGCTGGTTTAATATATTGCTGTAGTTTGAATCAAATAGTTTGCATACATTTTTTTTCCTCTTCAAAATAGTGCTTATTTTTAGGTAGCACGTGTAGCAAACATACTCTACTTTTCAGCAGGGAGGTGATAGTTTGTCTGCTGGCATCAGCAAAGTCCTAGAATATCTACGTAGACACTATTGAATGGATGGTCCAGTGGTTAGAGCACTAGACTAGGACTTGAGAGGCATGGATTGAATTCCCTGCTCCGCCGCAGACTCCCTATGTGACCATGTAGAAGTCGCTTAGTTTCACTATATATGTAAAATGGGGAGAATTGCATTTCCCTACCTCAAAATTGTTTTGTGAGGCACTTGGATACTATTGTAATGTGGCACCTAAGATCATTAATGATCTGGAGGATGGTGTGGATTGCACCCTCAGCAAGTTTGCAGATGACACTAAACTGGGAGGAGAGGAAGATACACTGGAGGGTAGGGAGAGGATACAGAGGGCCCTAGACAAATTAAAGGATTGGGCCAAAAGAAATCTGATGAGGTTCAACAAGGACAAGTACAGAGTCCTGCACTTAGGATGGAAGAATCCCATGCACCGCTACAGACTAGGGACCGAAAGGCTAAGTAGCAGTTCTGCAGAAAAGGACCTAGGGGTTACAGTGTATGAGAAGTTGGATATGAGTCAACAGTGTGCCATTGTTGCCAAGAAGGCCAATGGCACTTCAGGATGTATAAGTAGGGGCATTGCCAGCAGATCGAGGGACGTGATCGTTCCCCTCTATTCGACATTGGTGAGGACTCATCTGGAGTGCTGTGTCCAGTTTTGGGCCCCACACTCCAATTTTTCCACATCCTTCTTGTAAAGAGTCCAGCGGAGGGCAACAAAAATTATTAGGGGACTGGAACACATGATTTATGAGGAGAGGCTGAGGGAACTGGGATTGTTTAGTCTGCGGAAGAGAAGAATGAGGGGGGATTTGATAGCTGCTTTCAACTACCTGAAAGGGGGTTCCAGAGAGGATGGATCTAGACTGTTCTCAGTGGTAGCAGATGACAGAACGAGGACTAATGGTCTCAAGTTGCAGTGGGGGAGGTTTAGATTGGACATTAGGAAAATCTTTTTCACTAGGAGGGTGGTGAAACACTGGAATGCGTTACCTAGGGAGGTGGTGGAATCTCCTTCCTTAGAAGTTTTTAAGGTCCGGCTTGACAAAGCCCTGGCTGTGATGATTTAGTTGGGGATTGGTCCTGCTTTGAGCAGGGGGTTGGACTGGATGACCTCCTCATGTCCCTTCCAACCCTGATATTCTATAGACAGACAAACTGTAGAGGGAGACTTTTTATTTTAACCTTGAATTGTGTAAAATTCCAGAGGAGTCTGCAACTTTTGTTAACGTGGAATGTTCTATTCCAAGCTGAAGGTAAATTTCTTGCTTTTGAATCAATGAAACTTTGCTTCCCTTGCACAGCCAGCTGTTTGTTTTGTTAATGAGATAGAAATTGTTTTCTGTAGTGAAAAGTTTGTTTTGTTATTTTGGGAAAGTATTCAGTTTCTTTATTGTGAGGAACATTCTTTCAGTGGCAGGCCTAATGTCCCTAATATTTAGTGCTAATAGTTTATAAGCTATTTATTAGACAACTAATTCCCATATTTAAAATGGTTTTGTTACACAATGTGTCATGCACATTGTTTTTTGACAATTCTGGGTCATTGTATGAAGCATACACTAAAATGTATGTGCATATGTATGAAGATATTATATACACTGCATATTTTCACTTACACGGAAAGATGAGGGGCGCTAATCACAGAAGCATATTGCTTGGTATTATCAATATGTTAAATAAACAAGTCTAACTTCTTTGAACAACTGAATTGCATGGGGTTGGAGGTGATGTGAAGCTTTGAGATGAACTTTTTGTCATCAATAAGCCTGCAATCCCTTGGTAAGGAGCTTTGCTTCTGAAACCCTCTTGGGGTTTACTAAATGAATTTAAAGCAATACAGATACTTTCCAAATCCCATAACAGAATTCACAAGAAAAGCCAAATAAGCTGGAAAAAATTCTGTAAGTAGGGGAAGGCAATTTAAGTTAAATTAATGAAAAGTGGAAAAAAAGCTGAATTCTCTGGTTGCTTTTAGCCAGCCACTGTGACAGTGTCTGAACAAATACCTCAGAAAGGACAACAAGGGGTGAGTTATAAGAACTGTAACATCTTGCACTGCAAGATAGTTTATGTGATAATTTTTTTTTCAATGTCATTTGTGCATCAAAGTCTTAAGCTTTTTTAAATACCCTTCTCTGTACAATTCATAGACTCCAAGGACTGAAGAGACCATTGTGATAATCTAATCTGACCTCCTGTATAACACAGGCCATATAATTTCCCCCAGCATAATTCCTAGATCAGATTTCTTAGGGAAAAAAATCCAATCTTGATTTAAAAATTCAGTGATGAAGAATCCACCATGACCCTTGGTAAATTGCTTGAATGATTCATTACCCTGACTGTTAAAAATGCCTTACTTCCAGTTTGAATTTATATAGCTTCACCTTTCAGCCATTGCATCATGTTATATTTTTCTCAGATTTGAAGAGCCCATTATTAACCTTTTTCTTTTTAAGCTAAATAGACTCCAAGAGCTCAATCACTATACGTCATGTTTTCTAATCCTTTAATCATTCTTGTCGTTCTTCTCTGAACCCTCTCCAATTTATCCGCAGCCTTCTTGAACTGTGCGCCCCAGAACTGGACCCAGTATTCCAACAGTGGTCACACCAGTTCCAAATATAACTTCTCAATTCCTACGTGAGATTCCCTTGTTTATACATCCCAAGATTGCATTCGTTCTTTTGGCCACAGCGTCACCCTGCGAGCTCATGTTCAGCTGATTGTTAACCATGACTCCTCAATCATTTTCAGAGTCTCTGCTTCACAGAATAAAGTCTCCCATCCTATAAGTCTGATCTACGTTCTTTGTTCCTAAATGTAGTTTCCTCTTTTTGAATAGATTGGTTGACTACAGCACATGAAATGGCACAACCGTTTCTTTTAGTTACTTGAGTGAATTATGAAATGATATGCTCCATGTTAAAAACAGAGTTTACCTATATGATGACTCTTAACATTCAATATGTTATTAATGAATCTGAAATAGTTAATATTGGACTATCAGCATCGCTCTCATACCAAGTTGTTTCATATATATAGTTTGCGTTACATTACAATACTCCTCTGGGTTTGGTTTTGTTTTAAAATGACTTAAATGTGAGGAACCTTTAGCTATAGATGTTTAAATTCTTGTGGTTCATGCATAGAAAAGCAGGCTATCTTTTTCTTGAATGGTAATACAAGAAATGGATTAAACCTTATACCAGAGATGGATTAAAATCCTGGACCTGAACACTCATGAAAGTGTTATCAGGGAAAAAAGTCCAGAGTTCAAGAATGGCGGAATTAGAAATAAACACTAATCCAGAACAATAGTGACAGATCATAGACTGGTGCCATTATTCAATATTTGATAAACTATCACATAGCTTTTTTCTATTTTTATTCTGTCTAAGACATTGCTGTGATTTCAAAGTACTGGAGTGGTGCCCCAATAAGGTGCCGTGGAAAGAACATGTCTCATTGGGGAAGAATTTATGAAAGAGCTGGGTTTTGAATTTCAGTGTGAACACTGTTAGTTTCAGGCTTAGTCTGATCTCATCCTAGAGGTCTACCCCACTGCACTTGAGTCTCAGTCTAGGCCAGTTGAGTTGAGTCCTTGGGGGAAATAGTTATCAGGTAGATGGGTCTGGGAGATATGCCTGGCCTAGGCCAGTAACAGGGAGAAGCAACGTGGATTAGGATTAGAGATTTGAATTTGATGAGGAAATGAACTTGGACCCAGTGGAGGTTTTGGAATATTACTGTGTGTTGCCTTTTGTCACTTAACCTGTGTGCTGCCCAAGTTGCAGATCCTGTGTTGTAACCACAAATAAAAGGAGTTTCAGGAATGGGCATAATAATATGCAGATGAGCCATGCTGTGCTTATTCTAACATACCTCCCATGTATGCAACTTTCAAATGCTCCTCATTCTGTCCACTTCCTGTCCTTCCTCCCCCTCCCCCCCCCCCCGGAGCAAGATTACATTCTTGAACTGGAAGGCATGCACTTTCTATAATCCTGTAGCCCATACATGTGAGTAATTCTCACTGCACTAAATAGGAGAACATTGTGCAATGTAAAACCTACTGACTGAAGAGTCATGTTGCAAAATATTTATCTCTGTGTCCAAATGCAGATTGTATCATATTTATACGATAGAGTCTGTTTTAAAGGGTTTCTTACCATTATTACAGTCTTTTTGGAAGGTGACCTTTTCACTAATTAAACACTTACTACTTTCTCATTTTAAGACCTGTCTTGTATTTGTCATTCTTTCACAGGGTAAAATATTTTGCTTTTTTATTTGAAAATGTAATACTGTGGCAACATAGAGGAATAGGTTGTACATAATTTTTTCCCTTAGAGTCTAAGGCTTAGACAATCCTGGTCTAAGTTTCTTGACATATGTAATTCTGATAAACAATTTGTGACTTTCAGCATCTGGGTTTTTGTTCTTTTGTAATTTACTTCTTTTTCATCCTGGAGTGAGTGAAAGTAGTATTATCCCTTACTTTCTAAATTGTCAGAAATCATTACGCTCAGATTGACTTCTGTATTAACATGGATTGTACATTTCTGCCTTAAATCTTGTCATAGAAGGCTGTGCAAAGCTGAAAATCCTAGACTGTCAGTATTTGGCACTTTGTTTCTTATGTCAACAAAATATCCAAATCCCCCGGAAGAAGTTGTCCCTTAGCAGTTACTGTGATCAGAGAATTTTTCAGTGGGTCCATTATTAAACCATGCCTTTGAGTACAAGATTTCTTTTCCCATAACTAACTTCTTGGAAGGCTTGCTCCTTTAGTTTATCTCCTGAAACTAAAATATAAGCTAAAATAAGGTTGTGGTTTCCTGTTTTGTTTACCCTTATGAATTGATTTTGTCAATATTGTTGGAAAGCTTTAAGAAAAGCCTTACATTCATAATTCTTTTGAACACCAAATGGTAGATTATTAATTGTATTTCAGCATCATTTGAAACTGTAAAATTATAAGAATTCTGTATTCCCTGTGCCTTATAAATTTGGCATTTTATTTGACTAGCATTAATCTCTATGTAGCTACTCTCTGATTAGTTGTCTAAAATCCATATAACAGTGTAGAAATGACTTGTTCTGTAAATTATTTGGCAATTATATCTTAAGTGATCCAGTAACTGAAAGAATAATCAGTATAAAACATTTTAACCTTATAATGCTGGTTTGCAGATTCTTACATTACATGGTATTAAGCATAATATTACAGTACATAGGTAAATTATGATATAGTTGGAGAACAAGCACAATTCTAGGTTCATGTATTAAATATATTTCCTCTAATCATAGCAGACAGAAACCTTGTGTAACATAAACAAAAGCTTGACTTTAATGTGAATTAGCAATGCTCTGAAAGGTGGAAGGAGCCTAATAGGAAGAATTGACAAGTCCAAAAGTGAGATGGAAGACCTAGAAAGATTTCATTTCCTACTAAGTAAGTATCTCTAAGGTGTGTAAACTTCCTTAAACAAATACTTGCAAAATAAATTAAATAAAAATTAGTTTCAGTGATATTAGTAGAGACCAGCAGCCTCCACAAAAATGCATGTATGGCTAGGCTTATTCTCACCAACAATGACAGGGCAAACAGACATTACATCTTCCCCATTCTCATCAGACTTCAATAAAATTCCCATATTCACTGTGTTCCACATTAATTTAAAGAAACATTCAGCATAAAGACTTAGATTTTCCTGACCTGATTCTGAATAATCTCTAACTTTTATAAAAGAGTACCATTTACTCCAAGCTCATGATCCTAAACAATGGTGCCTAGAGCATCCAAGTGGCTTCCATAACGAAGTCACCATGACTCTACCTTAACCGTGTCCATGAAAATCCACAGGTTTAAATCAGCCCATTTTAAAAGCCAGTCATACAAATCAGAAGAGAAAAGATTAGGTCAGCAAGTCCAACCCGTGTGGGCCAGCCCAGGATTATTCCTTACAGTATTTGTTTCAGCATTTTGCCCAATCTAATCTTTGAGATGATTCAATAATCTAATGGCTTTCCGTATCAGGAAGTTGTTCCCAATTATTTATCTTGAAAGGACATTTCTGTTCCCTATTCTTGATTTAGCAGACTGGATCAGCTGTGGTGACTACCTTCCTGGAGGATTTTTGTTGACCTCCTGTCTAACTTTATTAGTGGAAAATACTCCATGTACTGAATCTGGTTTGCAGTGTTGTTCTGATATTTATCCTGGGGACCTGTAGTTTCCATGTGCCTACTAGCCATAGCCACAACATGGTAGGTGGGAAGGCAGACCTTCTGAGTTGGTTTCACACTTATCTATTAAGGGATTTAAAAATAAAGATCATGACTTGAAGTAAATGCTAAGATTAGTAGGGAGCCCCAGTGTAGTATGCTGAGTGCTAGTGAAGTGCACTCTCTTCAGCTGAAAGCATCATGGGGGGCACTGATTATAAAGAATCTGGAGGACAAGCCCAAATCAGTAAAAAATCAAACTGAAATTGCTAGGATCCAGGAAATACTGGAAGACCTGGGGAAGTGAGCAAGATGATGCCTTCCATGAGGAACTTGATCAAGCCTAGAACTGATCAGTAAAATTCTGATGAAAACTTTTTGGTCAGAATTTGTCAAAATCAAAATGTTCCTTGGAGACTACTTGATTCTTATGAAGTTTCTGCTTGGTTTCCAGAGGTTCTGTTGGAAACCAGTCTGATTTCCTGCCAGCTCACCTGTTCGGCACCTGGGCTTCCAGCTTCTGGCTCCTTGGTAGCTAAGACTTAGAGTATCAGCAGCAGACCAAGTAGACTACCCTGAGAACTGGGTCTGCATTCTCTTTTGCAAAGAATTTCGTCTTTGTTTTGTTTTTTATTCCCAATCAGAGCACAATCAAATTTCAAAAAATCAAAATCCTGCATGAAAATGAAATTCTTTGCAGCTCTAATCAAGACATTCTTTGAAATACAGTACAGGACTCTAAACCTGATTTTGAATGTAGAGAGGGCTCATGACAGCACTTAGGTATATATGTAATTAATACAAAACACACGTTGTATGCCTATCTTCACTCCGTTAATATAAAAATTCCAAAAAGAAGGCAGAGTGTGTGGTAAACTTTGTATTACAAGGCTGGAATAAATGACTTTGTTTTGCTATGATATTCTCAGCAAAACAAATAGATTTCAATGGAAAATTCAGTCTCCTTTGCTTTGGCTACCTCTACAAAGCAGTTCTTTTCAGAGATTTTGTGATAAATTGTTTAGGAAGATTATATGCTGTACGTATGAAAGGGCTGCCCTTATGTTTTTTAAATCAGGTCCATTGCATGCATTATTGATTATACTACAAAACGCCTTAAAACACCACTGTTTTTGTGTGTGTGTGCGGGGGGGAGAAGGGTCTTACAAAAGGCAAAAACAAAGAGGTTTATCTTAAATTTAGAAATGAAAAGAAATCATCTTCTTGTAAGAAGATTTATTTTCAGTTTAGACTGGTATTTCCATCCCTCCTCTCTCTTTTTTTTTCTGCAATGTGTGTGATTATATTTTGCAGTGTAAATGGATTTCTGCTAAGAGAAGAAAGCAGAATACATGTAAATATTTATTTATACCTTGACAAAGTGCAAAATTTTAGCACTTCAGTCTCTTCGCATTATTCCTAATCAATTTAACTGGGACAACCAGTTAATGGACAAGGGGGAGTAGGATGCACAGATTAGCAGCACTGCAAAATGAATTGGAAAACTGCCTGAAAATACACCAACATTTTTTAAACATACAGTAAAGGACAGAAAAATGCAAATGGCATGCAGCACTTATATACCCACTCAGTATTGGGTTTCATGTCTGTATGGAGAGAGGTGAAGGAGACATAATTAGTAGCACAGACCATCAAAGTGTGTTCTCTTGCTCACTACTGCAGAAGCTGTCTTGTTTCCATTTCCTAGTGAAGTATTGATTCTTTCTTCTTGCTGTGACACTGTAACCAGTTCTAAAAGATTTGTGAATTCTGGCTCTTTTTAGTTTAATTACTCTCTGGTAGTTTGACTCAGTTCAGTTTTCCATTGCTGGTAGCCGTTTTACCTTCATTTCTTGTACTTGCATCTATGAATGTGAAAATCATTGTTACAATTATTAAATCTTCCACTTGATATTACATACAAAGGTCTAGATTCAAAAATGGACTTAGGCATTGTGACCATGAACATCACAATGCCTAACTTTTAGGTGCCAGGGACCTCACAGGGACAATACTGTAATTCACAAAGCCTGAGTAAGGCACTTACTTTACCTGTATAATGAATAAGGAGAAATAAGTGCTTTTGATTGTGATTCACAGAAGCCAGAATGATATGAAAGAAGCTAGCCAATAGGAGATGCCAATAACAGCCATGTGCTAAAGCCTGCTCTGCTAACAGAAATAGGTGCCCAAATCTGGACTGCAGGGATGTGCCCATCTCTGCTCACGGTATATAACTGAGAACCTTCTCCTGGTGTCAGGCAGGTTAGGTACCTAAGGTGTTAGGCACCTGCCTAGCTCGCTCTCACAACTATCTCCCAGTCAAATGGCCAGAAGAGGAGCAAACGGATATTTTATGGGGTATTCTGACATGGATCTCTCTGTCTCTCCTGTTAAAGCCGTTCCATTGGGGACAAATAGTTAGTCATTAGACAAAGAGTAAGGCTAGTGGTTAGGGCACCCACCTGGGAGATGGGAGACCCAGAATCCAGTCTTCCTGTTACAATTACTATTTAATTACTTGTATACAGTGGAACAGTTTCAACAGGAGAGACTGAGGGAGTTCGACATGAGAATATCCCATAACTCAGAGGTTAGAGCACTCACCTTATGATTTGAACAGGAGTTTCTGACCACTTTCTCCCCATCTGGGAGAGAGGGGAATTGAACCTGAGTCTCCCACATCCCAGGACGAATGTTCTAATCATTGGGATAAAAATGATCAGGTGGGTACTACCATCACCTCCTTTTTTCCTCCTCCTTTGGTCAGATTTTGAATGGGACCTGATCTGGAAGGTGCCCTCTGAGCATGCCTACCATGCTTCTGAGCATGCCTATCAGATTGGGCCCTGTATGGTTGATAGGATGGATGAGATCTTCCTTGTCTTGTGAACTGCTCTGGAGATTAGGCAGGAGATAGGCCTCCAGATGCCTCAAGGGAGGCAGCAATGGACATCCCCAGAGGCAGAAATTTAGGTGCCTAGGGAAGCTATATCATGTAAATTTAAGTACCTAAAGGGTTCAGTGGGAGTTCTGTGAATCACAGCAGAGCCTAAAGATGGGATTTAGGATCTAAACCAAGAATTAGGTGCCTAAATATGGGGTTTAGGTGCCTAAGTATCTTTATGAATCTAGCCCAAATAGATTAGCTGGAGCTGTAAAAAGAGTTGCCATGTTTCAACACCACAGGCTGACTTGTCTTCTCAAGATGGTTTATGGTGCAGTAGCTCGATAGACTTCAGAAGAGTCACTCCTGATATTCATCGGTATAAGTGAAAATGGAATACACATCTTGTATTACCTTCAAGAGCACAATGAGTTTACATACAATAGAATCAAAGGAATATCTGGTAGAAGAAAATTCTATCAAGGTGTGGCACCATTTTTTAAAAAAAAAGACTGTCTCCGTTTTACCCCAAAGATTAACTAAGGTTTGATTCTATAATCCGGTGGACATTTTGGAAGGACTAAAGAATTGGCTCCCAAATTGTCTATATTTCTGGTTATATAATATTGAAGCTTCCCTTTCAGTTTGATTCTACATTTTAACCATTTCTTCTCACTTATACAACAGTGTAACATTTAAGTCCAAAGCGTGCTTCTGTTCTGAAAAGTGACAAAATAAAAACGGTTCCTTCTAATTCAGCAGCTCTGTTCCCTTTGTGTAACTGGGTCCTATCTGCTTCTGTATTGATTAAAATAACTGTTCACAGGTTTTTACTACCTCTAGCTTTGCAGAGCTAGAACAAAAGACAATCTGGAATCCCTTCTTGTGCAACATTGACTGGGACGTAGTATATTATTATTAGTTATAAATATGGAAACACAATGATAAACCATAGGATTTACACATTTGTCAGGGGAATAATTTATAGACAGTGGTGTTGCACTGAGGATTTAATTTGGCCTGCAAATCCTTTTAATTACTGGTGCTGAATGATGCATAAAAAAGAAGCACTAGCCTTTGGATCTCAGATCCTAAGCTGTTTTTTGGGGTGGCAGATGTGGATGAGGGGAATGTGTAAACCTTTCTTATAAAGGCATTGTATTTTTTTTTTTTTCTTGAAAAGTGAGACCAACATGGAATATCACAATGCCTTTTGTCCAGAGTTGCTTTTTAGAGAAAAACATTTTAAAGATGTGGAATTTCTGTCACTGGAAGTGTTTTAAGCACAGAAGAACACCTCCTAGGGATGGTCTAGATGTACTTAATCCTGCCTCAGTGTGGGGAGCTGGACTAGACAACTTCTTGAGTACCTCTTGCAAGCCCTACATTTCTATGATTCTGTGTCTATCATTTCAGCAATCCAAATTCCAATGTTGTATTTTAGAGGGTATGTTTTTGTACTTTAGTGCTTGTTGCACTCAGATTACCAAGCCAGACAATATATTTACATAATATATAGCAGTTAAATTTAAACTCAAAACAACATTGTGGGCTTTTAACATGACCAGGAATGTTCAACGGCAATAGAAGGAAAACAAAGCACATTGTGAAATAGAAAACATGTACATTATCCCCACTCTGTATGTTAGATTGTGTCTCCCACATCTTTATCATCTGAGCATGGATCTATCCAGAAGTTAAGGACTAAAGAGAAGTTTACCAATAAGAGGGAAGTTCTTAAGCAGCTACGGAGTCCTGTGTACAAACAGTTCTGGGCCAAGTTCAGGGAAAGGGAGATGGTGTGTGTTTCTTCATTAACAGGAAGTGAATATAAAAATAATTATTAAAAGAGAGCAGTAAATCCACTATTGCTGACGGCAGCAAATGGAGGGGATCCTTTAAACTGGTCAGCTGCTATAGCAGGTGCCACACTGCACCAAAATATATTCTGTAAGCACCTTGAGGAAGCTTAATCAGAAATGCCTCCAAAGTGGTTGGCCACTAAAGCAGAAAGCAACATTTGATTTTGGGATACTGAGGACTCCTTAGTCTGGCATTTCAGTTCTTAAGAGACAGAAACTGTGTACAGAGACTCATTTTGGCTTTCACATCTCTGAGTGTAATGGTTGTAGCTCACAGGAATCCATGGTCTTTTCCTATATAGTCAGACCAAAGACTGACTCAGATAGATTATAAATAGTTTTGAGACTGTCAAATGCAGAGCAGTTCTGCATGATACTTATTTGGTTTATTGGTCACAGACAAAGCCTGAGAAAGCTACACCTGACAAAGTGGAGTACCCAATAACAATGCAAAATGAAAATGGTTAGGATCTTTTGGTTGACATTTTTCACTGTCAGTATAAAAGAAAAGAGGCTAATGTTAAATTGTCCTTGTAGCTACTTTTGATTTGAACCAATTCCTTAGAGTTCTGGTAATCACCTCCCTCTTCTCTGTAAATATCCACTGCTTATTCTCAATGACTTGTGTGCAATGTGTTAATGTTTCAAGTGTATCTCTATTTCTTTGCATCTTATTTTGTTCTATCATCTCTGAATGGTGGATTATTTCTCAATCAAGGAGGTGCTTAGATGCACAGAACATTGATATCCAGGTTTTATATTGAGAAAGGTATCACCTTATTAATGTCCTGTAGGTTAATTATATCTTAATCTATTTTGTCATTATTTATGAGCTCAAGTAGCTTAGAGGATAAAACAAAGTCCTTCCTGTATGAGAATGTATTACAGGCTAAACCTGTATCTTAAATAAAATGAATTTGTGTGGTCACATTTTTCTAATTTGAATGAAGAATAGATTGGGAAAACTATTTAAATTTTTCTTTACGGTTTGGTAATATGTGCATGTCTAGTTTTGAATTGGACACCACTCCAGTATTAACATGAATCTTAATATCTGACAGATCTATCGTAAAATCAGGGAATTTTGTGCCATTGCTTCCAAATGAAGCAGTGACTAGTAAAGTTAGAAAGTAATAGGTCTTCTCAGTAAAAAAGTTATCCTATTTGACACTGACCTTGCAGCATGAGAACTACTATAAATAGACTCCTAAATATATTCCTGAGTGTGGTAAGCTTAGACCATATGCAGGAATTTGAGGCTTTTTTGCTGGGTCACTCTGGGCTCACATTCTAAAACGGTAGACTCATTAAGACAGAGGGTATTTCCTGCTGCACCCTCCTGGCAGATGTCTGTAGGGGAAACCCTAAAACAGCTAAGCTCGAGGTGGAAGCTTAAGCTGAGGTTCATGTTGTATTACTTATGAATTGTCACATGAAAATTTGATACGGTTCCACACAGGCATTTGATATGGTTCCATATGGGGAATTATTAGTTAAATTGGAAAAAATGTGGATCAGTATGAAAATTGAAAGGTGGATAAGGAACTGGTTAAAGGGGAGACTACAATGGGTCACACTGACAGGTGAACTGTCTGGCTGGAAGGAGGTTACTAGTAGAGTTCCTCAGGGATCGGTTTTGGGACCAATATTATTTAATCTTTTTATTATTGACCTTGGCACAAAAAGCAGGAATGTGTTAATAAAGTTTGCGGATAACACAAACCTGGGAGGTATTGCCAATACAGAGAAGGACCGGGATATCAGACAGGAAGATCTGGATGAGCTTGTAAACTGGAGTAATAGTAATAGGATGAAATTTAATAGTGAAAAGTGCAAGGTTATGCATTTAGGGATTAATAACAAGAATTTTTGTTATAAACTGGGGACGCATTGTCACAACCTCAGGGGTTCCTATGGGGAAGGCAGATCAGCACTGCGTGTTGCTAATGCTGTTGAAAGCATCACAAAGCATTTTAGGGAGGGTCAAAGGTGTGAGTGAAGCGTGAAAGATTCTTTTGTAGGCTGCAAGAGGCAAAAGGGGGAAGGAGAAAGAGAGCAGAGAAGGGGTTAACTCAATACTGAGCTAGTAAGCTCAGTCCAACAATGAGACGCTGGCCCCAGCCCAAGTACGCTGCTCACAGCCGAGACTTGGCTGACAGCTGAGAAAGATGGGTGCATGAATGTGCCCAAGCAGCCGTGAGAAAGAAAAACCCAACTGCACAGACCTGTAAGGCAGCAAAGCCAGCAAAAAAGAAAACAAGGTCTAAGACTGCAGAGATTGCAAATGCCAGGGAGACAGCGAGAGGGGAAGTCGAGCCTTGAGTCCCTGGAGCTGGGGTGTTTTGAGAAAACTGAAGACACCATGGAAAACCGGTTTGGACTGGCAGAGGGCATCAGGAGCAGAGGTCCCTGAATGAAGCATTCCCCCGCCCCAACCAAGGAGCCCGGGACTTAAAACCCTCCTGAGAACTGGAGCAACTTGGGGATCATAGCTGACCTAGACGACCTGTGTGCACAGGAGAGAACTCCCATCCACCTTTCCCCTTCTTCTTCTTCTTACGTCATACCCAGGCCTAGCCAGCCTTGGGTAGTGCATGTGTGAGTATGAAAGTGGATTAGGGATTGGAGCACTAACACTTTCTTCCTTCCTCTGAGTGACGTGGGAAGCACCCATCACTCTCCGTTGTTGTTTTATTATTTTCTCAATAAAGCTTTAAAACTCAATTGGTTGATGTGCTCCGTCATCTTCACCTCCAACGATCCTGTGGCCTCAGCCTGATTATTTGATGCCTCACGCAAATTGGTAACAGAAATCTATCACAGCATCATTTGGAAGTAACAGAGGAGGAGAAGGACCTCGGAGTATTGATTGATCACAGGATAACTATGAGCCACCAATGTGATATGGCTGTAAAATAAAGCTAATGCGGTCTTGGGATGCATCAGGCGAGGTATTGCCAGTAGAGATAAGGAGGTGTTAGTGCTGTTATACAAGGCACTGGTGAGACCTCATCTGGAATACTGTGTGCAGTTCTGGTCTCCCATGTTTAAGAAAGATGAATTCAAACTGGAACAGGTACAGAGAAGGGCTACTAGGATAATCCGAGGAATGGAAAACCTGTTTTATGAAAGGACTCAAAGAGCTTTGCTTGTTTAGCCTAACCAAAAGAAGGCTGAGGGGAGATATGTTTGCTCTCTATAAGTATATCAGAGGGATAAATACCATGGAGGGAGAAGAATTATTTAAGCTCAGTACCAATGTGGACACAAGAACAAATGGATATAAACTGGCCATCAGGAAGTTTAGACTTGAAATTAGACAAAGGTTTCTAACCATCAGAGGAGTGAGGTTCTGGAACAGCCTTCCAAGGGAAGCAGTGGGGGCAAAAGACATATCTGGCTTCAAGACTAAGCTTGATAAGTTTATGGAAGGGATGATATGGTGGGATGGTCTAATTTTGGCAATTAATTGATCTTCAACTATTAGCGGTAAATATGCCCAATGGCCTGTGATGGGATGTTAGATGGGGTGGGATCTGAGTTACTACAGAGAATTCTTTCCTGGGTGGCTGGCTGGTGAGTCTTGCCCACGTGCTCAGGGTTTAGCTGATCACCATATTTGGGGTTGGGAAGGAATTTTCCTCCAGGGCAGATTGGCAGAGGCCCTGGGTTGTTTTTTTTTTTTTTTTTGCCTTCCTCTGCAGTGTGAGGCACTGGTTACTTGCTGGAGGATTCTCTGCACCTCGAAGTCTTTAAATCACGATTTGAGGACTTCAGTAGCTCAGACATAGGTTAGAGGTTTGTTACAGGAGTAGGTGAGTGAGATTCTGTGGCCTGCATTGTGCAGGAGATCCGACTAGATGATCGTAATGGTCCCTTCTGATCTTAAAGTCTATGAAAGTCTATGGAAAAAAAAGACAGTGTTCGGTCCAGTTCAGTGTTCCTCCTTTGCCTGAGATGATTGCCAGATTCGTCAGAGGGAGTTGCATGAAACCTGATGGACAACTGTGGAGCAAGCTGCCTCTGTGACCATGCTTCTCCCTAACCCCATCAGTCAGTGGTTGGCTTATGCTTTGATGCATGTGAGTTTATATCTCTCTCAGAAAAAAAAAATCAGTCCAATGTACTGTGGATGTTCTTATCCACATAAATGTCTAATCCTTTAAAAAACTGTATTGAACTCTTGATATCTTTTGGCAATGAGTTGCACAGGTTAACTGCTGTATGCAGCAAGTATTTCCTTGGCAATAAATTTAAAAAAAATGTATTGAATGGACCCTTGTTGTTGTTTTATGACAGGGTAAATAGAAGTCCTCAATTTACTTCACTGTACTATTTATTACCTTTCATACCTGTATCATGTCCCCTTTTCTTTGTGTATTCTCTAAACTATACACTCCCAATACTTTCAGCTCTCTCCAGAAGGTAGTCTTTCCATGTATTATTTTTAATTTCTGAATCCATTGCATTTTTGCTTCAACTTTTTAAAAAATTGAATCTCCAGACCTGAGCACACTAATGCATGTGAGGGTCTATCATTGATTTTATCTAACAACAATATTTTCAATGTTATACATCCCAACAGTGTTTGCTTTTTTTTTTCCTGGCTGCATTGCACAATGAGAAGGATTTATAATTGAGCTGTCTGCAGTGATAACCATGTCTCTTTCCTGAGTAATCATACTTAATTTGGAGTACAGCAATATCTATATACTGTTCAATATATTCCTTCCAATGTGTATTAAATTGCATTTGTTATCATCAGCAACCTTATTAACCTTTCTTTTATTTGGTCTCCTCAATATAATTTTCACTAACCTAAATAACACATCCTCTGCAGATTTTGTCACCGTAGTGTTAAGACCCTCTTCTATCTCTATCTATCTGTATACATATGCATGTATATCTGCTTATATAATATAAAAATATAAAATAATCTGTCCTACATGGTTAACATTTTGCCATGTTGTAAACTAAATATTTAGTCTTTCTTTCTGTCTCCTATTACTTTCAAATCTGTAACAATGTTTTATGCCTGGTTTTTACATATATATTACCAATGATGCTGACCCCTCCAACAGTAAAAGTATGAACATTCGTAGAGCACACATTGAATGAGTTAAAGACATCATAAAGGACTTTTCATGTTGTACTTTACTAACATCTCTTCCCAATGCTCAGAATACTTTATAATGTTATAAAGAGGGTGGGGTGTATTGTGAAATTCAACTTCTGTTATGATCTAGAGTGTTGGATTTTCATCACTATTTAATAATATTGTAGTTAGATATTAGTTAGTCATGTTTCATTAACTTTAACTTTATATTTCATGTATAAGCCATTCAGTCTTGCTTCCATAACTCTCCTTTTTTCTAAGTGCAAGTGAGGTTATGCTATTTTTTAGTGTTGGTACTTTCAAGGGCAACTCTACAAAAAAAAATTGTACTGCTCAAGTAAAGAATACCATCCAATCCCTTCATTTTGACAGGGAGGATATTTTAGAATAAATGGATAAAGTATTCATATCATTCAAGTCCTCCTCAACCAAATTTAAAGTTCAAGCGATTAATCAATAATGTAGTAATAGAATTTTAGATGTACGGTAGGCTGATATGGATTTTGCAGCATTAATGTCATTATGTATAACACTGAACATTCACCTTATCCTATGCATTAATGCAATTTTTTCTATCCCAGTAAGTCTTACTTATGGGATCTTATCCATATGCAGGCAAATGCTCTAAAGCAGTGAATGATTGGTGAGATTTAGTTAATCTCTAGAGCATGATTTATAATCCTGTCTAGTATAGTTAGACACAATATCTCCAGGTCTGTAGCATGGAAGAAATGTAGCAATATTTCACTTTAACTTTTTTGTTGCATTTCATGACTTGATGTAGAGAGTCGTCTTATAGCTTCATTTCCTTTTTTTATATGACATGGAGTACAGTTCAGTGGAACGCGACTATAATGAAACAGTTTTCCAACAGATTATGGCATCTGACAGGATCGTGCACTACAACGTAAGTAGAATCTATGCAATGCCACTTGCAGAATGCATCAATTGCTTATGTTTCAAGAACACCTTATCTCATAATTATATTGTACATTAACAAATTATTTATTGCTCTAGAAAGTCTCTTCATATTAATTCTGAAACTGAAGTAAGCAAGAGTGAAATATTTGACTTGTGGTTGCCTATCAGCTTGCAACAGAGACCCCAATTTAGCAAACCATGCCCATTCAGCAAAGCGTTTAAACACATGTTTAAGTTCCATGGACTTTAATACAATTTAACCATGTACTCAAGTGTTTTTGGTGAATTACTGCCAGAATGATAAGAGGAAACTGGTAACACTATAAAGGTGGTTTTATCATTTTCATAGCCACATAATTATTTATTTATTTTTGCAATTCTAAACTTTAAAAATCCTTTTTTTATGTATGTGCATAATTCTTAGACACTTCAGTGAGACTGAGCCTACACCTCTTGTTCAGGGAGAATTCCTATTGACTATTGTGACATTCATTAGCAGGTGAATGCTGTAATGTCTTGTTTCAGCTTTTATTAGTATCTTCCCCTTTTCAGGTGCTCATAAACTTGTAAAAAATCCTCCTTTTTTGGTGGATATTATGCTTACAGGCTTTAAGCCCAAAGGTGTCTAATTTTCGTGAGCAAAATCTCATTCACCCACTGTTGAATGTTTTGGTGATGGAATGGGCCTTTAGAACAATGGGTAGGTACTCTCATTTGTGACAACTTAGCGACAGCTAATTATGACACTTCCAAGTGGTACAGAGGTACAAACTGTAGCAAGAGTACCAGGTGATTTTATGCTTCAAGAAGGCAAAATACCTCCCAGAGGTCTCCATTGTTTGTTTTCCTGTCCCTTAAATTGTGGCTGTACCACTGACAAGGCTCAACTCCCTCTGCTGACCCTGATAGTTTGTTTTACACTGCATGGGGGTGATATCAGGGAGCAGCCTTGCAGAGTGCAGTTGTGGCTGATCCCTGGATATAGTCAAAAAGGCAGGAAGTCTTTGCATTCTCCCTTCCACCTGCACACCTATTCAAGAGCTAGATACCATCTGGCCAAATGGAAACTGAAAAGTTTGGTAAAGACAGGGTGATGCAATCTGCGATCTCAGATTTTCTTCCATTCTTGCCTCACATCCGCTTTTTTGGTAGTGTCCTGAAGTATACATTCACTCAAGCTACCAAACTTTTACAAAAGGCTTTGCAAAGTATAGCAAGTATCTGAAATGCTTTAGACTGTCATTTGGTTTTCTTACTGAGAACGCTGCAATTTTGTGTAAGTGGCAGACTGATGTTCAATTCACATTACTTAAAATTGCTAGAAGATAGCTTCACAATCCTCCTGCAGTCCAGCTTGTGTTTGCAAAAGATGGCAAAGTGAAATGTTGGCACAAAGAATTTCCAATACTAGCTATCAAATAATTGCCCGAGAAATCCAGTTGATTGCAGATCCTTTTCACATGACTGCACTTGGGTCATGAAAACAAAACAACAACAACAACAGTAAAAAAAAAAAAACCCAACCCATGCACCCTATATTCAGTGAAATTTTGAGCAACTCTAAAGATTAGATCACAAAGGAATGGAATCCTGGAAATATAAACAAATTCCATCTCTGAGTTTGAAATGGGTTAGTGTTTGTCAATAATTCTATTGGCATTTTGAGTTTTAGGAGTAAACAACTGAACACATCTAATCTTATAGGTTTTTCTTGTCCCAAATATGAGACAAACAAATTAATTTCTTCAAGTCTTGATGGATATCCAGTGTATTCCCAGCGGAGAAACTTTTTGTTCTTATGGAATTATAAAGATGGCTTTAAATAGTCGTCTGCCCTCAATTTGTTTTGGAAACACCAAATTAAAATAACTTAGCCTCTGAGTGCAAGCTATATTTCAGCATTAAAAGGGTTAAGAATTTAAATAGATACATAAGATCTTGGTGTCTTTTAAACTCCTGTTCTCTTTTAAAGAATCAACTTTCAGCAATGGGTAATATCAGTAAAAACTTCAATTATATTTTCTTCTCTACTACTTACTGGCATGTACCTGCCAAATATAAATAAATCATTTCCTCAGATACCATGTTGAAATGAAAATCATGTTGCCCTACATTGCTCTTCACATGCATTGTCTTTCTGTCAGCATCCTAGATTACCACTACTTTTCATTTACCTGGAGCTGTCTTACAACTTGATTGCCAATTACATGTCTTAGTGAGGTAGTCTTCACATCACCTTTTGAAACTTGCCTAAATGAGCTATCAAAATCATGTTTTCACGTTGCGGCTAAGACTCTGAATTCCAGCTGGACAGGTGAGAACGAATGCCTTTGTTTCTAGCCCTTTCACAGCATTCAGTTCTCATTTGTGAACATTTCAGCAAATATTCAAATCCTATGACACATTCCAAAATGCCTTAGTGAACAGAATTATTTATTAAAGAATCTTAATGTCTTTGGTGAAAGTTCAGCAAAAGAAAAAAGTTAACATAATTTCTATCAGATTGAAGTAATACTTACAACTAAGGTGTTGCAATGTTGTGGGCATTCCCATACATATGGAGTGAAATATACATGAGAGCAGTTGGGGGAAAGTAGGATAAAACTTAAAAATGTGAAGGGGGATGAAGAACACCCATATTTTATTTTTAATCGGATTATAAAAATACCAAAACACACTCATGAGGATCAGGGCCCCATTGTGTTAAGGAGTGTGGCAACACATAAGGGAAAACTTTCCCCTGATGTGATTTTTCTATTATTTTCAATTTACCAGTACCTAGATTTTAAAAATGTATCTGGTTTTTGGTGCTTCCACTTTTGGGTGCCCAAAGGAGCAACCTCCATTTGCCATCAGTTTGCACTTTTGAAAATAAAGACTTACATGAAAGATGTTAGCTGTTGAAAACACAAAATCTGCAGCACTCAAGAGGCATAACACCCACTGACATAATTGGAAGTTGAATGTATTTCTAAAAGGAGGGATATCATTAAAGCAGGAGCCTGTATATGACACCTTGTACAATTTTCAGTTTATGATTTCACTAGTGAAAGGACAGCTCCCAGCCCTTTTTGGGTACCAGCAAAATTTGCTCCAACAGCATAGACCTTACCCTGGTCATGAGTGCTATAATTGGAAAGATGGGCAAAAGGAATAGCTTGAGCCTCCAAATTTTAATGTCATCCAAAATGAAAAGGTAGTCACTAATCACTGAGCCATTCATTGTACAGGTCAGACAGATATGGTTTGGTTATTTCAAGTAAACGTAATTGATAAATAGAATTGCTTAGAAGCACAGTTGACCAAAGAGGCAGACAGAGAAATTAAGCCCTACTTGCCACAGGTCCTCAGTTAAAAAAATTAAGATGTTAAGAAAAAGAAGTGAACAGTACAGAGTTTAAGCATAGAAGTTTCTGGTTATCAGGGAATAACATACAGATTATCAAGGGATGCGAAGTTGGGTTTAAGATTGGGTGGCGTAAGGAATACATAATCTGCAATATCCTTGATTGGGGGGTAACAGGTTAATGGATCAAAGTACAGACATAGAGATACGAGGCTATGTTGTTCATATAATGGTTATCTTCAGGTATACATGTTGAATGTATATATGTTGAATCTCATTTGGTGAGATGTAATGTTCAGTGAGTTTATGGTTCCAGTTCATATGGTCCAACGGACAAAGTCTCTCAGTCCCTTTCTCGTAGTCGATGCATGATGTTGCTCCGGCTTATGCCTCCTGGTGGCTGATGATGTGTTCGGTGTAGATGTGCCTGGGCCATCGGATGGTGTCTGAGACCATGAGGCGCCGCATGAGCCATGCGTAGCATCGACCGATCCTGCAGGTCTGCAGCACACGCTTGTTGCAGGGGTCCCAGGCACCCAGGGCTCCAAAGATCAGGGTATCCATCTGCACCTCGTAGCCCTTCACTCTCAGGGTGTCGGTCGGGGAGCGTACGTTTCCAGCCGTATGGCATACATTCTCTACAAATCTTCAGCTGGCCCAGTCTCTGGAGACTCCTGGCTTATTTCCAGTAAGTCTTCTTTCTTTCCTACCTAAACACCAATCTCCAGTACTAATGGGAAAAGAGAAAAAAGGAGACAAATTCAGCCCGCGTTTACACTAGATGAAAGGGTGGCCAAGGTGTCGCTGGTTCTTCCTTCATTAGCTGGGATCATGTGGGAGATCCCAGCAGAATGTATGACTGCTTGTGTGTGGTGGAATCTCCAGGCAACGGCAGACATCAGCAACAGTCAACCTTTCCTAATGATGAATTGTTTCCCAACAGAAAGGGAAAGGGCTAGTGCAGGTTGGCTTGATTGACATTACCCTGTGCTAGGTCCACTAACTATGCTCCATGATGATTAGGGAAATTATATAAAGTTAATTGGTCAGATACCTTTACTTACTGGTTATGGCCTATTGCATTTATCAAAGTACAGTTATTTGATAAAACATATGGGGCATTATATTTCAATAGAGGGGTATGTGTGTGCAGAGGATGTACCATTAGAATAGTAAAATAGCTACCATTAGTACTGGTATAGTGACTGCCCAATATATGTCTTTTTGTCACTGATTTATTATTTAGATCCATGGCTTTCAAGCCTGAAATCTGTCCGTGTGTAGGGACTTTCATTAAAGCTTAGTCCCCTCAGAGCCCTCCGACAATGTGATCAGTGGCTTAAAGTCATGACCTGGGTGTGTGGATTTGTGAAGAGGTCTCTTATCTGTCAGCAGTGCACCTTGAACTTGTATGCTTTAGAACAGAAACAATACACTCCTATCAAAAAGCACCTTTTTATTTAAAATATTTTTAAAAAAAATCTGCAGTTTTTGTAAAACATAATATATAGTAAGTAAAACACATTGGAATCCACTGGGAAAAAAAATGTCATAATTACTTCCAATTTCCAGTCTGGTTGCAGTTTTTCAATTTAATTCCAACAAATCCAATTGGGGAGAGGGGGAATCCTCTCTCCTTTAACATCTGCTTTGGAATGATTAAGAGCAAAGTGTGATTATAGATACATTTTAAAGTGTATATTGGTTTTGAATCTTGTGATATAAAATGTTTGCAGCCAGTCCATTGAGATCACTGAATAATTTGTTGGGTTTTTTTATTAGTAACCACAAAATGAAGACAAGATTGAAATATGTACTTCCAATAAAGGGGAAAAAAATTTTACATTAAGGAATACCTAAAAGGTGTTTAGTGTCTGTGTGTGTTTTTTTTTTTTGTTTGTTTTTTGTGTGTGTGTGTGTGGAGAATATGAGTTTTAGTTTAAAAAAAAAATCTTATGATTTCAACCCACTTCTTGCAGGTCTCTCTTTAGATTCACCTCTGTATCTGCTTAAAGGGTAACACTCAGGGAAGTGGTCAGACAAGAAATGAAATCAGAGGAACAAACAGCTCTTGACAGTTTGGGTAACATTATATATATTACATGGACATCAATGCTAATTTACAGCGGGTTGTAGGGAATAGATCATGGTTATTATTTCAAGTGAAGATAATTTTCTGTTTTATTATAAAATAGTTCTAGTTTTTCTTGCATTGATCCTATACTACAAAGTCCCTTTTCCCATAGGGCATATAGAATATCTATAGGATTCAGCAGAGTCAGGCAAATGATCTTAGTAAGTCCTCAGTGGATTTAATGCAACATACAGTAGATGGTGACACAAGGATAGTCCAAGAGTTAATCAGATTTTCCAGATTTATAAATGGAGAAATTAGGAGGATAATGAACTGATAAATCAGTAATAAACCTTTTCTAAAGAGTAAGACATTTTTGGCTCTCTTCATTAAGATTTGTATCTCCTAAAGGAAAAGTGATTTCTTAAAGCTAAGCCTTCTGGAAGTCACTCTGACCTATTTCTGACAACTAAATTCACAAAGAGAAACTTTTCTTTGAAATTCATAGGTTGGGTGGAGAAATCACAAGGGAAACAAACTTATTTTCTGCAGATGCAGTTGTATTAAATGTTTGACACAAGGCTAAAGGATTAGAGAGAACCATTGACTCCAGTGTCTGAACTCCCAGATCAAAAGGTCATTTTGTGTTCTGTGTGATTTAATGAAATATTATTGGAGAGGAAAAATGGTTAATTCTGTTAATGGGAAAAAAAGGGAGAAGCACTGTTAATGCAAAATGCTTATCTTCCTCTTCTGCAAACAGATATTGGTACTTGTCCACGCATAGAGAATACCAAAGTTGGGTACAAGCTTCATTTATTGCGGGAAGGAGTGGACAGAACACTCTTTCCACTCCAAAAAGAAAAGGAATACTTGTGGCACCTTAGAGACTAACCAATTTATTTGAGCATGAGCTTTCGTGAGCTACAGCTCACTTCATCAGATGCATTCCACGGTATGCATCCGATGAAGTGAGCTGTAGCTCACGAAAGCTCATGCTCAAATAAATTGGTTAGTCTCTAAGGTGCCACAAGTATTCCTTTTCTTTTTGCGAATACAGACTAACACGGCTGTTACTCTGAAATCTTTCCACTCCAGTAATTGCCAGTGAAAGCCCAAATGCCTATGTAGACCTCCATGAAGTCTACCCAACATAAAGCTTATATCTTGTCTAGCAATGGTGGGGGATACTCTTTGACCAGAACTTGCCTTATAACTTTTCACAAGATGTGCAAGGATTGCCACATAGTTGGCAAACTGCCCAATGATCAATCTTTTCTCTGAAGTCAGTGGAAGTTTCAAAACTGGCTTCAGCGGACACAAGTTTTGACCATTATGTGTGAAGAAAACAAGAGGAATACCCATGCAACTGCATTTGTTGCAGAGATACGATAATAAAGCTAGTCAGAAATGCAATCCTTGTCCTGTGGGAAATTCTGGGATTTCAACATTTCATTTAATCCCAAATTGTGACTAAAGTCTTGGAATATTCACAAAGCCAAATATTTGGAACATTTAGTTTCGGCTTGTATACAATGATAGAAACTAGAAACAGTTTTGATGTTATCAAAGCAAAATATTTAAATTTCCATTTAAAAATTTTGGAGGCCTATAAATTCCCACAGAACGATTTTGTGGAATCCTCTTTTTTCAACAGAAAAATGTTGTTAGAAAAATTTTAACCAACTCTAATTGATTGTAACCCCTAGCTCTTATACAGAATTTCTAACCCAGAAATCTCAAATTACTTTGCAAAAATGGGTCAGTATAACTATCCCTGTTGTACAGATGGAGAAATTGAGACACAGGAGGTGACTTGCTGATGCTCACAGAGCAAGTCAATGGGAGAGATTGGAGGAGTAGTCAAATCTCCTGGTAGCCTAAACCCCTTTCTACTGGACCACACTGCTACTCTTGTTGAGAGAAGGGCAGCTTTTTAAAGACCATAATTACATTTCATTTCAGAAGTTAGGCGATATCCTGACTTCATTGAAGTCAGTGGCAAAATAACTGTTAACGTCAAGATTTCTCCCTTAAAATTCTAGGTTGGAGGACCAGTGAGTCCAATTTCAGGATTTCTTTGAAGCTGTATGGTCAAACACTTTTTTAAAAAAAAATATGTATACAAATTCTAGTTTTATGGGTAGAGCAGTCCTCTTAGGTTTCCCCTAGCCTTCTAGGTACTGTACAACTAGAAAAGATTGAAAAGCAGGAGAAAAAGTCATGAAAGTCTCACCATCTTTTACCCTTTCTTCCACAAAAATAAATGAAAAATGTAATTGAAATGTTGAAAAATTTTGACCCACTCTAGTCACAATAAAATAATACAATGTAATATATAGCATACAATTATAGAAATTCAATGGAAATTGATAAAACAAAATAAAATATAATAAAGAGTTACATGTATAGGGATTGCAAATCACTTATTATTGTACCAGACTCATTCAGATCAATTAAGGGCTCAACCAGCTCACACTGAGTGTAAATCAGGATTAACTCCTCTGAAGTAAGGCTCCTAAAATCCAGATCCTTGAATCTGACTGCAGTGAGGTTCTCTATCGCTAAGGGAAGTGTTGACTGTACTTTTCTTTGTTATTTCCATAAATGTAAGGAAAAAAAGTTCTTGAAACACAGCCATTGGATGTGTTCCAAAAATAATGTCTGAGGTCAAATTGTAAAAAATCTGTAAGGTTAAAAATAATGTTGTGTATTCTAGTGCTGCAGGTAAATATTTCCCATCTTTCCAAAAAATATCCTGAGGGATTATCATCAGCACTGAGATACTGATGTGAAATCAGAAGTAAGAGTCACTGAGAACATTACTTGCCTCCATTCATAAGAGCACACCTTTGGTGGAACACTGAGCAGGAGCTGAGAGAGGATTATTTTATCCAACAAAAGGGCCTGTTTTTTTAATTTTTATTTTTATTTTATTTTATTTTATTTTATTTTTTTTTTACATTGGCTTTTGCTTTCTGTCTGTAGTTAGTAATTTACACTATTCTTAGGAGCACTTGCCCTTCAAGGGAACAGATGCTGGGACACTGCCAATTTACTATAAAAACATCCATGTCAGTCAAAAAATGTTGGTTATCCCAGTGCAACATTGTGTGAGATGTTTGAGAAATGCAAGTTTGCTGATGTAACCAGGATTACATACAAAATTGCTTGGAAACACTATTCCAGTTCTTTGGGATATTCTATTAATTTCTTGTACTTTCAGAATCTGGGAGTGTTAGCTCACACCAAATTTATTATATATCTCAAGGATTCTTATTCCCTCTTTTTTTCCTCTACTCTCAGCCTTTGAGTACTAGTTAATTATGCAGTCCTAAATAAACCCTTATTTATTTATTGCCAAGGTGAGTTAGAGGGGCCTTAATTAAATAGGAAAGGCATAAGCAGGCTAAATATAGGGGAAATAGGGCTGCACAACTGACTTTTACCACTGTGCTGCTGTTAGAAGCCCCCACCCACTCACCATACAGAATCAGTGTTCCATGGAACACAAAATTACATGGCTAGTCTGAGGAGGAGAGGAATCAAATTGCAGCTCCTCCATGCAGTATATGATCCTGACAAAAATGACCCAAATTTGCAGCAAAATGGCATGAGAGTCAGCTCACTCTCTATAACCAGTGAACCCTTTTGGAGAAGTAGCATCAGTGGAAGACCCGCTGGTGTGTGGACTAGTGTTACCATGGCAGAGAAGGTAGCCTGGCTGCCAGTGCATGGGGGAGTTTGGAGCTGCCTGCATCCATCAGATTTTTGTGATCTTTACTTGTGGTTCTCAGTGCTACCTATCTATTTGTGGTTACTCTCCTGGCCATGTCACTGTCTTCACCATTCTGACTCCATGTAAGATCTAAGGGAAATTCTATACTCCTGTGTAATCAACTCCTATCCACCCCCAAAGGTAACACATAGGCTGACTTTTTAACACTCTAAGGATGGACTAACTTTGAAGGGCTAAGCTGGCCTAGAAGGACACTATGCAAGAGGGAAATAGGGTTGCTGGAAACGCAATAAGGTTCTGTCTCGTCCTTGCTATGAGTCTCTTTACCCTCGTCTAGACTTTCAACATGCTTATATTATGTAGTTGTTGGTTACTGTCCCAGCCTTCGAACCAGCAGCTACCAGCAATCAGGCTGGGAATAAAGGTATTAGTACCTTGCTGGCAGTGAATGTGAACTACCACTTCAGTTTACCCATTTGCAATGAGAGGCAGGGGCTTTCAGCACTTAAGGGTGGGGGGAAAGGAAGAGCTATGGAAATGAGGGTTTTGTTTGGTTAAGCAAAAAGGAAGGTTCCAAGAGTGGTGAGGGAGGTAGAGATTCTCCTTGATTAACTCAGAAGGTTCGCCTCTGTGAGATCTAAGGATTAATGGCAACAATCTCTCATAACTAACAATAAATAACTTGATTCCTTTACAAAGAGAACACAGTAGCGGGTAAAGGGTATCGGTACTATGGATTCTATTCCCACTTGCAAGTGATTTGGTGAGGGGCCTTAGGTGAAGACTTAAACCAGTCTGGGCCTCACTTCCTCATCTAAGAGGGGGATAATGCTTACTTTCTTCACAAAGATGTTGAAATTTGTTTAATTACTTGTGAAGCCTTTCATTATGCTCCAGTTGAGAATATTACTGAAACACACACAACTTGGTTTGTAGAAACATGTCAAAACTGTAGTGTTTAGATCTGAATTAGGTTTAGGATCAACTTTGATGCTAAATTGGGGCTAAGGTTCAGCTCTGGGTTTGGTGTCTCAGTAGTGTTTATTATTCTGGTAAATTTTCAGCCAAATCTGGCAGAAAACTCATGACATCAGCTGATAAAGGGTGATATTTAAGACCATGAAATATGGTGCAAGCATCAAAAGATCAATTATCTTCTGCAGTGTTGAGCCCTCCTAAAAAAAAGAAAAATTCTGCTTTTTTTTTTTTTTTTTTTTCAGTTTTGGGTTTACTGCAGAATTAAATCTTGAGATTCAATTAGAAAACAAAATGTCTTCTTACAAAATTAGGAGCTCTGATTAGTGAGGTTCCAGTTCTGGCTCAACTTTTTCTCTCTCTAATTTATATTATGCAAATAATTTGAAAGATCTAGCAAAAGTCTGACAGTATCTCAGCAGACAGGATCAGCTGTTCTTCAAATAACTATCAACTGCTGCATGGTGTATAGTGTGCTTACCAAAAGTATAAAGAAACTATACTGCCTCCCCCACCCCCGAAGTTAATCACTTTAAATTTAGCAAAACAAAATCAGGTTCAAAAACTCTAAGATTTCATTGCTTATCCCACATAAAGTTATCTTTCCCCCTGTAGACCACAATCAGAGACTCAGAGTATGGTTTTAAATTGAATATTATTCATAAGGGTTTTGGCAGATACCTCATCATCTGCTAATTACCTTACTTCTGGAACAAGGGAATTCACCAGAATTCTGTATTCTAAATGTTCTCACAATGGGGTCTACAAGACAGGAGGGAGTGCAGAATAGCTCAGCTAGTAAAAAGGCATGCTCACATTTTGGACTGTGTTTTTTTAGGATGGGGTTAATCTGGATCTTTACAAGATGAATAGATGTTTTATATTCTAAAAGTGAACAATGGGTTTGAACCTGAGAAACCCCCAGTCTCCACTGCTGGCAATCACAGTTAAAGGTGCTGAGCACTTCCAGGCTCAGGTGCACCACAAACCAGTCAAAGTTCTTCTTCATGACCTGACAAAGTGTAATTTACAGCTGGCTGCAGTGACCTTCCACACTATATGAAATTTGCCTATATATTTTCTAGTATGGAGTTCTTAGGCTTCTAGCTTCCTGCTCTATGTAGACAATGTGCTTAATTAAGACACATTTCAATGTGATGGCAGACAATAACCAGAAGGAAAACATGCAAAATATAATTAAAGTGATTCTCACTCAAAGGACATCTAAAGTACACGTGCTATGTAAACTCAATCTATTTGCAGTTTCGGATTATGCAAATTCCATATTGTGTAACTTCAAACCCGAAATCTATTTATGTGCTTAAATTCCCCATTCTCTGCTGCACACCTTAGGGGAATTAAAGGCACAATTGAGGGAAAAGGGAGCCAACAAACATTAAAGCAAGGGCTTTGAAAATGTAAATAGTGAAGGCATGTAAATTACTCCATGCGGAGTTGATCATTACTTTTGTAGCATCCCTCTGACAATTGTAGTGTTTAACATGATCAATCTTTTTTCTCTCCATAACAATAACTGCAATACCACTGTATTTGATGTTCAGCACTGAAACTAATTTAGGGTTGCTTATGAAACATTCTTGAAATAAATCAGAATTAATTCCTTTCATGATGTCATTGTTAAATATTACGTATACTTTTCTTTCAGTAGTGTTATTTATCGTGATACAATATGTTCTGAATTGCAGGAAAAACAGTTTCTATAACTACACATCTAAGTCTGTGTACTTAAAGAAATTTAATTTTTTTTAAAAGTGTGCTAATATATCATCAAGATAGAGAAATGTATTCAGAAGTAAGGAGGTGCAGACATTTTTTAAAAGCTACCCTCAGCCAGAGGTCAAGTATGTGAAATTACAGTGTGAAAAGGAGGAGTTACAATGGCATCTGATTTGCATCCTTAATCATAATAGTCACTACTGCCAGCAGTGTAATGGGATATATGCTGCTCTAAATAGTAGGAAGGGCAAACTCATTTTGCCTGTTTTTGAACCAACCGAATAATACCTGTAGGTTCTAAAGTTTGACTAAGTTTAACACCACTTTCCATACAGAGACTGGAGATTGCAGCAAATAGCTAGGGAGAGGAACAAAATGGGGAAAAAGTGCAGAGAAACTGGTGGAAGGCGTGGGACGGGGGATAAGATATTCTAATGAAAAAAATCCATTGAAATAAATTAATAGGAGTTGTGGGGTTTAATCCCCCAGTTCGTGCTGAGAATCTCAACCACAATACATATGCTGTATGTAGAATATCTACAGTTTTCCACTAATAAATAGAACACCCTCCCTTTTAATGAAAAGAAACACCTTTTTGTTCTTAAATTCAAGCATGGGTTCACAGGGGCAAAGATGTTTATTACATACAGTTAGTTTTGCAGCACACCAATAGTTTGAGAGGCTTACTAAACTCACACTTCAAGAGGGTGCCCATTCCAAGTAAGCAGAGCTGTTTATTGAAACACATTCTTCTGCACTAGTCACAATATGATTCAAATTGTCTAACACAGTTTATCCTTTTGCATAAAGGATATTAATAAATAGTTGTTTACAAATTGCAATACATGTTATGCAGGATAAGATGTAAAAATTGAAAGCTACTGTTTCACTTTAGCAGTAAAGCTATTTGGAGAAGCAATACAATCAGACAAAGTGGCAATAACAGCAGACTGGTTTCTGCAGTAATATCTTTCTTCTTTTTTCCTGTGAATGCAGAGTTATGTTAAGTACCAGACAGTTATAACCTTTTTCTTTTTCCCTAGGAGTTTCATTGCCCTGTTCTGGCAACTTTCTATCTTGTTAGCTGTTTTTATTGTATCATATATATAATATTTCATGTCAGGTTAGTACAGTGCTGGTAATTTATCATATTAGAATTTGCTTTACTACTATCTTTAAAAAAGTTCTGCAACATCCATATCATATTTGTGCATGTGTATACCAGGGTTTTATGGAGTTTGATATGATATGTCAGAGGAGATTTGTTCACTGTTATTCCATTAGTGTCATCCTTTACTATCACAAAATATAACTTTGAATGTGCCTCTTTTATGGGACTTATGTAAATGAATTAATGGAGTAAATTCCCATCTTGAAGATGCAGAAAGACCTAAATGTATCTCAGCTGGTACAGTTTTGATGCATGTGTGTGGGAAGGGTAAAACACACAGTTACTGAAGCACCTGGGGTTTAGGCATCTAAATTCCAGTTGTAAGCTCTACTGTAATCACCAAACTCCTGCTGTAGGCACCTAAACTCACTTGGTGCCTAAGTTTTCAGGGTAAAAGTTCCTTGGGCATCTAAGTTTCTGCCTCTGAGCATGAACAGTGCTGCCTCCCTCTGGGCACCTGGATGAATCTCTCATGCCCAAGCCCAAGAGTGACTGATGAACTGGGAAAGATAGGTGTTTGCCCACCCAACTCGTGTCTGGGATCCAATCCGGTAGAGACTGCTTACCTGATTGAATCCAATTCAAAATCTGGAGGAGGTACCCGCTTTATAAATTTTAGTCCAGTGGTTAAAGCACTCACCTGGGTTGTGGGACACAGGATACAGAAAAAAAGAAAAGGAGTACTTGTGGCACCTTAGAGACTAACAAATTTATTAGATCACAAGCTTTCTTGAGCTACAGCTCACTTCATGGGATGCATACAGTGGAAAATACAGTGGGGAGATTTAGATACACAGAGAACATGAAACAATGGGTGTTACCATACAGACTATAACAAGAATGATCAAGAAAGGTGAGCTATTACCAGCAGGGGAGCGGTGGCAGGGGGGGGACCTTTTGTAGTGATAATCAAAAATATCTAAAAACCAGTCGGAGAACACTTCAGTCTCTTTGGTCACTCGATTACAGACCTGAAAGTGGCAATTCTTCAACAAAAAAACTTCAGAAACAGACTCCAAGGAGAGACTACTGAATTGGAATTAACTTGCAAACTGGATACAATTAACTTAGTCTTGAATAAAGACTGGGAGTGGATGGGTCATTACACAAAGTAAAACTATTTCCCCTTGTTTATTTCCCCTCCTACTGTTCTTGTAAAGTGCTGGAAATGGCCCACCTTGATTATCACTACAAAAGGTTCCCCCTCCTGCCCCCGCTCTCCTGCTGGTAGTAGCTCACCTTTCTTGATCACTCTTGTTACAGTGTGTATGGTAACACCCATTGTTTCATGTTCTCTGTGTATATAAATCTCCCCACTGTATTTTCCACTGTATGCATCCCATGAAGTGAGCTGTAGCTCACAAAAGCTTATGTTCTAATACATTTGTTAGTCTCTAAAGTGCCACAAGTACTCCTTTCCTTTTTACGGATACAGACTAACACGACCGCTACTCTGAAACAGGATACAGAGGCATTCATTCTCTCTCCTTCTGGCCCAGTCTTTTCTCCCTCCCATTGAAACTCTTCTACTGTGGATAAATACTTGATGCTGAGTGTCTCAGTGCCTAAATCCCCTTGTTAATGTAGGCCAGACTCAAATTGCCATAGCTACATGTGTTCTATGCTCTGTAATCTGTGGCATCTTTTCATGGTATGGTGAGGGAAAGAATTTGGAGATGGAGAAGATATAGGGTAAGAGAGAGACAACAATGAGCCCAGGATATCTATGTTGGTGCAGGATTCCATTCTGGTAAACACCCCCCCACCCCCCTGCACCCCACCCACAAAACCTGTTTACTTTGGCCTTCCACAGGGATTAAACTTGTGATCATAAGTCCAAATTCAGCCATAAGAAAGAAACTGAACTGAGTTTGTTTTCATGTAACAGTGGCAAAATTTGGCCCTGGTACTTATCATTCATGGTGCTAAGATAAAATAAAAGTTGTTTCAGATGAGCAGAGAAGTTTGATTTGAATTCAGATCAAAAATGTATCTTCTGGTTTAAGAATAAATTTAGGAAATTCTTCCCCTCCTCCATTCTATTTTCTCTATATGTAAGCAAAACATTTAGCATGTGACAGGTTTCAGAGTAACAGCCGTGTTAGTCTGTATTCGCAAAAAGAAAAGGAGTACTTGTGGCACCTTAGAGACTAACCAATGCTCAAATAAATTGGTTAGTCTCTAAGGTGCCACAAGTACTCCTTTTCATTTAGCATGTGAGTTTATTGAAAATATTCCAGGTATCTTCC
This sequence comes from Eretmochelys imbricata, assembly GCF_965152235.1. Classification (NCBI taxonomy): domain Eukaryota; kingdom Metazoa; phylum Chordata; order Testudines; family Cheloniidae; genus Eretmochelys; species Eretmochelys imbricata. The sequence goes on along the minus strand of NC_135573.1, from coordinate 124,953,775 downwards.
TTGTGCAAACCTTTTAGAGCTTGCATTTATGTGATGCTTTACACTGTCCACTACTATGTTTAATTGATTTTGCAGTTTAAGGAGAGTTTAAACATTAAAACATTCTGATTTATTTTCAGCATCTTCTCAGTAGTGTTGGCAGTCATTTGAGGGGGAAAAATGAACTGAAGGGGCTCCAACAGCTCTTTGAAAGATAAACTCAAGCATGAAATGCTGACAGAGCTGTCTTTATACAGCATCATCTCTTATTGTAGTTGGTTCTGGTCTTCAGTCCTATATAAATGAGGGAAAATATTGGTAAACTAATGCAGAGATCATTCAGCATAAGGTTCTGTTCTTTGGTTATTCAAGTGGAGTGTTTCCTCATGCAAATACTGTACTGTATATATTGTCTATGGCTGCCTGAGTAATCAGATCAAACTACGGAGGGCTTTTGCACACGATTTTTAGTTTGTTTGTTTTTTAAATCAAGGCCAAAATATGCCGACTTTCTGCTGTCTAGTAAAGCTGCATTCATTTACACAAGTATTCTGAACTGGATTTTTAATTAAGCCATTCTTTTCAGTGAGAAAATGTACAACAGTTTAAGGATACGGTCTCTCAGAGAGCTGGTTAATTCCTAGTATAGCCTGCAGTGAACAGAAAGTTTCCAGCTCTCAGTATATATCTACAGAGTACATTTGCTATTACTGTTTGCCCCAGGAAAGAAGATGATCCAGGGAAAAACCACAAGAGAGACAAATTAACATTAAAACTAGTGCCATGTGCACTACCTCATCAAAGCTGACAGTAATGGTCATTACTACAAAAGTATCCCCTCCTGCTCTCACCAGTAGATGTTACCTCAGGTCTGATGCCTGAAGGTCTCAAAGGCTTTCATTGTAGATGAATAACATTTTAATCTGACAAGAATATGAATATTTCTAGACACTAGAAAACAGGATGGAGGAAGAATTGTCATAGATAGATATAAGGAAACCTTATACACACTTCTGAATTCACACATTCACCAACAGGAATTTTAATGCACAACTTTTTCAAGAGTTCCCCTAAACTGAGCCATTCCAAGCAGACCTCTTCTCCAGGGTCCTTAGGTGGATCCAGTGTATCTCAGCTTCCCTGCCAATCTGACAGCCATGGTGCAAAGAACAAACAGCCCTTCTTCAAGATTTAAAGTCCCCCTCCCCCCTCAAGAAAGAGTAAAATCAAACATTTCAAAATCAGAGCATGTTAGTGGGAGTCATGGAGATTTATAGGATTTGTAGTTAGTTAATGTAATCTCAGTTTTACAGTAAATTCCCCGGATGTGAACCAGGACACATGAATAAATTCTCCCTTTTAGCATCTAAGTAAAATTCTGAAGGGAAAAAAATGCCCTGAATAATTAATTATGCATGCAAAGTTAGCTCCAGCAAAAGCAGCTTGTCAGGTACAGCTAATATAAGCCACGCTTGACCTAGAGATGTTCAAATGTCTGTTTCAGTAAAATTGAAACCATTTTTAATGCCTTTTTTACTGTTCAGTACTGCCTTTGAACGTTTTTGTTTCACTTAAACATAAAATGAACCTATGGAACAGTTTTTTTTCTAAGTTACTTTTATGCAACTCACAAACCTTGCTTTTCAGCTGATTAAAAGAGTTACTCTGATTTAAATCTTCATCGCGATGATGATTTGGTACGTCATCCGCATATCTTGTCTACATCAGGCCATTAATGGCTATGGAAGTAAAAATGGAGATCAGATATAGTCTGCCAGAAAATGTTTGTTTAATAATGCAAAGGGTCAAATGAGAAAAGAAGTATTTTTGATCACTGATATATTGTCCACATCATTCTACTACATGGTACCTCTTTTGACGATTCATCATCATGCTAATCTGTTTGCTACACAGAGAACTATCTCCTCTTACTAATGAAAATGACAAACTGTGCCTAGATGCTTATCCCAGTAATTCAGATGCTATAGATACCACGCTGATAAAATAAAGGCTCTTTTTCTGCTTTATCGGTAGAATTGCATGAAATGAGAAAAATGCTTTAAAAGCAAGCAAAATTGTACTATATCTGTGCCAGAGTGAGGCTTTTGAATTTTCTGTGGATTGAATTATTCAAATATTTCTTTGAATTACTGCATGGAAAGCAATCCATATAATGAATATCACTTCCTTGTAAGTTATAAGAAGTCTGAAGAGGAGTGATAATTTGGAGAATTTTTCTATAAAACTTGCATTCTGGTTGGCCTTGAATTCAGTATTGGTTCCCTTCAGAATAAGGTATTTAGAGAGAGATGGATTTAAGATGTCTAGAGAGGGGAGGCTGTGTACTTCTAAGTGCGGCTGAAAGATTGAATACCAAAGTAGTTTTTCCAAGCAGCAATAATCACATGAACACAATCAGAGCATCCTCACTGCTTGTTTTGTCCGGGGTCTATGTATTGTGGCATGGTACTTAGCTCCGAATGTGATGTATCTGCAAATTTAATGTATTATTGCGCATAAAAGTAGGGCAACTCAAGAAGGGCCTAAGCATTTTGCAAGAGTAATGTTTCACTGGCTGCCATATATTTTGGATGGTCAATATGCTTTTTAAAATCTATTCACAAACCATAAAGAAACACTCTTTGGAATTTAGGTTGAAAGTGTTCTTCACTGGACTTTGACTGATATCTCCAAAATTGTACAGTTTCCTAAGGAAAAAGTCTACATTTAAAAATCTAGATGTTAGAATTTCTGTCTGGAAATACATAAGTAAGGGATCCACCCAGTTCCCTGAGTAACAGATCCTTCCTCGTGCAAAGTTACCCATCTAACACCACCCAATCAACTTTAACATTGCATTATTGTTTTCTTCTTCAGTGGAAACAGATTGTGTAAGATATTGTGTGTGTGTGTGTGTGTGTATAAACACGTACTTACAAACACTGTTGGATTTGCACATTTATTAAGGTCCTGATCCTGCAAGTGATTCTGCATGTACCCAAAGACTTACTGACTTCAGTGGCGTTCTGTGAAGATCTGGTTACAGGTTCTGTCCCTAAATGGACAGTAAACATTTTAAAAGGAATATAATACAGGATACAGTAAACTATGACAAAGTTCTATACACTTTTGCAGTTTAATGGATTTGGAATATAATTAAGAATGACTGATCAATTAGTGTTGTGATGTGTGCAATGTTACAGTGTTGCACACTTACATGAGGTATATGTACACTTTGCCTGTTTGTACTTTATGTAGCAATACATTTATGTAAGGGTATAGCAAAAAAAGTATGTATTGAGTACTGTTGTAGTACATGTTACTGTTTTAGCATATTGGATATGGATCCCTTGATATGAAAAGGGATTTTAGAATAGAGTTTTAATCTTGCATACATTTTGCAAAGTTTAAGGGGCAATGTTAAAGTGGGGCGGTGGCATAGATTAGTGATGGAGTAGTAGTTAATGAAGAGGGTTTAGATTCCCTTGCTTGTAGTCAGTAGCTGGTCAAATTTATATTTCTAAACCTTGAGACATAATTTGAACAATGCTTTGTACTCAAATTAAAATAGACCTGTGAGTGTGACCAAGATGGCAGCTGCAGATAAGAGCAATGGCACAGAAGCCTGGGGGGAACAAAATAATGCATGCTGCCATTTTAAAAAACATAAATCCCTGAACAGAGCATTTCCCTGCTCTGGTCCAGTGTACAGGGAGTTATGATTGGGACTTCCTTCAGCCTGCTATTAAAAGGGAACAAAACAAAACACCAAGTAAAAGGATAATAAAATGGAAAATATTCCTTTATTTACTAAGTCTCTTAGGCAATATAATGTAACAAGTTCATCTCCCATTTGCTTGACACTTGAAAAAACTTCCTTTTCCCCCACCATAGCTTTCCTGTGACCTCTATTTATAAACTAGTTATAACATCCAACCTGCAAGTTAATGTAAGTATGAAGGTTATATGAACCCTGCTTTCCTAATGAAAGTTATATTATAAGCACTTTATTTTATATCTTTATAATTCACCCCATTTTTAGCGAGGCTAACAAATCAAACATGGGGTTTGGAGACCAAGCAAGTTTGGAGACCTGGTGGGCCACAAAAAATGTTCAAGAAAACAGCTGGGAATGTGTAGAAATTGCCTTAACTTTATACCCCTTTTCTGATATACTTTTTTCCCTGAAGAAAATTTCTACCCTGGAGTAAGATGTAGCATGTGAAATTTCTGAGGGATTAGTGTGTTTTTGGGGAACTCAGGAGAAGGGGTGGACAGTAAATTGTGTAGCTAATGCTACATAATGGCATATTGATGTTTTGTTGATGTTAAAAAAATAGTTATGTATGTCTCTTGTGCTTTTCAAGATTCTAACCAATGTCCACCTACACTTTATTCTTCTCTCAGAGTTTTCAAACTGTGAGGCCTTGGTCTTCCTCTTATTAAGACTTCAGATCTTGTGTTTGATTTAATTAAACCGTATACTATATTTACCATTAGTTGAAGACTAATTACTTTAACTTAATCCCTAAAGCTCTGATGATGCAGTATTGTTCTTATTTGCATTCCCTTTGATAATCTTCATTGCTTAGGACTGCTGATGTTCCCAAATTTGCCAGAGAACTTAAAGCAATAAATGCTATGTTCTTTGCTCAGTTGAAGTTCATCCATGAGACTTCGTTAAAGTCAGCGGGTGTGACTAAGGGCAAAATTTGGCCCTGACCAACCTTCTGTTTTCTTCATCAGAGTTTTCCTGTTATGGCTGGGGAAGAACACAGTATGGGACAGGTCCTTAGCTGACATAGCTCCATTTAAATCTTTCGAGCTACGCTGATTTACACCAGCTGGTAATCTGCCCCAGAAGTTGCAAATTATAGGTCTTAATGTACAACTTCAGAGGCTGCTGCTTCCTTTTAAACATTTGGGACTTTACTGCCATTGTAGCAATGTATAAGTAGGGGCATAGCGAGCAGATGGAGGGACGTGATCGTTCCCCTCTATTCGACATTGGTGAGGCCTCATCTGGAGTACTGTGTCCAGTTTTGGGCCCCACACTACAAGAAGGATGTGGATAAATTGGAGAGAGTCCAGCGAAGGGCAACAAAAATGATTAGGAGTCTGGAACACATGACTTATGAGGAGAAGCTGAGGGAGCTGGGATTGTTTAGCCTGCAGAAGAGAAGAATGAGGGGGGACTTGATAGCTGCTTTCAACTGCCTGAAAGGGGGTTCCAAAGAGGATGGCTCTAGACTGTTCTCAATGGTAGCAGATGACAGAACGAGGAGTAATGGTCTCAAGTTGCAGTGGGGGAGGTTTAGATTGGATATTAGGAAAAACTTTTTCACTAGGAGGGTGGTGAAACACTGGAATGCGTTACCTAGGGAGGTGGTAGAATCTCCTTCCTTAGAGGTTTTTAAGGTCAGGCTTGACAAAGCCCTGGCTGGGATGATTTAACTGGGAATTGGTCCTGCTTCGAGCAGGGGGTTGGACTAGATGACCTTCAGGGGTCCCTTCCAACCCTGATATTCTATGATTCTATGAATTCTTAACCTTACTATTCATCCTGGATAGAAAAAAGACCAACCACTCCCCGTCCCCCTATTACCCCCTGCTCCCCCGATCCTCATGTGAGTATCTGCTAATGGAAGGTGTGTGGGAGGCAGGGCGGATGATTTTTGGAGTACCTAGAACTGTGAGTCATCTTGTTACCCCATGTCTCTCAAGAGGTAGCATTGCCCTGGGTGTTCGCTCCCTAACAGCACAAGCCTGTTAGCCATTCAAGCACTCTCCTCTGGACTATGTCAGTCCTGTCTTTACCCTGCGGGTTAATAGGTTCACTATAGTCCCCAAGTCCCCTTGAGGTGTACACTGGCTACTCACAGAAATCCCAGATCTCTGCTCCCAAGGAACAGGTGTACTCCAGTTTATGAGTTTTTCCTTAAACCACTGCTCCTGTATAACACACAGCATTTGTGATTACTTACAATAAAACAAGAGAGTATATTTAAGAAAGAATAGTGACTCCACTAGAAACAAGAGAGTGGTGGAAACAAATGGTTACAATATAAAACAAAATCATAAAACACAAACTAGGGCCTACACTTATTAAGAGTTGCCTTTCCTGTCTAATAAAGTAGGTTTTGCTGGCCAAAGTTCAGTCTGTTGCAGACCTGGCTGGCTTCCCCAGGAACCAGGATCCAATCTTTCCTGAGGCAACCCTGCTCAACAAGATGTCTCCTCACTGAACAGATGCAGTGTGTCTTTCTCTACTCTGTGATATACTGAATCAGGCTTTTTGTCTTTTTTCACAGAGAGGGATAGCCCTGGTCTGTTGTGTTCCCTTTTTACCTCCAAGAGGGTTTTGATTATTGCAGTTGTCTTTCATGATATTCATTGACTGCTCAGAGATGGGGAAGAGTGGACAATTGAGCCTTGCACTGAATCACTGGCTCACCAGGGATGGGTGGCAACTCTCTCCTGCTTGAATGGGCCATCACTGAAACTCATGATTTCCATTGTCAGGCATAATTTTCAGTATAGTTGCATTATCCCTTTAATATTACCCATACACACACATCACCATGATTATAAATATTGATAAGTTACAAACTTTCAGTAAAGACCTCACATGCTACCTTTTATGAATAAATACTATGAAAGTGATGTATTACGTATGGCGAGTTTGCCAGGTCTGAAATTAGTTGCTTGTAAGAAAGAGTGAACACTTTGGCAGTGGGCATCAGTGGGCCTCAATATCACAGGAGGAATAGAATGAGAGGGGGAAATGCTCACTTCTCCTACATGGGGTGTATTTTACACCAACCACTAGCCAATATAGATCTAGTGTCATGTTTCTTATCTGAGAAGCTACCCTGAGAAAAAACTCCTGTATGAGATAACTTACTCATTGGTTATTGGGGGGTTATCCACAAAACATTTTTAAAAGGATAGGCAAGGGACAATAGTGCTTTGTATTTATTATGCCTTACTCCCCACCAGTAGGAGAGCTGGGGTAGGACAATGTGAGTAGTCGCCTTTCTTCCACTCATGCTGCTCTTGTTCCTTATCTTTGTTTAAATAAAAGATTGCTGTTTCAATGTTTATACAGGGTAGTATGGTAATATAATACCATTTTCACTGACCCTTAATCTTCTTCCAGATCCTCACATTGCACTCCTGTTGTCAATACTGGAAAGCATGGGGACAGCTGGGATATAAATGCATGATTGTTATTACATACATGTATTGCAGTAGTGTCTAGGGGTTCCCCTTTATGGATGAGGACTCCTATGGTCCCAGGCACTGGAGAAACACTGAACAAAAGATTGCTCTATGGGCCAGGGACTAGCTAAGTACCACAGATATGGATACAGGCAGGCCGATGGAAAAGCACAAGGAAACAAGGAGACAATATTGGTCAACATGATCATCAGCAGTCGCAACTCACCAGCTGCCTGAACCTTTCAACATTTGTTTGTTTGTTAATTTGTTTGTTTTTGTAGGCTTTACAGCAAAGGAGATTTTTAAGGAGCAGTTTGAGGGAAGATGAGGTGGCTTTGTGGAGGTTTATAGAGAACAACTCCAAAATGCAAGGGGCAGCATGGGAGAAAGCACAGAGAAAATTCTAACAAGCGGGCAGTGAAGGTTAGTATGGCTGGTTCATGGGAGTTGACCCTGTTTAACCCTGATCTACAGTAGTGCTCATGGAAAAAGCAAGGAAAATGTGATTTCTGCCCCTCCCCCTATACTTATCTTTCCCCATTGAAATTCTGCCATTGAGGCTTCTTTGGCTACATGCTGTAGTGTCGATGTGTTGATCTCTAGTATCTGGGTTAGAGGACAAGCTCTCATTCCCTAGAAAATGCCACAAACAGATGTTGCAATACCTAGCCTCTGAGAGCTAAACTCCCACAACTTGCCTTCCTGTGGAGGAGATGTTTTTAGGCAAGAGTTGGAGTGTGAAATTTGGATTTTAGTGTGAAATTTGGATTTCAGGTGTCGTATAACCAACTTGTTCCAGGTGGGGCTCGTTGGCCACGACAGGCAGTCCACGTAGGGAAAGGTTAACCCTGATTTCAAATTTCAGAGTAACAGCCGTGTTAGTCTGTATTCACAAAAAGAAAAGGAGTACTTGTGGCACCTTAGAGACTAACCAATTTATTTGAGCATGAGCTTTCGTGAGCTACAGCTCACTTCATCGGATGCATACTGTGGAAACTGCAGAAGACATTATATATACACAGAGACCATGAAACAATACCTCCTCCCACCCCACTCTCCTGCTGGTAATAGCTTATCTAAAGTGATCATCAAGTTGGGCCATTTGAGTGAGTTTGTGTGTGTGGTTTTTGGAGGGGGGTGGGGGGGTGAGAAAACCTGGATTTGTGCTGGAAATGGCCCACCTTGATTATCATACACATTTTAAAGAGAGTGGTCACTTTGGATGGGCTATTACCAGCAGGAGAGTGAGTTTGTGTGTGTGTGGGGGGGGGGGCGGAGGGTGAGAAAACCTGGATTTGTGCTGGAAATGGCCCAACTTGATAATCACTTTAGATAAGCTATTACCAGCAGGAGAGTGGGGTGGGAGGAGGTATTGTTTCATGGTCTCTGTGTATATATAATGTCTTCTGCAGTTTCCACAGTATGCATCCGATGAAGTGAGCTGTAGCTCACGAAAGCTCATGCTCAAATAAATTGGTTAGTCTCTAAGGTGCCACAAGTACTCCTTTTCTTTTTTCTGATTTCAAACTAAGAATGTCAAGCCTGTCCAGCTGGTTTGTAAAAGTTGTTCCAATCATACACATGCTATGGGTCTCTGCCTTCAGGGATTATTGAGGGGATGTGAATTTTTGTGGCATTCCAAACAATTAAGGTGGTTTGGGTATCCTTGGAGAGTGTGGCTGAATAGGACTGATTGCTTGGAGAATGGATAGTGTCTGAGTATCTGTGGAAATGTGTGATGAGGACGTCATGTATGTTGGTATATGACCTTACTCTTTCTCTCTTGTGAAACTTCTGGATTTGAATTTGGCATTGTTATTCCTTAGCAGCAATCACTGTTGTGGTTTTTGTGTTTTGTTAAAAATATCTTTCTAATAAAGAAACTGGGAAGAAAGATGCCCTATGAAAGATGTCCACTCTCTCCCAATATTTCTAGTGGGAATGAAGCCACAGGCTTCCCTCAGTTAAGATAGTTGCCATTTCCCTACTGCCTTTGGAGTTGGAAACCTTAGAAAATTCCATCACTTAGAAAATCTGTTGTTCTGTCTGCAAAGCCAAAATGACCTCAGGGAAGATGAACATCTTGATTCTATGGTTAGGATTTCCCCCCTCCTCATTTTAGTTACTTCTGCTAAACTACCACAAACCAATTTGAGTAAAGCAATGAATTGTTAATCATTTTCTGTTTTTCAACCACAGTCTGTCTATATTGGCCCCCATTACATCTAAGAATTTCCCAAGCTTTATTTTATTTATTCTCACAACACTCCTATTAGGAACTACTATTATCCCCATTTTACAGGTGGGAATCTGAGGTACAGAGAGACTGTCATTTGTCCAAGGTCACACAGGAAGTTTGTGTCAGTACATCTCCCACCTCTCCAACTTCCAGACTAGTGTACTAACTGTTGGATCACCCTTCCTTTCCATTATTATTCAGCATATACCTGTGTTTTATTTTCATGAGTGTAACTTATGCCATTTCCCCTTTAAAAAATTGGCTGGACAGCCTGTCTAAAGCCTGACAACGGTTATTTTTAAAACAACTTTAACACTGCGTAATGTAAGATTTTTTTAGAAAACTAAGGGTATGTCTACACTACAAAATTAGGTCGAATTTATAGAAGTAAGTTTTTGTAGGAAGCGTTTTTATACAGTCGCTGTGTGTCCCCCCACACAAATGCTCTAAGTGCATGTAGTCGGTGGAGTGTGTCCACAGTACCGAGGCAACCGTCGACTCAAGAGCGTTGCACTGTGGGTAGCTATCCTGCAGTCTCCGCTGCCCATTTGAATTCTGGGTAGAAATCCCAGTGCCTGATGGGGCTAAAACATTGTCGCAGGTGGTTCTGAGTACATATCGTCAGGCCCCCCTTCCCTCCCTCCCTCCATGAACGCAAGGGCAGACAATCATTTTGCACCTTTTTTCTTGAGTTACCTGTGCAGACGCCATGCCACGGCAAGCATGGAGCCCGCTTAGCTAACCGTCACCGTATGTCTCCTGGGTGCTGGCAGATGTGGTACTGCATTGCTACACAGCAGCAGTTTATTGCCTTTCTGCAACGGACAGTGCAGTATGACTGGTAGCCGTCGTCGATGTAGTCCTGGGTGCTCTTTTAACTCTGCGAGGTTATTTCCCTTGTTTCGTCTCATGGCAATTGCGTCCTACCGGCAGTGCACTGTCTTTTAATCTGCAGCTAGCAGAAGACGATGGTCAGTAGTCATACTGCACCATCTTCTGCCGAGCACCCAGGAGATTATGATGGCTGGCGGTGGTACTGCACAGTCTGCTGCCAGTAAGATGTATAAAGATAGATGAAGTGGCTCAAAACAAGAAATAGACCAGATTTGTTTTGTATTCATTTTCTCCTCCCTCCCTCCCTCTGTGAAATCAACGGCCTGCTAAACCCAGTTTTGAGTTCTATCCTTGAGGGGGCCATTCAGTTTCTTGCAAAGCCACCCCCTTTGTTGATTTTAATTCCCTGTAAGCCAACCCCGTAAGCCATGTCGTCAGTCGCCCCTCCCTCCGTCAGGACAATGGCAGACAATCGTTCCGCGCCTTTTTTCTGTGCAGACACAATACCACGGTAAGCATGGAGCCCGCTCAGATCACTTTGGCAATTAGGAGCACATTAAACACCACACGCATTATCCAGCAGTATATGCAGCACCAGAACCTGACAAAGCGAAACCGGGCGAGTAGGCAACGTCAGCGTGTGACTAGAGTGATGAGGACATGGACACAGACTTCCTCAAAGCATGGGTCCTGGCAATGTGGGCATCATGGTGCTAATGGGGCAGCTTCATGCGGTGGAACGCCAATTCTGGGCCTGGGAAGCAAGCACAGACTGGTGGGACCGACAGTGTTGCAGGTGTGGGACGATATCGAGTGGCTGCAAAACTTTCGCATGCGTTTAAGGGCACTTTCATGGAACTTTGTGACTTGCTTTCCCCTGCCCTGAGGCGCATGAATACCAAGATGAGAGCAGCCCCCACAATTGAGAAGCGAGTGGCAATAGCCCTGTGGAAGCTTGCAACACCAGACAGCTACCAGTCAGTTGGGAATCAATTTGGAATGGGCAAATCTACTGTGGGGGCTGCTGTGATGCAAGTGGTCAATGCAATCAAAGATCTGCTGATATCAAGGGTAGTGACCCTGGGAAATGTGCAGGTCATAGTGGATGGCTTTGCTGCAATGGGATTCCCTAACTGTGGTGGGGCAATAGACGGAACCCATATCTCTATCTTGGCACCAGAGCACCAAGCCTGCGAGTACATAAACCGCAAGGGGTACTTTTCAATAGTGCTGCAAGCACCGGTGGATCACAAGAGACGTTTCACCAACATCAACGTGGGATGGCCGGGAAAGGTACATGACACTCACATCTTCAGGAACTCTGGTCTGTTTCAAAAGCTGCAGGAAGGGACTTTATTCCCAGACCAGAAAATAACCATTGGGGATGTTGAAATGCCTATAGTTATCCTTGGGGACCCAGCCTACCCCTTAATGCCATGGCTCATGAAGCCGTACACAGGCAGCCTGGACAGTAGTCATCAGGAGCTGTTCAGCTACAGGCTGAGCAAGTGCAGAATGGTGGTAGAATGTGCATTTGGATGTTTAAAAGCGTGCTGGCCCAGTTTACCAACTTGGTTAGACCTCAGCTAGACCAATATTCCCATTGTTATTACTGCTTGCTGTGCGCTCCACAATATCTGTGAGAGTAAGGGGGAGACGTTCACGGTGGGGTGGGAGGTTGAGGCAAATCACCTGGCTGCTGGTTACACACAGACAGACTCCAGGGCGGTTAGAAGAGCATAGGAGGGCGCGGTACGCATCAGAGAAGCTTTGAAAACCAGTTTCATGACTGGCCAGGCTACGGTGTGAAAGTTCTGTTTGTTTCTCCTTGATGAAACCCCCCGCCCCTTGGTTCACTCTATTTCCCTGTAAGCTAACCACCCTCCCCTCCTCCCTTCGATCACCGCTTGCAGAGGCAATAAAGTCATTGTTGCTTCACATTCATGCATTCTTTATTAATTCATCACACAAATAGGGGGATCACTACCAAGGTAGCCCAGGAGGGGTGGTGGAGGAGAGAAGTCCAGGAGGGGTGGTGGAGGAGGGAAGGACAAGGCCACACAGCACTTTAAAAGTTTAAAATTTTAAAACTTATTGAATGCCAGCCTTCTGTTGCTTGGGCAATCCTCTGGGGTGGAGTGGCTGGTTGGCCAGAGGCCCCCCCACCACGTTCTTGGGTGTCTGGGTGAGGAGGCTATGGAACTTGGGGAGGAGGGCGGTTGCTTATACAGGGGCTGTAACAGCGGTATGCGCTCCAGCTGCCTTTGCTGCAGCTCAACCATACACTGGAGCATACTGGTTTGGTCCTCCAGCAGCCTCAGCATTGAATCCTGCCTCCTCTCATCATGCTGCCGCCTCCTTTCAGCTTCAGCCCTCTCTTCACCCCGCCAATTACTCTCTTCAGCCCACCACCTCTCCTCCCGGTCATTTTGTGCTTTCCTGCACTCTGACATTGTCTGCCTCCACGCATTCATCTGTGCTCTGTCAGTGTGGGAGGACAGCATGAGCTCAGAGAACATTTAATCTCAAGTGCATTTTTTTTGCCTTCTAATCTTCGCTAGCCTCTGGGTAGGAGAAGATCCAATGATCCTTGAAACACATGCAGCTGGTGGAGGAAAAAAAAGGGACAGTGGTATTTAAAAAGACACCTTTTATAGAACAATGGGTAAACTCTTTCACGGTAAACTTTGCTGTTAACATTACATACATAGCACATGTGCTTTCATTCCAAGGTCGCATTTTGCCTCCCCCCAGCACGTGGCTACCCCCTCAACCCTCCCCCCTCCCCATGGCTAACAGCGGGGAACATTTCTGTTCAGCCACAGGCAAACAGCCCAGCAGGAATGGGCACCTCTGTCCCCTTAAGAAAAGCACCCTATTTCAACCAGGTGACAATGAATGATATCTCACTCTCCTGAGGATAACACAGAGAGATAAAGAAGGATGTTGTTTCAACGCCAGCAAACATACCCTGCAATGCTTTGTTCTACAATGATTCCCGAGTACGTGCTACTGGCCTGGAGTGGTAAAGTGTCCTACCATGATGGATGGAATAAGGCTGCCCTCCCCATAAACCTTTTGCAAAGGCTTTGCGAGTATATCCAGGAAAGCCACAAATGCCAGGGCAAATTAATCATTAAACATTCTTGCTTTTAAACTATGTATAGTATTTTAAAAGGTACACTCACCAGAGGTCCCTTCTCCGCCTGGCGGGTCCAGGAGGAAGCCTTGGGTGGGTTCGGGGGGTACTGGCTCCAGGTCCAGGGTGAGAAACAGTTCCTGGCTGTCAGGAAAACTGGTTTCTCCGCTTGCTTGCTGTGAGCTATCATCTTCCTTGTCCCCAAAACCTGCTTCCGTGTTGCCTCCATCTTCATTGAAGGAGTCAAACAACACAGCTGGGGTAGTGGTGGCTGAACCCCCTAAAATGGCATGCAGCTCATCATAGAAGCGGTATGTTTTGGTCTCTGACCCGGAGCGGCCGTTCGCCTCTCTGGTTTTCTGGTAGGCTTGCCTCAGCTCCTTCAGTTTCACACAGCACTGCTTCGGTTCCCTGTTATGGCCTCTGTCCTTCATGCCCTGAGAGATTTTGACAAATGTTTTGGCATTTCGAAAACTGGAACGTAGTTCTGATAGCATGGATTCCTCTCCTCATACAGCGATCAGATCCCGTTCCTCCCATTTGGTCCATGCAGGAGCTCTTTTGCAATTCTGGGACTCCATCATGGTCTTCTCTGCTGAGCTCTGCATGGTCACCTGCAGCTTGCCATGTTGGCCAAACAGGAAATGAGATTCAAAAGTTCACGGGCCTTTTCCTGTCTACCTGGCCAGTGCATCTGAGTTGAGAGTGCTCTCCAGAGCAGTCACAATGGAGCACTCTGGGATAGCTCCCGGAGGCCAATACCGTCTAATTGTGTCCACAGTACCCCAAATTTGACCCAGCAAGGCCGATTTCAGTGCTAATCCCCTTGTCGGGGGTGGAGTAAGGAAATCGATTTTAAGAGCCCTTTAAGTCGAAAAAAAGGGCTTCGTCGTGTGGACGGGTGTATGGTGAAATCGATTTAACGCTGCTAAATTTGACCTCAACTCCTAGTGTAGACCAGGGCTAAGATTCACAGTGTAACTTCTTTAACTGCAAGTGTTACGGAACATCAGCCTCTAATAGCACTTTGAGTATTCCACGCATTCCGTGGCAAGTGCTGTAGGTACTACTCCAGCTGTTCCTGCTCAAGCCCTTCCCAAAAACACTTGCACATTTGTAAGGATTTCTTTACTAGGGCTGCCAGAAAACAAAGGTTACAAGTGTCCTAGGTCCAATGATTTCAACACTTTATAAACTAAGATGAACCTAACACCTCCCCCGCCCCCAAGAGCAGTCCAGTCCAGGGGGTATAAAAGAACAAACCCAGATGTAATCCCTCTGCACAATCTTCTTGCCTGCTGGTTGCAGCTAAGGCTGAGCAAATTCCCATTTCTTTTCTTCTGTTTGCTGGCAGTTCAAAAAACAATCAGAAAAAAATATTTGATTTGATCCTAACAAAATCTGAAAATTCCCCGCCCCCCAACCCCAAATAATCAGAGAATCAGAAAAGCTGACACATTTAATTTTGGGTTGAACAAAACGTTTTGCTTAATTTCTGGGAAAAGAAACAAAAACAAAAGAAAAGAAGGATTAGAGTCACCATATAGCCACAGGAGGAATAAACTATTTGTCTGTAAAACTTCAGCCATGGCCACCTGTCTTACTGCTGCAGCTATTGCTATGCCCCTGCCAGATTAGCTGTTAACTGTCTCTAGTCGCACCCCCAAAGCAACCTACTATCTGACCTTCCATGGCAGAACCAGCTCCCAGAGTCATTGTTTCCCAGGATAAAGTCCCTTCTCCTATAAGTATTGCCTATATTCTTTGTTCATACATTTATATATTTGTTTACGCCCAGCTTACCAAGCGATCTAGATCAGTGGTTCTCAAAGCTGGACCACCACTTGTTCAGGGAAAGCCCCTGGCGGGCCGGACCAGTTTGTTTACCTGCCACGTCTGCAGGTTGGCTTACTGCGGCTCCCACTGGCCACGGTTCGCCACTCCAGGCCAATTGGGGCTGCGGGAAGCGGCGTGGGCCAATGGACGTATTCAGAATTGTATTCCACTCTCTCTTTATTATGACTCCTACTGAAATCATAGCTCATTCCCTTGTGACTCATTAATTAGCTTTATTGTACATTATAATAAATGGAGACAAAAAATTTTACATGCATTTGCTTAACAAGCATAGATGCATTTTTTTCTTTAAGTGATGCCAAGCTGTGACAATTTTAAAATGAGTGATATTGGAAAAATAGGGGTGAAGGTTTAAATGTCTCAAGTTCCATGCTGCCTGAGTGAGATACTTTAAAATGACTTGAAAATGAGACTCAAATTAGTTTCACTACAAATGAGTAACGATTTCAGATTCCTCCAGTGACTCCTGCATGAATAGTTCTTACATGCAGAGGCGTCTGGAGACTCCTGCTATTCCCTGCTTAAGCAGGGAGAGATTCAAAGGTCTTCCCCCTAGTGTTTCTCTTCCCACATCCAACATTTGTCTCCAGCTGCACTGCATGTGTTAGCGGTAGCTGCAGAATCAGTGGAATTACAAAATGTTGCAAGCTCTGAATTGTTGGCGCAGAAACTAGAGTCTAGAGGTTCAGCTGCTGTAAATTGCCATATACCTATTGACTTTAATGGGAGCTAAATTGATTTACACCAGCTAAGGACCTCACTTTGTCTGCAAATTAACAAAATATCACATTCTATTGGAGTGAGTGCGCACACACTATGGAGAGAAGTAGAAGACCAAAGGGACAAAGTCTATGGAGGAAGAGGAAAGGGGGATTAGAGAGAGCGATCGCAATGAGGAAACTCATCATAGGGGCAAAACAAACCTAAATTAAGTTTTCAATCACACTCTTGAACTATTTTTTTTTTGGGGGGGGCAGGGGAGCAGGAAGGAAGGCTCAGTTCAGTCCTGTAAAGTAACTCTTCCTTCTCCCTGACTCCAAGTTCCAACAGATTTGTTAGTTAACTTTTTTCTAAAATCTTAAGGTCTCAAAAGCTGTAACTTCTTTTGCCTGGCTGTTGTCTTCAAATCTCACACATTACTGCTTTTCCGAAAGAGGCAGTTATTGAGATGTCAAGGGCGGACGGAGACTTGTAGCTCCTCATTATGAGCTGGAGAGTTGGGCAGAAGGCATTTTCAGTGATGCTGTAGTGAGAAGTGTCATGCAGCACATTACCTATTCCATGGACAGAAATGCTCGACTGCAAATTATGCAGCAGTTTTTAAATGCTAGGCATAGTGGATGGGACTATCCCCTCTAGGGGCTCAGAGGGAAGGTAACGCACGAGAAAATACACTTGAATAGGAAGTATGTACATGTGATGTGATTCAAGGCTGCATACACAATAGTGGTTTCCAGGCGTCCTAGTTCCTGTTACAGCTCCTACGTGTTCAGCAATTCATCCTTCCTTGCTCTTTTTCACAGGGGCTGGGGGCTACTAAATATGTGGAGCTGCTTGTTGATGTTGCACACCAATTTGTATTTCTGTGGTCTGGATGTTAGGCAATGCCCATGAGTCCTGGTTGTTAACTGTGGCTTGCTCAATAAGTACCAGAACTCTCACATGGACTGTGCAGGGGCTTTCCTAGCACGCACTGCACAATGATTGTGCTACATCAGCCCGTTGAGTAGTGGCAGCTTTGCTGGCTGTCACTAGCACTTATTTTGTAACTACAGTGGTCCTGTGCCTTACCATCCTTCAGTGGGTTCCACATTGTCTGCATTCATTCAGTCCCCTGCAGCCATACAGCTCACTGATCGCTAATAAAAAAAGTTCCCTCAACATCTCCCCCCCCCCAGCCAGGCTGCATGACCTCTGCTCTAGATTGTCTCTGGATCAGATAGATAAGACTCTACAGCAATACAAACACCTTCCTTTAAAAAAGTGATTATACAGGAAAGTGACTGTATAAAAATATCCGCTTACTCAACCGATCTGCTTCTTGTGTGTATTTCGAGTTGTGTCATTTTTAGTGTCAAATATAGGTTGTTCCTGCCTTTTACGTCTGTTTTCTATCCAGCGTGATAGTGAGTTGGTCTCTTTTTTTTTCCTGGCTTGTGCATCATGTAATAGAATTGTCAGCCAAATTCTGACTTAGTTTTCCTTAGCAAAGGCTCGTCGACTAAGTGGTTCCAGACTGTGAGCAGTTTCACTAAATTGCATCACCCTCACACAATTCCATTATTCAATACCTCCTGCTGTGAATATATTGTACTAATCTGTGAAAAAGAGGAGGCATGCCAAAGGCCATCTCTCCAACATGCTGAAAACAGAGCACAGGTGAAAGGAATTTCCTGGTGGAATTTATGTGAGTCTCGAAATCAGAGTTATTGAAAGCACTAGGGGAAAATAATGCCAGTGTGTTTTCATGATGGCTAGTGAAAGCACCAGCGTGTTCTCAATGGCTCAAGTGGCTGCAGAATGTACTACCATGAGAAATCAAGTTGAGCCCAATCTTTCACCATTCAGATAAGGAAGCTAATTTCATCTCTTTTAGGAGACGTTCTCCTAACAGCAAAGTTGTGGAATGAGTCCCTAAATCTGTCTCTGGTGTAAACCAAATTGCTCCAACTACTGTACAGTAAGCAAAGTTTACCGGAGAAATTTGAATTTAAAAAATAGTTGAATGTAGACCAAAATAGTTGAATGTAGATCCTCCACAGATCTCCACCCCCCCAAAAAAGAATCATTTCATTTTTCAGTTTACTGTAGAGTTGGTCAAAATGTGTTGAAATTAAAATGATCCTGAGATTTTTGTTGACATTTACAATTTCAGTGGAAAAAGAATAGATGACCTTTTCATGGAAATGTTAATGAAAGTGTTGACCCATTTTTTTGACCAATAAGTACTCTACTGATAAGTATGTTTATCAAAGTATGTGTGGAAAGAGAATTGTTAAATATTTTAATTTCTTCCTTTATTTTATATAGTAATTTTAACCTTGCATTTTCAATTGCTTTATAACTACACTCCTTTTATAATTTCATTTACATCAGAGTTTACTAATGAGCAAGCCAGGGAAAACTCAGCTTGGTTTAAAGATGCCAGAGTGAATTTGCAGGGCTGGCAGTTGCTGCAAACTGAGCAAATCTGACGTCATTGAAAGATGGTTGAAAGTCTTCAGTGAAGGACAGCATTAGAATCTTGCTTTTAGTAGTCATATCCAGTGCAGCCTCCACATGTGGCTTGAACAGCATCATTCAAGGAGCAATATTGTAATACTCATGTTACTTTGCTTCAGCACATTTTGTGTGCATTTTGGCCACTCTTTTCATTCCATAACCAGATATTTCTTTAACTTAACATACTGGGTGAAATCCTGACCCCATTGAAGTCAGTGTCAAAACTTCTGCTGACTTCTGTAAGGGGACAATATTTCTTCCTTCAGTCTCTGCTGATATTAATGGCTCAAGTTACACGGTCTTTGAATACAATTGATATTAAAAATAAGATAGGAAAGAGTTTCTTTGGCTACAAGAAAACAACAAGTGAAAAGCATGAATCAAACAATGATTAATGTATAAGAATCTTAATATGGAACACACTCATTTTGACAGCAGCCACCACCTTTGACCTTCTTTTCCCATGACATTTTAATGCTATTAAATTTGCCTAGAAGTCTGAGGTGTGCTAAATCACAAAGTAATGTAAGAAGTTTCAAACAGCTGGCTACAGAAACGGGAATAAAATGATATCTTACATTGAAATGTCAATTTCATTTTGTACAGTTTCTTTTAAGCTATGAGAATGAGTCAAATTTTAATTTTCCAAAATGGCAGCAATACAGTGCTGTCTGACAATTCGTTTCAAACCGAAAGTATTAATCAGAGAGCCTGCACAAATATAGATGATTATTATTCCAAACAATCTGAGAAATTAAGAGTTCCATAAAGGTATTCACCAGAGAGAACCGGTCTTCACACTTATTGAAGTCAGTAAAAATTTCTTTTCTGTATTGAGAGAGGCTTTATGTGCTTTTATGTATAATCTTAAATTTCCCTCACTGTATCTTCGAGTGTCACCTTCATTCACACAACTGCTCAGGGGCATACAGCCTCTTTCAAACAGACTACTTTTCTTATTCAGAAATTACGGTTCGTTTCTGAGCTTAGCTCGCCACCATTCTGATCAATGGATACTGTAAGTCAATGCTGAGACATCCTGAACACTCCGAATGCTTCAGCATTGCAGACTGTTTTCTGAGGTAGATGTATTAAGCCAAAAGCATTAAGTTTTCAGAAGAAAAAGATTGCTTGAACCTGGCTAGAAGTCTAGCTTCTAAGAAAGTACATAAGGGCAGTCTCTTTATTCAGAGATCCCTACAATAAGTAGAGCCAGTGGTGGAAGCTAATGGCAGATGGGCAAGGTCTTGTATGAACTAAAAAATGTTGCTGGCATAGCTCTACAACTATAGCTATACCTATAAGCCCCCCTATTTTAGATGCATCTTATATCAGCAGAAAAATGCCTCTGCCAGCACAGCTTACACCAATTCCCTGACAGAGAGAAGCTATATCAGCAAAAGCACTTATGCCCGTATAAGCGCATCTACACTAGGGCATAGTCAAACATCACTATGTCGGTACTAAAAAAAATCACAGCCCTAATCATATTTCTCAAGCCTGCCTAAATTTACAGATGCTGTAAGAAAAACCGCTGTCATTAAATGCCCAACAAATATCATCATGTAACTCTGACCCTGCCAGGCTTGCAGTAGAATGAACTGGGCCATTATCCATGTGGGCTCATGGTCTCCATGGCACCATCCACTCCAAACACAGTGTATGGTGGGGTATGTCCCACCGGATCTCAGTTTGTGTTGCAGCCCTCAATCTAAACTGCTTGTCATAATTAAACCGAGACATGCACCTGAACATATTTTATGTCCTCCTGATTATAACCATATATTTAAACAAGGCTGGGATGCTCTCTGAGTAAGCCTCTGCTATAACACCTGCATATATAAGGAAGGCAGCCTCAGTTTCCCCACATTCTAGGTACCATTGACTGCTTGGGCATCTCTCTCTTCTGCTAGCTGTGTCCCAGCTTACTGTCTGTCAACACCTTCCTATGCAACAGGGATAATATATCCATGTATATGCTGTGAAGACAACTTTAGAAGCAACAGCCCTGATCACCTGCATCAAATCCCTTCTGCCTGTTCCACCAGCAAACACAACAGCTCACATGCATGTGTGGTTGCTTCCCCTGTAGCCACCCCAGCCACCAGTCTAGAGGGCTGCCTTTGATGATCAAACACACCATATTGGACTCAGTTAGTCTCAGTGCTGGTGTGGACTGCCACAGAGCAGGAAAAACCTAATCCCCAGAAATGGCCCACCAGCTGGATGCAAAATGGGGTAGTGTGTGATATGACTTTCCTTGATTTTTTGCCAATTTTGATTGCATGGGTTATTTGGGGCCTGGAGTTGGCTAACACAACGTTTTTTCTGGTGCAACAACGTGGCAGTGGTACATGGTTATCAGTCACTGAACTTCCAGATCACACAGGGTTATGAGGTTAGTGAGGGCATTAGCATTACAATGTTTAAGCCTTTACATCTGTTTTTCTTCCAAGCACATGCCCGGGGTTGATCATGACATAGCAGATGCCTTGTCTCCATTTTCAATTTGACAGATGTTGGGAGCTTGCACCAAAAGCCAGCGAGGAACCCAAGTGGATGCCACTAGCACTATGGAGCCTCCGTGTACAATGTTGTCAGTGGTGCAGAGATCAGTGGCTGTGGCCACATGGCTGAACTATGGGGCGGTTTTAATGATTTCTTGTGATTTCAGGCTCTGGAAAGCTGGTTACTGATATGGCTCACTACAGAGGAGCATGTGCTGCGGTACATAGTGTGATTGCAACCTGGCAACTGGTGCCCTCACTGACCTTGGCATTGCATAGAGGGCAACAGAGTTTTTTTGAGCAGGTGGGGTTCACTTGTTGGACTTGGGGTACAAACATGTTTTTTGCCAATATAAAACAGGGTATTGGGAGAAGTCTGGAACCCAACTGGGTGTGGGGAGGAGGCAGCCAAGCTAATTGTTGGTTTTGTGGTGGATGGCCAGTGCAGTTACTCCATAGGGAAGGAATACAGTGACTGGATAAACGGCTTGGTAAAGGACTTAAAAAGGAGGTGTTGATTAAACGAATGGAACGTGTGTTGGGGGGAATTGGGGCTCCTACGAATGGTATGGCAGGGAGCCAACCCTCCTTTCTTATAGCCCACCTTCACCCTCCTACGAGGGAGGGTGGATGTAACATCCCAGCAATGGGTTGGCTGGGAGACCTGGATGGAAAAAGAGGGGAGGCTGGTGAAAACCCCTCAGGTAGTTAATGAATGAACATGGGGTTACCTGTACTGTACACTTTATCTGACGGGTAGTCTCAGACATCTAATAACAAAGTTACGGCCTAATTAAAACCATATCAAGTGTCTCCTGTCTTTCTTTCAGTATAACCAGACAATGAATAAGGGATATTTTGTAACCACACATTCTGCATTCTTTACGTGTGCAAAACTCCCATTAAACTTCCTCCAAAATTCTCCCATTAACTCGCTTGTGAGAAATAAAACATGAGACCCTTTATGAGCTTGCTGACAACATATCAGTTATTTCCCCTATTTGATTTCAATAAGAGTTGGTTGCACACAGAAATGAAAGATAGAGCTTATGATGCAGTGTAACCAATTTATCAAGAGCTAAACAATCAACCAATAACTAAATGTATTATGACATAATTCTGGTGAAGTACACAGCATAGAATTGTAGCCATGTAAAATTCTTGCTTGGTTTTATATATGTAGTTAAATGTTAACTTACTTTATAAATGAACTGAAAAGAGCTGGATTTTCAGAAATGTATGAAGGTTTGCTATGGGGCAGAATCTTGCATGCCTTTACTCATGCAACTGTCATTGATGTGTTTTGAAATTTTTGCAGGAGTAAGATCTTCAGGAACTCTGTTTAGTTTTTTGTTGGCCATGAACACTGTATCAGAGTGCAGGATCTGACCTACAGGATAATATTTTGAGGTCTAACCTGCTTTATGTCAATGAATACCATACATATTATAGATGCTGTTGGTACAGCATTGAACCATAGGCAGAAACAGGTGTAAGGGGAATGTTTTACCACACAATATTGTGATGGTTTGTTTTCAGAGGAAAATAGACATTCATCTCTTTCTTTAGGGCAGAGGAGAGGGCCAATTAGAAATGGAAAGTCCACTGATCCATTAGAAAGCATTTAATCAAACAACAGTGAAAACACACGTAAGAAAGTATATGTAATAAAGGATGATCGTACTGGCTTAACACATCATGACTTCTGTTCTAATGAAAATTAGTTTGCCTATGATATTGTTGCTCTAGCCAACATATTCAAAATAAAATGCATAGTTCCTGTGGATCACATTGCCATCCAGTCCAGCCATATATGACTGCTTCCATTAGTTTTGCTAGCGATCTGTTTCTTTTTTCCCCCAGTTCAATTGCATTTGCTTCTCTTACATGCATTTACTCTAGTACTTCATCTTCTGTCTGAGGTTTTCCTTCTCAATTTTACTATGTAAACGACGGGGAAACCACATTTGACAGAGATATGGAACGGAGATATGATTATGATTGTTCCATCATCAGGCACTGATGTTTTGTCTAATTTCTTTGAGCATCAAATACCCGATTCAAAATTTTCATGTACAGACATGATTGTTAGCACAGTTAATTGTGGATGTTTTGATAATGCCCTCAGATACACAAGTGGTTCATGTTTCAATTATTTCAGGGTCAGCCCAATCTTATCCTGTCCTTTACCTTGAAGAAACATCACTATATTGACCATGATTTTATGTTACCTTGAAGAAACAATCACTGTATTGACCATGCTTTTATCACATTGTAGTCAATACAGTGAGCCTCCTAGGTACCATGTGACAAGTGGGTTATCCTGTTAGAAAAATAACATTAGTAGAACTTTGTCATTTCTGTATTATGTTATAGCATCACTGGATATGGGACCAGATGGTAAGGGAAACGACAAAATTCCCTTGGTGTAAATACCATCTGACAGGAAGAAATAAAACCACCTGTTATGCTGTACAAAGGTTTCCTAAGAAGGATGAAGTTGAATTTTTTTTCTGGCCCACATAGACCTATTCTTTCATCCTTGCATTTTATTGGCATTGTTAATTATATTCCTAAGGCCAGAGTCCAAAATGCACAGTTTACCTAGTGCTGAAAACTTGTCTCTCCTTGAATAATTAACGGTTCTGTGCCTCTCCTATGCTCTTCTTCCTTCTCTGCACATACTTATTATCATGGTGTGTCAATTATTTTCCAAACTGTACTTTTTAAAAAAAAAAAGATAGCTCTTTACTATTACCAATTGCTCAGAAGTTGTTAATAGCTCTCATGAGAGCACTTGTCTCCCCCTATATCTGCCACCTTATCAAAGGTCACGTTAATTAAAGGACCCTTGCTGGGAATACATAAATGTGTCAGTCACAAGGACCCACAAATTGTGCTTCAATTGTAAAATAAAATCTCAAGAAAAAGATTATATTTAGGGACAAAGAGTAGATTTTTTTAACTGTTACATTTGCAAGATAATCTAGTATTAATGGACAGACCAGCATATTCTAAAAAGTTACTCTTTAAAGTGTTCATAATTTGTTGATATATCTTTGTTAGCACTAATTGTGCAACATTTGTTCTATTCATACAGTACAATCCTTACCAGTGAGATTGGTAAAATTCTTGATCTGAAAAAACAAAACAAAATACTAAAAACATAATCCAATCCTTTTGACTTTTTTCCCCCCAAAGGTTCCCCTGTTAGGATCACTTGGTCGTATCTCCCAAATCAATTCCCTGCCATCACAGGGGACTTGGCAATTAGTGGCAGCCTGGTCTCTCCTGTCCTCTGCCTGTGGTAGTTTCCTAAGCACTGAAATACTTTTGTTTAACTGAAGTCACTGGGTTCAATGTAAGAGTATTTAGGTGGAATTTAATAACCTTATTGGCCTGTTATACAGGAGGCCAAAGTAGGTGATCTGATGAGCCATTCTGGTCTCAAATGCTATGAAACTATGAACCACTCTTATTACACTAATTAAGAATAGTAATAGATGGGTTTTATATAAATATGTGCTAAAATGAGTAAAAAAATGCAGTAAAACAATCTTTGCTCTGTCCCTACATAAACTCAAGGACTTTCCTCACCTCTGAGATGTGGATGGCTCACAGACTTGCTGCCCCTTTAAGGGAGATGGGCTTAGCCTTGCCTGTGACATAGCAGCTATCCTCTAGCTGATCCTGATCTGGTGGCTTAGTGAGCATTAGTGACTGCAGCTGCGAAAGGGTAAGGGAGAACTACATAGAGGAAGAGGAGACACAGCAGAGAGGAGCTAGAAAGCATCTCTCTTGGAGGGGCCTGGTGAAGGCATAGTGAAAAGAACCTACAGGGAGCAGGTTAAGATCCTGTGAGGGAAGCCTGGAGGCAGAGCTTGTAAGAAGCAAGGAGGTTCTTGGGAGAAGTGGACAGAGTGTCTGTGAGGAGGAGGTGATGGGGAAACCTGCTAGGAAGAAGGGCCACTGGGGAAAAAGCTCCAAGAGACAGTGTTCAGTCACAGGAGCCAAGAAGGAACTTGGCATTCCCTCGGAGTAGAGAATTTCTATGGAGCTCAAGAAAGGCAGAAGGACCTTCCGTTTGGATGCTGTTGTGGCTTCTTTATTTGGACTTCTGCTACCCCTGGAGGGAACAGAAATGGAAACAGGTGATCTGGCCAGAAAACATAGCCAGAGACAGGCAATCCCAGGGCAGAAGTGGTCAACAGAGGATACTGGAGACAGTCTTCTGCAGCATTACACTCTGATGCCAGGGGATGCTACAGTGATGATGGAACCACGTACAATGGCCCTATGCACAGCAGAACTTGGGTAGTTCAATCACAGAGATTTAGCTAAACCTGGAGGACTATGCAAAGGGCGGGTTACCAACATGCAACAGAGCTAGGTTATCCTGTGTTCTTTAGTGGGGACTAGTGGAGGGATGTTGGAAAAGCTGAGCCAAGATATCTATACAGATCACTGGCAATCGTTTCACATATAATGGGGATCAGGAAGTACAGTGGCATGTGCAATGCAGTAGTTTGCTGAAAAGCATATCTGTATCCACTCCATAGCTTGTGAATTCCTCCCCACCAAACTGGTTTCCTGGGGGGATCACCAGCATATAGAATGTGACTCAAGCGGTGCGCTGAATCCCAGGATTTGTATCAAGTGCTTATGTATTATTATTGTATTTTGGCTAATTCCTCAAGATCTTGATTGTGTGCTATCTGCTCAAGCAGGTTAATGGAAAATTTAGTTTGTGCTCATGAGCTTGAGGCAACAGGAGTGTGTAATGAACATGATTAATAAAGTTCCCATTTTAAAGTATTTGCTGACCATTAAAGAACACATCATTTTGTATGTGTATGCAACTATCTATTAATATTGGTCTGGACAAGTTTAATGTCTCTTCTAATATACTCAGGATGGCTCTGTTACATCCCTTTATAAGGATGTATAAATCACTCTCTTGGACTCAAACATCTGTGGGCCTGCGCCTATTCCCTTTGAAGTCAATGGCAGGAACCACACAACTATAATTTTATCCACACAGATAACTTGACCCTCCCTGTTCCTAAAAGTACTTTAGAAAGAAACCTCAAAACACAGTCTCTCATTCTCTCCCCCGCCCCCTCCCCCCCCGCCCCCCCAAAACACACATGGAGCGAAACCTTGAAACACCAAGACACAGGAAGTGCAGTAACAATGAATAAACAGATGAGGAAAAAGTGGGCAACTTTTTTTGAATATTTAGTCCAAAAGCAGCTCAAGCAGCTATTGCTCTGTGATCCTTAATGGTTATTCCTATCTGTGTTTTCCTAATTTCACTGATGCCGCTTCTACTTAAAAAAAAAACAAAAAACAACAAAGCAAAACAGCCCCACTCCCCCAGATCTTCTAAGGGGTTCTCTATAAACCACGTAATACATTTTTGGTGATTGCCAAGGCCCACCCTCCTTTTTAACATTGAAACAAACATGCAAAATTAAGGCCCCTCTCCCAATGCATTACATCAGCAGTTTCCAACCTGTAGTCTGAGGATCATATCTAACTGGTCAGCGAAAGTTTGTCGTTACCATAGAGCAGTGGTTTTCAATGTGTGGTCTGGAGAGCTCTGGGAGTCTGTAAACTAAGATTTCCAAAGCGGTCTGCACTTCCGTTTGAAATGTTCTAGAGGGCCGCAAATGGGAAAAAAAAGGTTGAGAACCGCTGCATTACATAATTTATGGACAGTCCCTTAAGTTTGTTTGCATAGTAAACTGAAATATGTGCTTTCTTATTATAAGTACAGTGTTTATCTACTTCAGTTTTACAACTATAAAAAGCCAGTCCGCTGCGAACCAGCTGAGCGTCGAACAGCACAGCGGCGAACAGAGGGAGTTTGCCTGGGATCTGCCTGAGAGGAGGTATGCTAAGGGCTGCATTAGGGAGGCTGTGTTGGTGAGTATCTGAGTGTCTGCTGTGGGGACAGGTTGACCGTTTGACCATGTGCTTGATTGGTGGTTTGAAAAGTGTGAATTGGGAGTGCTTTGTTCCAGGTGAGCCTTGAGTGGGCCTGACTGTTAGAAAAAGCCAGTCAACTGCGAACCAGCTGAGCGGCGAACAGCAGAGCGGCTAACAGAGGGAGTTTGCCTGGGAGTTCACCCAGGGAGAGCCCACTGAGGCTTACATCTTGCCGGCTTCTCTGAGTAGTTACTACAGCTCCTGAGGAAGCTCGTAGAAGGAAGGTAGTATGGATGGAGAGTGTTCAGCTGTTGTGACCTGCATTGGATGTGCCATGTTGGTCTTTCTTCCACAGAACAGAAGCGACTTTGTCTGTACAAAGTGCAAGCTGGTCTCCATATTGGAAGAGAAGGTTCAAGGTCTGGAAAAACTAGTATCGACCCTGCGTTGCATAAGAGAAACTGAAGATTTCCTGGACAGACGTCAGGGTATGCTTCTACGGGCACAATGTTCTGAAGATTCAGAGCAGGCTGTGCAGCGGGGACAGGATGATTAAGAAATTTGGCAGCATGTGACCTCCAGAAGAAGAAAGGGGAACGTCCATGTACCAGCAGCGCAGATACAGGTAAGCAACTGTTTTCATGTTCTCTCCACAGGTACTAATGCGGAGAGTGGACTAGATGATACATCTGAGGGAAGGGAACAGAAGGAGACTCCGCCGATTGGAAGGCATGAGATGCACTGTCCTAGGGATGGGGGTTCCACGACCACTGCTCCCAAGAGAAGGAGGCAGGTGGTGGTGGTCAGGGACTCTCTCCTCAGGGGGACTGAGTCATCTCTCTGCCGCCCCGACCGGGAAAACTGAGAAGTTTGCTGCTTGCCAGGAGCTAGGATTCACGATGTAACGGAGAGACTGCCAAGACTCACCAAGCCCTTGGATCGCTATCCTTCCTGCTTCTCCATGTGGGCATCAATGATACTGCCAAGAATGACCTTGAGCGGATCACTGCAGACTACGTGGCTCTGGGAAGAAGGATAAAGGAGTTTGAGGCACAAGTGGTATTCTCGTCCATCCTCCCCATGGAAGGAAAAGGCCTGGGTAGAGACCGTCGAATCGTGGAAGTCAACGAATGGCTACACAGGTGGTGTCTGAGAGAAGGCTTTGGATTCTTTGACCCTGGGATGGTGTTCCAAGAAGGAGGAGTGCTAGGCAGAGACGGACTCCACCTAACAAAGAGAGGGAAGAGCATCTTCGCAAGCAGGCTGGCTAAGCTAGTGAGGAGGGCTTTAAACTAGGTTCATCGGGGGAAGGAGACCAAAGCCCTGAGGTAAGTGGGGACGTGGGATACCGGGAGGAAGCACGAGCAGGAGAGCTCGAAAGGGGAGGGCTCCTGCCTCATACTAAGAAAGTAGGACAAACAGCAAGTTATCTCAAGTGCCTATACACAAATGCAAGAAGCCTGGGAAACAAGCAGGGAGAACTGGAAGTCCTGGCACAGTCAAGGAATTATGATGTGATTGGAATAACAGAGACTTGGTGGGATAACTCACATGCCTGGAGTACTGTCATGGATGGATATAAACTGTTCAGGAAGGACAGGCAGGGCAGAAAAGGTGGGGGAGTTGCATTGTATGTAAGAGAGCAGTATGACTGCTCAGAGCTCAAGTATGAAATTGCAGAAAAACGTGAGTGTCTCTGGATTAAGTTTAGAAGTGTAAGCAACAAGGATGGTATCATGGTGGGAGTCTGCTACAGACCACCGGACCAGGGGAATGAGGTGGACGAGGCTTTCTTCCGGCAACTCATGGAAGTTGCTAGATTGCAGGCCCTGGTTCACATGGGAGACATCAATCACCCTGATATCTGCTGGGAGAGCAATACGACGGTGCACAGACAATCCAGGAAGTTTTTGGAAAGCGTAGGGGACAATTTCCTCGTGCAAGTGCTGGAGGAATCAACTAGGGGCAGAGCTCTTCTTGACCTGATGCTCACAAACCGGGAAGAATTAGTAGGGGAAGCAAAAGTGGATGGGAACCTGGGAGTGACCATGAGATGGTCGAGTTCAGGATCCTGACACAGGGAAGAAAGGAGAACAGCAGAATACGGACCCTAGACTTCAGAAAAGCAGACTTTGACAACCTCAGGGAACTGATGGGCAGGATCCCCCGGGAGAATAACATGAGAGGGAAAGGAGTCCAGGAGAGCTGGCTGTATTTTAAAGAATTCTTACTAAGGTTACAGGAACAAACCATCCCGATGTGTAGAAAGAATAGTAACTATGGCAGGTGACCAGCTTAGCTTAACAGTGAAATCCTTGCTGATCTTAAACACAAAAAAGAAGCTTACAAGGAGTGGAAGACTGGACAAATGACCAGGGAAGAGTATAAAAATATTGCTCGGGGAGGCAGGAGTGAAATCAAGAAGGCCAAATCACACCTGGAGTTGCAGCTAGCAAGAGATGTTAAGAGTAACAAGAAGGGTTTCTTCAGGTATGTTAGCAACAAGAAGAAAGTCAAGGAAAGTGTGGTCCCCTTACTGAAGGAGGGAGGCAACCTAGTGACAGAAGATGTGGGAAAAGCTAATGTACTCAATGGTTTTTTTGCCTCTGTCTTCACGAACAAGGTCATCTCCCAGACTGCTGCACTGGGCAGCACAGCATGGGGAGGATGTGACCAGCCCTCTGCGGAGAAAGAAGTGTTTCGGGACTATTTAGAAAAGCTGGACATGCACAAGTCCATGGGGCCGAATGCGCTGCATCCAAGAGTGCTAAAGGAGTTGGCGGGTGTGATTGCAGAGCCATTGGCCATTATCTTTGAAACATCATAGCGATCAGGGGAGGCCCCGGACGACTGGAAAAAGGCTAATGTAGTGCCCATCTTTAAAAAAGGGAAGAAGGAGGCTCCGGGGAACTTCAGGCCAGTCAGCCTCACCTCAGTCCCCAGAAAAATCATGGAGCAGGTCCTCAAGGAATCAATTCTGAAGCACTTAGAGGAGAGGAAAGTGATCGGGAACAGTCAGCATGGATTC
Organism: Eretmochelys imbricata; assembly: GCF_965152235.1. Classification (NCBI taxonomy): domain Eukaryota; kingdom Metazoa; phylum Chordata; order Testudines; family Cheloniidae; genus Eretmochelys; species Eretmochelys imbricata. The sequence goes on along the minus strand of NC_135573.1, from coordinate 124,923,818 downwards.
ACCAAGGGCAAGTCATGCCTGACTAACCTAGTTGCCTTCTATGACGAGATAACTGGCTCTGTGGATGAGGGGAAAGCAGTGGATGTGTTATTCCTTGGCTTTAGCAAAGCTTTTGACACGATCTCCCACAGTATTCTTGCCAGTAAGTTAAAGAAGTATGGGCTGGATGAATGGATGATAAGGTGCATAGAAAGCTGGCTAGATTGTCAGGCTCATCGGATAGTGATCAATGGCTCCATGTCTAGTTGGCAACCGGTATCAAGCAGAGTGCCCCAAGGGTAGTCCTGGGGCCGGTTTTGTTCAATATCTTCATAAATGATCTGGAGGATGGTGTGGATTGCACCCTCAGCAAGTTTGCAGATGACACTAAACTGGGAGGAGAGGTAGATACACTGGAGGGTAGGGATAGGATACAGAGGGCCCTAGACAAATTGGAGGATTGGGCCAAAAGAAATCTGATGAGGTTCAACAAGGACAAGTACAGAGTCCTGCACTTAGGATGGAAGAATCCCTTGCACCGCTACAGACTAGGGACCAAATGGCTTGGCAGCAGTTCTGCAGAAAATGACCTAGGGGTTACAGTGTATGAGAAGCTGGAGATGAGTCAACAGTGTGCTGTTGTTGCCAAGAAGGCCAATGGCATTTTGGGATGTATAAGGAGGGGCATTGCCAGCAGATCGAGGGACATGATCGTTCCCCTCTATTTAACATTGGAGAGGCCTCATCTGGAGTACTGTGTCCAATTTTGGGCCCCACACTACAAGAAGGATGTGGAAAAATTGGAAAGAGTCCAGCGGAGGGCAACAAAAATGATTAGGGGACTGGAACACATGACTTATGAGAAGGCTGAGGGAACTGGGATTGTTTAGTCTGCAGAAGAGAAGAATGAGGGGGGATTTGATAGCTGCTTTCAACTACCTGAAAGGGAATTCCAAAGAGGATGGATCTAGATTGTTCTCAATGGTAGCAGATGACAGAACGAGGAGTAATGGTCTCAAGTTGCAGTGGGGGAGGTTTAGGTTGGATATTAGGACAAACTTTTTCACTAGGAGGGTGGTGAAACACTGGAATGTGTTACCTAGGGAGGTGGTGGAATCTCCTTCCTTAGAAGTTTTTAAGGTCAGGCTTGACAAAGCCCTGGCTGGGATGATTTAGTTGGGGATTGGTCCTGCTTTGAGCAGGGGTGTTGACTGGATGACCTCCTGAGGTCCCTTCCAACCCTGATATTCTATGATTCTATGAATTACTGTAAATTGCTAATATCAGAAAAAAATATGATTATATTGCAATGGAGTTCAATCTGTTTCAATTAACATGATCTAAAACAATTCCCTTCCATTAAAAAATAGACTCTAATTCAGCTACATTTGTCCAGTACAAAAATCAAAACTAAGTGCTTGGACTGGAAAATCTCCATATTGGAAGGATGGGGATGCTGAAGGGTCTACCGTGGCAACAGAGATTGAATGGAAATCAAAAATTGGAGTCTAGTGAAAGCATCTATAGTTTCAGAGTGATTTGGATAAACCTAACTCCTAATCTTCTCCCATCACTAGTTTAACATGTATGCATTGTGGTTGTAGATACAGACACAGGAATGGCTATACTGTATTGGAACAGTGGTCCATCTAGTCCAGAAGTGGCTAGTACCAGCTGCTTTAGAGAAAGGTGCGAGACCCTTCTATTTTCACTTTTGGAATAACTTGTCCAGAAAGAAAGCTTCTTCCTAATCCCCAACAGCTAGCGCTTTGTTTATGCCCTGAGGCACAAGGATGTATATGTATTCCAAAGCAGTTATTTTTTTTTTAAACTTACTATTACTACTTTGGATGGTCTCGTTATCCAGTTAAATATACACTTCTTTTTTGAATCCTGTCAAGGTTTTGGCCTCAACAGTGTGTTGAGATAATGAATTCCACAGATTAATTATGTGTTTTAAGTAATAGCAGATCCTTTTTAGGAGAGACTGAGAGAAGTTGAATAGAAGTGCCTGCTGCACTTTCTCCGTACCATTCACCATTTTGTATATTTTCATCATGTCCCCTTTTTTCCATTTCTTGAATGTATCCACTCCCAGTTTCTCTATGTGGAAGGTTTCAGAGTAGCAGCCGTGTTAGTCTGTATCTGCAAAAAGAAAAGGAGTACTTGTGGCACCTTAGAGTTTAACAAATTTATTTCAGCATAAGCTTTTGTGAGCTAGCATATGCTCAAATAAATTTATTAGTCTCTAAGGTGCCACAAGTACTCTTTTTCTATGTGGAAGATTACAGTTATTCCATACCTCATCCATCCCTCTCTCTCATTGCCTCCACACATCATTCTCATCACCTATCTTTGAGCATCCTCTATTTCTGTTATGTATTTTTTTCAGCTGGAATATTTACAAGGATGACTGTAATTTTCCTGTTACTGTGTACTTTTACATATCAGTGTTTATGGGTGAGGTTGACACAAGATGCTTTTGTAGTTAGGCTAGCTTACTGTGAATTCACACTCATATATTTTCATTTTGATGATGGTATTTGACACACATTTTTCAAACTCTATTTATTGCAAATTTTACAGGAATACACATGAATGTAACGTCTACCCTTTGTTTTCAATAGTTTATGTGCCAGGGTGCACTAGACCTATTTAAGAATGTCACATGGATTCAAAACCATATGGTAGGGGTAACTTAGGTTGGTTGGTTTGTTTTATTTATTTGTTTGTTTTTTAATCTGAAGTAATTGATTGTTGTTTCCCCATTTCCTTTCAAAATGCTCTAAGTTCTGTGATGCTCTTGCTGAGACTTGCTCCATTATAATATCTCATAGTGCTCAAGTCTTGGAAGAAATTATTTAAAAGGTAAAAAGGTCAGATACAAGAGATCGGAGAAAACTTGGAATGTGTGTAATATTCTCTGCTTTTGTGCTTTGTGATTCTAAAACTAAGATGAGAGGTGACTTCCCCCCCGCACCCCGCAAGATAATAACTTCAACTGAGGATTTGTCAAGGAGAAAATTAAAATAAATAAAAAATGGGCATGGTGGTTGCTCTAATACAATCCTCTGTATGTAACATCTAAGAGTAAAATCTAAAACTTTGTTTTTGTATCATAAAGGGTACCCTGGGTCATGGAACTTCTTTGTGTGCGATCAGCTACTTCAGGAGAATACAGCTAATAGTGCTGGGGAATGGTATCTGCCTCTGAAAAATTGTAAGTAGCCTTGTTTTTACTTTGAATATTGATTGGAGCAATTTGCTTCTGAATGTTAAAATGTCTGAGAGCACTTTAAAATTGTAATGCTACTAATGAAGCAGAGTTCTCTGACAATCCTGCTCATGGTTGACTCCTGTTGCCTGCTTCTTTTAGTTTTGCACTTTTCTGTTGCTGTACCTGTGTACCAAAACAATAACAAACAGGGAGAAGACAAAATCTTGAAACTCCAAATTAAGATAGCCCTGTTTCAAACCACCTGCAAGGTGCTGACTACTCTGGCTCTGATCTGGCAAAGCACTTAAGCTGATGCTTAACTTTGAGCAATGTTGTAATCCATTGGCTCTAATGGCTCTACTTAGTTTAAAACTAAGCAAAGGCCTGAGTGCTGTGCTGGACTGGAGCCAGAGTACCCAGCACACTGTAATGTGAAGCACAAATTGAGGTATCAAGATTGGTGCATTCATTATCATGTTTTGTGGACGATTGCAACATGTAGTACTGTTCATGTGGTTCTATAGTTCATTGGGTGGCCATTTCTGCCTCTGAATGGTTTTATAAATAGAAAGAAGAGGGACAATAATGTGAAAATTCGAGCAACTACTTTTACCAAAAACATGTTTACTTGTTACATCTCTGATCGAGTATAAGCAATAATAAAAACTCATTTAAACAAACACCTGCTCACTTGTTAATGTTTTCAAACATTTAACATAGGAGACATAGATTTAACCATCTAAAATGCTATAAGATTTACATTTAAAAGAACGTGGCTGGTCAGGGGAGATAAGTAAATTAATATGAAGTTTAAAGCATTATTGTATTATTTTTCTGTATTTTGGTTAATTCATGATTATTGTGGGGAAAAAATCAATCTGTAATTAATGAGGTATTCTTTATTAATGATTATAGCTTCCTAAGGAAAGAAATGTACTGTTCATATGTAAATGAGTTTTCCTATTAATGAATAAAGCTAGCCTATTAATCACCTCTGCAAAGGCAGAAATTATGAATAGGAGACGAGTTATTTTATGCTGTTCTGCTCCCTAATTGCTGAAAATTATATATCTATTAATGCTGTACTATTGTCTTGTAAAATATAAAGCTGTTGCAATTAATACAAACAATTGACCAAAGAGGTTAAAGAAAAACAAAACAAAGAAACTCAATTGCAGAATTTGAAAGTGATTTTTGTGAAATAGAGAAATATTTCATTTCAGTGTAGAGGGATTTTTGTACACAAATCAACATCCATCAAAATGTTAATATGCCCCAAAGTCATTGCTATACATATTTATAGCTACGTACAAAAATTCCCTTAATGCTATGCACTGACTAGGTAGAGAAAAATTGATTTATAGATGGGAGTGTAAGTATTGGAGGTCTTAATTTGTGAGTGATCATTGGTTTATAAATAAGGGAGGAGTGCTCTTTTTCAACTCGTGTGTGAAATGTATTGCTTCTGAAAGAGCAAGATTAATAACGCTGCACTGAGCAAGTATCATATTCCAGGGCTAAATCCAGACCAATGTTTTGCTGCTGTAGCTCCCAACCTGGGCCCCTTATGAATAGCATGCAGGTTACAGTCTGATTGCCTATGTATAGCTGCAGCCTGCCAGCAACACTCCAGTCAACACTCTGGCTTCCGCCAGCCTGGATTACCACTTCCAGGGTGACCCCAACACACTCTCAGTCCTGGATTCCCACCCCCAAAAGTGTGTTCTTCACTGTCCAGCCATTATAGGTCTGCTGTCCCTATAAGGGAATCAATATACAAGAGTTTGCTGCTTAATTGGAGTTACCAAACAATTTGGTTTAAACATAACACTGGATTAGCTTTGATTAAAGAACAAAATACGTTTATTTAACTAGAAAGCGACATTTCAAGTGAGTACAAGGTATTAAAACCAGAAATGGTTACAAGAGAAATAAAGATAAAGCACTTCCTAGTAGCTAAGACATAACAAATGAGACATGCTTCAAGGTACAATCCTTAACACATGTTCCCAGCAACATAGCTGACCAATTTCTCATGTCAATATCTGCCTTCAAAGTCCAAAGGGCTGTTTCCTTTGACATCTTAGGTGAAAGATTACATGTGAGAGAGAGAGAGACTGGGGTATTCTTACCCCTCACTTTTATAGTCCAGTCCCCCTTTCAAGTGGATTCTTCCAAGGATTACTGCTCAAAGCAAAGTTTGTTGAAATAGTGAAGGGTGCCCTTTAATGCTCTTTATTCTCCCCTATGTATGCGGAAACGCAGATTTGCCTTGTCTCCTTCTTACTGTCTCAAGGACCCTGTATATTTCTTATATATAAACTGAGGTAAACACACATGCCTTTGTTTAAGATAGACATGCTTAACCATTTCTGCCTAATCATGGGTTTGATCGTGTGCTACCAACATCACACAGAGGGAATTCACAACTAACATATAATGTTGCTACATACATTTCACCATGATATTATTGATCAGTGAGTTATTAGTTTTCAAATAAGTAGTCCCAAGGCATATTTTGTACAGAGTATTACAATAGTGTGTAAGGTGTGAATACAGGGGTGTGTTCAGTCACAGCCAGGTATAAATCAAGCAAACTTCCTTGCTAATTTTGTCTGCAAATGCATCTCAATTATGCCCTGACTTACCACATCTTCTGCTTCTCCAGATGTCATTGTGTCACTCCTCCTGAGTGCAGGCTGCCAGTCATGCTGAATTGTGTGGTGGTTTGTGTGTGTGTACAAATGGGGAATGGGAGGGGCCACTAAAGTCTATTTCATTTGTTAATGTTCATAATAAAAATAAACATTCCTATTAAAAACAGAACTGAAAATACAGCTGTGCCAATTTTAGGTAATGAGAGAAAAAAAACAGGTGTGGGAAATGCACCCCATCTCTTTTTCTTAAAAATATAAGATAGATGTGTTCAACAGGAAGCTGTGGGCTTTATGCATGAATTACTGGGTAAAATTTCATGGGTTGTGTTATGCAGGAGGCCATACTGGATGACTGTATTTGTTCTTTCTGGATGAAAAATTTATGAACTTATGACTATTTTTAAAATATTCTTTAAAAAGGTGAGGCAAGATGCAAGCCTACATTTCATTTATTTTTCTAATACAAACAATAATATATTATAATTTCATTGCATTAGTTTCTGCGATTAAGTTTTTATTTTGAAAGGTAGCTGCAAACTCATAGTGTAAGAGTTGGGATCCCACAATGATATAGAATTCTTAGCAGATGATCAGCTGACTGGATTTTTAATGCAATTTTATAATTTGTATTGCTCTGCTAAACTCAAAAATTGCATACTCGAGAAGATTATCTAGATGTGTAATTGCCATTAAATAGGATATAATCCTTATTTTTCAGGGCGCTTTCTTTGACTTCAGTGGGACACCACACACAGACAGAGAAGGACATGGTGGTAGATCCCAACTAAGGATGGAGTCCTATATTTGCATTTTAGCCTATTGATAGCACATAGTATTGTCCGATTCAGAAACAGAACCTCTGGCGTTAGAGGTATCTTGTTGGTCTGGAGGATTTATCCAGAAAACAGGTTATTTATTACTTCATGAGAAGTTCCTAGCTCTTCTTGTTGCACATTTTAGACCAGGGATCGGCAACTTTTGGCATGCGGCCCATCAGGGACATCCGCTGGCAGGCTGGGACGGTTTGTTTACCTGCAGTGTCCACAGGTTCGGCCGATCAAAGCTCCCACTAGCCGTGGTTCACCGTTCCAGGCCAACAGGGGCTGCGGGAAGTGGCGGCCAGGATGTCCCTTGGCCCACGCCACTTCCCTCAACCCCCGTTGGCCTGGAATGGAGAACCACGGCCAGTCGGAGCTGTGATCAGCCGAACCTGTGGACACTACAGGTAAACAAACCATCCCGGCCCGCCAGCAGATTTCCCTGATGGGCTGCATGCCAAAGGTTGCCGATCCCTGTTTTAGACTAAAACCAGAGCACAAAGAATTCTACCTTTTTTCTTAATAGAATACTGTGGGGATCAGATCCACAGCCCTTACTCAGGCAAAACTACTCTTGAAGTCAAGAAAAGGCGCAGAGTGTTTAAAAGAGAAATGTAAGTGTATAAATCCCAGTTACTGTGTTTGTTCTCATAATATTTATTGAGAAAGAAAGATGGCTTTTTTTCTAATAATGAGTGTAGGATAAATCTTAGGCTTTAGGGTCTTCATCCTCTCAGAAGTACGCTGTAGGATTGTTAAACTTTCCTGCAAGTAATATGTGTGTGGTGTCAAAAAAAAGGATTTGAAGGGGAGGGAACTATTATTTTTAACTATTATTTTTTGCCCCAGCATCTGTTTGCTTAAAAAAAACAACACAGCCTAAAATAGGCATCTATTATCTAACATGCTACTATTTTTCTTTGTGGTTCCAAAGGCTGTATTTTTATTAAAGTTATGGAGGAGAAAGAAAGTGTTAGGAAACCTTTTTTTTTGTAATGCCAAGTGAGAGCACAAAGAGCAAGGTGTACGTCAGGTAGTGACAAGGGAGCAATGATCAGTGTGTGATTGTCAGAACAAAATCTTTTCTCTCAAATTTATTGAAAATCTGGTACTTGACATGCACAATTGTGCATCCAACTGGATGCTCAGTTAAATATTCAGCTGAGCATGCAATATACCGTATTTTCACTTGCACTAGGTATTTTCAATGGTGTGTTCGAAATATTGGCTTTTTTTGGGTGCATGTTTATTGCACCATCGAAAGGACACTAACTCATGATGATTTCCTAACCCTCAAGTCTTCCTCATTTGGGGCTCAATTGTCCAAAGGACTGAATACTCTGTCCTCCATCCAGCAATTCCCTTAATCACGTATTAATTCTGAGCATATGTTAAGTCTCATTGACCTAAATAATGAATTCAGGACTAAATAGCCTTTCTCCCTAAAACTAAAGGGATAAGGGTTGGTCTCCTTAGCTAAAATATTCCTGAATTCATGATTCTGCCTGCTGTTTAATCTCTCCTCCCTGACCCTGTGAAGGGGAATGAGAGGATTGTGGTGGTGGTGGCTTGTTTTAATATTATCTCAACTCCTTATTATCATCATCTATTGAGTCCTAAGGACATTGTGAGGAAAGTAGGGGAGGAAACACACCACATTTGACATTGCATCTTTCCTTGTATAAAGGAAAAAAAATGCTTTTTTACCACAGTGGTGATCAGATTTGACTCATAGCAAGTCTGGAATCCCATCTCTGACAATTGCAACATCTATAAGGCAGAGTAACTTTCAACGGAGAGACTGGCTAAAACACTGATGGGGGCAGGGTTGGCTCCATCCTAATAGGCTCCCCTATCATCCCACCATCCCTGAATTGGCTAATGGGTGGCCAGGGGAGGCAGAGACTCTGCTCTACTCTCCTACAGCACTCACTCAGGATGCACAATCCCCACATGCATTTTGGGTATGGGAAGGGTAAAAGGAGGGAGGGTGCTACTGTCAAAGAGCATAACCTCCTATTGATCAGGATCACATAGAGTGGGTGATGATTCCCTTGCTGGTCCTATCAAGCGTTTCCCCCCTACTAGGACAGGAAAGAGCTTCATTGTTCTCTGACAAAAACCTTTGCTAATCCTGTTTTCTAGGGTTGATTGCCTTGTACATTTACATTAGTGAAAATATCATATTAATTGGAGAAAGTAATATTAATCAAAAAGTGCATTGATGGCAGTTTTAGGTATTGTCATTCAATATCTAAATGCTGAAACCACTTTGGCAAAATTATCATTGTTTGTGTGTACCTAGATTCATAATCATTCATGCACATGTAAACACCATTAAATATATACACTCCAGCATATACATTTGTAAAGGTCAGGTGAAAGAAATAACTTTCTTGCATCACAATGGGCAAGCAAACATACTATTTTTACAGAACATTTGTCCAAGCCTTTGAGCTCTGTTAGTTTTATTTTATTTTATTTTCTGAAGCAATAGTCAAAGACCATCAAAGCAGTTTCACGTTCCGCCAAGCTATTTCCAGGGCAAGTAAGAGAATGTACCATAAAATGAGTGACCACGAAAAATCTTCATACAAGAATTAGACATGAAATTTACCTCTAGGAATGTGGAGTATTTATTATGGGAAGATTGGATAAGCTTCTTTAATTTTAACTCGGACGTTATAATGTAACTAAATGGTGTTTATACAAGCAATTTTTTTAAAACAGTATTCGTGAGCTACAATTAGCTTGTATCTACAGTTATATTAAGGATGGGCAGATCACTTTTGATAAAATGAGAACTGTTCTAAATCTTCACATATAAACCTAAAACTTTTGAAGGTTTGAAAAAGTTCAGGTAACTGTTTCATCATTGTTTTGCATCTTTGTGCTACGCTTCTCTAATTCCAGAGTCTTGTCATGAGGTATCATGAAAGAAAATTCTTGTGGTATTCTGGGTCCAGCTTGAAGCAATATTGGATCTCTTCAAAAAAGCCTGTTCTTGCAACGTTTATGCACAATATGGCAGCCCTTGAATGTTCAGATAAATTTGGAGTCAGCATCCAAAGATTTCAGTGTTGTTGTTGTTTTTCTGGAGAGAACCCCAGAATAGTGGTAATATTAACACTTCCATAGTGGTTTTTCATGCCAAGTCACTTAAAAAACCCATGAAAAACACAGTAAAATAGGTAAATATTAATATCTCTGTTATAAAGGGCAAAACTGAGTTCAAAGATTAGGTGACTTGCCCGAGGTCTCAAGCAGCGTCCGAGCCAAGATTAAATCTCAAAACCACCGTATTCCCAGTTTAGTGCTCAGAATGTTCAACCATTCTTCTCCTATTCTGAGAATGTTGCTTTTTAGATATTGGCAAGTTATTTCCATTTCTATATCTCTCTTTTTAATACATAGAAAATTGCCTATTCCGAGGAGGAAGATATTAGGGAACTAGCTGACTCTTCAGGGTTGGCCTGTTTCAGACATAAGCCAGTAAGTTAGAGGGGCTTTCTAGAGGTTTGGAGATCAAGCAAATCCATACTTACTCCCAAGTGGGTCCTGACATTCTGTGCCTCCCCACTGCCAGAAATCCTACCTCATACTCTGGGCTGTGCTCTATATGTAATCTGTCTCCTTTGCTTCTGATTCCAGACCCAAGACAGAACAAATAAGTTGGATCCAGTAGGAAAGAGTGAGACTTTAGGCCAAGGCTCTGGGAAAAATCAGAACAAAAGTGGGGAGAGGAGTGCGGTGTGTTCGGTGGCAGTGCAGGGTGAGGAGGGAAAAGGAGACAATCAACCTGTTGGACAGGTTAGGATATTGGCCCTTACTGGGGTTGTAGTTATGGAAATGAAAGGAAGACAGTATTCTTTACATGGTGGAGAAGAAGTAGTAGTAATATAAGGAGTATTTGTCATCAGTATTTCAGTTAAGGGTACGGAGTGTACACATTTGGATGCCCAAATGTGGAGGCTTAATTGAAGAACTTAAAAAACAATTTAGCCCTAAAACATTTTCATTGGTGTTAAACTAGCATTAAAGCAAAATGGATTCCCAAAATGCTTGGCAATCTCTTGCAGTGCCTTCCGTTAATAGCAGAATCACAAATTGACATTTTTCAGCAAGATGGACCTCACACCAGTAGTAGTCTGAGACATGTCAATTGTAGTAAAATAACCCTTTATTTTAAAATCTCGTTCACAGTTTGGACACAGTATGTAATGCAGAGGGGAATACAATAGTGCTAACAAAGCAAATGCTGGCACAATTTTGGTATTCATAAAAAAAATCTATAAACACCATATGCCATAATTTACAATTAATGATCAAACTATTACACACATCAGAATTTCATGTTGTATTTACAAATACATTTTAATAGTCTTTAATTTGTGGTTGATGGCACATCATACATTTTATAAACAAAACAAGAAAACATAACTGCTACATACGTTCTTTAAAATATGGTTCACACTCGGTCAAAAGAATGCTTAATTCTCTTGGCACTGGAAATGATTTTTCATCCAAGACGGGTAATTCAGAAATAATTAAATCCCTTTTAGATTGCCTGCAGGCAATTTTATTATTTAACTTTATTATTTTTGTAACTGAATGGATTCTAAGCCAGCATGATACATTTCTAATTGTTTTCATTTCTTTATGGTTCTTTTACTCTATAGCTCTCTGAAGCGGGCATTGCCTTCATTTTGTTTGTGGTACAGAATTAATCATGCTGTTGGTATATAAGAAACAATAAATAATTATCATCAGTCAAATTCTATACTACTTAGGGCCTGAACTAAAGCCTACTGAAGTCAATGGATATTGTTTATGGGTACTACGATCTAGTGGATAGGGCACTGGACTGGGAGTCCGAAGAAAACTTTGTCTAAACTTTTCTTGACAAAAAATTTGACTTTCAGTTAAATGCAATTTTCAGGAAAAGTTATTGGTTTCCTTGGATATTTGTTCGTTTGTTATAAAACTGAATGCCCATAAACCAAATAGTTTTCAGTTTGGGGCCGAAAATCAAAATATTTCAGTTTGGAAATGTTGCTATGCCTCACAGGAGTTGCAGTTTGATTATGTTGTATCACTGTTCTCTTCTATGCACCAGGCTCCCCAGCTGGACTTCATCTCAAACGGTGTACCACAGCCATGGGAATTTGCTTGTGAGATCATATCATGGGTGCAAATATAACTCATATCTATACTGCGTAAGTATCAACTAGCCTTATGCAGTTGGAGGTTTTGTCACTATAGTTTGCATTACACTTGCCTTTCTATGGAAAGTTTTCCCGTTTCCCTTTCATTTATTTTGCTGTTTATAGAAAATGTGACGATGGTGTTGTAGCTGTCTCACTGGTGTTACGCTATTCCAAACTGAAAGGAAAACAAATTTTCAAAAATTTCTCGGGAGCTGCAAATCCTCAACATTTTGTTTCGGGAACACTGGCAAATGATGTTTTTGAAACGAAATGTGCTCCCTGAGCGAGCAGCTGCTATTGCAGCCGTGAAACTCACAATGTTCATTTCAGTCAGTAGCTGACAGGGCTCCCAGGTTCTGTGACCCAGAGCAGCCCTCCCACCCTTCCCCAGGCCCCAGGGGCTCCAGGGCTCCCAGCTGGGTATTTGGGCTGTCTGACATCTGCATAATCAGTTCACACTGGAGCTGTGAACCTTGGAAGCCTCTTCCTGAACTCCTGGCTCCAAGCTCCACAACAGTGAGCCTTGAAGCTGTAAGAGCCCGTAGGATTCTCAAGCTTCCTGCTGTGCGTACAGTGCAAGAGCCCTGATAGATTCTTCCCATGGCACAGAGCCTGGAAGTCATGAGAGTCCCAGCTCAAGCTGGGTCTTCCAAGACTGCCCGGCTCTCAGCTCCATGACAGGGACCCTGGAAGCCCTGACATAAGGGGGCAGGAGCTGCCCTTGAGACATGGAATCCGGAAACCTGGGTGTCAGGTAGCCTGCAACTTGCCAGGTTAGCTGTCAGGGAACAAGGCAGGTTTCCAGTGGAACTCTGCTTGCACGTAAGTGAAAGTTAATTGATCCCAACTCACTTTCATGAGAAATTTTGGGTTTGAAGCAGCATTTTCTGACAAAACTCTAAACAAATGGGATTTCCTGAATACATTTGCAAGAAAGTTCTTCTTGGTATTCTTTTATATCACTGTAGGAGATGTCAGAAGTTGTCAGTGTGGGCAACTTCCAGGAGTGACATTAAAAAAAAAGAAAACAAAAAAACAATTAAAACATATTCAATCTGAGGCCATCTAAATATAGAGATTTTAGTTCTGCACTATCTACTCCAGCCAGCACCTGCTCATCAAATTTCCAATGCTGAAGATTGTGACCAATATTCATATCTGTCTAGTTAAATGTATATCTTGGCCGATACTGTGGGACAGCAGCTATGGACATTCACAAAAGTACTTTTAGCTTAATTGTTTAAGTCCCTGCATGATCTTCGGTCCAAACAAAAGTAATCCTCAGTAAACACTTCTGTATTCATTAGGTGATATTCCCCCTGACAAAAATGTCTAAAATGTATTGTGCAAATATTATTCAAATAAAAATAGAGTGAGCAAATGGAATTTAACCTCTTCTCCGTCAAGCAAAACTGCTGGTAGGCATGCGTAATTTCATGTGATACTGTACTCACAATCCCTCAACATGATTCTAAATAAGGGATAATGTAGCTTGGAAAAAAAGTCATGTAGACCAGGGGTGAAAAATGGCAGATCACATAGGTCTAATAGTAGTGAAGGAAGTAGATAGCTCCAGACTGTCCCATAGGCTTCTTTATAAATGAGACACGTGAATGGATATGTCTCCCCACATAATCAATTGAATATGTGTTTCTAACACACCCGCGTGCGCACACACAGATATTGCTCTGCCTTATAACTCTATCAATATATTAAATGCAAGCCCTATGATGAGACGCTCTAGAGGGGAACAAGCTTCTCTACTCCTGCTATTCTGAAAGGGGAAAAGTCATGCCATAGACACTTCATTTGTAAAGGATAGCTACCCACAGTTCTTTTAATGACACTTGGGGAGTCACCAGAACTATACATAAATGTAGGATTAGGCCACAGGAGGTAGTGGGCTCCTCTCTGTGTCCATAGATTTAATGCAGCAAAAGGAACAAAAGAAGCAGCCATTACACAGAAGAAGGCGTCTTGCCTAGAAGTCTGGCCAGTAAGACTATTGAGAGCATGTGATGAGAAAAACTAAGACTGGTGAAAGCCTAGGTGTGTCTGGAGAGTTGGAATTGCACACAGACATAACTGGGAGTGTTTCATGTCCTGATTGTGAGCAGTCCAGAAGAAGAGGCAACTACAGAAAAGCACTGAAAATGGCACCTCAGGTTCGAAGGCAGGGGTGACACAGCTACTCGCTAGTTTAGATCAGAGGTGGGCAAACTACAGCCTTCCCAAACTGGCCCTCCATACAATTTCGGAAACCCAATGTGGCCCTCAGGCCAAAAAGTTTGCCCGCCCTGGTCTAGATTGTACCCAGGGTATTTCACATGCTGACATTCTGATGATCCACAAATCAGCTAAAAACCTGACCAAAGATGTAAGTCTTGATCTGTGCAGTAAAGATTGTCAGTAGGAATACATTCAGAGACCTTGCACGCTCTCCCTCCCATTAGCTGTAGAATCCCAGGATCTGACAGCAAAAATAGCCTATTAGTTCATAACTTCTTTGATAGAACGTAGAGTAAGAAGGGAATGCCTCAGATCACTTGGTCCCATAAGGCCCTGATTCAGCAAAGTCCTTAAGTATGTGCTTAAACACAATTGAACTCCATTGGAGCATGTGCTTAACTTTAAGCATGCACTTAAGTGCTTTGCTGAATTGGAGCCTTGACAATAGTAACCAATATCTTTGATGTGCAGTTCATGCATAAAGAAAGGATATTGTTTCTATACTTCCTCCACCATAGTTTTTAGTACAATTTGGTGCAGTTTTTCTTCTTCTTTTCTATTCATGAGCTAAAACTGGTTGTTGAGATACACGGAACAGTGAAATGGTTAAAAAGAGACACAAAATATGAAAATGCAAATATCAGACGCATTGTTGTACCTTTCTTAGAGATAAGAGCACGCAGAAGCAGGTTTGCTCACACAAATCCTCAGCATTATTTACTGGAATGAAAATGTAAATATATTATTTGCTTCAGAAGACAGCTGTAGGAAAACACTTGAGCATTACAGTATATACCCAAGACAAGCTTATATAAGGAAAAGAAGAAGCTCTCCAATAATGCATCTGACAAACCTACTGAAGGAATATAAAGTATGAGTTCCTTGAAGCCTGTAATTTACACAACTTCTAACAAATTACATAAGTACCTTAGATTAATCTACTGCAGTTTACAACCGAATGCTTTAAAATGCTTTAAAATGCTCAGCATTTCAAAACTGTTTAATGTCAAAACAGTGACAAATCTATGCCGATTTTCCCCATGGAATAGCACAAGTATTTGTAAATATTTTGCTTTTGAGAACAACCCAAGTAATCTTTGTGAATATTCAACGTCAAACACAGAGTCAAATGCATTCCAAGACATACCTCTGCTGACTTCAGTGGGATTACACCAAGGATGAGTTTGGCCTAGTGTCTGTGTTGCTAGCATTGTTACAGAATTGCACTCTTAACAGTAGGGGTCCTCATGCTGAATTTTTTTGTTATATTTGAAGTCAATTTTGCAGTTGAACACCAGTTTTCTGAATCAAATCCTTGGTCCCATCCAACAGAGAAAAATGAAAGGTTCTGGTCTTTTAAGCCTTCTCACTCCATCTAGCAGACACAACATCGTTACCTTAGGATATCATTCAACCATCTTGACTCATAACTTGTCCTTTTCAAGGCCCTTACTTCCTGGTGAGCTAGTATGCTATCTTGTAGCTCCATAGCATTCAGAGATCTTTCTAGGGCACTATAAATAAATGATACCACCCAGCAGTCAGTAGTTCTGCCTTTACCATTTTTCTTTTAAGTTTATTAAATTTAATGGAAACTCCTGTGAAATCAGAGGCCATAACTGTTCTGTGAAACGTACAGCTGTGTTCACTCATCCCTACACATTTAGTAGGTTTGTTCCTTTTTCTTTTAAGACACAGAGATGTATATGACGTTCTTGTGAAAATTAGGATGTAAGTTGGGAATGGGTGATGGCACTCAGGTTGTCTAGTTGAAAGGTGCTTGAGTGTAACAAATTAACATTCTGGTTGGGGTTAATCCTGATACAATATATAATTAAAATTGGTAATGACATTGACTCAGATGAGTTGGACATTTGGATAGTTCTACAAAATGAAGAAAAGCATAACTTCAGTGCTATAACATTTCCAGCCAACATATTTTATGCTGAAAGGCTTACTTTTAATCTTTCTGTTAAGTATATGTGTAGGTTTTTAGAGAGCATGGCTCTGTTAGAGAGTCATCAAAGCCTTCTTATGTGGTTCAGAATAAGAATCTATTTTCATTGTGTAATCTTCCTTCTTATGTCATGTTCCCATACAATCTTTAACTGCATGTCAGTGTGTCTTCGTTCAAGAGTTTATGGTTTTAGACTTTGCATGTTTGGTTTTTGCAAGTGACATTAAATTTGCCAGTATTTGTGATCGGGGGTAGCGTCTACTTTATCTGCATATTTTTTTTTTTAATTTGAAGTATTTCCATACTTGTACAGGAATTACTTCCATTGGGAGTTTCTGAAATGTTTTACCAACCTCCTTTTCAAACAAATCACCTGCTTAACCACTTGTGCCCTGTGTTACCACTTTACAAATGAGGGCTGCTTTCTTGACAATTAAGTTTATTATATTGAATCCTGACATTTTTGGAGCTTCAATAGCCAGGGACTTCCACGCTGGAACTCCAGTCAGGATCTCTTGCATACTATTCTGAGCTTCCTGCAAGCTCACGCTAATATTAACTGCCCAAGCCTTTTCTTTAAGGAGCAGCTGTCTTTTTCTGGTCTTATGTAATACTTAGCAGTATATCTGTTACCAAAAGTTCAAGAAATGCAAGTGCAAAATACTCATTACTGCTTGATTTCAGGTCAGTGGTCCAGATGTTTCTTGGGACGAGTGGGAAAAGGGACTTCTTCCTTCATTGTCAGGTATAAGACAATATAGACAAAGATGTGTATGATGCTAAAGTGACTTTTTAATCGAGTAAAAGGATAAGGAAGAGAACACCAAAAAGGGAGGGTTTTTAAAGATCTTGCTCTAATTTAAAAAGAAAACATATGTAGGATATTTTTTTTTTAACTGCATAGCTTTCTGACTCTTGTCTTAGTGACACAGTACCTTGGCTGCGTACTCATACAGACTCATAAGTATCTTGGCGGCAAGACAATGGAACTAGACTTTTCTACTTCTGGTGACTACCGATGTGGTCCCAGCCTCAGCCACCTGCCCCCTGTCCGCCCTCCCGGAGCCACGGCCTGGTCCTGGTCTTGGCTCTGGGGAGAGGAGGCGTGGGCAGGGGTAGGGGGGCAAAGTAAAAAGTTTTGGGACCACTGGCTTTCCGCACCCCCAGTGTAAAAAGTGTTCCGGCGCCACTGATGCATGCATGCACATTTGTGTAAATGTTAGCTTAGGAGAAGTTTGTACTTCTTGCAGTGGGGGGCAGAGGTTTTTATTTGGGGTTTTTATTGGCCGCCAGTAGACTCATCAGACACCTCGTGAATGGCTACTGTGCCTAAGGCATGCATGTCTAGATACTGGGGTGCATAACTGACTGACTCCACTAAGAAAACCTGTAGCTTTGCAGACTCCCTCAGGGATTTAGCCATATTACTTGGGGCCTCCACTGTTGTAAGTAGGGACCTAGAAATCCCACTCTGATGCACAGTCACATGGGACCATTTCCCTCACAAGTGACAGCTGCTCTTTGACCCCAGCAGTATATTCCCGCCACATTGCTTTTCTTTCCTGAGGGAAGTCTTGGCTGCAGGACACCAACAGCTCCCTTTCATATGTGAGTGACGCTGGGGGAGGAGGTGCTGTGCCCTGCTTGCAATTCCTTGAAGTACTGAGTATCTCTCATGCTTCACCGATTGGGCTGGAAGGAAGAGACCATTCTTCTTTGCTCAGATGGGTATTTTACTACAATATTTCTAATGTAAAAGTATAAATGATTTCACTTTTCCTCTACTGCAAGTTATCTTACATGCACTATGGATTGTCACCATTCACCCAGATTCTGTGTTATTTCATTATCTGAATCAGCAGCCCTGAAGGAGTGGTTGTAGTATTTTTTTTTCTCTTAACTAAAAGTATATTTTCTAGAATCAACTTCCCAAGCACATTAGTGGTATTTTTATGATACAGCTTACCACTTTAAACACACTCCAGTTGCTCTGCAGTCTCTGAGAGCATCCAATTAAATTAAGTTGGCATCATGAAATATGTTGTGCTCCTGCTAAAGGAAACACTCTCACAATTTGCGGAGAAGTCTTAATGTCAATGATCACTTTTACTTACACTTTTATCCTAATTATAAAACATTTTCTTTTTTAAAAAGAAGATCTTACGTAATATTCAAGGTGTCTATTTTACATTTCAAATCCAAAGTTTCTCGATAATGCATTCTGTAAAATATAGCATGCAAAAATATAAATTGATTCTACTTATTGCTCTTCAGAATATTTTAAGCACCTGTTTATTTAAAGAGAGGAAGTTTTCTCTTTTTTTAATGAAACAGTTGACCTTTTTCCTTATTACCTCAGTTATGTGTTTTAACTGTATTCTTTTTAGCACAACCTCTAATTTTCCTCAGTAGTAATCCCTTATTTTTACTCTTAGACAGTTCCTAGGAACCCTGATCACAGATCAAGGCTCCATTGTTTTGGGAACATACTGAAAAGTAACAAAGAATACAGTCCTTGCTCTATAGTGCTTACAATCTAGGACTCAAAGGGTGGATGATACTGAGGTGGGAATGGATGGGAATATGAGAACAATAAAATAAACAGTTCAGTAAAAAAGTAGATGGCTTAGTTTGCCATTTGACTAACTAATAATGACTTTTAAATATGCATTGCTGTATCTATTAATCCTTGGTCCAGCAGGATTTGATATTTTCATTAGTGACCTGGATAATGGAGTGGAGGGTATGCTTATAAAATTTGCAGATGACAGCAAGATGGGAGGGGTTGCTAGCACTTTGGAGGACACAATTAGAACTCAGCATAACCTTGACAAATTGGAGACTTGGTCTGAATTCATGAAGATGAAATTTAATAAAGACAAGTGCAAAGTACTTCACTTGAGAAGGAAAAAATCAAATGCCCAACTACAAAATGGGGAATAAACTGGTTAGGTTGTAGTACTGATAAAGCTCTGAGGATTATAATGGGTCACAAATCGAATGAGTCAACAATGTATTGCAACTGCGAAAAAGGATTATTTTATTCTGGGGTGTATTAACCGGAGCATTGTATATAAAACACAGCAGGTATTTGTCCAGGTTTACTCAGCACTGGTGAGGCCTCAGCTGGAGTACTGTGTCCAGTTCTGGATGCCACATTTCAGGAAAGATGTGGACAAATTGGAGAGAGTCCAGAGGAGGGCAACAAAAATTATGAATGATTTAGAAAACCTGACCTATGAGGAAAGGTTAAAAAACTGGACATGTTTTATCTTGAGGAAAAGAAGTCTGAGGACCTGATATGTCATTTTATAGGTTAAGGCTATTATAAAGATGATGGTGATCAATTTTTCTTCATGTCCACTGAAGGTAGGACAAGAAATTATGGGCTTACTCTGAAACAAAGGAGATTTAGGTTAAATATTAGGAAAAATCTTTTAACTCTCAGGTAATTAAGCTTTGGAAAAGGCTTCAAAGGGATCTTGTGGAATACCCATCACCTGGATGATGATTTTCAAAAAGAGGTTAGATAAAAAGAGGTTAGATAAAAAAGAGGTTAGGGATGGTCGAGGTTTACTTGCCCCTGCCTCATCACAGGAGGCTGGACTCGATGACTTCTCAAGGTCCTTTCCAGCCCTACGTTTCTATGATTTTATCATCTGTTATGTTTATTTAATATACAAAGTACAGGACACATTTAATATACATATTTCATCTCAGACTGGAATTATACTTTATTCATTGAGGGCTGGATTTAGAGAAGTACCTTTCTCTACCTCTCTGAGCTGCACAAACCTCAGGTAGTAATGGATTTGGATCCTCAAGAGAATACCTTATCCAGCAGAAAGGTCAGACTACTTTGTGCTCCTCCTAAAAGCCTGGGTAATTATACAGCTCAAAGATGCAGATCCTGAGAGGTGGGGATTAACAAAAGTCCTCTGTAATCCACCGTACTTGATTCCTTTTCCCATTAAATATAAATTCTCTGTGTGATGGAGCAAAATGGGAGTTAAATTCATCTACGAATATATGTATACACACATGCACAGAGAGAGAGAGAGAGAGAGAGAGTACACAAACTTGCCTTGTTAGAAGAGCTTTCATCCTAACAACACAGAGTTGTATTAAATTTAAGGAATTAGAGTTCACCACAATTTGATCCTAATCCATTAGAGAGAGACCCTTATTTCAGTGTATGGGAGCATTACACTTGAGTCAATGAACTTTAAGATGGTCAGGTTAGTGATGTAAGACAGTGGCTCTCAACCTTTTCAGACTACTGTACCCCTTTTAATAGTCTAATTTGCCTAGCGTACTCCAAGTTTCACCTCACTTAAACACTACTTGCTTACAAAGTCAGACATAAAAATACAGAACTGTCACAGCGCACTATTACTGAAAAATGCTGGCTCTCCTCATTTTTACCATATAATGATAAAATAAATCAACTGGAATATAAATATTATAGTTACATTTCAGTTTGATACGTGAGCCTGTTTTTCACTTATGAGTCTTGTCTGAACCCAAAGCCCCGCCACCTGGGGCTGAAGCATGTAACTTTAGCTTCATGGGGCCCTGGGCAGTTGCCCTACTTGCCACCCCCTAATGCTAACCCTGTACTTGCAATCCTCCTAAATCCATCCCATGACCACCCTGAGGGCTGCCACCCCCAGATTGAGAAACACTCATCTAGATGAGATGAGTACCCCTTGGAAGACCTCTGAGTACCCCCATGGTTACATGTACCCTTCACTGAGAACCACTGATGTAAGGGGTATGGAACAGATCATCTTATGGAGCAGAAAAGGGACTTTGGAGATGCCAGTGTATATAGGGACAAGTTGGTCAGTCAGAGCCCCCCAGAAAGTTAGCTAGTGAACCAGTAAGAAGGTTTAAAAATCCAGAAGACTATGCTGTCCTCTCTTCACCAGCTGTCCTGGTGGGGAGGAGAGTCTCTGGCCCTGGTTTCAAGCTGGAAGCTCTAGCCTGAGGCATGATCTCTCCCTGAACAATTCCTAGAGTGTTCTGGCTCTGTTTTTTCCCCAGTGTTGGCCAGTATCCTAAATGGGCCAAAAAAATCATCATAGAAGAGACTATTGGAATCATCAAGTCTGACATCCTCTAGTCTAACCATTATAACATTGTAAATAATATCCTAATTTACTCTTTAATATCTGATTTTGAAGTGTTGATTTCCTGGCTGTTTCTTTTAGGAGTATAAGTCACAATCCAGTTCTTGATGGTAACACCTTGTTCCTAATCTATGAACTAATGTTTTCCTTTTTTAATCTCTGGGCCATGGCACTTGTCCTATCATATTTTCAGTTTCTTTTCTTTCCTTTCCTTTCTTTGTGTATATTGTTACTTTGAAGGTAAATATACATCATTCAAGGTATTTATGGCCATTGTGCATAGCTCCTTGTACCTGTTTTCTCTTTACTACAATAGCTAAATTTAGCTCCTTTGATTTCTCTTCAAACGACTTATTAGCTAATCCTGGTATAATTTTTCTTTCACTTCTTTGTATTCACTTTTCTTTCGTTGTTTCTTTGGTTTTCCTACATATGTAAATAAAATGTATGACATATCCTTAGATTCAAACACATCTGGGTTTGTGTATGCAGAAGAGGAAACCTTCTCTAGTTTGTGATCTTCCTGTTAATACGTTTGAGAATATAATTTATTCAGAATGGTGTTACACTGCAAATTCCCATTTAGTTTGCTATCTCTCCTCAACCCTAGGTGCTGCTCAGTCTTGCTGCTTTCCTAGATTCCTGCCACACAATTTTTGACTGTGCTTGTTTGTATTCTGTCCCTTGGTATCTGATTTTTACACTGATTGATATTAAAGCCAGTGAATTGTATGCAGGCCACAGTTCCATTCTACCCAATTATGCACTCAGTGGGGTTCTGCACTCCTTATGTTTGGGATATCTCAGATTTGTGCTGTCATCAAGTAATTAGATGGCAGGCTGTTTATGAAACAATTAAAAGAAGTCCTAATACTGATCTTTACAGTACTTCTATTTACATTACACAGTTCTCCCAGAACTATAAGCTTAATAGGGGTTACTTCTGAAATATATATATAAAAAGTTATTAATCCATTAGTTGCACAGATTATTCATATGCTTGTTATATCATATTTGCTCTCTTAACTGCAGCTACAAGGTTAGCTCAGCATCACAAAAAACTTGATTCTGATCCTGTAGAAGTTAACAGGAATGTTATCTCTGACTTCAGTAAAGGTAGGTTCAGAGTCATCACAGTATTCCGTGACTTGCCAGTTAACTTGACATATGTTATGGGAATGTGGGTACATTTTATGACTAAAACTCTGACTGAAAACTTTAGGGATTTATCAGAAATCACTCCCAAGTCGCTATCTTGACAGGTCTCTCTGAGCATTTTTCAGTCTATCGGTTCTGGTTTTTTATAGCACGACTTATCCACTGCATATTCATCTGTTTAGTCAGATCTAGATCTTTGAGTTCTTTTCTTTGTTCTTTCAGAGTATTTCTTCCCTTGCTCCATTTCCACATCCCATACTGGATTTTTTTTAATGCAGAAATCCATGCTTTTATAGAAAAGGTGAAAACCTGGATCAAATTTGGGACTTTGATTTTTGAAGCGTGCCCTTGAGTGAGCTTCATAATATTTTCTTTGAAATGTCAAACTATTTACTCTAGCCTGTGAGGTCTAGAACAGTATGACGCTAATCCTTAATCTAATTCTTAAATATTATTATGTTGGTGTTATAGCTTGCATTCTTCAGGAATCTCTAGTGAACTGAGTGAGTTTATAAAAATGAATTCCTTCTGAACCTCACAAAATTGCCCTGGGATATATGTTAAATCCTGATAGTTGCAGATTTTAGAAACTCTCTTAACCTCTCACCACTTCAAGAATTATCTACTTACAGTAATCTTTACTTTCCATACAATTGAATCAGCTGTTTGATTTAGGCAGTCCATCAAGATTTTGTTTTTAAATATCATATTGAAAATATATACTGCAATTTCTATTGTCCTACTCATTCTTAAAGGGCTATATTTTTCCTCCTCAACATTTTAGTACAACATAAACACACAAAAATACTGCTAAATTAAAATTGTAGGTTATCATATATTGGAAAAAATGAGACAAAACTACATGATATATAGGACATTGGGTACCCAAATTGCAATATGTGTGTATGTGAAAAAGAGTCAATCTGGGAGTATTACTACAAAGAGGAACTTTTTTATGGTTGGATATGATTGTTTTGTAGCAGCATTAACTTTGTAAAAGATAGTTTGCATTTTCAACATTAAAGACAGGCAGTTTTGCAACATTTTGCACAAGCCCTTCCCATCTTTACATGGACCATCCATAATGTGGCTGAGGGACACAGGCTCTGCACGTTGCTATCCCTAGCCCAGTGATGCTAAACCCCCAGATGGATGAAGAATGCATCCTCTTCTGCATCCATGGAAGGGAGTGTATGTTGCACCTTTTCCCAGGGAGCTGGAGGTGTTGCTGCAGTATGTGCTCTTCGGAGAGAATTTAGAGTAGCAACCATGTTAGTCTGTATTCACACAAAGAAAAGGAGTACTAATGGCCCTCGCCCCCGCTCTCTTGCTGGTAATAGCTCATCTTAAGTGATCACTCTCCTTACAGTGTGTATGATAACACCCATTTTTTCATGTTCTGTGTATATATAAATCTCCTCACTGTATTTTCCACTGAATGCATCCGATGAAGTGAGCTGTAGCTCATGAAAGCTTATGCTCAAATAAATTGGTAAGTCTCTAAGGTGCCACTCGTACTCCTTTTCTTTTTTCAGAGAGAATTGTTACTAAGGGTATGTCTACACTGCAAGCGCTGCAGCATCATAGCTTCAGCAATGTCACTGTGGCCCTGCAATGTAGACACTTACTACAGTGATAGAAGGGTTTTTTCATCATAGTAGTAAATCCACCTCTCCCAAAAGGCGGTGGCCGGGTCAATGGAAGAATTCTTCCATTGACATAGTTGTGACCACAGTAGGGGTTAGGTCAACCTAACATGTCATAGAGGGCATTTTTCAAAGCCCTGAGCCTTGTAGCTAGGTCAACCTAAATTTTAGATATAGACTAGGCTTGGGAACATAGGACTTCTGCTGCTGCACAGCTCCTCTGTAACACGGGCTTAATATTTATACCAGAGTCTAACTCGGTGTATTCTGTTCTCTTTTTTGGATGGACCCCCGCTTGCAATAGATGGGCAGATGCCCTTTTATGATGTCCCCTGAAACCAGGTTCCTGTACAGTTGTCAATAACTTTTTTCTAAACTTTCTCTTTTCTTTTGGCCCATGCTTTTTTTTTTTTCTCCCTGCATTTTTTTTCTCTTATATTTGTTCTTTTAAGAACTCGTATGTATTTTTTTTATTCTCTTGTTTGTTACTTTCCCTGTTCCTACTTGCAAAAACCTACATTCTGTTTGGGGTGGAGATCCCTACCCTAGGTCAAGTCACGTGTGTACTTGCAGCTTAAATGAGTGCTGGAGGAGAGAAGCCTGCACCTGTGGGCTCCTGTCTGAGCCTGGACCCTGGGATGTATGATGTGCATTTGGCTGTGTTACGGGATGGTGTCAGAAAAGGGGCCCGAAGGTGGATGACCTCCAAAGAGCCTCTGCTGTTTTACCCAGAGCCACAGAAACTGCCCTGGGAAAGGGGGATAGGACTGTACAATGTGAGCCTAACTTTATCAGTTTAATTGAGAAAGCACAAGCTGTATTTACAAATGCACTGTTAGAATGTAAGCTCTTTATTGCATCTATATGGGCTGTGTTGTACATAAATGTAATCATATTAAACTAAATAGGGTCTTCTCAAACTGTAAAAGGCTGTTGAAACTCTAATATGCTAACCTAGCTGCTTATTTTTCTTTGAGAGTAGTGCCATATAAGAATAATGGAGTAATAGGAATTTACAGTATTGTTAAAAGCAGGTTTTATGGGGGAGGAGGGAATGCAGCTGAAGGAGTATGTGGCACATGTGCCATTTTGTAGTCATACCCCAGAGCTCAGCACTTATGGATGATTGTTTTGTCTTTAATCTGAATTACATGGATTAATAAAATAATCAGAACCAAGGGATGTAGATATAATATAGGTACTAGGGATAGTCTAACAACTTAGCAAATCTTGTTTGGAAATCTATTGCAGCACAGACAGGTCTGTAAAGGAAATGGTAATAAGTTACAAGGAAATACTTTCTAATAATGCCATCAACTCATTGATAAAGTGGCTGTCTACAGAATGAGGAATCTTGGGTATAATCTCAGGAGAACAATTGCTAACTTTTTAAAAATGTTGTGGAACGCTATCGTGGAACTACAAAGATGTAGTATGCTGGATTTGAAATACAATTAACTCTGCCCACTTACATGGACAAATGAGGAGAAGTCCAGCTAGATCATGACTTTTGAAGTGAATGGCTTGCACCGGAACCTGTACCCCTAAAGTCAATGGTGAAATAATTAATATTGTTAAAAATAACCTTTGTTGCATGCTAGAAAATAAACTCAGAAATATGACAGAAGGAACTGATAAACATACTGCAATATGCAGTGTTCATTTATATCTTTGAAATGTATAACGTTCTGTACAGAATACAAATCAATACAACGTAAAATGTAAAAAATTGTGCACCCAAGGCACAATTAGCTGGGAAGTGATCTTAACACAATGATTTCCTATGGCCATCTCATTTGCTTAAATATCACTTGAGAATCCTCTTCACCCATTCAAGTGGAAAGCTTGCTGAGTGTTATGAGTATGAATGGCTGTTTACCAGGTGTGTTTTTAAAGTGGATCAATCAGAACACTGTACAAAACCATTACAGTGGAAGCAAAACAAAGCAAGATAAACTGATATGTTGGAATCAAAACCACCCATCTAAAAGATGCTTTTAAATGTTAAAAGAATCACACAAAAAAAGGCAAAGTGAAATGTTTACAAAGATTTACTATAATCTCCTCTCTGTCAGAGAAATCAAGGACACAATCTTTTAATTAGTGCGTTTGATTCCACATTTATGTATAAGGATATTTGATCGTGGCATGTGGCAAAGCATTGGGAGAACAGTGCAAGTGAGATATTACAAGCCTTTTCCAGTGGGAACCAAAGAAAAGAGAAATGTATAAAATTAAATGAGCAAAGATCAGGAGGATCTGTATGTGTGTGTATGCCGGCGGAATCTTAATTCTGCCCCCTTGTGCCTTCATCCTAAGCAATGACTGCGGAAGGGATCCTCTAGCAAAAAACAGTATGAAATTAAAGCCTTTTCCATAATGCATACCCATGGGGAGCATAATTAAGTTTGTGTAAACAACTGTAAATTCAGCACTTCCTCATTTTCCTGCAGCCTAAATAATGTTGTTTTAACATATTTTTGTATGTAATTTCTTTTTGTAAACTAATAAAAGGGGAGAAAAAAAAAGCTTTTTCCCCCAGAACACTGCTACAGCTGCACTGGCAAGTACCAGGCATTCCCAAAGCGGCGGCTGTTGATATTCTGCTGGTATCATGATCTCAGCTTTTTAGAATGTTTGTGTTCAGTTATTATTTTGGATACTCCTTATATTGTCTTGAGGAAAACAAGCCACAGAAGGGAAATGAGGACTCTCAACAATTGGTATCTCAGCAAAACCTCAGTGGAATTTCACCGAACAAATAAGAGGCACTTTTCTATCCTGAAAGTTTTCCCCCTGTCAAATTTGAAAGTTTTGCTACAAACAGAGATGTTAGAACTTAGATTCTTTCAAATTTTTAATAATAGAAAATGTCAGGCAATCTAGATATAGAGGTTGTTACCAGTTCCTCTATAATAGAGTGTGAGAAAGGTAGATACAATATACACATCTACCTATCAGTCATATTTTGGAGTTCAACCCAGACCGGTGAGAGGTGTTGTCATAAATGTAAAGGGAAGGGTAAACCCCTTTGAAATCCCTCCTGTCCAGGGGAAAGCTCCTCTCACCTGTAAAGGGTTAAGAAGCTAAAGGTAACCTTGCTGGCACCTGACCAAAATGACCAATGAGGAGACAAGATACTTTCAAAAGCTAGGAGGAGGGAGAGAAACAAAGGGTCTGTGTGTCTGTCTTTATGCTGGTTTCTGCCAGGGATAGACCAGGAATGGAGTCTAGAACTTTTAGTAAGTAATCTAGCTAGGTATGTGTTAGATTATGATTTCTTTAAATGGCTGAGAAAAGAATGGTGCTGAATAGAATAACTATTTCTGTCTGTGTATCTTTTTTGTAACTTAAGGTTTTGCCTAGAGGGGTTCTCTATGTTTTTGAATCTAATTACCCTGTAAGATATCTACCATCCTGATTTTACAGGGGAGATTTCTTCATTTCTATTTACTTCTATTTTTATTAAAAGTCTTCTTGTAAGAAACTGAATGCTTTTTCATTGTTCTCAGATCCAAGGGTTTGGGTCTGTGGTCACCTATGCAAATTGGTGAGGCTTTTTATCCAACATTTCCCAGGAAAGGGGGGGTGCAAGTGTTGGGAGGATTGTTCATTGTTCTTAAGATCCAAGGGTCTGGGTCTGTAGTCACCTAGGCAAATTGGTGAGGCTTTTTACCAAACCTTGTCCAGGAAGTGGGGTGCAAGGTTTTGGGAAGTATTTTGGGGGGAAGGACGCGTCCAAACAGCTCTTCCCCAGTAACCAGTATTAGTTTGGTGGTGGTAGCGGCCAGTCCAAGGACAACGGGTGGAATATTTTGTACCTTGGGGAAGTTTTGACCTAAGCTGGTAAAGATAAGCTTAGGAGGTTTTTCATGCAGGTCCCCACATCTGTACCCTAGATTTCAGAGTGGGGGAGGAACCTTGACAGGTGTTGTCACCATTTGTCCTGGAACCCTGAGTGCCGTAAAATGTTCTGCCATTGTAGCTCCCTGTCTGGAAGCTCACAGATGGCATACAAGCAAGTACTGAATGTCTGTATGTTAAACAGCCCTCATTCGGCAACTCTGACTCCAGTAGCCTGCTTGTTACACCAGAACTCCACTCTGATCTCCACCAGCCTTGGTTACTACTAGCCAAGTGACCCCAACACACACACCCCAGTCCAAAATTTTCCCAAAACTGCTTGTCCTGAAATGTCCAGCCCTCTCCTGGAACATTCGGAGGAGTGATAAGTTCTGTTGTTCCTTTAAACAGACAGAAGCCCAACAGCTTGTTGCTTTAACTGGAGTTGTTAATCACTTCAAGTAAAACGTAATACTGGATTGATTTAGAATAAAAGCAAGTTTATTTATTCTAAAAGAGAGAGGTTTTATGTGAGATCAGGTATAAAAAATAAAGTCAGAAATGGTTACAAGCAAATACAAACAAAAAACGCTTTCTATTGACTAAGACTTAACAAAACTACAATCTTGGTTCAAGGTAAGATTCCTGTCACACCACCTTGCAACAAGATAGCTGACCACTCCCTCTGTCAGGATCGCCCACAAAATCCAAAGTGCTTGGTTCTTTTGTGGTCTTTGGAGAAAGATAACTTCGGGGTTCTTTGCCCCTTTCTCTTCTAATCCAGTGTACTTTGGAAATGTATTATTCTCAAAGTCCAGTGCCCCTGATGTGAGGAAAGCTGCCATGGAGTCTGATGGAGAAGGTTCCATGATGGTTTCTTCCCCCATGGTGTTTTCTATAATGCAAACTGATCTGTCCCTGCAGCCTCCAATGTGCCAATGAATGGCCTTTTGGCTGCGATTGCCAATTGTTAGTGATTGCACTTGGATGGAGGCGTCAGCTGTTCCTTTGCCTTGGAAAACAAATTGTTTACCTACTCTTCAGACTTGTCTGGTTCAAATATGTGTTAGCTCCATATTTCCTTCACATTTGTACTGTCCCTTATCATACATACAACATGCAAGAATATTAGTGAGCATTGTTGTTGGTTTTCTATTGATACCTTACTCGACACATATTAAACGCAGATTAAGACATAAGTGAATTGGGGTACACCGAACTAGTCAGGCCAGCTCACTCGCTACCTGATACCACTGAGCCTCTGGCATTGGGATGCTCTTAGGGTGGATCTCTCTCTTTTTAGTAACAAAATCATATACCCAATATAGTTTTGGATGCATAATATGCCACTGACCTCATTTGAGCTGGCAGCCATGTCAGTGCCAACACCTTAGTACAGCAAAGCATTTATGGCAGGTATAGCAGACTAATTCACCTCTTCTGTGGAGCAGTCACTAGTGTTATGCCTACACGGACCATGGCACTGAGCCTCCCAGCCTACGTCAAGAGATGGGGTTTGCACTAGTACTCTAAAAATAGCTGTGCAGATAGCATTTTGAAGTCATGACTCTGGCTGGAGCTGAGGCTTGTAAGCCTGCCCTAGGCCTCAGAGCCGGAGCTCCAGCCCATGCCACTGCTTCAAGAGCTGTCTCTGCAGCTATTTTTAACATCCTTGTGTTTGCCCTGCGAGCCAGAATTTGTCAACCGGTGCTGGGAAGCTCACTGTCACAGGCTGGGTAGACACAAAAGGACAAAGGCCCAAACACTGCTAGTCTTAGTTAAATATACTGGTTGTGCTATTATTCTAGCACATAGGACCATGGATCAGGATCAGGAATCCATTGTGGTAGGTGCTATGAAAACACGTAACAAAAAGAGAGTTGATGGATCTTTACATTGGGAAATTGATTCCCCATGTTCTCTTACAGAAGTAATCATTAAAAAGCCACCTTCTAGTTATAATGATCACCCGATAGCTTCTGTGATGTGTATTTATTACCTTTTTTCCAAGTATGTATTCAAGTATTACCTTTTTTCAAATGGCTAAGGTAAATGTTTGCAAATGTTTTTTTCTTCTCTTTCTTTTTTTTTTTTTCTTGATTACCTCTGTAGAGCTTGTGTGTGTGGTTCTTCTGCATTTAGTGAGAGTGACCACACTTCAAAACAGCACTGGAGGTACGCTGAGAGATTGGATAGCTGATGATGAGATGTTGTCATTTGAGATGTTGCATTCCCACTACTTTACCAACAGGAGCATCACCATCACTTGAGCTTCAACTCCCCTCTCCCGCCCTCCCCCATGCATTCTGGGCCAGCTAACTTGAGTTTCAATCATGACTTAAATTGAGCTAAAATTCAAAAATGGGGAACCAACCAGCAGCAGTAAGAGCCACTACACTTACACTTTGTTATTTGACGTCAAATATGTATGTCCTGTGTGGGGAAGGTTGGTTTGTGCAAAGAAGCTTGACCTTGTGCTGAAAAGATAGCTGCTGCTATATCACAGAATGTTTAAAACCAACAAATGTGAACTGGAATTGGTTCATCAGCTATCAGGAGAGTGGTCACAAGTGAAATGGAACACTTATGACAAGCCAAAGATAACAGATATCCGCTACACAGCCACACTGTAGTACTTAGATGCTCAAAATTGTGGAAATGCTTCCTAGCTGCAACAGAACCACATAAAAAAATCACTGATGGCTACACAATTGGAAATATGGTGTACATGACTTGAAATACTTGATGAGTATGTCCAAATGCACATTGACATTGCTGAATGCCTTCGCAGAGGCACGAAGATGGATTGGTCAACTTGTAGATGTTTATATTGCTTCCGAGCAAGAGTTGGTAGGTCCAAAATCAATATGCAGAAATGAGGCTATTCCAATTACCCACAGTCATGTGATTGCAGTGAAACACAAACCATGGAACATCTATTCTTCTGCTGATTTCTTGGGGAGCAATGGAAGATATTGGCAGGTCTACAGACGAGGCCATACCATGTGCCCAATGCTAGAAAAACTTATGGTTGTGGTGGAAGGGCATGAGAAGAACTTGAACTAGAAATTTCTGTGTGTGTCTGGGAGTCCAGGTAGGGGTAACACTCAAGTTATAGCTTAAGCTTACTATGCTGTGGAAAGACACCCAGGAACAGCCCTAGAGGTTTTGCCTGCCAAGGCAAAAAATACTTTTGGTGACGCACACCCTGAGCAGCTGAGCCAAAAAAACAACAACAACCAACCCCCACAGCCAGCCAATCAGCAGAGGAGGGGGAAGGCCAGCAGTACAGTGGTACGGTGCCTTCTAGTAGTTGCTACCTACGGCAACCGCCCTGCTCACCCACTCCTAGAACTGGCTCCGGCCATACCCATGCTGTCACGAAGTTGCTGTGCTTCCTGGATCAGTATGTATGGCACATCTGTATGTATGACTCAGCTCTCAGGAAAATGAGCATGTGTGCATGTGTGCTTCCTGCTTGGAGGGAAAGTGAAGGGGATTTTTGAATTAGCAGCTGCACTAGCAGCAAGGGAGCTGCCTCTGTCCCTTCTTCCAGTACTAAATACATGTTCTGTTGTTATTAAGCTCATGCCATGTCATCATTCCAGGGACCCTGCTTGTTTATGCTAACCTACCAAGGAGATCATGAGATCACACAACAACAAACATGGTATCTCCACCCGATTCTCAGGATTCCGTCTTCTGCGATACTCCCCCATCCTAACCCCCATCCCATCACACCTTTTTGGAGGGAGATTGAGTAATGCTATCTATGCGTATTTCTACATGTCGGATGCCACTTTGTCTGAAAATAGTAGGTTGCTCTTGTGATTTAATGTTGTCCTTGACAGATGCAAAATTGTACCAGGATTTCAATATTTCTACTTGGTGAAAGTGATTGATATAAGTCAACTGATTTATTTCCATCTGTCAGGTGGCAAAAGATTAACCAATAGTGCTAAAACATATAATTTGCAGTGGTTCAATATGTCGAGAGACAAACAAATCTCTTAATTGGAAATTGACAGTTCCGGTACCCATTTGAACTAGCTTTTGCTTAGCTCTTGAGTCACTTTCCTCAAGCTATAGCTAGTCATTAAAACACCCCAAAGGTTCTCTCTGCAGGTATGTAAAGCCAGATCCTTGCTGGTGGCAGACTTAATTAAGGTAACAGCTGGATATTCAGTCTTCAAATAAAAGAGAAAAAATACAAGGGATGTTAATGTTTCTCAAAGTATCATGAAAGAAAAGGATAGCACGAGATGGGAATGAGCCTGTCTTAGTGGCATTATCATTTAAAAAGTAGAAGGGGTATTTGACTGTTACCGGGGAAAACAGCTCATTTGTTTCTGGCATTGGCTGAAACAATGACTAAAATATGACAACAGAAGAAAACGTGATCATTCTGTATTATGAAGGTATGGGCAAATGGCTTCGTTTCAAACGCAAACATCTGCGAACTTTAAGCATTAGAATGTGGTTCTGAATTTAAATGAGCAAAGACTGTGTAACAGCCTTCCATTTCTAGAAAGCATCTCATCTTTTGAGTCTTTCTTGCAGATAGAATTGTGATGAAAGGGTAAACAAAAAAACTACTGCTCAGTATATCTCTATGTTCCATTTATTCTAGATATGTTTATCTAGAAATGGTATTCCTTTGGGAGGGATGTTGAAATTCTTGTTTTGATTTTGTTTTATTTTTAATGTTGATACCATGATTTTATCTGCCTGTGTTTTTCCTTTTTCCATTTTGCATTGTCTGACAATTGAAACAGTGTGGGTGAGGTAATATCTTTTATTGAACCAACTTCTGCTGGTGAAATAAGTTTTCAAGCTACTCAGAGCTGGCCTTCAGATCTGGGAAAGTTACTCAGAGTGTCACACCTGAATACAAGATGAAACTCATTGCATAGCCTAAGTAGTTAACATTAAGGGAATATTCAAGGTCATAGGACAAAAAGAGGAGGGGGGAGTAAGTGGGTTACAGATTTTGCAATAAGCCATAAATCCAGTGTCTTTATTAAGACTGTGATTTTTAATGTCTAACAAAGTTACAAATTTAAGTTCCCAGGATCATCTTTTGCAGGTATTGAGGACAAGGACTGGGAGGTCAGATATGGAGTGATGGTTTTGTGAAAAGTTTTTGCCCCTGGGTGTTTTTGTCTTATTTTCTGTGAGCATAGTAGGATCTGGTGCCGCTGAGTCAGTGTGGTCTATGGGGAGTTTGTCTCTGCTGATTAACTTAGTGAAGTTGTGAGGTTGTTTAATGATTCCCCTGTATTGGTTCCATTGTGGGGTGGTAAGGGACAACTAGGGATGTGCAGTAGAAGGTTGTTTTTTCGACCCCTATATTGAAGCAGGTTTTCTTGTGGTATTTTGGCGCATGATGCAATCTCCTTCTCTAGTGGAGCGTCCTGATTTGGTGAAGAAGGTTTTAAGTGTGTGAAAGTGTGTGTCCCGGACTTCCTCCCCGGAGCATAATCTGTGGTGTCTGAGGGCCAGGTTGTAGATAACAGATTTCTTGGTTTGTTTTGGGATGGTCACTGGATCTTTGAAGGTAAGTGGTCCAATAAAAGTAATTACCTCACTCATCTTGTCTGAGTGATATCTTAGGACCAACATGGACACAACAATACTGCAAACAAATTGAAACAATAGCATTCATGATTTGCCTGGAGAGGATGTCAAAGGGGAATGGGTTGCCAAAGGGTGGGATTTGTGAACCTTTATGACTAATATGGAAGGAACCTGAAAAACTACTAAATAGAGCTGTCTCCAAGTTCTGGAACTCAATGGCATTGAAAATATACGTTGGCATCAGAAACAACCAAGAATGTAAACGTTTATATGTTTTCAGTGTGAAATCCATATTCACTTAATAGACGGGCCCATTTTCCCTAATTTGATCTTCTAGTATGCATTTAATTTAAGCTTGAAAACAGACCCATTTTCACTAGAAATTAGGCTCCAATTCAGATGCCTTTCCCGATTTGCCCTTATGCCTCAATGCCATTTGTGAGCACACGTTCTGAATTTTCAAATACAGTTTTGGTACCTGTGCATGCACATTTTATTTACAAAATCCAGCTTTCATTTTAGTTCATTATCCTGGAATTTTGCTGTATCTGACTTGACTAAAAATAAATTCCTTTGCATTTTTGTAATCTGTCAAATTTGATCCAGTGCAGAATCTTTCCATATCTAGCAAAAATATAAAACTTTTTGCTTTGAAAATGGAGTGCTTGTGGAAAGGATAATTCAAGAACTTTTTCCACATTGGTGAAATTCCAGCTTTTTATTTTTGCAGAGAATGTAGATTCATAAGAATTGCCATAACAGATAAGACTACAGATTCATCTAATTCAGTGACTCTCTCACACTGGCAAGTACCAGATGATGTAGAGGAAGATGCAAGAAACTCTGAAGTAAACAGTTATAAAATAGGTAAAATTTCTTCCTAACATCCTTTAGTTAGAGGTTTGTTTATGCCTTGAAGTATATATTGTATAGTAAATGAAAATTGCTCTTTATTTTTTACAAACACCAGCCCCACGATTCTCAACAGAACAAAAAATAGATTTTTTAATCATTTTTTTTTCTGGTGATGACAATTTTAGGTACAAACTTATTTACTAAAATGAGATCCATTCTATTCCTCTAGAAAAAAAAAAACTCTTTAAAATAAAGTTACAATTTCTGTCCTAAAATAGAGCACACATCATTCAATCAATGTTCTGCAAAAAGAGGAAAATATTTCAGTTTAACTGAGATGTACTTTTTTTTGTTCATGTCTACAGTATCTAACTTAAATTTTATATACTCCTCAGCTGCACTGCAGTTACGCTGCCACTGAAGTGCTCTTTTGCCTCATTAGATGTGAAGCTTATGAGGTGGAGTAGAACTTTAAATGCACACTTTCAGTGGTATACAAGCTCATACCCAGATTTCGCCTTAACTACATTTTGTTTGTGTCATAGTAACAGAAATTAAGACATTTTTCCTCTTGCAAAGTCCTGGGAAGTTACAGAAATAGCAGGAGGTTTTCGATAGGAACCAAATCCATAGAAAAGTTTCAATTAGTTGGGACAAATTAATATCTATTATATTGGAAAGAGAGTGGATGGTGAAATCTAGATATTGTTAGGCATCCCTCTAGGAAATATATTCCATGATTTAACCCATTTATAATAGGCAGTTTCTATGTTTTTCATTTTTTACTCTTTGGTCTCATGCAGAAACACCACATTGAAATATGGACATTTATTGAAAAATAAAACATGCAAAGAGATCTGTCAAGTTTAATTTGTTTCAATCTGCATTTTTCCCCAGAAGCTTTTGTTGAGCAGTCTACTCCTCTAGCCTGAAAGTAAAGTGGGTTGTCCCAGTCTTGCACATCATTTCCTAATGTATGATTTTTTCATTAAACAGAATACCATGAATATAACATGAGACAATCTTGTCTCCCATTATGTTGGCTAAAGTTTCAACATTTTATTCTAGTTTTATCTATGTTAAATGAAGGCTGGCAAACATTCAGCTAACCACTCCTCTGGTGATTCAGCCATCCCCTAAATGTTGTCTTTCTTTAACAAATATCTGAATTATATAGTCATTTGCATGATTTGTGGTGAATGGATGGGTTTTAGTTTCATGGGGTCACCACAGTTATATTTGTTTTGTCTTTATAAAGATCCTAATAAAAAATGAATCAATTGTTGACTTTGCAGAGCAGAACTTTATGTAAACAGCTTAATACTGGTGTTTGCATAATGCAAAATTGGCTAAAGTCCTGTTTTATTGCTGTTCTAGAACTCTTTTTTAAATAAGAGTAAAACTTCCAAAAATAAATCATTAGCAATTATTCATATTAGAGATGGATGAACGAAAAGGATTTGGAAGTTCAGTTCTAACGTATGTTAAATAGTTCAGATACTTATTCAAAGTGTTACCGCACTTCTTTTTCCAATCAAGGCAATACATACTGTGGCAAATTGCCGGCACTACTATGATGGGTCTCATGCTTTCTCTTCTTGCGGGGGAGTTCAGGGCACCATTTCTTGCCCCTGAACTGGGGTATTAACTGCCCCACTAGTGTCCTAGAGGAGGGGAGTGGAGAGGGAGGGACTCAGGCCCGCCCTCTACTCCAGGTCCTAGCCCAGGGGCCCTAGGGATAGCGGTAAACCACTAGAACTAGCAATTCCTTCCCCTGGGCTACTTCCCTCTCCTGCCCTTCAGCTTGTGTGGCTTCCTGCCCTCCCTCTGCACAAACCAGGTGTCCCTTTACCTAGGGTCTTGGTCTTCTTAGCGCACAGCAGCACTTCTCCAAACTCTCCTGTGCTTACCTCCAAACTGCTCTCTGCTCCAACACCAATCCACTCTGTTTCAACTCCTCCAAACTGTATCCTCTCCCTACCGTCCAGCATATCTACCTCTCCTCCCAGTTTAGTGTCATTTGCAAACTTGCTGAGGGTGCAAACCACACCATCCTCCAGATCATTTATGAAGATATTAAACAAAACCGGCCCGAGGACCTACCCTTGGGGCACTTCACTTGATACCGGCTGCCAACTACACATGGAGCCATTGATCACTATCTGTTGAGCCCGACAATCTAGCCAACTTTCTATCCACCTTATAGTCCATTCATCCAGCCCATACTTCTTTAACTTGCTGGCAAGAATACTGTGGGATACCGTGTCAAAAGCTTTGCTAAAGTCAAGGAACAACATGTCCACCACTTTCCCCTCATCTACAGAGCCTTTTCATTCCATGGGGAGGATGGACGAGAATACCACTTGCGCCTCAAACTCCTTTATCCTTCTTCCCAGAGCCACATAGTCCACAGTGATCCACTCAAGGTCATTCTTAGCAGTATCATTGGTGCCCACGTGGAGAAGCAGGAAGGGGTAGCGATCCGAGGGCTTGATGAGTCTCGGCAGTCTCTCCGTCACATCACTCTGCTTCAACTCCTCCACACTGCTCTCTGCTCCAACACCAATCCATTCTGCTTCGATTCCTCCTCTTGTCTGATTGAAGCAGGGTTTTTTTATCATGTGGCTGGCTTCAGGTGCTTTAATTGGCTTCAGGTACTTTAATTAATTTATAGCAAACTTTCTTCCCTCTACAGGGAATAAGGCTCCCTTCTAACACTCTCCTGCTGCCCTCTGGCCATGCTGTATCACAATACACAGCCTGATAATGTTTAACCTAATCCTGAGACTTACAGGTTTGGTTTGCAATAGAAGTGACCCAAGTGGCAGGGGAACAGAGCAGATGGGAACTGGAAATGAAATTAAGAGCAAAAGCCCTAAATGTCTTAGATCCTACCTATCTGACAGATCTGTACTATAACATAATAGTTGTGACCAGCAGAGGTGCTGAAGTTGTAGTCCAAACTGTTATATAAGAGAAGGGGCAACTGGCAGGGAGTTCCCCTAGATTCAGGAATTTTAACCCCCTTGGTCTGAAGTAGCCCAGGTCTGATGGCCATCAAAGCACACTGCAAAGCTCATCTTCCGCTTCTGCCTCTTTTCAAATGCTTCGGAATGAAGATTTCTATTGACTTCAGTGGACTTTTGATCAGGACCTTCTAGATTTTTAGCAGAATTTAATGATTTTTTTTCATTGTGTAATACCATAGACAAAAAGAATTGAAGTATGTTACACATCAGGTTTTTGTTGATTGTCTATCTAGTTTTATGAGGTATATTTTTTAAATAATGTAATTATACTGATTTATTGTGTAGGTTGAATTTATGGGTGAATGGCAAATGGTTAAAGGGAACTGGACAGAACTGAGATTTCAGAATTGGCTTCAAAAAGGAGTCGCTGTCTCTGTTTTTTTTGTTTTTGTTTTTGTTTTTTGTTCCCCTCCCTCCCCCCAATGGAAAATTTTGAATTTGGATTGGATTCATTCCGATGTGGGATGATACCAAATTCTAGAACCTCCCCATTTTTTTTCACAAAATGGAATTCTTGCTTTCCAGCCAGCCCTAAACTTAATAACTGTCATAGCCTTTCAATAAAATAATGCGAAGTGGATCAGGGAAAGGATGTGGCCATAATGTACCTTTAAAAAAAAAAAGGGTTTTATACATTAACGTACCATGTAAAAAAACTAATCTGCAAGCTTAGCAAATATGGGTCAGGGTTGATCTTTAAAGTGGTTGCAATATTGGATTTGAAAGTAAAGACAGAGACTCTGGAGTTAAACAAGTGTGACTACACAGGTAACAAGTGAAATGTCACAACAATTTGCATAAAGAACTCATTTAGTTTACTTTGGATCTTATCCAGCACCCACTGAAATCAATGGAATGACCCCAATTTTGATGGAGCAGGATCAGATCCTTATCAGTAACCTAAAAGAAGGAATGTATGGTAAAGTGAGGACATTTGCAGGCCTCATATAATAATGGGATAAGGTGTCTAGTTCCTACACTGTACCTGAATGACTTGAGTAGATTAGTAGGTGCTTGGGTTATAAACCTGTTAATGCAATTCAATATAGAAAAAAGAGTCATATAATATAGCAGAGAACAACAAGATACATGATGAATATTTCCTTGAATGTCTCTCGCAACACCAAATGTTCCACAGTGGATCAGGTGGTGAAAGTGCATTGATCGAACACTAATAGCTTTCACACAGTGTTTGGAAGAGCTTCAAAGAGAAAAGGCAGATTCTGGAGCTCTATCTGAAGGATGTCGGTCTGAAGGAATTAATAGTTGGCATGCCATTCATAGCTTGTTTTGAGAGGGAGTGCGGAAGTAACCATCTAATACTTCTGTCCATTATTACAAAAGGTAAATCATGTTTTAATAAAGACACCTATATATTGTTGGCTAACATGGTCTGATATGCTGTATAGATTGAATGCAAAGAATAAAAAGTGTAACATTATATAATCCAAGCACTCTCAAATTGTGAAATGGAGAGTTAAGAGTGAAACCTCTCCTTTTTTTCCTGTTGCATGTGCCTTAACAGATATTCTATTCCTCTTTATTTAGTCTTAGCCAGAGGCATTAGATCTATTCTAAACTGTACTGTGTCTCTGGGCCTTTGCCAACAGATGATTGCCACTGAAAGTAGCCACTTAGGGAGCAGAGTTCGTGAATTTCAATTCCTATTGTCTAGCTGTGCTTTTCTTTATTGTTTTTGATAGACTCAGAATTGGTGTATGTTGAATCTGACTTTATTTCTTAACTTTAAGAAAGAGTAACAGTTTTTCCTCCCTGTGTGTTTATGTGTATATCAGTCTGGCCCACTAAAGGATATATTCTGTTGCTTTGCCTTGTGAAGATATTTCCTCCTTAAATTCTTTGTGGGATAAAATATTTTTTCTTCTCCCTTTGACTTTGTGGTGAACTTCTTACTTCCTGCTCAGTACCTAACTATGCCATCCAAAAGGAGGCAGCAGCACTAGTTCACACAGGTTGGGAAGCCTGTGGTGGCAGAGTATGAGGTGGGAAGAAATTCCATAAGAAGGTAGAGTTATACCTTCTCTGAAAAGGAGGAGGAGGAAGAGAACAAGTTGTCATGCTTTCTAGATTGGCTTACAACCATGAGCGCCTATCTCAGGGCAGACTGTCAAAAACAAGACAGAGACCCTAAACGGGTGGTAAGTTCTATGATTAGATTTCACTAAGCCAGTAACAAATGTGAACTTGTGGATCACTATACTAGTCTTACCATGGAGTCACAGACAGTCCCTTCAGATTCTCCAGTCTATCTTGCCACCCAGACAAACAGGACTTAGTGATAAATTGTTACTTACATTAAAAATCACACAGTGTTCAGGTTGCTGTCCAGTCCAAGAGACTGGTCATTACCCTCAGATTAGTTGGTACCCAAGACCTTACACCAAGGACAATGTCAGTATTAGCCAATTCTGTAATATGAACTAAAGATTCATTAACTAGGAAAAAGAAAAAGAGAGTTATTTACAGGTAAAAGCAAGCAAACATATACACACAAAAGTGATTTATCTAAGTCCTAAGAGTGACAGGGTTGAAGTGATCTATCTATTCAAAGGGTCTTTCAGGGAAAACCCTGGAGGCAGCCCCTGGGGATCGCTGACTTCAGTTTATAGACTCTGGCCCTGTCAGAGTGAAAACTGCCAAAAAGATGGAAAATGTTCCTGTCTTTTGTTTTATCTTCCTTGCACATAGCATTTCCCAGGTGTGATAGGGCCATTAACCAACACTTTGTAAGGTGATGGACCTCGATGACCCAATTGATTTTGATAGTTCTTCTGCATGGGTGGAGGGAGGGGGGTTATTCCTGAGCATGAGTTCACAAGTTCAAAACAAAAAATTTCAAGGTTATAAAGCAAAACTTACATGTTTTCTTATAGCATGGAATACAGACATTACAAGTTAGATTAATCCATGCAGCAATTTATAAGAATTCATAAATATAAACACTAAATACAGGGTGGACTGGTCTGATCTCCAGCTATAAATTTGTCAGTTCTTAGCTAGTGCCTGCAGCCTGGGCAGGAGCTGGCATGTGACCTATCAGCATCATACAAATATTACTGCTTCTCTAACGAGGAGGTGAGTAGGTTGGGACAGAGTAAAGAAACCTGAGCACCACTAGTTATTTTTCAGCAGTGTAAGAGACTGAATGAACAGAGTGGCTGAAGTTGTTGCTGTTTCCATAGGGAGTCATAAGGAAGGGGAGAGGAGAGGGGAGGAGGAATAGAGTACAGGTGTTTGGAAATTTTTTGATATTTTTTTCCCATTGGAAAATGGCAATTCATCGAAGCTGACACTGTTCATGGAAAGGGTTTCATGAACATCAAATTTCCCTTTTAAAACACTTTTTGTGGAAAAAAGGTCATGAAACTATAAAAATGAAACCTTTTGGGATTTTCTAAATTGAAAAGTTTAATTTTGGGGGTTCAAAGAGATGATGTGAAAAGTTAGGCTACGGTTTAAAAAAAAAAGTAAAACAAAAAAGTCAGAATCAGAATAAAACATTTTGAAATGATTGAAATTAAATGTGTTGATTGACCAGGTCCAAGAATGGTTTTTGATTTTTGGTTCATGGACATTTTTGAGATTTT
This sequence comes from Eretmochelys imbricata, assembly GCF_965152235.1. Taxonomy (NCBI): domain Eukaryota; kingdom Metazoa; phylum Chordata; order Testudines; family Cheloniidae; genus Eretmochelys; species Eretmochelys imbricata. The sequence continues at coordinate 124,882,906 of NC_135573.1, read as the reverse complement.
GACAGAGAGCGGAGGGCATTCTGCACAGACACCAACAAGAACAGCAGAAGTGGGCACTCCTGCAGCAGCAGAAGAGCCAGAGGGACAGAATTTATTTAGGGTGGTTTTTTGGGGGGCTGGCAGAATCTATTGATGCTGTGACTTATTTATTGGAGGGAGTATATACATGCTGGTGGAAATTAAGAATGGTTTTTTGAGGCATGACTTTTGTGGGCCTGGTGGAAGAGCTTGTTTTTCACTGAAGTAATTAGATATAATTGAGCAAGCAGATACAGGGGAAACTTTTCAAGCCTTGCTCAGCATTCTTCCCCCAGATCAAGCAAAGTGATAAGTGATAAGCCACATATAGTGGACTTTAGGGAGAGCCAGCCCTGGACCACCTCAGAGACTGAGCCCAGACATTTTGGAGCCAGTATCCCTTGTTCAAGGCATCTGGGTGGGGATGTGGGGATCTTTGTTTTTGAGGATAAGGATGATGTATCTTGTCTGGTAGCCTTCCTCCCCTTTTTCAGGGATCCAGTTACTACAGTCTGGATGCTGGTGCTGTCTCTGACTGAAGCTGTTTCTCTGAGTAGCCATTTGGCTTTTAGATCACTACAAGACTCAAGTTTAAAGTATATAAAATGGTGGAACTAGAAACCCTCTAGCGGTTTTTCTGTATTGATGCATGTGCACTCTAAATATGTATAATTGTTTAAATGTTGTCAATTTGAGTTCCCCAAAGATTTAGTGGGAGCCGTGCACTATCATGGGTAAAACAGATCTTGGTTGCTACCAGGATATCACTTTCTGTCTCTGCCTTTGGATCTCCTCGTCTTCTTCATGCTCCCATCAACGTCTTTGCAGCTCTCCCATAATTTTTATTATAAACTTGTGGTGTGGGAGACTGATGATTAAATGGGAGGAGATAGCATAGCAGATGGGACTGCAGGGGATCAAGATGTTTGAATTTATCCTAGAGACACAAATATTCTTTTCCACAGATTACCATGTCTCCCAGGGTGGTCTGAGAATTTAAAAAATAGTCCAGCAGTTTGCAATCTCCTCCAGAGTTTCTGTTTGCTGCTTCACCTTTGGAAGCTGTTCAATTAGTAGACCAGTATCCTACTTCTTAACAAATACTTTACAAGACAAGGTCTCCTTGGAGACAATTTATTCAGCAATACAAAATTTATATTATTTTCAATTTAAAGTGAACCTCATATTGTCTAAGATTCTAAACATAAGCAATATACTTTATCTGTTAAGAATATAATAAGATTTAGAAGATAAGGTGATTGAGAGAAATACAATTTCAGTGTGTTGTAATTAAAAGATCACCTCCTAATACAGTGTTTTGCAAACTTGTGCATGCTGGCACCTCTTCAGGAAAATAAAAACAATTGTGCACCCCCTGTCCTTGCTCCACCTGATAGTATTAAGTCTACACATCCTAATTTATAGATCTTTTATGTGGCCTTCCCCCAGACTCCATTTTGAGCAAAGCTGGTAGATCTTCATAATCCACTTCCTTTCTTGTTTTATATACCTTTACGTATAATGAAATAGTGAACAATGCTAACATTTTGAGTATCTTCACGGGCATCTGAGTTAATACCATTTGAAAAGCACAGGGCGATTCACACTTCAGAAGTGTTGTTTCAGGGTCTCTGCAAACTCAGGCAGATGCCTTTGCTTTGCTAACTTTCAAAATATTAACTGAGTGTTTCCTTGCAACTCTAACAGTGAGGCACCAACGATATGCCACAGTTGCAGCTGCAACACTCTAGCATCGGCACTCATTACAGTACTGGAAGAGGTTCTTCCATTGCTCTATCATCTCCAAGGGACAATAGTTAGATCAAGGAAAGATTTTTCCATTGATCTAGTAGTGGCTATGCCGGGGGTTAGGTTGCCTTAACTACATTACACGGGGCGTGAAAATTTGCACAGCCCTGAGCGATGTAGTTAAGCTGACCTAATTTCATAATGAAGACCAGGCCTAACTTTCTAAAAATGAAGGCTGATACTTTGAAGAACATTATAGAGGTCTGCCCACAGCTGGTGCACCCTGCACTTTAGGATACAACTTCGCAAATTGCATCGAAATGTAAAAATAATTATCTATTTTGATACAGCATATCTAAGATTTCTAGGTAGCTCTGAATTTTTGGTGGGTAAGAAGCATAAAAAAGGTGTTACATGCCTATTTATCCCCTCACACTGACATGACTCCATTGATTTGTGGCTATGAAAACAACCTTTTCAAATATGGTCCAATGTGTTAGCCTTCCTGCAACTGCAGATAGACAACTCTAGTATCTCTGCTGCTGTTGCAAGCTTTGTCCTGCTGTATCAGCAATGTGAAAACTAACCAACCTTGTCCAAGTTCATTGGCGTTAATCATAATCCTGTGTCCATCAGTGATATTGACAAGAATTACACAATTAACTTCTCTCTCCTCCCATTTGCCTTTGGTCTCTCCATCTTGTGCAATGAAGGTAAAGAACAATTTACCTTAACTTATTTTCTATTAGTCTTTTTTTTAAACCAGTTTTTATAGTTCTTTGGATCCTTCAAAACAGCTGCAGATGAGGAAACGATTTTTCGGCAAAATAAAAGTTCCAAAATTCAAGAGAAGTCCAACATAAAGGGGGAGGGGGGAGGAGTATTGTATAAGATTGTATTACTTCAATAATAGCATGTGACCATGCAATTAAAGAATGCATCATAATTTGTATACACAGGGTACAATTAAAATTTCACAGTCATCTTTAACTTCTAGCATTATCTTACTTTTGAGTGTCTAAATTCATTCATATAACTTTTTTGCATTGAAATTAAATGCTATGGATACTTGAAGAGTTGATGATTTATCTAAATCCAAAGATAACTGTAAATGTAAATGTAATATGTTAATACATTCTATTGTAGATTGATGAGAGTATGTTCATTCATAGAATAAATTTATGTGAATATAAATATTTGTGTATGAAACCATGATATTGACTATGGGCTAGGTCTACAAAGACATGTAGATACCTAAGTCTAAAATTTAGATCCCCAAAACCCCGTTTAGCTTCCACCCAGGCCCCCCAAAGTAGGCAATTGCCCAGCGTCCCGGGCAGTTTAAAAGGGCTCGGGGGCCCCTGGCCCTTTTAAATTGCCTGGGTGGGCCACAGGGCTCCTAGGAGCATGCGGGGTGGTACTGGCGGCGGCGAAGTCTGCAGGGCAGGCATGTGGAAGACCTGGATGTGCCGGAAGAGTGCCCATTGACTGTTCTGCCCTGGGGCCCAAAATTTGTATGAGTGGAACTGCTTTCACCTAACCGTTTAGACGCCTAACCTTCTGATGGTGGGCATGCACAAAGCTGTCTAAATTGTGGTGCCTCTCAGTGCCTAAGTACTGCCAGGATCCTCAAACGAGGCATTCTCCTGCCTATCTCACCCTTGGGGCCTGATCTTGTATAAATACTCCAAGGAACCCTACCAGATTGGGCCCTGCATAGAATATAGCCAAGAATGAGGTGGCAGTACCACCTCTATTATACCATTGGCCCAGTGGTTAAAGCACTAAATGACAATTGTGGGGACTTGGGTTCAAATCCACATTCTGCTTGATATGGACCCAGAAACTTGAACAGAGATCTTCCTTCTTCCAGATAAATGTCCTAACCACTAGGCTACAGGATATTATGGTGTGGGTCTCTCTATCTCTCCTGTTAAAGTTGTTTCACTTTGTATGAAATGCTTAAACATTCATTAGAATAGGTACAGGAACCTGGGTCTCCCAGGTGAGTGCCCAAATCACTGGGCTATCGAGTTATTCTCACACTTTCTCTGGCCCAGTTACTATTTAAATATTTTATACAAAGGAAACAGCTTCAACAGGAGAAACTAAAAGACCTCCAGCCTATTGTAACAGTGTGGCTAGTTGTGTTTTGTTGTTTTGTTTTTTCCCCTGAAGACAAGAAACTTGATTATAATTAATTAAGAATTACTCAAAGTTTCCTGAGTCTGCTTTTATTAAACTCCACTATTATTATTATGATTTGTTTGTTTGGTGACTTTAGTCAATGCTGTATTACAATCAGGAGTTGGGGTTGCATTGTGCTGAGTACTGTAAATACACATCATACAAAAATAATCACTGCTCAGAGAGCTTACAATCTAAGTAATGTGTCAATTGGTCACTTTGTCTGGTTTTAGGAACCATACTTTAGCATTCCTAAAATGGTATGTTCATGTTCTGCTGTGTTAGAAGTGGGGATAGAAAACCATTCCATCACTTACCACTAACATTGCATAAGGTGCAGAATATTTCATATGAGGTACTGAGCACTGTCTAGTCCTACTGATGTTACAGGAAGCACTCCACAGTTGGCAGGATTGGGCCTTTAATAAATTTGCCTTGCAATGACACAAACAACAGAGTAATGCATTGTGATAGAGATACATAACATATTTTTTCATAGATTTACCAAAAGAACGTCTTCCTCAGTTGAAATTGTACCACTTTGATAGAGAATAATAACTAAGGGGACTTATAGAGTTCTCAGTAGCACAGTACTCATGCAGCTTGGTGTTTATTATTAGTAATTATGCACATCCAGCTAGCTAACACAGCCTGTTGTATCTCCATGAAATGAGCTGTACAGGATCTCATAATGCGTGCCCAAAATATGATAAGCATATTGAAAATAGTTCGAAAGGCAGTGTGTAGTTCAGTATCAGGGAAATAATAGGCATTTCATAACCTTACAGAATTTTTAAAAGGAATTTTGGTACACCACAAACAATGTTTAAATCGTATGAACAGTCTTTTTTAAATTACAAAAACCGGGGGGGAAATATATATATATGTGTGTGTGTCTGTGTGTGTTCTTTACACTGGCATATATGAAACCAGCGTCATTTCAACTGTATTTCTTATCTTGTCAGTTTAACTCACACCTTTGAACTTATTTAAATGTTGCCTTTTCTGTTTTAGTTTTTTCCACCTCTGATCTGCAATAAAATTAATGGTTATGGAACCACATTGCCGCTAAACAAAGAAAGCATTTAACATCTCTTTGGGAAATTATAGGTCATAATAATTTCTTCTTCACTGAATAATCTTTGATTGATGATACCTCTGTGTGTGTTTAGATTAATTCTGGTATTATGGAAGGAAAATATGCTCCCTCTCTGATTAACTGTTTCATTTTCTAATTAGGATACTAACATCAGAGTGTCCCTTGTGTATTTTTTTCTGTGCACTGTTAAATCTAGGTCATGCTTTTTGAGCCTGTCTACATAGCTTAATAAGAATTAAACAAGGTTTGAATTAGTGATGGGCTCAAGTACTTCAAAATAATCTTAATAGTTATTATACTTAAAGCAATGTGAGAATTTGGATTTGGGTTCCAGGTCTATAGTATGTCAATATATTGGATGCATGTATTAATAATAATAATTATTTCTTTTATTTATTGATGATGATTCATGTAATATGTGTTCTGGTATTGCTGATCTCAGCTCCAGACTGCACATTCTTCTCAGCTTGCCACTCCCACCTTCCTTATATTGGGGATTTCAACACCTGCAAACACGGTGTTTGAGTGGCTGGGTTTTTATGGTCACTAAGGCATAGCTTGGTTACTGGCTTGCATGAATTAACACAAAAAATAGGTGTCATTCCCCAACTTTTCTTTGTTTTACTTTTCCTATCAGTACACTAGGCCTAATGAATAATACTTTTCAGTTAGTTACATAGAGCTTGTTCATCTGTATATCTTATAGTGCTTGATAAAACTGGATATGCCTGAGTAGTTCCTTTCTAAAGCTAGTATAACCATGCACATGTGGGCATGATCCTTCATAAGTGAAGTAAAAGGGAATGCTCATATTGACTTCCATGAAGAAAAGAATGGGGCCATACATTTAATATATTTTTTCACTTTAAGACTTTGTTGGTCTACTGGATGAGTCATGGATCTAACAAATCAGAGGGGTTCCTCTGTCCTCAGCTCTTCTTTAAATGGCATACCTGATAGAAGAAGCATGTTCCAGAAGTTATGACATTAGCCTGGGCTCTGGGAGACCCATTTCAATTTTCCTGCTCTACTACAGGCTTCTTGTGTGAGTTTGCCTCTTTGTGCCTCAGTTTCCAATCTACAAAGTGGTGACAGCAGGGGTGTTGTGAGGATAAACACATTCAAAATTTGAAGACACTCAGATATGTTAATAGGGGCCATATAAGTACCTAAGATGACATTGAACAAGTCACCCAAACTCTCAAGGCCTTAATTACTCCATTCTAAGTTGTAATTAGATCTGAGGAAGCTAGGTAAAATCTGTTCTTTAGTTATTTTCTTTTTAAGAACCAGAAGGCCAAATTCTCTATCTCAGCTCTGACCTTGGCTGACCTGCTGCAACCCTTGACATTTCAAGTGCATTGAATATTTTATCATTCTGTCCTTTGGCTATGTTTTGTTTTAGACATTATCCAAAGCAGCAGATCCAGAAATAGAAGAGTTTGTTTTATTTTAGAGTTGATTTACAAAAATGATTAAGATACAGGTCATATGCATGTAAGTACTTGGGACCTGATACAAAACCTATTAATGATGCCAGTGGATTTCTTTCCTTTAACTTCAGTGGGCTTTGGACAAGGCCCTGAGGGACAAACTTACTGGCAGTAAAGTCAGAAAGGTTAAAGGACCACCAGATCATCTAGTCTGGCCTGTGTATCACAGGCTAGCAACATTACCCAACGCCTGCTAAGTTTACTTAAAAACTATAGATTATGTTATTACCTGACAGTCAAGCCCTAATTAAATAAATCTGCAGTGCCTATTTGCTATAATTTGTTTATAGATGCTTCACATGGCATCCACTTTAAAAAAACAAAACACCACTGTGTACTTTAGTATGCAAGAGAGCTGAGTGCTTAAAATTTTTTTATCATTGCCGGCAAAGGTACTGCTTGTGTGCAGCCACAGTGAGAGGCACGATAAAGCCAACTTCAGTCCTTGGAAGATAAGAGAATCTCCATCCTAAATCCTTCTTATAAGCTAACTTTAAAAGTCAGAGGAAGGAAGGAGGGCAGACTAGAGTCCAGATTCCTATAGGCAAAGGAAATACATGGGCTGAGCAAAGTCATGGGAAGGTAATTCCAATCAGATGATTTTAATGAGATAAACCAGATGGATATGATCAAAAACTGTTTGGGCTTTTGGTAATAAAGTAGAAAAGTAGAAAGGTGTTAGAAATATCCCATTTAAAACATTTAGCATGAAAATGGAGAGAGCTAATAGATGTAGAGGTGGCAATGTGCCTGGGGTTCAGGGAATGCAATGTTGCTTTGCACCTTTCATTACAACAGTTGAACAAAATGGTAGTTACAGCTAATCTTGAAAAATGCAACGCTCAATCATAGCAAGTTGCTACGAGTTCAGCACGCTTTGTGATATGACAGCTTTCTTTTCTGAGCCATGGATGTGGCAATTTGGATCCGTGATGAAACGCAGAAATCTCATACAGAGGGTACAGGAGTCTTTCACTGAGAGAAGCACAAGATGATGTGCAGTATGTGATGGTAAATTAACTTCTTTCTTTTATATTGAGAGGCGACCTTCTTTGAGGGCCAGATTGTGATCTTTGCTGTGCACTCACTCAGAATAGAGGGGGCGTAAAGAGCCCATACCTCCCCTGGGTTTGCTACCTATATTGCAGGAAATAGCATAAGGAAAAGAACAGCATTCCTGCTTTCTGCCCCTTCTGTGCAGGGGGGCAGAGAGTAGACTGAGTCTCAGCTCCATTTCCCAGTCGGGTGCAGAAGGGGAAGTAAGCTGTACCAGGAAAAGGCAAGGGAGAAACAGGGTCCAAATTTGACTGAGTCCCAATTCAGTTCCTACTCTGCTCCTTAGGGAGTGCAACTACATGTTGCCCCCTCTGTGGTAGAATGTAAAGTGTCAATCCAGCAGTAAAGGAACTTTATATTTAAAGCTGTTGTTTGTAAAGTACTTGAAATGATACTTGCTAGTTTTTCAGTTCACCTTTCTTTTGTGTTATGGTGTCTGTGCACTTAAAAAAGAAAAGAGGGGGGAAAAAAGAGACAGATTTGAAGTCAAGTTGATATCTGTTTTTATAGATATAATTGCTGACATTCTTAAATAATCCAAGCCCAGGATCCCCATATCTGAAAGTTCAGATGTGTAGATGTAAAAATTATCTGCACACAGCTCCCTTTGAGTGTTGGTGCCAAGTGGATTACAGGAAGCTTATGGAGGTGATGGTCCACAGTGCCTCTGTGGTTCTTGTAAACAGGGATAGCAGGTTTGTATAATTTTTGGTGGTGCCCAGAACAGGTCGAAGTCCCACTCCCCAGACACCTACCTTGTAAGCCGATATATACTTCTTTAAATAATGTAAAAATGTGAGGGCTCTGGGCTGGGGCTGGGATGAGCGGTTTGGGGTGTGGGAAGGGCTCAGGCAGGGTTCAGGTGCGGGGGTGAGGGCTGCAGGGTGGGGGTTTCACAGTGCAGGAGGAGGCTCAGGGCTGGAGCAGAGGGTTAGGGTATGGGAAGGTGCTGGCTGGGGGTGTGGGCTCTGAGGTGGGGCGGGGCCCGGGATGAGGAGTTTCAGGTGCAGGCAGGCTGACCCCAGCTGGGGCCAGAGAGGACTCCCCACAGTCCTCTCCCCGCCAGCACCAGCAAGCTCTGGGGGAGGGGCCCCCGTGCCCCCCACCTGGCAGCACGCTTACCTCGCACCACTGTCACTGCACATGCTCCTAAGGCCCCTCTCAGGTCCAGGAAGCCCCCTCACCTCCTCTGTGGTGGGTGCGGGGGGGGAAAGGCTGCCATCACATGTGCGCCTCCTCCCCTGCCGCTGCCCTTCACTGTAGCCTCACTGGGGGTGGGGGATGGGCTGCCCCTTGCCCAGCCTGGGGCAGGAGTGGTGACTGTGGGTGAGGGGCTCCCTGTGCTGGTGGAGGGTCCTGCTGGAAAAGGGAAGGGTCTGAGGTGGAAGGACAGGGGCAGGGACAGCCTGCCCTAGCACTAGTGGATGGGGAACGCTAGGACCCTGTGGCCAGGACCGTCCTTAGTCATATGCAGCATAGGCGGCTGCTGCATTAGGGCACCTGAAAATTTAGGGCACCTCTGAGTCTTTGTGTTCACCCTCCAGTCTCTTCCTATCCTTGTTCTGACCCTTCCTGCAGGCTCCCACCACAGCTGGCTGCTGCAGCCTGGTGAGTCTTCACCCAGAGGGGATCTAGTATGTAAAAGTGAAAAAGCCTTCCAGCCTGCCAGACCTATTAGCACAACACTGAAACTGTTAAAGAGCTATTCAAGTGGTAATGAAGCCATTTAGCAGGGCATTTGCCAACCCTCAGGTGTATACTGTCAGTTTCTGAATTTACTGACAAAAACAGTTGTGCACTACTGTAATATTTACTCAGAATATGTTAGTCTACAGGACCTTAGTTTAAAATTTACTTTAAAAATATTTCAATAGTGTGTTGCTGAAGATTATAAAATCACATCTCTTAAAAAATCCTTAAATAGATTTTTAGATGCACAGTCTGAGTATTCATCTTTACCCTGAAATGCTTGGATCTTCAGGCATATAATTTTTTAAATAAATCCTTCAAAAGACCACCCTTATCTAAAATACACATGCGAGGCTGCCGTCGGGCATAGGAGCACCAGTTTAATAATAGTGCATAGGGCCCCATAAATCCTAAGGACGCCCCTGCCTGCGGTGGCAGTTGATGCCAGGAGCCAGTAGAGTGGAGCGCAGCACAGAGCTCTAGGGGGCAGCCGCCTGCCACCCAAGACACAGGCAGGGACGCTCAGGGGAGGCACGCGGGGGCGGCAGGCTGGGGCACAGACACGGCACAGAATATTGATGGAGCTGGGCCCCCGGGCCCTGAATATTACTGGAGCATGGGCACCATGGGCCCATATAACTTGCCGCCCCTGCTTGTGGACTTGGGAGTGCATTCCTGAATTATACTGTCTGTGTTCCCTTCCTTGGCCTCCGATGCACCAGAAAAGAGGAGTCCTCTTTTAGGATAATGTGACTTTGAGTTCTAACCAGGAGAGGGCAGAATGCAGCCAGTAGTTTATCTCATTGTGTGTGATCTTACTGGGGAAGAAAAAGTGTGGTTTCTTTTTTTGGCTATATGCATCCACATTTTGCTACGTTTTTCCCCTCAGGTGAAGCTCTATTGACGTCATGAGAAGTACATGATGTGGGACCTTTTATAGCGTGCACACTTCTTAGTTCAGTAATAAAACATTTGGCTGAATTTTCTCCTTTGAAACATAGTCTGTCTTCCCTCCAGTGATTGCATTTCTGGCTGAAAAAAGCCACTATGGTTCCGTTCCTCCTGGCAAATTAAGTAACTGTGGTACCATTCATTGCTTTAACCTTGTGTGTACGACTCTTAAAACTGTGGAATGAATTTATTTTCCACTTTCTCAGCTCAAGCGCCATTGGGATTAATATTGTACATTAAAGATGAAAACAGGACATGTTTTTTTCCCCCAAGCATAACTTTATTTAAAGAAAAGATTTGCATAAAAGACCTAGATGAAGATGAGCTATATAGAGTGAACTCTATTAAACTTTACTCCAAATTACCTTGTGCATAGTATTTAAAAATAATCAATAAAAAGCTGACTGAAATAATACGCCACCAACTCTAGATGGGAGGGGATTATAAAACACCTGCCATTAGGGTTTAGTTGTAGAGATGATTCTTTATACTTATAATGATGATGATAATTATTTTTGCCCAAAGGATTATTATGGTTATTCTGATAAGTTATAGGTATCTTCTTGAGTTTTTTTTTACTGGTGCATGTAAATTAGATGGGCAAAATTCAGGGGCTAAATGTAAGTCTGGTTGCATGTTATTGCTCCAAATGCAGCATTAGTATGGGCAGACTGGCAGTGTACTGCCCCTCTGCTGGTTATTCCCATCAGAAATAATATGTGTGAGAAGTGTGACAGCTGCACTGGGTTTGTAAGTGCTAAAATATGAGGGCCCTGCCTCTTGACCCAAGCCTCCATTTGTAAAGGACACACGGAGCTTAAATCCACAGGCTGGGAATAAGGTAGGAGAGTGGCACCACCTTCCACCTACCACAATAGAACTGTTGATTTGTAAATGGGGGAAGCAAACTTCAGTGAATGACCACCACTGAGAAAGCCCCATCCTGCAAGTCCCAAGCTTGCAAATGTGGAGACTGCTGGCTGGGGAGCTTTACTAACTCACTTCAACTGCCAAGATGGTGCATAAGGAGAACATCAGAGACTCAGGTATCTAAAGACCAAATGCTGCACTCCCACTGTGTTGCCTTTGAAAATGTCTCCCACTTCCAGTAGATTAGTCTGTCCCCTCATACTTTGGAAGAGCCAAAAATATCGACAAAGCTGCCTCATTTTCCTTCTTAAAACTCTCCTTTTCCATGATGCCTAAAAAAACACTTGACAGTGGTTATGTTGCCGGTCTGTAGAGACCACTGCCTATCACGCTGACCAATATTAACCAATACTGTTTCCTTCTACTTCCCCATCTGTCTGTATTCACCTGTTCTCTTTTAGTTGTATACATTGTAAGTTCTGTGGGGCAGAGGCTATGCTTTGTTCTGTGTTTGTACAGCACGTGGTCCATGACGAGGCACCCTACATGCTATGGTAATATAAATATATATACACAATGGAAGCAATCAATCAAAATGGATCATTCAGTTAGAGGATAAACTTTTAAAGTATTTGCAACAAAGCAAAACTAAAATAAATTCTATTACCGTACACAGATATATTTCAAGAGCCCTGAAATATATCTCTGAGCTGTCAGCCAAACAAACTTTCTATGGATTAATCTAATTGACTGACTCATGGCTGAGAACCTGAATATAATGCACGCTAATTTCGTGGGCCTGAGCTAGGAAGTATGGCTCCTATAGCACAGGAAAGTAATGTACATAGACTACTCTTCCCTTGCATCTTTAATTTCTGTTACAAGGTTGCAAGATACTGAGGAAGGAGTTGACCTTTCTCATGGAGTGCCATATTGTATGCCCTTATATTTTAAACATGAGTGGGAAAATCCATAGATATATGGTGTAGCCAAAGGATGTTTACCAGTGTGGTGAAAAAAGATTCATGATACCAATTTGTCACATTTTCTAATTTGGCAACGTGGGAGTACAAGCCTCTACAAGTTAAAAATGGCCCAGATTCTATTTTCATTTACACCAGCGTACATCTATGGAATTCAGTGGATTTTTGGCGGCATCCATGGAGGGACTTAGGCATTACAACACTGAGTTTCACAGTGCAATCCACAAAACTGAGTTAGGTGCTTAGGCTCCATGTACAATGCCTGGGGAGAGAGAGGAGCCAAAGAACATGATCCAGAGGCCAGCACTCTAGGCAGGGAGCTGCTGAAGCGAGCCAGTGGGAGATGCTGACAAGAGCAGTGTATGCTAAGCCCTGCCTCTGTCTTGTAGATAGGTGCCTACATCCAGACTGGTGGGGAGGCACCTCTGTCAGCTTCGGGGTCCATGAATGGGCACCTGCTGCCTGGAGTTATGTGGCTTAGGTGCCTAAGCCACTTTTTGGGGAAATGAATTAAGCACTGACATCAGATGTTGATTGTGTGTGTGAGTCCTTTCTGTGTGCTGCACTGGCTGTGGCAAGATAGCCCATACAGCAGGCTCCGATCAAACTGCCCAATAACCACAGACATGTTAGTAGTGAAGGCACTCGGTCAGGTTTATTGTTGACGAAGGGCGGTATTAGTGCCCTATACACACAACAAGTACACTTAATGCATGTATGCCCCTGACAATGGACGCAGCTCAGTCAGTGGTGGGAGGCATCAGTGAGCATGTCCGGTGGCAGGAACATAGGTGTCTTAGAACTTTTACTCTGAAAAACTATAGGCACAAAGTGATTTTAGGTGCCTACAGGGTTCACTGGGGAGTTCTGTGGATCACAGTGAAGGCAAAAGTGACACTTAGGTTCCAAACCTGGGATTTAGGACTAAGTCATCATAGCGCCCACCCATAATGCCTGATTTACAATAGTGTAGCCAATATTAATGCCTTGCTCCAGAGCAGTTTTACGTGCATTGGCCCCAATCTTTCAAACTCTTACTACTGGGCTATAGCATCTCTTGTGCACTATGCCAGATAGCAGTTGTTTGCTTTACAGGGCACATATCAGACACAGTTCTTTTGCTCATGTGGTAACAACATAGCTTTTGCTGGAGATTGCATGCAATCTGGAGGGTGTCATTAACAGGGAGATCAAATCATGTAGTACTGCATGTGTGGCTGACTGACTTGGACTAAGATGAAACATGTGAGTTTTCACTGATTGGCACAACTGGAGGGGGTTTGGTTTGGTTTGGTTTGGTTTAGTTTTTTGCTCCTTCCTGTTAAGGCCTTTGGGCCCAGAACTCCAAAGTATTATTTTAGAGTTAAGTACACTAGTATGGAATGAAAAGGTCAATAATTTAAAATTGGAATCAGAAAGGAGAGATAATAGCTTCTGTGGAATCCTTGATAAAGCAACTGACTGCTACCATTTCTAGCAAAGGATAAAAGAAACTTTGAGAAGCCAGAAGGAAAATAAGAGTCCAGTATTCATGATAAACACAGATTTGTGGTAATGGATGCTGAAAAGGCAAAGTTAAAAAAAATAAAAAAGAGCAGGCATTAGTACAAATTATTTCTAACTCCTAGTGCAAAAGTCAGACAATATTTTGAGAAACTCTTATGGAAAATTAAGCTAGAGAACTCCACAATCGGTGTAAAACATTTGTAAAGAAAGGGGAATATGCGCTAACTAAAGAAATCATTCTAGCAGAACCTCATCAAGGCAGAATTTGAAAGCATTTAGAGAAGCTAAAGAAAAATTTAAAATATTTAATAAATGATTCATGCGTTACTATGTAAATTATCTAAAGAGACTGGTTATTTATCATTCAGATAGTTTTCAAGCTACGGAGTTAGCATTTTGACACAAAACAATTGAGGAGTATGAAGTTCATGCTAGATTTAGATTTTAAGTTTGCAATGGTTAACCTATTTTTTGACATACATAAAAATGATGAGGCATCAAACTTGAAGTTAAGACTATGGGTATATTGTCCTTTAAAGATTCATCAGTACAACGTTCCAGATGTTAAAAAATAAAAGTTCTATATATTCAAAATATTCTTAAGTAAAGGATTTATCTCCAGCCTTAAAAATAATCATGCTGGTTTGTCTGGAGACCCTCACCAATTGCAACATTAAAATTAATTCTGTTCTGCATTCAAACAATACCTCTTTTGGCTGCATGGTGATAAAATTTACATCTTTCTCATTCATCTTAGAATGGGTATATAGTATTCTTCATTATTTGTCAGAATGAGATAGAGCCTTGTATTCCTAGGATCCAGGATCTTGAGCTTGAAAGGTTTCTAAGTTGGTCAACAGTACATGCATGGATTCTTGATAATAGAACACGATACAATAATCAGGACACATTCAGAATAAGCAGAGGAACACTCAAAGATTCTATGTCAAAATGAGCATAGACATTCCTTATTTTTCAATATAAAACAAATGTAATGGAAATTTTCTGGCCTGCTCTTACGTTGTACCTTCCCCCGCCTCACCCTTTCTAGAATTTAAAACTCTTTGGAGAAGGAACTGTGTTGTATTGTACATAGAGCTGGTAAGCAGTTTCTGTTCTGAGGGGAATTTCAGCATTTGGATATTTGTATTTTATCACAAATAAGGAGAAAGAGTCAAAATGTTTCAGTTTTCACTGAATGGAATTAAAATCTATATATTTTTTCTTTAATGTCAACATTTTTGTCTATATTTTATGTCTAACCAATATAAACTATTAACATTGATATTAAAATGTATGTTATAATATAATATCAATGTCAAAATGAGACAAAACAAGAAACACAAAAATCAAAGGAGACAGTCAAAAGGAAATACTCCATTTCGGTTCTGAAAAATTTAAAATTCAACCCATTTTGACAAAACAGCATTTTTTAACAGAAAACTGTTCCTTTTAATAATTTTTAGACCAGCTGTAGTTGTATATTTGTGCAGTACCTAATGCATTCTTGTACTTATCATAATATCTGTAATAAACAATGCACTAGATGTATCTTGACCCTTTCAGGATAAATTATATCAGCTGACATGACAGTAGCAGATGAAGAAAGGTGGAAGTTAGTAGGAGAAGTCTGTCAAGAAGGACTATACACATGTTGACTCCCCCATTCCAGCATGAACTTCAGCCTAGTAGTTAAGACTTGGGTTCTGGGTCTGATGTTTATTAGTTGCATAATCTATGAGAAGTCATCTTTGAAATGGGGATATTAATATTTATTTACCATCTGTACAGGGGAACAATGATGTTTAAAGACAAATGTTTGCAGTTATTTAAAAAGATCGTGCACTGTGTATGTAATTACTATGTTTTCGTTTGTTTGCTTAGGTATGGTTTTTTTTGTTATCTGCTGTCTGCAGCTTGAAGGAACAGAGAACACTTGTTAGGGGAGAAAAAAATCCTCCCTTTATCTGTGGTCAACTGTCCTCCATAGAGTCCAGAAGAAGATAGACATTTTTCAGTATATCAAAATAGAGATGTAACTGAAGGGATAGAGAGAATGTTTTGGCAGAGAGAATTGTATGAAGAAAATTAGAGAGTAGGTACCCATGTATAGCTGACAGAGACTTAACAACTGTAATGGAAATCTACTTTACAAAAAAACAATAACTCATAGGCACAGTTAAGATTGTCATGTGAATTTTAATGTCTTATTTGCTCTTATGCAAGAGTGTGTTGAGTGGAATATTGTATGTGAAAGAAGAAGCAATCTCTAATATTTTTGAAAGAAACTTAACTCAAAATTCCCTGTCCTTTTAGTGACAGTATTATTTAGGAATGGACTTCAGCAATCTTAACTCCAGGTTAAAATGGTGGTTGTTTTATTCTCAGGGAATTTCCTTTTTTATTTTTAAATGTAATAGTACTATTAATAAAATGAACACACAGTCACAAAATATGTGGGTTTTTTTAAAGTCAAGTGTGAGGTTTTTAAATAATTGTTCATGGAAGAGATTGGGCTGATAGGTCTTGTCCAACCCTAGTTTATGTGGAAATATTATTGTCAAAATCATTTTTACTGGCAGCCATAAATAATTTAGTATAGAATTGTGGAGAAAATTATTTCAACCAGAGATTTAACTCTAATGCAAAACAATAATGGCACCCTCATACACTTGCATCCACAGATTGGCACCTGTAACTCTCATATGTTACATGTGGTTGGGAAGCTACTCTGCCGTAATGTTGCTAAGGTTGCTGTTAAGATTTTGCATTAGAGTGTGAATTTGAAGATTGTTGTAGGAGATGGAACATAAAGCATAGTGGAGTATTTGAGGGCAATACTGACAGTTCTTTGGGCAATAAGGGATCAGCAAAGAATGCATAAAACTATTCATTTGTTAATTGCAGACTTCCAAGGTTTTGAGTGTTGAGGTGTGTCCTGATGTAACCTTAACCATCAATAAAGGTATTTTTTGTTTGTTGTAGTACAACATATAGTATATCTTTCTTTAGTTGTTTCTTGAGATATTCTGTTTTTCTAGTTATAAATGCTCCTGTGGTAGTTATAATTAATATTGTGGCATCTTTTCACGGTAAAGAGAAAGGGAAAACATAATAGGAATACTCACAGGAAGGGAGATGTGACAAGTAGAAGTCAGCTGCCAAATGGCTACTTCAGAGCTGCAGCTGCCTATCTCTGCCAAATGTAAAAGGACAGCTGTTGAGAACACAAGTGGAAATGAGATTCCTATAAAAGGCTTATACCATATTGTGGAGTTTAAATAGTGACCAATCAATTCTAGAAAGGCCCTGAATCCCTATGTTTTGTCGACAAGACAGCTGATTGAAAGATAGATCTAGGGTTTTCTAAATTGGAGCTTGGTGTTTGAAACAGCTATGTCATTTATAAATATAAATTAGATATAAAATACATATGCGGAAGAGCACTGAAGTAAGGTTGCACAGTCACCATGCAGGTGGTACTACCAGTCCTGCCTATAAAATAATATACGTGTGTGTGTGTGTGTGTGTGTGTGTGTGTAAATCAAATATGGATGATTTTGCTAACACATATCTATGCACTATTTTATAGGCAGAACTGGTATCATTCTATAATTTTAAAAAAGATGCAGTTCTGACATCAATTTTGTTTAGTATAACATAATAATTCTCTACTTTTCAACTTTAGCTGGTTACATTATTTTTCTATATTATATTTTATATGTTGGATATTAATATTTTATGTAAATTAGTACTAAATGCAAACCCCAGGAAAGTGGTACATTCATACCATACAGTGTATATGCATTGTGTTAGGAGCAGGGTAGGAATTCTTCCTGTTTACATACATTCTTCCTGTTTACATCAGCTACAGTGTAGTAAAATTTATTAAGTTGGGAAATCTTGGCATAAATGAAAATACTATGGTAAAAAATAAATATGTAACATACCCTATACTGAAAACATTATTAAGATGTATACATGTGGGAAATTTTCGGTCCCTAAGCTTTTTCATTGTTAAATCAGAGAAATCCAGAGAAATCTATTAAAACCAATTCAACACTTCAAACATGGGTAATTTTAGAATATTTCTAACTTTCAGGAAATTCAACAGACTTAAACTTTCATTTAAAACTCAGTCTGGATCTCTTCAATGAGAGGATGTAATTTGAAATGGAAATATTGTTATTTTCACATACATTCAAGGGAATAACTCCCCAGTTTATCTCTATTTTTCAACATATCCTTTTCGAGCACAACTTTGAAATTGAGAGCAGCATGTCTCTCTCTCTCTCTCAACTATCTTGCACATTCTGTAATCATTTACACCTGTGAAAAGGGGATGTGCAATATACCATTCTGATCTGGTAATACTTTACAATGACTTTACAAGGATGTAAAAAATGGCACAAGATGAAAGATAATGGATAATCAGGCCTGTTGGAGGGTATCATGTATGTATATAATATATTTGTGTATATTGTACAAACAGAGAGACATTGCAAATCCGTTTTCAGAGTAATAGTAAATCTATTTAATATTCCTCTTGTGTGGTTTCATAAAAGCAGTTACATAAATAGGAAACTATAGGAAAAATAATATTGAAATTGTGGATCCATCCATTACAGTTCAATGATTCTGCTAAATGGGTCAATGTTATTTTTCAGGAGAACAGAAACAGAGTACAATGTATCATATACCGCAGATAAAACTATGAGGATAGAGAGCAAGGGGATAAATCTTCTGACAGTAATACCAGGCAAGAAAAATGGAACCTCTCCAAGAAAATTTTGAAAGTTAGTAAAGCATATACCAGATCACGGTTAAAATATTCAGCACTGGTGCCAACAGGACAGCACCAGTGATTGCATTATTTAGTGAACAAACAAAAACTGAAACAAACGAAAGCTATTCAGTATATGCACTAGTATTGTGCAGAGACATCTGGGTTGTATTTGGGTATGTAACTGAATACAAATTTCAAATATAAACAAAGATATTCCTCCTCTACTGTCTATAAGATACCAACTATATTTGATCAAACTATTCAGTGCAAACAATTTACTGGATGAATGTGGCTTTTCCTCCCCCCACCCCCCAAAACAATTCTTGCAGATGTCTTTGTTAATCAAAATTGTTTGAATAGTTTGTATGAACACATTCCTTTGTATGGCTGGATCATGTTTGCTCTGGATGCTTTGCTTTGAATCATCAATATTTATTGTTCAAGATGTGTGATTGGTCACCTGAGTCACATGAAGCTGATTCTCTTTCCTGATTGTATCATCTAATAATTAATTAAGGGGAAGTCTTCAGTAATTCATTTGGGTCTTGTCTTTAAAAAAACCAACATTTAACGTGAAACACTTTAGAATGTGACAGAGAGCTGTATTAGGGAATTTTAGGGAATGTTTTTTCTTCCTTTTCCTTGTCATCCATAAGATAGTAGTATATTGGGCTATGCATGTAGTCCACAGATTAAAAAAATATGGGTGTCTTTTCCTGTTTGAGGGAAGAGACATGCTGTGTTGAACTTTCAACCCATAATACCTCCATTCCATTAGTGACCTGAACCTGCAAGCAACTGCCAGCCTATTCTCAGGCTGACCTGAAGAAGAGCTCTGTGTAGCTCAGAAGCTTGTCTCTCACACCAACAGAAGCTGGTGCAGTAAAAGATATTACCTCATCCACCTTGTCTTTCTAAGATCCTGGGACCAACACAGTTACAACAACATTGCATACAGCTTACCCACAGAAAAGAATTGTCAAAATCAGTGATGAACTACACAGAGGCCAAGACTGAAAGGCAGGACCCAGTTCCACCACCATGTCACAATCCTTAGAGTTTAGTTTGTTTACTGGAGTTGCCCAGAAGAAATGTCCCAGTAAAGTAGAAAATTAAAGCCTATGTATTTCCATCAGTCTTTGGGTACAGCTCCCATTGATGACAGTGGGAAATGCTTATATGGATTGTGGGCTTAATATAACGCTGTGCATTTAAGAATTTTAATTTTGTTTATTTATTAGTGTCATTATTAACAAAACAGTAAGAGTTTACCTATTCTGCTACTGAAGCTAGCATGGTCTAGGGCAGTGGTACTCAAAATAGGGGCGCCACTTGTTCTGGGAAAGCCCCTGGCGGTCCGGGCCAGTTTGTTTACCTGCTGGGTCCACAGGTTCAGCCGATTGTGGCTTCCACTGGCCGCGGTTCACCGCTCCAGGCCAATGGGGGCTGCGGGAAGCAGCGCGCGCCGAGGGATGTGCTGGCTGCCCTTCCCACAGCCCCCGTTGGCCTGGAGCGGCGAACTGCAGCCAGTGGGAGCCACAATTAGCAGAACCTGCAGACGCGGCAGGTAAACAAACCAACCCAGCCCACCAGGGGCTTCCCTGAACAAGCGGTGCCCCTAGTTTGAGAACCACTGGTCTAGAGGATAGGCCACTGAACTGAAAGTCAGCAGACCTGAGTTTCAGTCACAGCTCTACCACTGAAATGCCCTGTGACCTTGGGCAAGTCAATTAATCTCTCTGTGCTTTTGTTTCTCCCTATTCCATTTGTGCTATAAACTCTTCTGGCTAGGGATTGTCTTTTACTGTGTGTTTGTACAGTGCCTAACACAATGGGACTCTGATCTTGATTGGGGCCTTTAGGGGCTCCTGTAATACAAATAGTAAATATCAAAATATAGTGCAAAGCAGCCTTGCAAAATTGTCCTAGAAATTCATTACTCCAGGCAGAAAATCTAATGATCTTCCTTTCACCCAAGTGAGAGGAAAAATAAATTCTATCTTACTCATCCATTAAAATAATACTTCATGTGAGTGTGGGAGTATAATTTTGTAAGGCTGGCATAACATGCTTTTTCTTGATAATATTATTCTTTGTTATAAATGCTTGGTAGGCCCAAACAATGTTTGTATTATAACATTTGTGGTGAGAGTGAATACTGTAGTTATGGTTAAGAAGGCCCTTGAGCCACAAACTGTCTTTTACTATTATGCGTATTGGAGTCAGAGAGATAAAATAAAATTAACTGAAACCACAGAGTTCAGTGCTAATGTCTGGTCATGTTATCCATAGCAATTATATGAGGAAGACCTATCTCTTCCTGGAAAAAGACATACAGAATTACTAGACCTGTTTGGGAAAAGTAAAGTTCATCCAGTTATGTTAAAACACTGGCTGCTTTATGTACTAGCCAAACACACCATTCAGAAGGTAGAAATCAAACACTAAGACCAATTTTCCTCAGCAGAATCACGCCCTCCTATTTCTGAGGAAACCCATCTGAAGTGTCTCTCTTTTAGATTTCAAGCCTTCAGTTTCCTCTTTCTTCCATTACTGTACATTGTTGTCCTAAATTCTCTTCTCTTGCAGTATCCATCCAACATCACGGACATTAATTAGGTCAATGAAACGTCATGGGTATAAAAAGGAGAACATGGCTCACTGAGTGCAATACTAGAAGTGTTTAACTCTAGATGTAGTCCAAATGTAATACACCGGTGACTGTATTCAGATATTTACCATTAACAATCGATGATGATATAAACTGGGTGAAACCTAGTCATGGGTTGAAGTAAAAGCTTGTTAAAACTGATGTGTGAATATTTGCTTAAAATAGTTGTAAAAACCACTTCAAGGGCTACGCATAAAAGAATGCCTAAGTGAGTCTGCCCGGAAACTGGCACAATGTTGAGCTCTTGTTTCCACTGGTTATTGTGTGTGTGCATGTGCGCGCATGCGAGAGAGAGATGCTTGGTCTACACTTAAAAGTTAGGGTGACATAGCTACATTGGTTGGGTGGGAAAATCCAAGAAAAGCAAGAAAGCTAAGCAACAACCTGTGACCATGGTTGTTAGGCGTGTTAGCGACAATGTAGGATTCAGGCCTGTATCTTTTCCTGAGATAGAATTTTGGGTCTTGGCTGCCCATTTGATTTTTGATACCCTTATATCTATATATTCTCATATCTTTTACTAATGAGTGTGAACAAAGGATAAAGACCATGCTTCTGCCCAGCCAGATGGGTTTGTGAGTACAATGAAAAAGAGATAAGAAAGAAAGCACAGCTAAAGTGTCACAGGGTATGGTGGAAGTGCAATATATGAGCATACCCTGGAAGGCTGCCTGGCTCCTCTCTCAAGCCAAGGTCAAGCAACCTGTTAGGAGGGGCAAGGAGAATGTGGGAGGAGACACACAAAACACTAAAAGTCAGAGAAAAGCCTGGCCTTGGCCAGAACACAACCTCATTCCTGTCCCCTCCCATGGGATACAAAAGACATGGGATGTAAACCCCAGACTCATGACCCTCCAAAATGGAACATGACCATAAGTTGTAAGGGGTGGGACAGGGACATGCATTGCAGGTAAATTTGGGCCTGCTAAGAAGGAGAAGGTGGGAATGGGGACCCAGGAAAGGCTCTGGGGCATCAGAGGTGGGAATGGAGAAATGGGGTAAAGGATCTGTGGCATTAGAGCTAGGAGGGCGACACTAGGGAACAGACTCTGCCAGCATGTAGAGCTATGGATATACTTGCTTGGAACTAACCCCAATAAACATTGCATTGCCTGTACTTTGGACTTCCGGTCTTCTGCTTTCCGTTTGCATGACAAGAACCAGGAAAGGGGGGCTGAAGGAAGAGCCCTCTAACAATGGTGTGTGACCCTGGGAAAGTTAGAGAGCATTTTTAGGTCTGTTGAATAAAGTGACTTGTGGGCCTGTAAGCCCAGAAACTGCTCTGTTTGTTGTTCATTCTTCCTCCATTACTGGATCAGGACTTTGTATAGTCCTTGTAGATAAACAAGATTGGATCAAGGAGAATATGAGACTCCATTGTGAATTTCTACTCCTGGTTGGAACATTCCCTGAGCTCCAAACTTTGATTAGCCACTTGGGTCAAAAAGTAATTGTGTGTGTGTGTGTGTGTGTGTGTGTGTGTGTGTGTGTGTGCGTGTGCATACAAAGCTGCTATTTACTTAATAAATAACCTTAGAATTTATTAAACTTTAAAAAAAACATTGGTGAGAAAAAGGTTAGACGGAAAGGAAACTCCTTTATTACTAAGCTTTCTTTCTTCAACAGAGGAATCAACTGAGTCAGCGTGTTGTGTAGCCTTTAAGAAAAGAGGGCAACAAAGCTGTGCAAGTGTGACACTTATTTAAAGTCTTTTGCTTGGAACAGGTGAATAATTATCTGCTTCACACCATCTGGTAGCTTGTGAAAATAGCACAAGCATACAGCCATACTTCAATATAATTTACAATTTAAGTAGTATGCTGTTGTGACATATATTTAAAACATTAATAAATATTAAAAGTTCTATACAGACACAATCATATAAATGCTAATTTAATGAGGATTAGGCAGAAGGGCCTGTACCACAGGTAGTTATCTCACAAAATGTGCATAAGCAGAAGAATGTTACTGATGCCTACTTTAGAGGTAACAACATTGGAACAGTGCAGAATATGGGATTAAGAATACAAATTTCAAAGAGACCCTGGCTCTGAGGAAGCATCCTCCAGTGGTACTGAAGTATAGGAGATCAGTTAATATGTAGATGAGGCCCTTATAAGAATCAAGCTCATTAAGACCCAACTTCTAATTTTGCAGCCAGTATTTTGTGGACACAGTCAATTGTGTGTGGGGGAAAAAAGAGGGCTCAGTTATACCCCATGATCTCTACACGCAGATCTTGCTTTTTCTCTGTGAAAGGAGAAGAAATAATTTAGCCTTATCTTCAGCAATATCTTCCTCTTCCCAGGACCCCAAGCAGGGTGACTTAAGATCTGGATCTGCATTCAGAGGAGGATGGCTAGTGTCAGGTAGCAGTGGAATTTAAGGGATGCTCATCATCCTGCCTTGAGCTCCTTCAGGTTTTTCCAGGAAAGCTAATGCAGACTGAGACCTTTATTAAAACTAAGTGTTTAACTTTAACTAATTAGTAATGAGGGCTGGTTAAAATTGATGAAAATCTTTCCTTAGTGAAATTTGGCATATCTTGACATAAATTCATTTTGCATCACTTTTAATTACTTCAGATTTTGAGTGCCCTTCAAATTCCCCCAGATTACGGGCACATTGACTTGCAAATCTTCATGGAATTGCACGTTTTAAATTAAACACTAGAGCGGGGTGAAACTTTTTTGGAAGAGTAGTTTATATGAAAAAAAAATGGAGTTTCAATCAACCCCAAACTTTTACTGAATTTGACACACACAGCATCAGCCATGTGCAACCCCCCCCCCCCCCGGCCTTCAATTTTTTTTTAATTGCCCAGGAACCAAAAAAATCAGTTATTTGCCCAGCTCTATTCAACACCAGTGGTCTATGGCAGCCATTTTCTCTCCAGAAGCAATTTCAATTTGTGTAAAGAAAACAGGAGAGAGGGATCAACATGCCCAGACCCTCCCTCATTATCTCTCTCTCTCACACACAGACACACTCAGCCAGTTGCCAATAGAAGTTGGGACAAGTATAAACAACTCCGTTTCAGTCTTAAGAAGTGAAATGGGAACCTGTACAGGTGAGGGACCAGCATCCAGTAGTCGAGGAGGCATGTAATTTTTACATTGCAATTTTGGGCAGCTATTGTAAGGGAAACTAGTTTGATGCTCAAGGTGAAATGATTGGTATTAGAGCTGAATTATGGTGTGAAGCCTGTTTCCTACCAGTGTATCTAAGGTGTACTGTAGCTGTATGTCACAGGAAAAAGCCTATGAAGTAAGCATCTGTCTGCCTGTCTCATTAGAGTATGGGAACGTTAAAGTTGTGGGAAAGAACTGCAGGTTCTTTAAATGTTTCGTATCAGATCTCAGTGAAGCTGAGTGTTTAGTTTGCTTCATTTTGACACATGTAAGCAAGAAGTAGAAAAAAATAAATATCCTCTAAAGTAAGTATAAGTAAATATCCTCTAAATTATAACTTTTGAGAATTATTCATAACCGATCATGTGTAGAGTAGCTATGACATATTTTTTTTTCATGTGTGTTAACTTTAAGAGCATAGTTTAAAATGTATGTGTTCAGACGGCTTTCAGCTGAACATGTGGATGATTCTGCTAGCTAATTCAGCCAGCCATTGATGACAGTGGTCATTTGACCACTTGTGGGGGAAGCATTGTTTACTTTAATTGCATGTATTTAATTCATGTAAGGCACTCACATGCTGTGGTGATGGACATCAAACAGAAAAACATTTTTTTTTCAATTGTGCTTTGAGGCATAGTGCCACATTCATGCCCCAGGGGAGGTCTGAAGAGATTCTGTGTCAGGAAGGCAAAATTCCTCCTGGAGCTTCTAGTGTGCAGGGAGAGAGTGCTCACTGTTATCTCCTTCACAAAGTGCAAAATGCACTCATCTGAATAGCCTGAATGCCTCAGAGAGGGCAGGCTTTGCCTCACTGATATGCAAAGGAGACGCTTGCTTCTTGACTTCCTCATCCCTTGAGTGGGATGTGCAAAATTCCTGAGATTTTTTAAAAATCTCATTATTTTAAAACCAATAATAAGTGATCAGTTCTCTTTATTTGCCTGCTGGGTCTTGGGCCTTAAGGGTTTAATTTTTCAAGCTTTTCTCCACTACACTGAGGACTAGAAACTTACTTTAAAAAAAAATAGCTGATATACTCATATAATCATGTGAGTCTGGAGGCTGGGGCTTTAGAAAAAGAACTCAAATATTGTGAGACTCGTGATAAAATCACAAAAATTGGGAACACTGCACTCTGGTCCTACATAGAAAAATACTGATTGCACTTTAAAAATTTTTTGTTGACATGATGGTATGAAACTTAGAAAAGTATGTTACTAATGTGCATGTGGAATGATGTTACCTGTACCGGAGGACTGTGTTAGTAAAAGTTATACTAGGCATAAAAATTAAGAAAAAAAGTTCACTATTCAAATTATCTAGTCTTTTCTACTCATCTACTCTGGGTAGGTGCACAATAGGTCTGAACATCAATTCACAAATTAGCATGTTTGCTAGAGTCGTTGTAACCACTTCCAAATATACATTCCACTCATCTCACCACCCATTCACCTAAAGAAATGCCTAAGGGAAACAATGGGGTTGGGACTGTGTCCTGAAAGTCAAGGGACATTGGTTCTGTCAGACCAAAAGGGAAAATATATTCTAGGTTTGAGACCCCTCCACTGAAAACACTTGCATTCAACTCTGCTGGGTATAAATATGGTGATTCACTAGGAGCACCTCAGTTGTCAACGAATGTCATAATGTCACATACCAAAAATTTGGGGGCATGAAACTGTTCTCACTTGTACAAAACCCATTGACTTTCCTGGAATTGCTACTGCTTTGCACTGATGTTAGTGACCTCAGCATCAGTTCATTGACAATTAATGGCCAAATTCTGACATTCTTGCTTAGTCCTTGCCTTGCATAACCCATTGATGTGTGGGAGTTTCATGTGTCCTTGTCTGCATGATCCACAGAGGATGTGGAATCCTGATCTCAACCCATTAGTCTGATCACAAAGAAGGTGAGATCCCTGCATGCCCAGCGTCCAAGCCCAATCCAGGAAGAGAGCCATATTATGCCCTCCTCTGTGTGTTATAATGGATAATAGCTGGGATCAATGGTGGCCTTGATGCCCCAGGCTGTCCTGCATGAACCGTTGTCCGTGTGGCTACTGAAGTCACATAGGAGAATAAGCATGGGAGATTTCAACACCAGTGACTATTTCCATTTTAACTGTATCTCAGGGCTTTTCCACAGAATATGAGTTAGTTTTTTGAGAGTTGCATTTCTGGCGTAGAAAATCAGGTGTAAACAGCACAACTATCCATTCTCTACTTGTCTGCTTTTGGCTTGTCTTCAACCAAGTCCTGTCTGGGAAAAGTTTTGACCATATTTGAGCTGATATTTGGAAACAGGCATGACACTGCCCACCCCCAAAACAGGAACATAATACATTGCAAAACCAGCATTAATGTTTGTCAAGTCACTCTCATGCAAATAAGCTATGTGCAATCTCGTCTTAAGCGTAGGGATAATCTGAGTTGACTGTGCTCAGAATACACTGCAGTGTTGTGAAAAGGGTGGTGAATCTCTAAACATGAGGACCAGACCATCTGACTTCTTAGCTATGTCCTATAACACTGTTCCATGGCTTCTGTCTGGAAGGACCTGAAGACTGGCATCCTAGCCTGACTTAAGAGGGATCAGAATAGGGACAGCCAATGCTTTTTCTATTATCAGTGGGTTTACATGGTATATGTAAGCATAACACCAGACTAAGACCTGGTAATACATCTTTATCAAATTCTCAGTGTGAAAAAGTGCCTTTCCCAACATTCTCTAAAGCAAGTCCAGCTATAAACTCCTCTGCTTCCTAAAATGTCACTTTAATAACACATTTAATTAAATATACAGTGCAAAATAAACCTTCTGTATGTTTTTAGCTGTTGCTAGGGGTCCTGCCTAAGACTGCTGAGCTCATCCCATAGATCCTTTCTCACTCCCACCTCCTTTATATCCAGGTGGGTCATCATCTTAGTGAGTCAGCAAAACCCACTTACCCCTTTCTCAGAACAATCAACACCTTCTGACAGAATGGGGTGTTTCATATAAACGCTGCCAGTCTGTTATGCTAAGCTTTTCATGACAAATGTGCTTTCGGTACAGTGCATCAATAATGACTATCGTACTCATAACTTACCCTATTAAACATGTATACCATACAGACTTACATGAATTAAATTTTAATTGCTACAGTTCAGTGTTTCAAAACTACTTAAACAAAATGATAAGGATATGAGTTGACAGATGTGTCCATGAATGTTTAGCAATTTATGTTGACTGTCTTTCATCTTCGTGCTTAATGACTTAAGGCCTTATTCTGGTGGGATATACATGCCATGTAAATCCAGTATATGCATAATTTGAACACAAAAGCAGTAGGACACAACTTCGCTATCTAAGTTATTAAAAACAATTGTCTCTTTCAGCAAAATTTATTATTGTCTTATGGTTATGCCAGTAGAAACTGTGGGTGCAAGGCAAATGGGGGTGGTGGAAGTTGTCTGATAAAGTTGTGCTCATTTATCAGTACCAAACTTAGAAATGTTGCATAATGTCACATGTGTCGTGTGTTAGTTGGAATCTTCCAAACACTTGTTTGAAGACATCACTCAAATCACCTTCCTGTACCTTGAAACGGGGAGGGTGGGGGTGGAGCTTAATTGCCTGGCTGGCCGAATGAAGGGAACAGTGCTTTGTAGCTTGGAGGTGAGGGGGGAGATGAAAAATGCTGCAAAAAGGATCAGCATGGTCATTGACTCATCACCGGGAATGCAGGGTTTAAAAGGGGCACCTGAAGTCTCCCTTTTCGCATGGACCAAGGCTGAAGCAGGACCCACTCTCCCTCCCTTTTAGGTGGTAAAATACCAGGTTTTGGCTAGACCAGGGATCGACTGAGGGAAGCGAAGTGGGCCGAGGGATGTGCTGGCAGCTGCTTCCCGCAAGCCCCACTGGTCTGGGATGGCGAGCTATGGCCAGTGGGAGCTGCGATCAGCCGAACCTGCAGACACAGCAGGTAAACAAACTGGCCCGGCCTGCCACGAGGCTTACCCTGGTGAGTCACATGCCAAAGGTTGCCAATCCCCAGTATGGGGGCATTATGCTAGCTGCCCGTTTTTTAGGAGGTCTGGGAAGGAATTTTTCCATTACCACCATATTGGCCTGGGTGCAGTTGGGTTTTTTTTTTTCCACCTTCCCCACAGCGAGCTCTGTTCATGGTAGCCCATACTTCTTTAATTTGCTGGCAAGAATACTGTGGGAGATGGTATCAAAAGCTTTGCTAAAGTCAAGGAACAACACATCCACTGCTTTCCCCTCATCCACAGAGCCAGTTATATCATCATAGAAGGCAATTAGATTAGTCAGGCATGACTTGCCCTTGGTGAATCCATGCTGACTGTTCCTGATCACTTTCCTCTCCTCTAAGTGCTTCAGAATTGATTCCTTGAGGACCTGCTCCATGATTTTTCCAGGGGTTGAGGTGAGGCTGACTGGCCTGTTGTTCCCAGGATCCTCCTCCTTCCCTTTTTAAAAGATGGGCACTACATTAGCCTTTTTCCAGTCATCCGGGACCTCCCCCGATCGCCATGAGTTTTCAAAGATAATGGCCAATGGCTCTGCAATCACACCCACCAACTCCTTTAGCACTCTCGGATGTAGCGCATCCAGCCCTATGGACTTGTGCTTGTCCAGCTTTTCTAAACAGTCCTGAAACACTTCTTTCTCCACAGAGGGCTGGTCACATCCTCCCCATGCTGTGCTGCCCAGTGCAGCAGTCTGGGAGATGACCTTGTTCGTGAAGACTGAGGCAAAAAAAGCATTGAGTACATTAGCTTTTCCCACATCCTCTGTCACGAGGTTGCCTCCCTCCTTCAGTAAGGGGCTCACACTTTCCTTGACTTTCTTCTTGTTGCTAACATACCTGAAGAAACCCTTCTTGTTACTCTTAACATCTCTTGCTAGCTGCAACTCCAAGTGTGATTTGGCCTTCCTGATTTCACTCCTGCCTCCCCGAGCAATATTTTAATACTCTTCCCTGGTCATTTGTCCAATCTTCCATTTCTTGTAAGTTTCTTCTTTGTGTTTAAGATCAGCGAGGATTTCACTGTTAAGCGAAGCTGGTTGCCTGCTATATTTACTATTCTTTCTATACATCGGGATGGTTTGTCCCTGTAAGAATCCAATAAGGATTCTTTAAAATACAGCCAGCTCTCCTGGACTCCTTTCCCCTCATGTTATTCTCCCAGGAGATCCTGCCCATCAGTTCCCTGAGGTTGTCAAAGTCTGCTTTTCTGAAGTCCAGGGTCCGTATTCTGCTGCTCTCCTTTCTTCCCTGTGTCAGGATCCTGAACTCGACCATCTCATGGTCACTGTCTCCCAGGTTCCCATCCACTTTTGCTTCCCCTACTAATTCTTCCCGGTCTGTGAGCAGCAGGTCAAGAAGAGCTCTGCCCCTAGTCGGTTCCTCCAGCAATTGCACCAGGATATTGTCCCCTACACTTTCCAAAAACATCCTGGATTGTCTGTGCATGGCTGTATTGCTCTCCCAGCAGATATCAGGGTGATTTGAAGTCTCCTATGAGAACCAGGGCCTGCGATCTAGTAACTTCCATTAGTTGCCGGAAGAAAGCCTCGTCCACCTCATTCCCCTAGTCCCGTGGTCTATAGCAGACTCCCACCACGACATCACCCTTGTTGCTCACGCTTCTAAACTTAATCCAGAGACATTCACGTTTTTCTGCAGTTTCATACCAGAGCTCTGAGCAGTACTGCTCTCTTACATACAATGCAACTCCCCCATCTTTTCTGCCCTGCCTGTCCTTCCTGAACAGTTTATATCCATCCATGATAGTACTCCAGGCATGTGAGTTTTCCCACCAAGTCTCTGTTATTCCCTTCACATCATAATTCCTTGACTGTGCCAGGACTTCCAGTTCTCCCTGCTTGTTTCCCAGGTTTCGTGCATTTGTGTATAGGCACTTGAGATAACTTGCTCTTTCTCCTGCTTTCTTAGTATGAGGCAGGAGCCCTCCCATTTCGCGTTCTCCTGCTCGTGCTTCCTCCCGGTATCCTACTTCCCCACTTAACTCAGGGCTTTGGTCTCCTTCCCCCGATGAACCTAGTTTAAAGCCCTCCTCACTAGGTTAGCCAGCCTGCTTGCGAAGATGCTCTTCCCTTTCTTCGTTAGGTGGAGCCCGTCTCTGCCTAGCACTCCTCCTTCTTGGAACACCATCCCAGGGTCAAAGAATCCAAAGCCTTCTCTCCGACACCACCTGCGTAGCCATTCATTGACCTCCACGATTCGACGGTCTTTACCCAGGCCTTTTCCTTCCACGGGGAGGATAGACGAAAACACCACTTGTGCCTCAAACTCCTTTATCCTTCTTCTCAGAGCCATGTAGTCTGCAGTGATCCGCTCAAGGTTATTCTTGGCAGTATCATTGGTGCCCATGTGGAGAAGCAGGAAGGGGTAGCGATCCGAGGGCTTGATGAGTCTTGGCAGTCTCTCCGTCACATCGTGAATCCTAGCTCCTGGCAAGCAGCAGACTTCTCAGTTTTCCCAGTCATGGCGGCAGGTAGATGACTCAGTCCCCCTGAGGAGAGAGTCCCCGACCACCACCACCCGTCTCCTTCTCTCGGAAACAGTGGTCGTGGAACCCGCATCTCTAGGACAGTGCATCTCATGCCTTCCAATCAGCAGAGTCTCCTTCTGTTCCCTTCCCTCAGATATATCATCCAGTCCACTCTCCGCATTTGTACCTGTGGAGAGAACATGAAAATGGTTGTTTACCTGTATCTGCGCTGCTGGTACATGGACGCTCCCCTTTCTTCTTCTGGGTAGCTTAACAGGTAGTGATCAATGGCTTCATGTCTAGTTGGCAGTTGGTATCAAGCGGAGTGCCCCAAGAGTCAGTCCTGGGGCTGGTTTTGTTCAATATCTTCATTAATGATCTGGAGGATAGTGTGGACTGCACCCTTAGGAAGTTTGCAAATGACACTAAACTGGGAGGAGTGGTAGATATGCTGGAGGGTAGGGATAGGATGCAGAGGGCCCTAGACAAATTAGAGGATTGGGCCAAAAGAAATCTAATGAGGTTCAACAAGGACAAGTGCAGAGTCCTGCACTTAGGACAGAAGAATCCCATGCACTGCTACAGACTAGGGATCGAATGGCTAGGCAGCAGTTCTGCAGAAAAGGACTTAGGGGTTACAGTGGAAAAGAAGCTGGATATGAGTCAACAGTGTGCCCTTGTTGCCAAGAAGGCTAACGGCATTTTGGGATGTATAAGTAGGGGCATTGCTAGCAGATCGAGGGATGTGATTTTTCCCCTCTATTCAACATTGATGAGGCCTCATCTGGAGTACTGTGTCCAGTTTTGGGCCCCACTCTACAAGAAGGATGTGGAAAAATTGGAAAGCATCCAGCGGAGAGCAACAAAAATGATTAGGGGACTGGAACACATGACTTATGAGGAGAGGCTGAGGGAATTGGGATTGTTTAGTCTGCAGAAGAGAAGAATAAGGGGGGATTTGATAGCTGCTTTCAACTACCTGAAAGGGGGGGTGGGGTCCAAAGAGGATCTAGACTATTCTCAGTGGTAGCAGATGACAGAACAAGGAATAATGGTCTCAAGTCGCAGTGGGGGAGGTTTAGGTTAGATATTAGGAAAAACTTTTTCACTAGGAGGGTGCCCTTTGGCAAATCTGAGGACAGGTATCTAGGGCATGTGATCTAGTTTTCCCCTGATGTTCAGGCCTCTTCATAAGCCATGCAAACTTCAGAAGTAAAAGAAGAGAAAAGGCAGCAGATTAAAAACTGAAATAACCATTTCTGTAATGTCTAAGCAGATAATTTGAATCATCAGCTATAGCCATTTAAACTGGAAGAGGTTAATGTACAGAATAACTAAGCATCACACCACCTGGTTTTATTACCATTTGGAAAGAAATTGTACAGTTGAGAAATAGAAAGTATATTACAGGCTTTTAGAAAAATTGCTAAACCAGAGATCTTGCAAATATGAATCTGAAGGACTTAATAAAAATATATTTTCGCCAGCTGTTTTCAGATTTGCTGAATCAAAGTAAATTAGTTTTAAAAGCCATCTACCAGATGGGGGAAATGTTCACATTTCTTAAAGTGTTAATGAAATTTAGTTATCGCAAAGTTACAACCATACATTAGGAAAAAAACAAAATATATATTTGCAATGGCTGTGTGAAGCTAACAGCTGTCACAATAAAGTACTCAACTGCAAAAAGGCAAGATAGTTTCCCCTATTCTGAACCGAAGATACAACAAGAAAATGTTTATTTCTTGCACATATCTGTCTTAGTCAGTGCTATGTTTTTACTAGACAGAGGTTGTATCTTGTTCATAAATACAGTACCACTGAGATGGGTAATGATTCAGATAGCCATAAATTCATTCAAATTGATACTAAGAACATTTATAAAGAGCGCCAACAGCCTGAAACCTCCTCAGTGTTGATTTCAAAATTTGAACATGTAGAACTTTATTCCTCTTCAGGGATCTTTGTGCAGTTCTTAGAAGCAGATGTTTTAAGATGCAGACAGTGAGGCAAGGAGACAACTGAGGCACAGGTGCAGAAATTAGTGATAGATGAGTTTTGTATCAAGGGCCTAAAAGATTTCTTCCCCTCGCTATCCACAAAGAAAGATAAAATTAACGGCCTAAAGATGGAGCTATGTTTCCTAACAGGCTGAGGAGGAGAAGGGTAAGATACTAAAGGGCTTTATCTTGACATCAGGGCATGCTGGTTTTTCTTAAACAAGAAACCTTCCCCCCCCCCCCACAAACAACACACACACAAGCACTCGCAAAACAAGGAAAAAACAAACAATAAACCCTTAAGTAATTTTTAGTAATCTTTTTCACCCATTGCTATGATCATGCCACATTATCTATTATTTACTTCTCTTAATCCCAATTGCAGAGCAGAGCAAATTTGCATGTCTTGTCTTTACCTTCTGGCCCCTGCATCATGCAAAATCTCTGACCCAGTCTCCTTTCACATCCCATTTGCCCGCTTTGCTAAGCCAGTGATGCGAGACTCAATGTGCCTTCTTACCCTTTCCATGTCTCCATTTATTATATCCACAAATCTATTCAACAAGCTGCTATCATTGCCTTCAAAAGATTCACTACTTCTATGTCATGTATACAAAGTGTGGGGGGAGGCTGTGCAAATATATACAATAAATGGCAAAAAACCCTACATTTACATAGAGTTAAGGTTCCATTGCCGTAGGTCATCCCCTTGAAGAACATTTAATTGAGCACAGCCCAAACGTCTGAAAACGAGAAACTGCAGAGTTAACAGTACCCATGCCTAGACAACCTAAACTCTGCCATCTTTCATCAATGCCCAATTAACACATATACCTTTACTCATCATCCCCACAGCTGCTGAAATGTACAGCTTCTTCACCTCGTTTTACAGCCCATTCACTGTCATAAAGCAAAAAAAAAAAAAAAAAAGGGGGGGGGGAGGAGGGGAAGCTCACACCATCTTCCTTCTATGCTCTTTGAGCAATGCCTCAATATTCAAATGCACTGGCCCTTTACATAACAACATTCTTGTGGTTCCACATCCTGGCATACACTCAGCCAACTATGCAGTAGGAATACCATACGTATACAGTTTAAGAATCACTTCACAACCTTTGACAGCACCCTTACACTTATAGGATACCATCTCACTTTCACTTAACCCTCACTAAAGCATTAAAATCTTCTTATATTTCACCTCGCTGCTGACATTATCCTTTAACAGCCCTATGCCCTGCTATTGGCATAACCTACACAATTGTGCATAGGTATGGTTCAGGTTGCATCCTGTAGGTACATGTGTACCTCTTGCCTTTCCCCGCATACATGAGAGCACAGAAAACATAGATCAGCTCATATCACAGTCTCAGCTCTGTCACACACCTCAAAGTAATCCACAGATCTCACAGACACAGCTCTATCAACTACAGGTAACTACTGTCTCCACCATTCAGTACAATTACACCAGACACAGATCACACTCACTTTCCCTGGAGTGCATGCATATAATAAATGCTGAGAATGCTCTCATACCCCAGCTCATGACTGACAATATCCTTTGTAATACCTCCACCCCGGTACCCTGCTAATTATAGGACATGAACACTTCTGCATTGGGATCCTGAAGGTACACATGTACCTCTTCCCTTTGTTAACCCACACCAGAAGAAGCAAAGCATATATCTGCTCATACCATAATCAGTGGGTCCCCAACTTCTTTCACCTCCCCTACCATTTTCCCCATAACCCCTCCCTGCAGCCTAAAACCCCTCTCCCCGACATCTATTTTTTTCACCCAAATACTTTTATTACACCAAAGTAAAATTGCCACCCATGACTCACAAATTGTAGCTACCTCCAGCCTCTTAGTTCAAAACTTTTTGTTTTAGGGGTATGTGTGTGGTGGAGTGGCGATTAATTTATCCTTAGTCATATTCATTGAAGGGTGAGTTCACAGTCATCAAAATCAATGAGTTCTGTGATTCATCCAGTCATTAGTAACTCTCGGTTTAACAGTACCAGGCATCAGAAAGGAACAATTTTGAGGAGGAGGGAGGACTATAATTCAGGAACCTCTTGGTCAAATGATCCCAAACTTGGATTATTAACTCTATGTATGCGGCACCTGAATGAGGCACAGCAAATTTCAAAGCAACTGATTAACTGTTAGGATTTTAGAGCATTTAAAGAACAGAGATTTAAAGCATGGAAGATTGTGGGAACAGAAACCATTTTCCCATTTTTTCCCTGTATTCTTAAATAACAGTCTCAGTTTGGGTCCTCCGAAAATGTGTTGAGTGCAATTCCACTGCCTTGGTTTGAGACCATTTTGACCCACAAATTATGAATAGTTTGATCTCTAGGCAAAAAAACAATAAAACAAAACAAAAAAATAGAATTTTAAAATGGCTATTTTTTTCTGGGCTTATATATCCAGAGACCCTGGCTCAAATTTCTTCAAATTTTGGTCACTAAGCACCCTACTGAGATACACCAAATTTCAAAGAAATCTGAATAAGCACATCAATTTTAGAGGACTTATAAAGGTCAACCTTTAAACAGATGTCATGATGTCACAATTTAACTATAGTAGCATTCCTGGCACCACTATAATAAAAAAACCTAACTTAAAAAAATTAAATATCCTAATTAAATGATGACTTATGGAAGCATTGCTGAGTGCCTCTATGATCTTAATACTGTCCTTTTGTCCTCCAGCCTTTCCCTCTCTTGATGTGTCATACTGGAAATATACTGCTTGCTCTTTGAGTAGGGATAGTGTCTGCTCATAGTTTGTGAGATGCTTGCACATGTTTTTTGCCTTGACAAAAAATTATAGTAACTAATAAAACTGTCAATTTTTTCGACGAATACTTTTCCATTGGAAATTGCAGTTTCGATGAAAATGAAACATTTTGTGGGAACATATTGATTTTGATGAGCTTTTCAAAGGTAAAAGGCCAGTTAGTTTTATTTTCTTGATTCAATAAGGCTGAAACATTTCATTTTGGCTTTCTCATTTTGATTTATTTTTTCAACTTTTATGGTATATGAAAATATCAATTTTATTACATTTCTATCTACATTTAAAATACTAAATATTATAGAGGTAATATAAAGTATTTTACATTATATTATGTTTCGATAGTTCCAAATATTTTTTTCTCAGTTTTCGTTTCTTAGAAAATTTGAAATTTCAGCTTTTAGTTTTGATTCAGAATAAAAACAAATTTTGAAATGTCAGATTCCAGCAAAATAAAAAAAAACAGGGTAAGCTTTGCTTATCTTGTTCTGTGTCAAGTACTATATGTTCTTTTCTTGCTGCTGCAAACTGGCTCAGAGCATTCCCTTGTATCAGGTTTTCCCACCTACTTTCAGATGTCACCAGCCTGTTTTAGGTCCTTCTCCCTCCCACCCTCTCCCTTTTTTAAGACTGACTTTTTAGTATCTCATCAATCATAAAAAAAATACTAACAAAGGACTAATGTGTGTATATAATTTAGTACTCAGTTCATCTGAAATATACAACGTTCTCTATAAGCCTGGTGAAGTTGTACAATTGGCTCAAAGGGCTGTCAATCTCTTCATCTCAAAGGTCTGAGATTGACTGAAGCATTTACATTTTTTACCCTCATGTTCATATCCATAGCTCTAGGCATGAAGGATTACATACTATTTTAACTGAAACTCCAATTCTCACCCTCCATGTATGCCCACAGGTAGAATATGCTTGGAAAAGGAGTTATCATACAGCAGCAAAGGTAGAGATATTCTTGGAGGAACTATTGGAATTGTTTCTTATTCTGCTAAAATATTATTAACCTTCTGTTATTGTTGTGGGGTCTGCCTTATCCAATTTAATATTTTTATCCTCAGCCAAGATTTTTTTTTTTTTTTTTGAGACCAAATATTTTGGTCTTTATGGCTCTTCCAACATCTGACGTAGAGTTCAAGGGCCTGTGATGGGAACCGGTCAAGGAAGGGTGTAATATTATGAAACAGCCTCTGAGACTTCTATAAATTATCTTCAGAATACATTTCTGATACCATACGTACACAAATAGCTAGATTACGTTCACTTTCTTCAGTCTTAGAATATGTACGTGTAAAAATTGCCAGCACATTTTTTTGTGCTACTGTCTTTTTGTTAAAGCATATAAGTAGCTTCAGATCCTGTTTTTTCCTATCATTTGAACTAGCATTAGATTAGTTCCCAACAAGAATTAATCCCACACTAGTGCAAATGAATGATAAACCTTCAATTGATTCAGGATGTTCTAGGATGGCTTCAAAAAAGTTTCTCTGATAAAGGTTTCTCAGCATTTTATCTCTTTCAGTTTAGATTCCAAGAAAGCTAATAAAATCAGTCTATTCTGACACATTTAGTGCTGCATAATGATAGATATGTACCATGAACTTAATCTATATGACTCTCGGGCCAGATTACAGCATTTATGACTCTCATGAAACTATTTCAGACAGAGTGTTTCTCAGTCAGCCAGAAAAGAACTGTCCTCCATATGGGGCTGTTGTCAGTGTGTGCTCTCTGTGTGCTATACTGGCTCTGGTTAGATAGCCTGTACAACAGAAAAAACTGCCCCAAGAAGATCACAGACTCGGTTCAGTGGTGAAGGCGCTCTGCCAAGTTTATTGTCAACAACGCATGGTAATAGCACCCCATAGAGTCTACAGGGATACTCAGACATGTATTCCCATTATAATGGACCAGCTCAGTGAGTGGCTGGACTTTCTGCTCCCCCCTATGCCAGACAAAGAAACTCCTCATGCGACCCCCTCTTTTATACACTGATACAAGTTGTATGTTGCCCCTCTAATGTGATTAGGTACCACCCTTTACCATGTACCTGTTGGTTCAATCAAAACATTTATATTATCACCCTGTCATCCTAACCGTATCTTTGCAGGGAAGGGTCACTGTGTCCCTGTATCATCTTCGGGGAGTGTGTTTACACCATAACTTTGTATCAAGGTTTTCTGGTACTACCCTTCTGAAGTGGGTTTATGTGAATACATAGTGTCCAGTAACTCTTAGGAGTGTCTGTTTTTGCAGTGCCAGTCATGTTCTTGCCAAGTTCATGTACTGGACAGTGAACTTGTAAGCAGGCATTTGCTTTGTAGAAGGGCCTGACTTCCGCTAACTTTGTTTGATAGCAGCAGTGCCTGACTTCTGCTGACTTTAATTCAGGCCTTAGGCCTTGTACTAGGCCCCATACTTCAGGCTCTCTCTTTCTACTACAGGGGCGTCAAGTCTACACATTTGTAGCAGGGAAGAACTGAACAATATGTTGGTGCCAGCATTCTGCAGGCTCCTTATTTGCTTAAATAAATAAAATAGCTCTATTAAGGTCAGGATTTAGGCACCTGTGTAAGCAACAGAGTGACACCATCTAATACACTTAAAAACCCACATTTACACAACAAGATGTTTTGTTACGAACGGGTTGGTGATGAGGTAGGGAGGATTGTATCTAGTGCTGTATGCTGAAAAATCTCTCAACTCACAGGACAAAATTCACTCCTGTGCGCACTTAAATTTCACATGAACCTTCAAAATTGGGCTTTCTGCCTCACGGTGAATTTCACCCGCAAGTTGCAGTGAGGACTCTTCAGAATTGCTGTATCATCATCACTTTAAAAGTATGCCATAGACCTATCCTGTAGATAATCCGCTGAAGAATCTTGCTATATCAGACCTTCTAAGTTGATGTCCATCAGGCCCCTCTTAATAGGCTCAATAGAGACATTTAGGATGGAAAAAAAAACCCACACATAAGCATATTTAAACATATGTTATGGGTTCATTCAACTGTACATTTCTGTAAGCCAAGCATCCTTTCCAATTGAATCTCTTTAGTTGACTGGAAGGCATTCTGCCCATCAACTTGGAATCAATCCCTTTCAGAATAAAGCCGTAGCAAAAATAACAGCAATCAATTTTTTACAGGGAGGTGCTGTTGAAATGTTTTCCTTAAGGTAAAAAAAAAACAGTTTTATGAGAATCTACAGCTGCAGAATATGCTACCTTCCAAAATCCTAATCTCATTCTTGTGCGTGTGTCCCCTTTTTGTATAATTCCCTGGAAAGTCCTACAAACTCTTCCAGCTACACCAAAGGGATCCAGCATATTTTAGCTGATGGCACTGAATATGATTCAGGTAGAGTTTCTTGGCAGGACAGCTAGCTGGAATAAGAAACAAACTGCCAAACTCAGCAACGGAAGCAGATAGTACCAAATGAGTTCAACAAGGAACAGATCCAGTGTTTGGAAGGAGAAAATATAGGGGTTCCAGTCATTAAGTAAAATTAATGTTAAGAAGAAACTCTAATGCTGAGGTTGAAAACAAAGCAATATGTCACATCAATGAGAACTAATACATTTTTACAAGAAAACCAATGAGTGGAATAATTGTTCAAGCCCCAAGTCCTTCCTCAAGGTGAAGAGCAACCTCAACCCATCTGCAAGCTGCTGCACATCTCCTGGAAGATGTTGTGCACCCTCCATTCTCATTGAATGTAATTTATTTCTATAGATTGTTTCATTATCTCCAGTAACTATCATTGGCATGAGTACCATCAATGACAATGGGAATCATTCAGCTACTGCAGAGAAATCTTTTCTGACTTTTTGTGGATGGAGATGCTTTTCCTGAGATGAACGAAGTGTCTGTGTTCCAAAATAGCCTCTGAAAATATTGCTAGGCACTTGAATGCAGAAAGTTAACTCACTTGACTTGATATCCTTTGGTCCTCTTTGGAAAGGCACAATAGCTAAGGCAAAAGCACTCCTGATGGTTTACAACATGTTCTGAATTCAATGAGAGTCGAGGTTGCTCAACAGCTTGTAGGAGTATGCAGCTAGTGCATGCTGCAAATGACAAGAAATGGATTGCAGTATTAATAGAAACTATAATATTATTCATTTTAATCAAATTCGAAACAAAATTTATGGTGTTTAACCTACATCAAGAGTTGAAACTTCCAGGGCCATGCTGTAAATAACATTCTAAAGGGTAACATATTTTTGTACAGTATTTACTTGAATCCGATGATGAATTTTCACATAGAAAAAGCTATGTTTTTTTATTGTTCTGACCCCTAAGCTACTGAAGGTATTTAGTATTTTTATATCATTTCTAAAGCAACTAAGAATGTATCCTTGTTCACATAAATATTTTATATTAGGCACAGCCCTGCTGCAGATGTGATGTTAATAACTGAATAAGCCCATTTGGATTTAATTTGTTTTATGCCAAAGAATTCTTTAAAAAAAACAACCCTGAAATAGTGTTTTCTTTCAGTGATTTTCTACATATGTGATTGGTTGTGCAAGTAAGCTGCAATGCATGGAGAATAAATGGTGGGGAATGAAAATGAGGATTTCCAGAAATATCTGTTTGGATTCAGAAAGGGAAACAGAGCACTGCATAAGTTTTACTGTGATAAGGTTTCACTGGTATTTTTTTGTTGCTTATAGCTTATTCCATTCACAGTGTTCCCATCTGCATCACCAGCTTGCTTTTCTTCCCTTAGGACTGCAGGGTGTTTTAATAATAGGCCTCCAAGACCCTTACAGCAACAAGAAGTCTGATAAAATAAAAAGAAAAAAGAGCTGAAGTGATCCCTGGAGAAAGACAACATATTTTCCTATTTTCTTTTCCATTCCACAACAGATTGATGGGCTGAGCTAATAAAAGCCCATTGGCATTCCAGCAAATCTAGATACATTTTGCTTGTCAGGTAACAGTTATGAGTTCTAAATATTAGCATTCATAATTTAGTTGTCCTCTGTTTCTTTAAGTGCACTTAAACATATGTAAGCCTAATAATTTAAATTTTCAGCCTGTTTTAGTAGGCACCAGCAGTTAGAGAATGGTATGAAAACTGCTCAGTAGAGATTTTTCACCCGTAGTTTTACTGGCTGCCTGAAAAGAATATATTAGAATGACTAGAATATTATTTATTTTTTAGGCATATGTTCTTAACATTTGGCAGACCTGAAAGTTATGTCAATTCAGATTATGAACCCAAATGCTAACCCAAACAAATTTTGAGCTTGGCTCTGTCCTGTGGAAACTCCTTGTTCTGGAATAGTCACAAATACAGATGCTGACCTGAACATATCCTTTCTCTAATACTGCCACTTCTCTGTCAATTCCTGCCTCCAACATCTTTAGAGTCTATGGATCCTTTTCTTTCTTTAAACTTGATTCCTGTATCAAGACTGTGTCACGTTTCAAGTCCTGTGCTTGCTTTCCCTCTTTTGTTATAACATGGCAGTCACTGACAAGACTTTGACTGCCTCTGGAAGAGTTGATTCTCATATTAAGTTGCACAACAGCCACAGCATAAGAGCATAAAATAAAATGGGGGTAAGGGAAGAGAGATTTTTGCACACAGTTCTGTAACATATAGCAGCATAGAAATTATATCACAACACCAGCCCATCAACTTTTCTTTTTTCCTCCCCTAAAGTGGCAGAAAAGAAGTTTGTAAGTGGATAAGGGAGCAGAGAGACAAATTTCTGATAAGCCTATGGGTGCAAATAAATTACATTCAGAAAAACGGAGACGTCAATTTCTGCTTCTGTCTTCAGTCTTTTTATGCATGTGTACTATTTCAAACCATGATCCCACATACTAAATAGGGTTCGGCCTGCATAGTGCTTGGAAGGGAGGCCTCTAAATAAAATCGAGGCTGTTATATGAGATGGCA
Source organism: Eretmochelys imbricata (assembly GCF_965152235.1). Lineage (NCBI taxonomy): Eukaryota > Metazoa > Chordata > Testudines > Cheloniidae > Eretmochelys > Eretmochelys imbricata. The sequence goes on along the minus strand of NC_135573.1, from coordinate 124,841,457 downwards.
TTGGTGATTCATTAGGCAGAACATGGCTTATCCTGAATCAAGGCCCCTGCATGATGACAGGGAACTCTTGTTGCTGGTATTCTTGTGTACAGATCCCAAGAATATTCAGCTGCTGAGTTGGATTCCCCCATTCCCCTCCCCCCATTAATGAGTTATCTGAACAGCCTTCTTTAAAAAAAAAAAATTGATTGCTATTCAGCATATTTCAACAAACACTCAATGTGAATGTACTTCAACCTATAAACTGTTGTGAGCTATTCACCCTGTGACTATGTCTTCTGTGATTTCCCATTAGAGTGGGTTGGAAATTTTTCAATGAAACTTTTTGTCAAAAAACGCTGCTTTGTTGAAATTGAAACTGTACATGAAACAGGGACAGGTTCAACAAATGCCCTGTGTCAAAAAAATAGTACGGAAGCTTTTTTTTCAAAATTGTCAAAACACTTTGTTTCAACATTTTCAAAATGAAAAAGAGCATATATTTTTTTCCAGTTTGAAACTACTTTTCATTTTGAAATTTAAGCTAATTTGACTGAGAAAAGGTTAAAGGTCAAAATCTAAATGAAAAGTTTTATCTGAACCCAAAACAAAAACAAACAAGCAAACAAAAGTCAGTTTTGGTTTGTGAATACTTTTGGAAATGATTTTCTTGTCCCAGTTTGAGACGGGGAGGAAAAAAATAGAACTCTTGGAAATATTTATGGACTAGGAAAGCCATTTCCCACCCAACTCTGCTTGCTGTTCATTGTATGAATGATGTGTTACATCAACATGGTACTGCTTCTGTGCCCTGATTGGATGCTTGAAACGAATAGAGGGAAATTAAAGATTTCAAGATTGCCACACTAATGCTTCTGGTATGAGTCTTTGTGAACACACATTTTTGTGAGTATTCAAAGACTTTGTTTTTCCACAAACGTTCTTCGAGGAACAATTCACTTATACATATGTTCAGGAAACTAAATTAAAAGGAGCTGTATAAGTACTTTTGGAAGCAAATATGTTTTTATTTGAAGAAATGTTTGTGAATACATTTTTGTGATCTTCACATAAGTCTATTCTGGAGGACTCTGGACCTGTAACATGTATGACAATTTAGGTTCAGCATTCATCCAAACTATAGCTTTTGTGCTGAATTCTTCTTCCCTTGTCTATGTGCTAGAGGAGGTAATGTCTTGCTCTTTACTCATTTTTGGTCAGGGAGGGACAATGAATCACTTGGTTCTCTTTCCCCAGAGGATTAAGAGGGTATTTTTATTTTCTTTTGTCCTTGAAAACATAACAGAGGGGATGAGAAGGGAAAAGGCTGCTTTTCTTCTGCAAGGGTCCTCTGGTCATTTCCATTTGTGCAATTGGTGGCTTTGACCTTACCTTCCACAACCTTCAGGAAGGTTGTGTCCATGAGGATTGTATGAATGATCCCTTGTCATACCAAACATTCAAAGCCTAAAATTATATGAGGGAGTACAACTCCCCAGCTGCCTTAGTTCTCCATCACAAAGCACATACATATTTCCTTGCCAATGCCTCTTTAGTGCCCTTTCTCACAATGACAGGTTTCAGAGTAGCAGCCGTGTTAGTCTGTATTCACAAAAAGAAAAGGAGTACTTGTGGCACCGTAGAGACTAACCAATTTATTTGAGCATAAGCTTTCATGAGCTTATGCTCTGATGCATCCGATGAAGTGAGCTGTAGCTCACGAAAGCTTATGCTCAAATAAATTTGTTAGTCTCTACGGTGCCACAAGTACTCCTTTTCTTTCTCACAATGTTATTGTTTATGGGTAATTATTATAAGGAGGTAGCGATAAGGTAGAAAAGGTAGAAGGCCTGGCTGGAAAGTCTTTATATTTTACATCAGAGCAAAGACCCTCAGTCAGTGCATCATCTCTGCTGTTGAGATGCCACTGTTTGCTTCATGCTTGAGGGTCCTTGGAAGTGAGTTCTCAAGCAAGTGAGCCTGGAAAATATGCTTAAGAGAGTAAAATAAATCTTCAGGCAACCCCTTTAAAAAATTTGCAAGCGTCATATATGATATTCAATAATTCGCAATATTTTGAAGTTAATTCTCAAATGTCGAAAACTTAAGATATCCAGGATTCATATTTGTATAATTTATTTGCTGTGAAATACCTATTTCAAATAAGATGTAAAACTGAGATCCCGAATGGCCACTTTATGGCACTTTCAAGCGAGCAGTGTGTATAATGTTAATGTCAGTGTCCTGGCTAAATTCCAAAATTGGTAATTACATTTTGCTTACCTAGAAATTATGGGGAATTTTATTAGATAAAGTATCCTATGTTTCAGTCATCTGTTATTGTACAGCATTGCTGTGTAATATAAGACCTGTCATTTTAGAGCTATGTGAAACTTAGTGGTTGAGTCATTTTGGGGGGGAGGAGAAAAGTTTGGATCACATGAATATGCCTCTTCTGAACATCACTTTATAAATTTTGGTGTTAAGAAACCTAAAAAATCAGTCAGACTCAGCCTAAATTATCCCGTTTTGGGTTGGTACCATGTGAAAATGCAGAGTATTTAAAGAAGTAGTACAAAACCATAATTGCCTGCTAGGAACCTGCAGGAACTCCTCTTGACTTCAATGGGAGCAAGATTGGACTTTTTACAAAAATAAAAAGGAACAGGTCAAACCAATTCCAATTAAACCAAGGAACAAATCTTGTCTGAAGATAGAAAAAAAGTGTTAGCTGTTATTCTTGTTCTGTTTATCCTTATGTATTAATGATTTTATGTATGTATTTTTGCACACCTCTAACCTTTTTCATTCTTGAAGCAGAAATACTGATAATTCATGAGAACTGCAGAGCCCAGAGATGCAAAGAAGGATCGATGATTATCTGAAGTGATGCTATTGTTATGCATAATTACACACAGCTGAATAAAACAACTAACTTTCTAAAGATGCATGAACTAAGGGGGTTCATAAGCATTCTTGTATTTTCTAATTTCCTTCAAATATATAACAAATGCCTATGATTACTGAAGTGGAAGCTGGACTTGAAAAATAAATGATCCATCAGCCAACTTGAATGGTCCAGTGGTCAGGGCATGAGACTTGTTGTTTAGAGACCTGGCTTCCATGTCCAGCTTTGCCATTCACTGGCTTTGGGACAGGGAATAAATGATAGAGTTAATTGCTCTCAGACTCAGTTTCCCCATTGGTAAAATGGGGATGATAATGCTTAACTACTTCTCATGTATGCTGTGAGAGTTAATTACTGTAAACACTTCAGTTAAAAGACTGCACAAAGGTAAAGCATGATTTTAAGATAATTCAGGTTCATATCACTTCATACCCATATCGTGTACATCTCCGATTACTCTTTCAGAACCATTTGGAATGTAGAAAGATGCAAACAAGCTGTTGAGGCATTATGAAACAACAGCCCTTGTTGCTTCATTTAAAGGACATCTTACTCTTTCTTGGCTCTGTGATACATGTTGGGGACAAACACCACAAGCTGGCTAAACTGCAGCATTCAAACTGATGTCCAGGCGGAGGATGCAAAGCCAGACAGCTGTTGCTAAAATATCTGCTGTTGCTGTTGGCACTTCTTCCACTGTTGCTACTCCTGTTCAATGGCCCCCAAGGTCTCAGTGACAGTGATCAGGGTTCTCCCAAGCCAGGAAGATGAAGCCAATTTTTGTAATGAGAAAATTGAAGTGCTAGAGCAGAAGATAACTACCCCCATGCTGCTTTCTGTAGGATAATGGGACCTTGATGAAGCAAAGTTTGGTACACCAACACAGTATCAGTAAAAACAGCAGCTTTGTATAGAAAAACTGATTTGGTGCCTTGATTAAGAGGCGTAGAATACTTTTAACAACTATTTGCATTACATTTCAAAAATATATGCTTGTTAAAAACGTGAATGTTATGAATCCTACTGTAGGAAATGCAGGCAAAGATGACCAGATGTTTCACTTTGACTGATTAATCCTCTACCCCCTCCCTAATAGAAGGTCCTACTGTCCTTGTGATTTTTGTTGGAATGTCCATCGACTTTTTCCTCTTTGGTGCTGTGGGCTCGAGAAGCACAAACACCAGAAAGAAATGTTGTGTTCTGTTGCTCTGTGTCTGAAAAAACTATCTTATTTTACAAGCGGTGTAAGAGGAGATATTGTTCATTAACCAATATTCACAGTCAAATCAATTATTTATTTCCTGAAAGCCAAAATGTTCTCTCACAAATGACCATTATGGGAATTCTGATTACATCGCTTATTGATATTACCACCCCTGTATCTCACTGAATCCCTTAAAATGCGGAGCAGAGGCTCAGATATTCAGCAGTGTTAGAGGCTGTATTCAGAAAAGTAATTGAACGTGTGCCTAACTTCAAACAGGTGAGTAGTCCCATTAAATGACTGGGGCTCTATTGAACACTAAACTCATATGAATTCAGAAACCTAGCTACACTAGTGGGAGACTCTCACAATGGAACAAAGTACAATGACTACAAGTGGCAGATGGACACCACGGGTACAGATGAAAGCTTGACAGTAAGGAGTGTGATCACATTTCTGTGTCTATCATTTCTAATATACACAATCCCAAGGTGTCTCTTCCCTGAAGAACTTAGGGCTTGTCTATACTTACAGCTAAATCAGCACTGCTGCGATAGATGCAGCGGTGTTGATTTAGCAGGTCTGGTGAAGACCCTCTAAGTCAATGGGAGAGCACTCCCCCATCAATGTCTGTGCTTCAGCTCCCTGGGAAGCATAAGGTAAGTCGGCAGAAGAGCATCTCCCATCGACACAGCACAGTGTAAACACCACTGTAAGTCGACCTAAGTTAATGTCGACTTCAGTTACATAACTTACGTAACTGAAGTAGTGTATCTTAGGTCAACCTACAGCTTATTAGACAAGACCGAAAAAGAGCAGGAGAAAGGAAATAATTATTATCTCCATTTTACAGACTGGGACCTGAGGCACAGAGATCAAGGTTACACAGGAAGAACTAGCGCATAATCCAGATCTGCTGGGTCCCAGTTGAGTGCCTTACCCACAAGACTGGAGCTGTGTGGGAACCAGAATGTCCTTTTCATAGGAAATGATGCAATTATGAAATTTGTTTTCATTGCAAATTGGAACAAGACCCAAAAACTTTGAAATTTCCCACAAAATGAAGCGTGAAGAAAAGTATTTTGGATCAGTCAAAACATTCAATTTTGATAAAATTGATATTTTTTTTCTGATTTTGACTTTTTAAATTTTGTTTTCAATTTATAGTATAATATAAAATATAAATACAGAAATAGTCATTTTTAAAAGTACTCAAGAAACAAAAAGTTTAAATGTTCCAATATAAGGTGAACCATTCTGTTTTGACATCCTAATGCTTCACTTCAATTTTTGTCTAAACTAAATTTCAACAAAATTGACACATTCCTGTGGAAATTTTTGAGTTTCACAAAACAGCATTTCCCAACAGAAAACTCTGTGGGAAATTTTCCATCAGCTTAATACAAGACCATCCTTCCACTCTAATCTGTGGGTGCCTTGACAGCCAACTGGCATGTTCTCAGTGATTCTCATAGAGCCTCAGAAAATGAGAGAGAATAGTATTAACAGATGCACAAGCACACCTTGGGATTGCGTATATTAGAAATGATAGACACAGAAATGTGATCACACTCCTTACTGTCAAGCTTTCATCTGTACCTGTGGTGTCCATCTGCCACTTGTAGGCATTGTACTTTGTTCCATTGTGAGAGTCTCCAACTAGTGTAGCTAGGTTTCTGAATTCATATGAGTTTAGTGAAGTTTTTTCCTGTACAAGTGTTTTCTTGCAACTATTCACAATCTGTCTAAATTCTATTTGCCTCTTTATTTGATGTTGCTAAATATAGAAACAAAGAAATACAGCACAATAAAGAAGAGCAGATAATATAAAAAGAATCTCTGCACTAAACTCTGCATGACTCGTATTCTAGGCTCCTGTGACATGATGTAAAATAGTGCATTTCTAATTACTGTGGATTACACACCCTCTCTCAATTAGGAGGATAAAAACTTTAGCAAGCATCCTCTCTCAAACTCTGATAAACATTGACAAGTTCATTTTGTTGTATAACAGTTCTGTAGTGTTTTCAAGGAGAATACAAAAAAAAAAAATTAACAGGATATTTACTCAGTGATTGTTCAGCAGTGGGAAAAAAATCAAAGCCAAAGTTATAGTGCAATAATCTGAATTCATTTGTGGCATAGAGTATACATCAACATAAGTGTTTTTTTTAAATAAGAGGAAAACTCTGAAGTGATATGCCTTGCCTTATAATTTTCCATATTTACCTATTTAATAATTTTAATTAAGTAGTTAATACAAGCTTCTGAAGTAGATAATTGCTATATCACTTCACTTACTTATCAATGGTAGCCATTTCTGGAATGCAACACAGCAGCTGCTGGACAGTCAACAATTACAGTACATAACAGCTTAGCCAGTACAACTGTAATTAGTTAAAGCCACAGGGGAAATTTTAGGTATTCCTGCATTGGAGCTTGGCCAAGATACCAGGGTTATCATCACTAGCTATTCTTACTAAAAACACTATGGGTCTTCTATTTTTTTTTATAATACCTGCAATGAAGCAATAATGTGAGATACATGTAATTAATGCATTTTAAATAAATAACAACAATGCTCGGCACTTTGGTTTTGTATCATTTCACAGATGCCTCCTCCAAGACCAACTTGTTCCCTATCACTGTATAGACATGGATTCAATACTGAACTGTAACTTTTTTTTTTTTTTTACCAGAAATTGTGATGCATGGAGGTGGTCTCCCATCAAAGTATTAATGAGTATTTGACTCTGTTTAGCCTGTGTGAATTGATGAGATCACAGGGCAAGGTGGTATGGGAATCCACAAACATTATGGCTTCTGCACAGCAGATAGCTTGTGTACTGTACTTGTGTACCACTACTCACCAATAAGTTGTGCAGACTTCTGCTGGAGTAAGCAGGGGTTCAGGGCTCACATCAAGAAAGAGTCCGCTTGTAGGAAACTTGCAGTAGCACAAGGTGCCTGTGTACTCAAAGGCATACACTCCCAAAGTGGAAAGCATGGCCTGGATGCAGGTCCAGGTCTTATGAAGCTTTGTCTGCAAATTATCTTAAATATGCTTGTCTTTGCTGCGTATGAATTTCCATAGAAGTCAAGCAGCCAATACAGTGACTCAAGCTCATGAGTTCTGATCCTACAGATCTTCTGCAGTGGTAGGTTCATGCCATTGCAGACTAGGGAATCTGATCTATGTCTCAGTACAAAACAGTCTACAAAACAACAACAACATTGTCTTCATCATCATCTTCTAGCTAAAGCTTGTATTTGTAAATAATTTTTCAGCGAAGATGTAGCTTTTAACCACAGTCTCAGCAGTAAAGTGGTTTGTTTTCCAATTCACCTCCTGAACTGCACTAAGCCCTAAGAATGTGACATATATGATATTTGGGAAAGACAGCACAGAAAAAGCATAAACTCCTAGAAACAGTGTCATGAACTCAGGTCATGATCGTTTGTCTTGACAATACAGTGCTCCTCATTTTGTGCTGATTAATTACTAATATTGTCAGATGATGAAGATTCAGATGAAGTCTGAAAAAGAAATTGAACTCTTCCCAAAAGTTAGCTCTTCTGTAAATGACATTTCTGTCCCCATTCAACTCATTCACTGGTAATGGGATGGGGTGGGAGGGGGAGGAAATCCCTTAGGCAGTCGTTGAAGTTAGCTTTTTCTTTCTTTCTTTGTATTCCATACATCCCTAATTCTAGACCTGTCTAATGAGGGACAGACAGTTCCCATCATACTATCTTCTCACAGGACGCGTGGTGTGTATTTCCCCTTTAATGTTTTCTTTCAGTGAGAATGTTAGTTGTTTGTCATTTTCCATTTCAGGTGAGTATATCAGCAATTCGTCATTCTTTGTTTTTATTATAACCCCTAACATTTTGTTCTCTTTGTTAACAGTAAAGTCCTTGACCCAGTTTAACACAGAGGATCAATCTTTGACATGCCATTTCATGGCATTTTAAAAGTTATGAACTGAGGAACCTCTTCAATGTGGAGTATAACCTTTGTAAATTATTGTATATTAGTTCACCTTTTGCACTAGAGTGTTGCCAAAATGGGGGGGAGGGGTTAAATTCACTTATAAGAGCAAATGTGTTAAAGCTTGACTATAAAATTATGCCAAAAGATCCCTGTGAATTTCATCTGCGGCAAAAGGCGTTTTCTCCTTGTTTTTCTTTTCAGTAAAACCTGTATATATACTACGCATATATAGCTAAACTGTACTGAATTTAATTGACAGTGTGATTATCCCCATATTGCACATGGAGAGAGTGAGGCAAAGTGACTTGCCCAGGAGCACACAATGAGTTCATTCCAGAGCTGAGATGAGAACTCAGAAGGTCTTGACTTCTAGCCAATGCTTAGTCCCTGAACCACAGTGCTTTGCTTTAATTTAATAAAACAAAAATTATTAAGAAAGAAGGAAAGGAGAGGTGCCAAAGATAAAAGCTTATGATCATTTTTTTCTAAGACTTAATTGGAATCTGAAAATAGACTCAAGCAAGGAAAACAAAGTTTCAAACCATTACAAGATCAGTACAAACTCTCACTGGATGATCATAACCTTAATGCATGGCACTGCTTCTAGCAATTTATGAGAGTTGTTTTTCCAGCATTACGTTTTTTGCATGTATTCCACCCTCCACAACTGTGGGGTTCTGTGCAATTCTAACTGCCTTTCTTACACTATAGCCTGTTCAGAGAGCATGAACAACCCTCAAAAGGTTTGACTATGTGTGCAAAAGTTTTAAATCCACAAGCTTTGAACTTTTTAAAGCAAAGTCCTCCCCTCTCAGCTGTATAATAGTCTTGCTTTAATGCTGATATCCCCACTTTAGTACTGTGAACTGACCAGCTTTGGCTTTTCCAGACATTTTGGCATCTTTTTTTTTTTCTTACTGCAGCAAGCACAGCATTAACATCTGCAAAGCAGAGATTACAGTCATGCATCATATTGATATTTTTTTCGTAGAGTGCTGGTATTGCTTCAAAAATCCTTCCCTTGTGACATATTCCATGAAGGAACTAACAAGTCTGCAGGCAACAGACAACCTTGAAGTACTTCCACTGCTGTTCAGAAGTAACTAATGATGTCTTCTTCTTACCCTGTACTTGACACAGATATACATTTTACCTCTTGCAATATAGAGACGTAGTGTTTGTTCTAAAGAGAGAATCTTTCACTCAGATGTTTTCATGTACAATTATTTCTCAAAACTTTATAGTCCTTATTGATCAAAACTAAAGCCTTCATCAAATAAACAGAGCAGTACTTTTGTTGTAGGCATTAAAATATTTGTGTGTCCTTAAACATATCAGAGAAATCTATTGCATAATGATTCACAAGGACCAGAATTTAGCTTGATGTCCTGCCGTCTCTTTCAGTTTGAGATTCACTTGACTTTTAATGATTTCTTTAATTACTTTGCTGGCATAGTATAATGATCTATATCTGGTAATTCCTCCCCATTTTGGAATTATCAGTCTTTTGTAAATGACTTTGGTTCTTTGGGATTCTGTTATATTCCTTTTTATTAGTCTGTTTTGCTCTCTTTTGCTTTCAAAGCTTTGTAATTAAATGACTGTTGAACTACATTAGCCTACTGTTTGCTATTAAGATAGATCTTTTATCCTTTGCTAAATGGATGACAACAATAATAAATTTTTGAGAGGCAATTTGTTCCTTAGATGCAAAAATATGTTTGTGTCATTTCAGAAAATGGATTCAAAAGCAGACAATGCATCAATCCCTTGAAATGAATTAAAACAGTCAAATATACAGCACAATGGGTGCAACACTAGTATGATGCAAGTAGTAGACAAGTTTATGAATCCTGTAGGAAACAAAATGATGACTTGCTGAATTGCCTAAACAAAAAACTCTGAAGCTAAAATATAATTTTTCTGATGGAGCCACAGTAGTTACTCTTGAGTATGCAAGACATGTATGGGGGGAGCAGGATGGAGGTGGGGGAAGAAGTTATAGACTTCTTCACATACAAGGTGGTGGAATACTTGGCCTGTTTAACTATTCTGTTGCTCTTTGAGAGAAACTCGTTTAACTCCAGAAGGTAGTATTGGAAAAGTATGAAATATTTGTATTAAGCCCTGAATCCTCAGAAGCTGAATATGGATCCAAGGCTTGATATATTTTCTGAAGTTAGAGTGGGGAGCAAAGTTTACAAAGTGCGGGAGATTTGTGAACCACCGACTTTGTTCTCCTTCGACCAGCTGGCCTCATTCTATTCCTATAATCATCCTCCATATGCCATTATAACTGCTTTCTCTGTCGCTAACAAGACCATACTTACTGTTGCTATAATCAAGGAAGGGAAGGAGAGCAATGCCATCTTCTGCTTTTGCTTAGTGATGGTTGTCTTTGCAGGAGTCTTGAAAATGTTACTAGATGTCTGTACCCCCATTCTGAATCTCCAGAAGGCTACCAGGTATAACCACTTCCTTAATAATAGGGTCTTTAGGGAGGAAGCTGGGGGCATGGTCTGCCATGATTTTCCTAAAAGGCAGAAGGAGAGGGAAACCAAGTTCAGATCTGCACTAGGGGATTGATACAAGGTGCTGAGCATTCTGGCCCCCATGGTTACTTAACTTAGAGAGCATGCCTAGTTCCATTGACTTAAATGGGACTATATATGTGCTTAAAACAAAGAATATACTTAACAGCTTTGCTGGATCAATGCAAGTTTGCTCACTACTTTGTAGGTTTGAGCCCTAAACCTCAATGGCACCTGTAGCTCTCACTTAGTACTCCAACAGCCACTATGAAACTCTCAAACTTCCTTAGCAATTATGAACCATTAGGTATGGTGGTGTAAAGATTGTGGGATATATCTGTATTATTGTTATGAATATTTTATGTACCTTTGCCTGTTTGGTTTACTAGCCTAACACGTGGTTACAAAGAATGTATTTAATCCTTGAAGGCAGACAATGGGTGTAGATGGCCCAGTCACTGGTATTTAACCAAAAAGGTATCAAGACGTGTACCCATATTATCCAAGTCCAAGGAGGCACAACCAAGCAAAAGTGTATTGACTTGCCAACAGGTGTATTGACCTATAACAACTACAGAGGACTGGAGATTTGAAAAATCCCAAAGGAAAGACAGGAAAAGACAATGGTGTTAGAATCTGTTAAAAGGGAGACTTTCATGAACAAAAGGGAGCAGACTAGAACCTGGGGACAAGACTGGGCAGGAGGGGAGAGAGTGCAGAAGAATTCCGAGATGCCTGGAAGACACTAAGACCCAAGGGACTTTCAGGAGGGCTGAGGGAAACTCAGGTAGGGTTTTTTGTGCAGGTGTTAATGTTTCCATGAAGCTGTATATCTTTTATGCTGTGTCTATGAAGAAAGTGTCTGGTTCTAGAACTCCGTTGCAAAGTCTGTGTATTACTTGCTTTAACTACTAAGAGAAGGAGGGAGAAACAAATATGCAGAAGATCCTCAGCTACAGTGGAAATCTGCATAAGCTGCAGGGGACACATAGGGGGTCAGCAGTGATCTTGGGAACAGGGGCAGCTAGACTGCAGAGTCCCACAACCAAGAAAGGAACTGTACCTGCCTGAAAGGACAGATATAGAGAGAGTGTCTGAACACTGCTCAGAGTCAATACATTTAAAAGCCTGTGGGATCCAAATAACTGGATCCAGTACAAGAGTTTAGGTGAATGCCCACAAGGGGGAATTTAGCTAGGGCTGTAACATCTGGTCATAGTATTTTAATCTACATGGTTTTTGTTTTTGATTTAAAAGGGGTGGATTTGTGACTTTTGGTTTTCCATTATCTAACTAGCTTTAATAGAACAAAAGCCCCAGAAACTTCTAGTAAGAAATTTCTAATGTTCTTTATTTACACTTCTAGCCTAGATAGGATAAAACCTGTTCAAAGATGACTGCAGCGTTTGAGAGTTTTCCTGTCCTAATTTCGAGCTATGTAAATAACTGATTTTTCAGTTTCCTGACAGCTTTATTTTGAACATGTAAAAAAATTAAATATTTTTATTTTGGAGGAGATTTTGTTTTTAGCTTTGGTCTACCAAAACAGTTAGATGGAATCAATACAAATTAATGTAAACTTTTGGTTGACCTGAATCTACATTTTCCTCTAGAAATTTTTTTTTCTATGAACATTTTTGCCCAAATCTAGTCCGGATTCCCTCTTGGGACAGAGGGAGGGTAAAGACACTGCCCTGGGAATTGGAGGCTGCCTGTCCTCACATGAGAAGAGGGGAAGCAAATACTTGCCATGCCACCAAAGGCGCTGGGAGGCACCTCTGTAAACAGGTGGAAATGGGATCACTTTGGAAATGTAAAGTGCCATGTAACTATGAAGTGCTACTCTTAAAGGACAATGGATCTCTTACTTAAAAAGATGTCCACATGTGTTTGGTAATGATTTGGATCACTCCAGTTCACTGGCACATATTCTGTGGTGTAGTTTGCTAATTCAGCATGAATGTTCAGATACAAATTCCTTCTGCAATAAGAGGAGTCGAAGATCATGCAATAGGTTGTTTTAAAAGTTGGTTCCCCAAGATTTGCAGTTAAGTCTCATATTTGATGTCTGACCTTAATAGCAGTTTCTCTAATAACTACTTCCTCTAGTTTGCGACACAAAAGGAAGAAATGTACTCAGAGTGGCAGCCCAACAATGCTCTAATTCTTAATCTTGCTAAAGTGCCTTTGGCCTTGATATGGACTAAATGTGTGACTTTTGTGCACAGTGATGCCAAGAAATTCTTAGATGTAAAACTGGCACCCTCCCCTGAAGAAAAAGGTGAAAGACTCTTTTGCAAAGGATGATGCTAAAGAAAACATAACTTTGTTGCCAGACTGCTAACTAAATGACCCTTTATTGCCTTTTTTGCATTTATTTCTCTAATGTTTTTGCTTGCCTTTATAAGCAAAGCTTCTAAGGATTTAAGCAAATATCTCAGTGTAGCTGCCCATCAATTGTTCTCCAGTTAACACTTCCTCCATTGCTGTTCCTGAATTTGGAAAAAAATAAAATGTAACTTTTTAATTTTCATATTGAGATTCTATAAATCCTTATTTTAGTGGCCCCAGTGTTAATGATAGAGGATAAACATTTCAAAAGGATGTAAGTGAAAATCAGTGAGATTCCCAAATCACTTAGGCTTGGATTGACAATGGACTTAGGCACTTGACACTCAGCATGGTAACACCTAACTTTTAGGTGCCTAGAAAATCACAGGAACAACATTATGATTTGCAATGTCTACGTTAGGTGCCTAGGCTGCTATACGATAAATCTGGAGAGAGAGGTGCCTTAGACTGGGAGCCCCAGAAGTCAGTACACTAGGTGGCTCCCTTCTTAAGCTGGCTTAGAGAGGGGCATACTACGGCCCATGGGCCACATCCAGCCCACGGGACCCTCCTGCCCAGCCCCTCAGCTCCTGGCCCAGGGGACTAGCCCCTGGCCCCTCTCCTGCTGTACTCCTTCCCCCGCAGCCTCAGCTCACTGCGCCGCCAGCGCAATGCTCTGGGCGGGAGGGCTGCGAGCTCTTGCCGGGCAGTGCAGCTACAGAGCCTGGCCTGACCCAGTGCTCTGTGCTGCGCGGTGGTGTGGCTGGCTCCAGCCAGGCAGCACGGCTGGGGGTCCAGGGGCGGTCAGGGGACAGGGAGGGGTGGATGGGGCAGGAGTCCTAGGGGGGCCTTCAGGGGCGAGAAGCAGGCGGGGTTGGACAGGGGGCGGGGGCGGGGCCACGCCTGGCTGTTTGGGGAGGCACAGCCTCCCCTAACCGGCTCTCCATACAATTTCGGAAACCCGATGTGGCCCTCAGGCCAAAAAGTTTGCCTGCCCCTGAACTAGCTGATGGTAGATGCCGATGAAAGGGGTATATCCTAGGCACTGTCACAAAGATAGGAGCCTAAATCCAGGCTTCAAAGAGGCACTGATATCTGCTAGTGATTCATGATCTCCTGGAGTCAGTGGCTTAGGTGCCTGAGATGTTGGGAGTTTTCTGAGAATGAGTTAGGCAGGTGCCTAACTTCACACAGAATGGCCAGAGGAGGAGGTACCCACCTTATAACTTTTAGCCCAGCTCACCTGAGATGTGGGAGACTCTGGTTCAATCCCCGTCTGCCCTCCCCCCCACACACCTGAGGGGAGGAAGAGGATTTGAACTGTGGCCTCCCAGCTTTGAGGAGAGTGTTCTTACCACTGGGCAATAGGATATTCTGATGTGGGACTCCCTTGGCTACTCCTGTTGATGTTGTACCACTGTTGATAAATAGTAAGAGTCACTGGAGCAAGGAGACTGTGCTCTGGGTCTCCTGCCACACAAGGGGTGCCTTAATCATCAGGCTACAGTGTCATTCTCCCTCCATCGCTAGCCCAGTGGTTCTAATTATCTAATCCAAAGAGGAACAGCTTCAAAAAGAGAGACTGCGGGAGTATCAAAGTATCTCATAGCATCTCAGGTAGAGAGGGGGATTTAACCTGTGTGTCCCATATCCCAGGTGAGTATTCTAATTCCTGAGCTAAGAGTTATAAAGTGAACACTATCACCACCACCCCTTCCTCCTCCTCTGCCCAGATATCTAGTAGGTGTGCTCTGAAGCCCACACACAGTGCAAGTCAGGTGTACATATGCCTATATTCCCTGGTTTGTGAATCACTTTGGAGCTTAGGAAGAAGATAGGCAACTGTACTTGTAGAGTGAGGCTGCAGCACATGCTCAAAGGCAGAGACTTAGCTGCCTAGGGAAATTTTATTCTGAAAAATTTAGGGGCCAAATGAGTTTAGGGACCTACAGGGCTAGGATGGAGTTTCGTGAACCACAGTGGAGCCAAAATCTGGGTTTAAGGTGCGTAAGTATCTTTGTGAATCTGGGCCTTAGTGTTAGGTGCTTGATCCTGAGTCCATTGGAATAAAGAGTGCAATGTTCTTGTGTACTTCACTGGTGCAGGATCAGACCCTTAGAGTACTGGACTAGGACTCAGGAGAGACCGGTTCTAGTCCCAGTTCCTCCACTGGTCTGTTGTGAACATCAGTTCCCTCCCTATGCCTCAGTATCCCTATTTGGGATACTGGTACTGACTTCCTTTGTAAAGGGCTTTGAAATATACTTTGAAAAGTCCTATATAAGAATTAAGTATTGTTTATGGCTAAAGGATTTGGGGCAAGTAATTTGAATTGCTATGCCTCTAACAGCTATGTCTACACTGGAGCTAGAGATACCATTTCTAGATTGAATAGACCTACTTGTGTGAACTCTAGTTGAGCTACTGTGCTAAAAATAGAAGTGTAGCTGCAGTGGTGTGAGCTACCAAAGGGGCAACTGCCCTAGGTATGTACTTAGGTGGCCTATCCTGTCACTCATGCTGCTTCAGCTACACAGCTATTCCTAGTGCACTAGTTTGATCAGACCTATCATGGCTATATATACCAGAAATTACACTTCCAGCTCCAGTGTAGCTATACCTAAAGTGTGAAAAAAGAGATGATAATGTTTACCTGTTTCACAGGGATGACCTGAGGCTTGACTTAGTGTTCTTAAAGCATTTTGAATGTTCAGTTGAAAAGAATTACTGTAATATGGAGTGTTATTACCAAGAGACTTTGCATTTAATAGTATGCTATTCTCTCTTGTTGTCATGGACAAATAAACTGAAGTTACTGTAAACATACTTATACCACACAACCTGTGGACTTTAAACAGAACCAAATCTATTTTGTTCTCCTGGAAATGTTACATTTCTTTCTTGAAATGTTTAAATTTTGTCTCAAATTAAACATATTTAGGCCTCAGGATGTGAGTAAAATTCATAATTAAGTACAACAACTTTTAATATAGTAACTTATTAGCTGAAAATGTCTGAAGAGGACAGAAGATATTTTACTTAAAGCAAATACTAACAAAACTAAGGTGGGATCATGGAATTAAACACTGTGTCATGCATTAAGAGCAACCTTAATTCTAGCATTTCCTAACTGTAACCCTTCTGCAAGGTGGACTTGGCAGCAACAAGGGCTAGGTTCGATATCTAGGGGGTTCCTCATAACAAATCAAAACAGAACTGGCTTGGGGCCCCACCCAATAATCTGGGAAAATTTAACACCACCCCTGGATGCCTCTGAGAGGCAGTAATTCCCTTCTCACAAGCACTGAGTCTGTGTATAGCAAAGAAAACTTAATAAAAATGGGGAAAGAACCAAGCATTAATTAGGGAAAACACCACAACCATGATTTGAAAGCATATGACCATGAGCAAACACCCACGCAAAGTATGGTGGGCGGTGTCCTTTGCCTCAGTTTCTAACCTTCCATTGTGAAAGTCCAACAAAAAAATGTTCCTTTAACATGCCACTGACTTTTCTCACCATAGCATCCCATTCACAGTTGCTGTCCTTGGTCAGTGAAGACCCAGAGTTCAGAGGTGCATTCACCTGGGTGAGGGGGAAGCATTGAGCAATACCTCAGCTGCTGCGCTGCAACTGGCTTACAGTTGCCACCATTCATTCTGCTGCCTTTGCCCACTGCTGCTGTCCCCTGCAGTGAGTCATGTGCTGAGGTTCCACAACTTAAACTAATGACAGGTTTCAGAGTAACAGCCGTGTTAGTCTGTATTCGCAAAAAGAAAAGGAGTATTTGTGGCACCTTAGAGACTAACCAATTTATTTGAGCATAAGCTTTCGTGAGCTACAGCTCACTTCATCGGATGCATGAATACATGATACATCCGATGAAGTGAGCTGTAGCTCACAAAAGCTTATGCTCAAATAAATTGGTTAGTCTCTAAGGTGCCACAAGTACTCCTTTTCTTTTCACAACTTAAACTATCTCTCAGTGATCTCAGCAGGTAGTGGGGAATCTCACTTGTAGTGCAGTGTCTGCCTCTGCAACACTGTCCCATATCAGGTCTAAAGCTCAGCACATGGTGATTAGAGATTTCAGCTCTAATGATCACTGAACAAAAAAGGACTCTCAATTGAATCTAATCAGCTCTATCTTTAAACAGCAGAAAGGAGAGGATCAAATTCTGTCAAGGATTCCTTAGGGAGAGCTCTCCCCCACCATCTCTCTCATTCAGTGGGATTTGGCATCCCCATCCCCAGGTTAGCAAGTGAGGAACAGTTTAGAGTGACCTCCTCAGTCAGTCGGGTTGCCCTTTACTCATACAATAAGGATAACATTTCATTACCCCTTCACTTGCTAGTAAAGTGATTTATAACCCAACACCGGCCAAAAGTGATCATTTTGGCAAAACAGTTCCACCATGCTGTGAACCCAGGCAGTATCTGTGGAAATATAGTCTGTTCTTGAAATCTTTTCCCCAAGCTAATTACTAGATGTCAGGGGAGAGCTCATTCAGACCCTGCTTACATAACTTTGCAATACTTGACTTTGAAACCGTAACAACCTTCTTTTAGAATTGGTGTCTTAATTAGCTGGGGAGCTAACTCAGTTGACTGAAGGCTTTCACTCAGCCTTCTAAATGTTAAGCAGCACATTTCAAAGTATAACTGACTTTAAAATATGCTAAGGTATTGAGTAATGTATGAGCAGCAAAAGGACACTTCTAAATGAGACAAACATAGCGTATTGGATTGGACATTGAGAGGTTCATTTTAGGTTCACCTGCTGCCTATTGATCACAAGAGCCTTACCTTGATTGGTGTCTTCAATAATGTAAAGGAGGGACATAGAGCAGGCTATCCAATAGGATAGTTTAGTATCTGGTTAAATCTGCTCTAATGTCTGCTCATCATTTGGTGGATGCACCAGTTAGCAAGGAGGGTAGTGTTGATAGGCCCCATGTGCAATGTCAAAACAGAAGCAAAACCTTTGCTATGCAGAGTGGGTTGAAGCTCAGATAAGTGGAGTGCAGCTCCTGTTGTATCAGGTGAGACAAGCTCCATTTTGGCTTCCCTGGTTGAACTGCTACAGGATGACCATGAAGGTCTAGGTTCCAGTGTCAAATCCAGTAATGTGTTGGATACAAACCTAAGTCTAAGTCACCAGATGGGAGACTTCATTTATTAGTTAAGTCTGTTTTAGTATCTGGCCACCCATTGGTGGGCACAGAAAGTATTTTTTCTCAAGGCTTGGATTTAACATTAAATGTGCTTGGTTTGTCTGGTAGGTAACTCCACTCAAGGCAGTTTTTCTGAGGCTAGGGAGTGACTATCCTTATGTGGGCGTCTGAGGTGTTGATTTGAAACTTTTTCTATGACTCCTCCATCTTCAGGATGTGTTATTTGTTGAACTGATCCCTAAGCTGGGAGAGAATGTGCTGGAGCAGATTCAGAAATTACAACAGGAAGGAAAAGAGTCCTAATTTAATTTTAAAAATACTTGTTTTGGTCCATTTGAGTTATTGGTTGTCTGCAATACTTTATGATGTACCAGTAAGAGCTGCTAGAGATTTTCTAAGAGGATATTCAGACTCATTCTGCAGAGGTGAACTTAATAGTAAGGACATAAAATGGCTTGAAAAATTCAAACAGTTTCATCTTTTGATTTGAGACATGCAGAGACTTGGCTAGCATGACACTTTAAAATGAAATAGCTTAATGCAGCAAAGAATAACCAAACACCATGACACCTGCTTTATTAGCTTTAAAACATAAATTAATCAATTGTAAAATTAGGAACATATTATGGGGCATATGAGGGATTGCAAAAATCCACACAAGTTCCAAATATGAATCTAAAACCATTCATGCTGGTGTGTTCCTAGCCTCACTAAATCAGAGAAAATGAGTTTTATGAACAATCCACCAGATGGGAAAATGTTCACATACCACGAAATGTTGATCAGATTTATTTGAAAAGCAAGCTGTAACCATATGCATATGAGAGGAAGTAAAATGGATTTTCAGATATGCAATGACTGCTGTCAAGCTTGCAGCTGTATGAATTTAATGCTGTATTGCTATTTCTACAGTAGACTTCCTTGATGCCACTTACCTGTTTGCCAGCTAGTATGATTAATATTGATTCAGTTTTACAAGCAATTAAATTGAAAGAAATAAACAACCTTTTATTGGATTTTCACTAGACGGAAGTACACATTTGGATGATATTTTTTTCTTTGAGAAACATAATATTGCAGCATCCAGAATCTTCAAGAACAGAAAGATTGCATTTATATCACAGCACCTCTATGCCTCTGGAATTTCTCATTCATACACCACCTTAGGTCACTTCGTGTTTGTTTCACTGCATTGACACCAAGTCATCTAGTGGTGTAAGAATGAAGAGTATAAATAATTACATTTATTTATAAACATGTTTAGTTTATTTTATTAATCTCTTGAGTGGTGTTCTGTTGTCTCATCTTTCTACATTTGAAGAAATGTAATCTCTGGTTGTAGATTTGAAGGGAAGCAGCCTGATAATGGTGAGGCAAGTGGAGAACTGTGACCACTACTGCTGACAAACAAGACTTTGACATCTTATGTATTTGTTACTTCAGTTTCCCTCTCTCTCTCACCCCCTTCCAGCTCATTTGTCTCATCCACCTGTTATGTTTGAATAGGGAAATGGAGATTGGCACAACTGATTAAAAGAGCTCTAACCTGGGAATTCAGGGAAGACTTTTGGGAGATGCTCAGGTACTCTCCATGCCTGATTCTAGTATTGATTGGGAGGAAAATCAAATAAAAGAGGATACAACAATGGAGAAAGGAATAACAGAGGGTAGGAGAATGGACAACAAGAGGAAAGATAGTGTTGGTGCCACTGAGAGTAACAGATACTGGCAGTAAAATGGCTGTACCAATCCAATGAGGAATCCAGATGAAGCCGAGCAGAAGCAACTAAGATGTTTGCACACTGATGCAACAAGTCTGTGTGCAGGTTTATTAAATGGAGGAACTAGAATGACTGATGAAGAAAGTGAAACCAGATATTATAGAGATAATGGAAACATGGTGGAATAGTAGTCATGACTGGAATACAGAATATTGAAGGATATGTTCAGGAAAGACAGAAATAAAGGTAAAGGTGGTGGAGGAGCATTGTACATTAATAATGAGGTACACTTTAAAGAAATTAAAAGTGATGGAGTGAATAAAACAGAATCTGTTTAGGTCAAAATCTCTTTGGGGAAGAAAGGTAATAGAGGCTCCACTGGGATAGTGGTTGGGGTCTGATACAGACCCCCAGGACCCAATTTGGATATGGATAATGATCTTGTTAAATATTTCTGGGGATTGTGTGATTTTTGGGTGATTTTAATTTCCCAGATATAAATTGGAGGACAAGTGCAACTAATAATGGTAGGGTCCACATATTCCTGGATGTAGTAGCTGACAAATTTATTGATCAAATAGTAACCAAACCAACAAAAGGAGGCTCCATTTTAGATTTACTGTTGGAAAGTAGTGATGACCTCTTAGAAAAACTAGTTGTAGAGCTCCACCTTCGTTCCAGTTGATCATTAATTAATTCAATTTAAACTAAATGGAAGAACAGAAAAAATAAATCTGCAATTAGTATTCTTGATTTCAAAAGGGCAAACTTTAAGAGAATTATTTAGGGAAGTGAACTGGACTGAAGAACCCAGGGATCTCAGTGGTAATTTCAATGAAGAAATCTTGGAATTACTGTATGTCAAAGTTGCAGAAACCATCTGAGGCCTGCATCCCTGCCATGGGAAAAACTTACAGAGAATAGTTGCAGATCAAACTGGGTGAACAAGCATCTAAAACAGGTTCTTAACAGAAAGCAGAAAGCTTGCAAGGAATGGAAAAAGGGATGGATCAACAAGGAAAGCTATCTCTTGGAGATCATAAAGTGTAGGGAAAATGTGAATTGCCAAAAGCCAAGCAGAATTTCACCTTGCAAAGGGAATTAAAACCAATAGTAAAAGGTTCTTTAGCCATATAAATAAAAAGAAAACAAGGAAAGAAGTAGGACTGCTGAATGGGATGAAGATTAAAAGTAATCTAGGTATGGCTCAACAACTACATGATTATTTTGCCTCAGTTTTTAATAAGGGTAGCAAAGAGCTTGGGGAGGCAATGGTGGGATGGCTAATGGAACAAAGATATGGAAGTAGAAATGACCACATCTGAGGTGGAAGCCAGACTCAAACAATTTAATGTGACCAAATTGGAAGGCACAGATAATCTCTGTAAAATAATATTTAAGCAATGGGCACATGAAATTGCCAGCCCAATAACAAGTATTTTTAATGAATCTGGGTTCATACGCAAGACTGGAGAATTGCAAATATGATACCTATATTTAAGAAAAGGAATACAAGTGATCTGGGAAACTACAGGCCTGTTAGGTTAAGCTCAGTTGTATGCAAGATCTTAGAACAAATTTTGAAAGAGAGAGTTGTTAAGGACATAGAGGTGTAACAATTAATTGGGATAAAATACAACATGGTTTTACGGAAGGTAGATCTCATGGCAGACCAGCATGATCTCTTTCTTTGAGAAGATAACCAATTTTATGGAAAAAGGTAATCCAGTAGTTGTAATCTACCTGGATTTCAGTAAAGGATTTTACACAGTTCCACATGCACATCGTTACTTAAATTGGAGAAGATGGGAATTAATACAAGAATAAAAAGGTGGATAAGGAACTGGTTCAAGGGAAGATGACAATGGGTCATGCTGAAAGGTGAACTGTAAGGCTGGAGGGAGGATACTAGTGGATCACTCTTGTGACCAATCGTATTTAACATTTTCATTAATGACCTTAGCACAAAATGTTGGAGTGTGCTAATAAAATTTGCAGATAATGCAAAGTTGGAAGGTATTGCCGATATAGAGGAGGACCAGAATATCATACAAGCAGATTCGGATGGCCTTGAATACTGGAGTAATAGGAACTGGATGAAATGTAATAGTGCAAAGTGAAAAGTCATGCATTTAGGGACTAAAATGAAGATTTTTTGCAATAAGCTGGTGACTTATCAGTTAGAAGCAACAGAGGAAGAGAAAGACCTGGATATATTGGCTGATCACAGGATGACTGTGAGTCACACATGTGATGTGGCCCTGAAAAAAAGTGAATCCAATCCTAGTACACATTAGGAGAGATTTCCAGTAGAGATAGGGAAGTATTATTACCCTTCTTCAAGGCACTGGAAAGATCTCATCTGGAATAGGGTATGCAATTCTGGTCTCCCATGTTTAAGAAAGATTAATTTAAACTAGAACAGGTGCAGAGAAGGGCTACTAGGATGACCAGAGAAATGGAGAACTTGTCTGAGGGGAGACTTAAGGATCTTGGCTTGTCAAGCCTAACAAAATGAAGGCTGAGGGCAAGAATGATTTATCTCTATAAATACATTAGAGAAATAAATACCAGAGAGGGAGATAAGTTATTTAAGTTAAGGGCCAATGTGGACACAAGAACAAATGGATACAAACTGGTCATCAGTAAGTCTAGTCTTGAAATTTGATGAAGGTTTCTAACCACAAAAGGAATGAAGTTTTGGAACAGCCTTCCATGGAGAGTACAGGGGTAAAAAACCCAGCTTGTTTCAAGACTGAGATTGATAGTGAAGGTAATGGTGTTTATGGTGATGGTGATTATGAAGATGATGGTATAATAAGGTTGCCAGCATTGGCATACGATCCATCCATGACTTCTATTAAAATGGGTGGAATGGATGGAGACAGGACACTAGCACTAGTTTGGGAGGGCTCTAAGTTATTACAGAGAATTCTTTCCCAGTTTGATGGCTGATGAGTCTCATCCACACGCTCAGGGTCTAACTGAGCACCGTATTTGGGGTCAGGAAGGAATTTTCCCCCAGGTCAGATTGGCAGAGACCCTGGGCAGTTTTCATCTTTCTCTGTAACATGGATCACTTGCTGGTTTGAACAAGAGTAAACATAGATGTTCTATAATCTGAAGTCTTTAAATCAAGATTTGAGGACTTCAGTAACTCAGCCAGAGCTTATGGGCATATTGTCAGGGTGGGTGGGTCAGGTTCTGTGCCCTGTGATGTGCAGGAGGTCAGACTATGATGGTCCTTTCTGGCCTTAAAGTCCGAGTCTAATTTCTTGTAAACTACTAAAATCCAGGACATGGTAGTTTTTTTTTTTTTTTTTGCTTTTATTGACAAGGACCAGATTTGAACCAGTGTACAGCTCTGAATCCCTGACCAGAATAATCACCACCTAATTAAAAGAGGTTTAGTATAACCAGTGGTAAAAGAAATCTAACTATTGAGACAGTTTCTTCCTCCCAGGGGCAAAAAGAGCCATCAGGAGAGACCTTGTGAAGAGTATTCCACAATGTTTTTCAGTATGGAAAAGAAGGTGCTTCTGGCCCACTTCCCTCACATTGAGATGAGCACAGATCTCTACCCCACAGAATTCATGCATCATCCACAGGAGGCCAGATGAGTTCACGGCTTCCCTACCTCACCACTTGCTCCCACATCGTACAGCTCTACTGAGAAATGCCAAGCTACTCCTGGAACTCCTCTTTCCCCCCCATCTAGTAGGAGCTAGCCTTCACAACACTGAAGGCTAGAACCAATGGAAAATCTTATGAAGGCAAAAGGCCTAAGGATAGTAGTATCCCTGATGATTTTGAGTGGGAAGAAATATAGGAAAGATTGTATGCTTGTTTATCCTCTCTCTCTAGAATTACTCCACTGATATATGGATACGCTATCACTTTACAAACATGAACTGATGTATTGCAGTCTTCCTGTTTTTGCAGAAAGACAACTATAGTGCTTCTGCTGTTGCTCAAATCTTTGCCAAACAGTAATAGTGACAAGAGACCTGTCTGTGGCGGTACTCAGAATGCTGTGTGCAGAAGAGACAGTGAAAAGAGTTACATGATTAATCTCTCTCTCTCTCCTTTAAGGGGAAATAATACCATGCATAGG